>NC_044328.1:36418498-37043498 GCF_007399415.2 Gopherus evgoodei | reverse complement strand
AAGATCATTGCTAATGGTTCCAGTATTACTTTGGCTAGTTCCTTAAGTAACCTATAATGAATTTCATCAGGCCTGTTAACTTGAATAGATATAACTTACCTAAATATTCTTTAGCCTGCTCTTTCCCTTTGTTGGCTTGCATTCCTTCCCCCTTGTTGTTTTGAATATCTGGCCATCTTTAACTTTTTTAAATGAAGTCTGAACCAAAATAAGAACTGAACACTTCAGTTTTCTTAATGCCATCAGCTATTAGCTCTTCTTCCCCACTACTATACTTATTCCTAATGTATTTAAAGTACCTCTTATTGCCTTTCACGTCTCTTGCTAAGTGTAAGTTGTTCTGTGCCTTGGTCTTTCCGATTTTGCTCCTACATGCTTGTGCTATTCTTTTATACTTGTTAGCAATTTGTCCACATTTCCACTTCTTGTAGGCTTCCTTTTTATTTCAGATCATTAAAGAGCTCTTGGTGAAGCCACATTGGCATCATATTCTTCCTATCATTCCTTCACATCAGGATAGTGGAGAGACATTATCAGCTAGCACCATATACTGGCCATTTTATACAGCATGAGCGGTACAGAGTGACCACAACAGCAGGAGGAATCTGGCCTGGGATCTTTAACTTCCCACTGGACCGCCACAAAGATAGGCAGAAAGGACTTCTGTTCAGCATCACATCTGAAAGCTGATTGAGAATTGGTCTGCTAAACCCAGAGTTGAGAGTTCAATCCTTGAGGGGCCATTCAGAGAACTCGGGTAAAAATCTGTCTGGGGATTGGTCCTGTTTTGAGCAGGGGGTTGGACTAGATGACCTCCTGAGGTCCCTTCCAACCCTGATATTCTAGGATTCTATGATTTCTAATAGTGCATCATTGCACTGGTATTACATCACAGCGATTGGAACCCGCAACCTTTTGCTACCAGCAGAAGCTTACTGACATTAGTGAATTTCACTGTTTAATTGAGCATTAACCGATTTCCCTGTGTACATAAATTGTACTTTTTTTTAAACAAGATACATGGCAGTCAGTTTAACATTGTATCACTTTCCCATTGTGGTTACTTTTAGATGCTAATTATTGTCAAAAGAATGATAAATGCTTTTTTCATGTGAACCTATTTATCTTGTATTATTTGGATATATGCCAAATTAAATTAGCTTATAACTTCAGTTCTCATTATTACCCCATCAGGTGATATGCCTTTAGCTTACTATGATGCCTTTCCCCTACTATGTGCTAAAATGACTGACCACCATTTTCAATTACAACATTGCTCTTGATGTGTCGTTTTCTGCAGTGAAATACTGAAGCCATAATGTAATGTAACTAAAGTATACATCGGGGGGGGGGGACTTTTTGGCCTGGGGGCCGCATTGGGTTTCAGAAATTGTATGGAGGGCCAGTTAGGGGAGGTTTGGGCCATCCCCTGCCCCCTATGCTCCTCTGCCCGCTTCTCACCCCCTGATGCCACCCCCCCCCAGGATCCTGGCCCCATCTACCCCCCCACTCCCTGATCACACCCAGAACTCCCCCAATTGCCCCCTGCCACCCCATCCAACCCCTCCTCTCATTCCTGACTGCCCCCCTCCAGGATCCCTGCACCCATTCAACCCACCCTCTGACCGCCCCAACCCAAATCCACAACCCTGCCCCCTGACCACCACACTGAAATTCCACTGCCCTCTATCCAACCCCACCTGCTCCCTGCCCCCTTACCACGCTGCCTGGAGCACCGGTGGCTGGTGGCGCTACAGCCATGCTGCCCAGCTGGAGCCAACCATGCCACCGCACAGCACAGAGCACCGGGTCAGGTCAGGCTCTGCAGCTGCGCTGCCCAGCTACCCAGAGCATTGCACCAGTGGTGCGGTGCACTGAGGCTGCAGGGTAGGGGGAACAGCGGGGTAAGGGCCTGGGGGAGGAGCTTAGGGGCTGGGGAGCAGGGTCCTGTGGGCCAGATGTGGCCCATGGGCTGTAGTTTGCCCACCTTTGGCATAGATGCTAGTAATTCTTGTAACCTTTGACAGCTTTTTTTCCTCCATATATTTTAGATAGTAATTTAAGCTGTATTTTGAGGGGCTGTTCTCAAATTAGAGCTCCCTAATGAAATTTTATTTCTAATGATTTAATCATGGCTTTTACTGACCTCATTTTAAAAATAGAATATATAGGTGCTTGAAACACATATTTTCTGAATTTAATTAATGTAAAGCTCCCAGTTACTACAGCATGGACTGTTGTGATAATTAGGCCTATAAACTTGACTCACTTGTGAGCCTAGCTATGGGAAAGTTGATGAAAGTTCATAAAATAATCACAATAATAAATGTTGATGGAAAAAAGATATAAAAATTAGACAGGCTGAATTAATCTAAACAAAAAGGCCTACTTTAACAACTCATAGACTTTGTTAAGATCATGCCTGGTAAACAAGAAAAGTATGTCAGAAACCCAGCTGGCTCTGGGTGAGGTCACCTGGTAACCCAACTAGCTTGACTAGGCCCAATGAGCTCTCACAAAGAGACTGTGCTCCCTGCTTGGACCAAAAAGCTGGCAGATCATCATTTAAGCCTTGTAGCAACAGCAATATAGCAGCTGCTCAATGTGTTCTCCATCTGCAGCTGTGCCAGAGCTGCTTCCTGTAGCTCCGACCTGCACTTGTTCTTGCTCCAAACCCCATCTCCAGCCACTGACTGGTCTCCTGACCACAACTCTGGTTCTGTTCTGACTCTGGATTCCAACCATTGGCTTGTCTTGTAATCATGACTCTGGTTTTGCCTTCTAGTGGTGGTGTTACCACTAGGCCTAACTCGTGTTTTGACCACTTGGTTGCACCACCTACATCACAGTGTGTGACAAAGTGTGGGACCAGAAACCAATGAACCAGAATTGGTGTGTTGAAAATCAGGCCTAATTGGTTACTAAAGTAATGAGGAGATAGGCTATTCCACCCCTCACTCCCTTTTGGTGTCCTTAAAAGGAAAGACTTTGGGGAAGGGGAGTGAATGCAATGATTAGTCACTGAAAGAAAATGAAGGAGTGAGCTTTACCATCATTACTGCTACCTCTCCTGTCTGATGGACCCTAGGAATCTACCAGGAGAGTCAATGGCAGAGAAGGAAGCTGCATTTTCTGTCTTGCTATTATTTTCTCTTTCCTTTTGTGCACGTGTCTTTTTTGTCTTCTAGGAAAGAACAACCGTTCCAGACTTTCTCATCTAACGTCTTCTCTTTTCTCCTAAAAAGGACAGTTATGTCCATCTTTAATACTATTTTAGAAACTGTCAAGTATGGGAAGTTTTCTTCTAAAAATTCTACAGCTAAAGGAAGAGGGAATGAAAAGAAAATATGTTATAATGAGAGTCTTATATAATACTTTGTACTTCAAATGCTTCCACTGTTTTTCCTTCTTTTTCAGTACCTTTAATGAAATATTTTAAAGGATTTTTAATAGTGGTTGCAATGATACTAAGCAGGCTAAGAGCTCTGTATACCAAACCGTATTTCAAGTTAGATAGTTACAGGGTCATATTGACACCTTTGACTCTTTGGGTCCTTAGGTTCCATCTAAACTGATACAAATGTACCATTTATAAATTAGTATATTACTTTATGCAAACACTCTGAACTAGAAAGAGCACCTCAGTCTAAAT
This sequence comes from Gopherus evgoodei, assembly GCF_007399415.2. Classification (NCBI taxonomy): domain Eukaryota; kingdom Metazoa; phylum Chordata; order Testudines; family Testudinidae; genus Gopherus; species Gopherus evgoodei. The sequence goes on along the minus strand of NC_044328.1, from coordinate 37,039,846 downwards.
ATTTCTGGTTTACTTTATTGCTATTATAATCACTTAAAAGTATGCCTCTGATCTACAACAAATGTATGTATTTGTTTCAAAAAACCAATTTAGCTTTCTAAGGGATTCAGCTAAATCTCTTGTATATATATTGTACTTTCCCCAGGGCTATACAACCATTTTTTTTAAAAGCATAACTCTCTTGTAGATATAAATGACTTGTAGAATTTCCTCTTCATAGAAAATGAATTTGTGGGATTTTGGCAGATTTCCCAATTTTATAGTCACAGCATTTTTCAAAGTTTGGTAACTGAAAAATAAGTCACTTTTCTTCTTACTGGACTGTATGGAAGAGTGCTGTGTAATTTACAGAAAATATTTACATAAGAAAAATGTTTGTATTAGGCCTGTCAAGTGATTAAAAAAAATTAAATTGCAAATAATAGCATGGTTAAACAATGTAAAACTTTAGAGCCTATAAGTCCACTTAGTCCAAATTCTTGTTTAGCCAATCACGCAGACAAACAAGTTTGTTTACATTTGCAGGAGATAATACTGCCTGCTTATTATATATCAGGCCACCTAAAGTTTGAACAGGAGTTCCCATAGCACCATTGTAGCCAGCGTTGCAAGATATTTATGTGCCAGATGCACTAAAAAGAGTCATATATCCATTCAGGCTTCAACCACCATTCCAGAGGACACGCATCCATGCCGATGATGGATTTGGCTTGATAACAATCCCAAGCAGTGAGGACCAACACATGTTCATTTTCATTATTCTAGTCAGATGCCACTAGCAGAAGGTTGATTTTCTTTTTTGGTGGTTCAGGTTGTGTAGTTTCCGCATCGGAGTGTTGTTCTTTTAACTCTTCTGAAAGCATGCTCCACATCTCCCTCTGAGATTTTGGAAAGCACTTCAGATTCTTAAACCTTGAGTCAGTGCTGTAGCTATCTTTAGAAATATCACATTGGTACCTTCTTTGTGTTTTGTCAAATCTGCAGGAAAAGTGTTCTTAAAATGAACAACATGTGCTGAGTCGTCATCTGAGACTGCTATAACATGAATTATACGGCAGAATGTGGGTAAAACAGAGCAGGAGACACCCAATTCTCCCCTCAAGGAGTTCAAATTTAATTAATGCTTTTTAAAATATTTAATATTAAAACAAGCATCATCAGCATAGAAGCATGTCCTCTGGAATGGTGGCTGAAGCACAAAGGGAGCACAAATGTTTAGCACATCTGGCATGTAAATACCTTACAATGCCAGCTATAAAAGTGAAATGTTCTCACTTTCAGGTAACATTGTAAATAATAAGCAGGCAGCACTTGTGACACTGCACCCCACAATGCTTTATGGAAATATGCTTATAAATATATATATAACATAACTGGAATAGATTTTATGCTACAGATGCCATGTAACATATCTTGGCAAAGGTTATGATCTACTGAATATATTCATCCTATTTGTATGCATGTATCATTTTTGTATTTGAAGTTATGAATATTGGTGTGTACTTGTTTGATTTTAAGTAGCCTTAGTAAGGCATTTGGTCAGCTTCTTAAGAAAGGAATTTGCAAGTTAAGTGCCCAATCAAGAAACACTTAACAGACAAGGGAACGTTGGAAGACTCCAATCCACATAAGAAGTCTACCTGGAGATGTTCAAGGTAGCATGTAAGCAATGGCTGCCACTTGTAAGGAACTGAGTCATGCATGGACATGTGACTTGCCCATTTGACTCCAAAACTCCATCTTGGAGCTGAATTCTGCATAGGAGAGAGGCGGAGGTATCCACCCACAAGAGAAAGTCTATTTAAGCCCCTGAAAGATCCCTGCATTTTGTCTTCAGCTGGCTTAAGAGATATACATCGGAGGTGGAGGGGCTACCTGAAAGAAACTGGAACAAAGGACAGTAACCACTGGGGTGAGAGTGATTGCTGGACCCAGACTAGAAGGAGGCTAGTCTGTGAAAGAAGTTTACTGGAACATCTCTAAGGGTTAGATTTCATCAGGAATCACTTTCTTACTGTATTAGATTTAGACTTGAGTGTTTTATTTTGTTGTGCTTGGTAATTCACTTTGTTCTGTCTGTTATTACTTGGAACCACTTAAATCTTACTTTTTGTATTTAATGCAATCACTTTTTACTCATTAATTAATGCAGAGTAAGTATTAATACCTGGGGGAGGGGGACAAACAGCTGTGCATTTCTCTCTATCAGTGTTATAGAGAGAAACAATGAATGAGTTTACCCTGTATAAGCTTTATACAGGTTAAAACAGATTTATTTGGAGTTTGGACCCCATTGGGAGCTAGGCATCTGAGTGTTGGAGACAGGAACACTTCTTAAGCTGTTTTCAGTTAAGCCTGCAGCTTTTGTGGGGGGATGTTGTTCAGATCTGGATCTGGATTTGTAGCAGGCTAGCGTGTCTGGCTCAAACCAGGCAGGGTTCTGAAGTCCTAAGCTGCTATGGAAAGTGAGCTTAGAGGTAGTCCCAGCACATCAGTTGACAGTTCCCAAGGGGCTTCTGTGACCCAACTCACCACAGCATTATCTCACGTAAATGTAAACAAACTTGTTTGTCTGAGTGATTGGCTGAACAAGAAGTTGGACTGAGTGGATTTATAGGCTCTAAAGTTTTACATTGTTTTATTTTTGAGTGCAGTTATGCAATGAAAAAAATCTATATTTGTAAGCTGCACTTTCATGATAGAGATTGCACTACAGTACTTGTATGAAGTGACTTGAAAAATACTATTTATTTTGTTTATTATTTTTACAGGGAAAATATTGGTAATCAAAAATAATTCTATAAGGTGAGCCCTGTACACTTTGTATTCTGTGTTGTAATCGAAATCAGTATATCTGAAAAAAAATGTAGAAACACCCTCCAAAAATATCTAATAAATTTAAATTGGTATTCTATTGTTTTACAGTGCTATTAATCATGATTAATATTTTTAATTGTGATTAATTTTTGAGTTAATTGCACGAGTTAATGGAGATCAACCAAATCACCTTAGTTTTTATGGTCCCGACCTATTCTCAAAGACAATGGCAAACTTCCCATTATCTTTGATGGGAATAGCATTGGGCTCAATATACACTGTACACTCATTAGCTGTTTACTTTGTTTTACAGAAAGTTTGTATTCCCAGCATATTTTATGATTTCCACAGGGACAAACTGCACAGTCTTCAGAAAGCATACATCTGCTTTTGTTTCTGAGAATTTTTTAAAAATGTTTTTACTATGGGAAAATAGCCAGTATAAAGTTTAACAGTTGTTAAAAGAGCACTCAAGCATATTCCCTGATTTGATTCCAATCAAATCATGTCACAGAGATGTTGTTAACATCTTTTATTCTTAAAGCTGAGTGAATTGTTTGGCCAAAGCTGAGTGGAGTAAGGTCCAACGCTCAACTCAATGGCACTTCTCTGTAACCCAATAATTTTGGAGTGCCATATCTGATCAATTGAAAAATTTCAGGGAATGTTCCAGGCATCAAGGGTCACAAGCCTGTTGATTTTGGTGCAAATTGGAAAAGCATGAATGCCTGATTCATAGGAAAAATTAGGACTCCCAGACTCCCTAGTTGTTGGAAACTATCAGTCTTAGGTTTCAATATTTAAATAAATAAATAAATAAATCTCAGTTTTGGTCCAAATTCAGTCTAACACAATCCTTCTAATGCCTGATTCTATTTTATATATCAGTATACAGCTTGTGGGAGGTCAAATAGGAGGCAATGAAAAACAGAGACAACTTTCACAGATGGGAAAATAAGTCTTGTTATAGGATTGCCTGATCAGTTTTCTATAGCAGAAAGCTAGTCAGCTACCCCAAAATCTTTGCCAACTATTCAAACTTCTTTTAAGATATTCAGTTATAGGAACATTTTAGGTTGACATTACTTTTAAATTATAAATCTTTGCATTATAGCAAACTTATGCCCATATTCTGCTCACTGTTCTCATGCAAGTAATCCCATTGAAATTAAAATCACTATTTGTCTGACTAAAGTAATCAAAATTTGGCTCTCGATCTGTTATCTAGCCCTTGTGATCCAGCTATGGGACAAATAGCCAGGAACAACTAGGTTTTAATCCCAGCTCTGACAGACTTGCTGTGTGACCGTGGGCCAGCTATTTAACTTCTCTGTGACTCAACTTCATCTGCAGAAAGTTCTCAGAGAGGTGCTGCAGTTAATTATTGTACACAGCTTTTCATATGCAACACTTTGTATACACTCAGTATTACTACTAGCCCCCAAAATCTGGACTTCATGAGTTTAGAATTATAAAAGGACCAAATCCTGCCAATCTTACTCAGATGAGTAGTATCATTCATGTGAGTAAAGTGAACAAATATTAGACCGAGGGTCAACTCGTACACAAAAGTCTACTATATGGCTTCAATCCAGTACTAGTCATCCATGCAACTAACAGCATAGTGCCTTCTAAAATGTCTAGGATCACTTTTCCTAGTCCCTATTATTCACTTTCAGGACCCAAATTTATTAACTACTATTGATTTGATTAGTCATTACTCATGTTAGCAAGGCCAGATCCTGTAAAGGTGCATTAACCAGTCAGCTGGAGATGTCTGCTGCTTCACTTTGAAGTCACAGTATACCAGATGTATAGCTGGGGAAAGTGGACATGGCCAAGGACAGCTCCATTCCAATGATCTTCAAAGCTCCTCTAAATTGCAGGTTTGATCCCATTGTGTCAATGGAATTACCTGCAGTAAGGCCCTGATCTTGCTTTACCCATGCGTATGTTACTGCTCATGATGCATACTCAAGAGTTATTTTCTGTTCTGTATCCAGTTTCCTCCCCCGCACCCATCCCTCAGCCATAATTGTTTCACAGAACATCACAAGCTATTCCAAGGTTTTTCTGTTTGCTAGTTTGACTTTAATTGTATAAGCAAAGAGCAGAAGTGAAAGTAAGCGGGTACAGGCAGGTACGGAGAACCGGTAAGAAAAGGAGACTGACTGAGGGAGGGAGAGAGAAGCCTATTCCCTGCATAAGAATAATTTAAACTCAGCTGTTTCCTGATGGTTCAGCCCCCAGGGCTAGGTTTCTGGCATCCTTGTTAATTTCACTCACAGTAGCTGAGGGAAGGGGGTTGAGGTGAGGGTGTGTTTGACCATGGCAGAGGCAGTCCTTTTCTGCCCCTGGGGATGAGAGGATGTCTCCAATACTAATATACACAACAAATACAAGCATTTGGCTGCACAGCTTAAATCCAGAGCTAATAAAAGCAAGTGGAAGGGGAAAACTCACTGTCACATTGGTTTCTCATCTCCTCCCTCCCCCTCCTCCAGCCAGGCTGCAGACAAGGCTCTGCATTCCTCTCCATTCCCCCTGCCCCCAGCAAAGGTTTTCCTCTAGGCTCTAGCTTGCAGTAGGGAGACTGGCCGAGATGCCTGCTGCTGCTGCCTGCAAAAGAACAGTTTAAACTCAGATGTTCCCTATGCAGTTCAGTGCCCAGAGTTAGGAGCCGTTTCTGGCATCCTTGTTAATTTCACTCCCAGTTGTTGTTGGGTGTGTGTGACTATGGCAGAGGCAGTTCTTTTCTGCCCCTGGGATGAGGGGATCTCCTAAACACAATCAAAATCAGGAACCATTTCCAAGTTCAAATCTATCCCATTCCCTCCCCAGCAGAGGATCATGGTTGTGATGTCCAAACTGCTTGCAGATCCTCTTTAAAATGTACTGTTTAAAAAAAAACACAACACAAAAAAAAACATGGAGAACATGGCGGAAATACGTGTCATGATGATTAGGGTTTATTTTGGGCAAAGCAATTTTGCTAAAGCAACTAAAGATTCACAGGGAAAGCAAATAGCCTCCATAGACAAAACCACAAAGGGATTGGAGGGGAAAACTGAATATTCAGGGAAATTATTGTGCCTCCTTTGAAAGAAATAGTAGTTTTCATTCCAATCCATCCTCTTTATATATTGATTTAAACACCTGAAATGTCCTTAGGACATCGGGTGCAATCTCAGATCTCTTTTTATTTTGTCCTGCCTGCAGAAAGAAGAGGCTGAAATTGACAAAACTTTCTCTAAATATCTTGTATATTTCATGAAGGCTATTCCAGTTGTCCTTCATTCACCTCTGACTTCCCCTCTCCTCCTCCCCCGCCCCGGCTCCCTCCCTGGCTGGCTGGCTGTGGTTTTTGCCTTGGTTACTAACTCCTTGGCAGACCCAGCCCAGTAGCACCTGCTGGCTCTCTGCAGGCAGCCGCCCATTGGGGCTGGTTGCTGGAGTCGCTGCTGGTTGGTGGTAGGCTGCAGCTGCATTGTTTGTGACATAGTCATACACATACACATACATACAGTCAGAGGTGAAAGTAAGCCGGTCTGGTATGGTGTACCAGCAAGAGTCAGTATGCCGTGCTGGACCACATTGACTTCCATAGTGGGGAATGAAAGGACTCTGGGCTGTCCGCGGCTGTGGGAAGCCCAGAGCCCTTTAAATCCCGGACGCGGCTCTGGCGGCCGGGCTGGGGCCGGAATGTATAGGGCTCAGAGGTCTCCACCGCTGCGGGCAGCCCAGAGCCCTTTAAATTATGGCCGTGGCTGAGATTTAAAGGGCTGAGAGCTCCCGTCATTGCGGGCAGCCCAGAGCCCTTTGAATTCCGGCCACGGCTCTGGCTAGCAGGCTGGGGCAGGGATTTAAAGGGCTCTGGGCTTCCCTCAGTGGCAGGAGCTCTGGGCCCTGTAAATCCCTACCCCAGCCCCGCAAAGCTTGGGGTTCCCCCTGGCGGCCAGAGCCCCGGGCCCTTTATTTTGCCCCTGAACCCCGGGGGCTCCCAGCCACCTCTATAGGTGGGAGCCCCTGGTTGATTTAAAGGCTCTGGGTCTCCCAGCCACAGCTGGTTCCCCAGGGCCTTTAAATCTTGAGAGGCCATGCCTCTTCTGGCTGAGGCCATGCCCCCTTCAGGTCTCCGGCAGTACCGGTAAGTCCTGTAAGTTACTTTCACCCCTGGCAAAAAGACATGTTTTCCTGCCAAACCCATGTAAGACCAATATAAAGATATTTTCTTTGCATGTAAATATATATGTGAGACTTGTAATTCAGTCAATGATTTCAATAAACTAAATCTAAAAATGACAAGAGTATCAGCTGTGCTTCCTCATACAGTGCCTTATCTAGGCACATGCACAACTGGCAGAGTGTGTCTAATCCATGTTATATTCTATCATAAACAATAACTCCAGAGGGGCAAAACTCACTGTTCTCATTTTTCTTCTTTGGCATGACAGTACTCGCTCTCTCTCATAGCTCTGAGGCTCAAGTCAGAAATGCTATCAAAGCCATAAATTTACAGATTTGGCTGGACAGTTAGGATGATGAACAGTATATCTCAAGAAGACTTCACATTATCTCAAAAGGTATTATCCTTAGGCAAAAGGCTTCATGCCACTGTGGCATGAATGTCCAAGAAAATATCAAGTATTTTTCTTGAGCAAGGCGTATCACCTGTAAAATTGTGGACAATTAAAACAGAAATCACCCTCTCTCACTATCATAATTACATTGTAAAATAATATGTTAATTTAGAATAAAAGCATTATTTAAGATAATTGTATAGAACTTTATTAAATGCAGCCTAGTGCATTATGTTATGCAGTTATCACTAATGTGATCCATGGGATGAGAAAGTAAGTTTGAATTATTAGAAGCAATAGATATATTTAAACTTTGCAGGTTCTCTATATTTTACATTACCTTGAATAAATTCAGAATTTGTTTTACTTCAAGTCACATCACTTCCACAAGCTTTACAGTCAATTTATTAACCATACAGTTTAATGTGAGAAGGCCTAAATCTGGTAATATTGCCACTGAAAATCCTGTGCATTTTCCAGTGCTTTGACAATCATTCAGATTCCTTCACTTTAAATTGCTGGAGAATAAAATGTTAACATATTACAAACTAAGCTTACCTATCCCAATACATGTGATTTTATCCATGACATTTAGGTACAACAAATGTGTGACATGAACATTTATTCCTAATAAAAGTTTATTTTTCCTTAGGATTAGCTTCCCTCTGTAATTAACACCTCTGGTCCTCCAGACATCTTTATTACATCTACTGTGTTTTCTGTGCCATATGTCTGCTGAATACGTTTTCATATGTTAAGACAGAGGAAAATAATACTTAGCTATTGACATTGATTAGATGAAGCTTATTTTCATCAGAGGTATTTGCAATTATATTAAACATTCATCTCCCATATGAAGCCTTTCCTTTTGCCATTCTTAGCCCAAGGAAATGATTAAATACACATTTAAATGGGCCCTATCAGAAACAATTAGAAGCATCTAACCATTTATCAAAGAGTTTACAGTAAGAGGAAAGAGATAAGCTACCAGTACCCTCCATCAGCCTGAATCCAGATGGGAGGAGAGCTGGTGAGTTGGTGGCAACTGGGCCAGAGCTTCAATGGAAATTCAGAGATATGCAGTCTGGGAGGTGAGAGGAGGGAGTAAAAGATGTATATACCTGGATTCTGCCAGTTTTTGGCCTCACTTTCCCAAATTCTATGGGATAAGAGAACAAGAGTCACTCCTACTCTCCCAGAAAAATACAGACCTTGGTGCGTTGGGGCACAAGAGTGCAGCCAAAACTCCTATCCAGAACCTGGATATGAGCAATTTCTTTTTACCCTAACCCCCAAACTATGCAATCTAAAAGCGTAGCTGCTCTTACTTCACTGTGGAATTGGGAGCTGCAGCCAGCTTTCAGCCAGTGTGCTGGGGTCAAAAACATGTTTTTCATGCAGTAGGGATGGTTACACAGGTTTTCTAAACAAACTGGAATTTGGAGCAAAAGTTTGTGTGGCTCCAGTTTGGATTAGGTTCTGGACCCCATTTTTTGGGGGGGGCGGGGAAGAGGTGGGAAGGAGGCTGTATTGAGCAGGGCTGTGGCAAGGTCCAGATGTTTTCTTTTCTGTGCAGTGGGACTGGAGCAGCAAGACTTGTTCCCTGTATTTTTATTGCACAATATTGGGGGTGGGGGAGGAGAGAAAGAGGGAGGAGAAAGAAAATTGACACGACAATATCGGACTAGACCCAGTTAGTTCTGTCTCTTCCCAGGTGTCGCCACCTCCCCTAGTCACCGCTGCTTGTTCCTTGCAGTAGCGCCTCATAGAGCAGTGAGATAGACAAGCATAAGTCTGGATGTTTGTAATTAACCAGACAAGGGGGGGCAGGGCTTGAGGGAGGGTGTGTGTGTGTGTGTGTGTGTGTGTGTGTGTGTGTGTGTGTGTGTGTGTGTGTGTGTGTGTGTGTGTGTGTGTGTGTGTGTGTGTGTCTCTCTCTCTCTCTTTTGCTGCTTCTCTCACTACTCGTGCAGTCTGTTTCAATTCGAGATCCAGTTTTGAGCTCCGGCTATTTGCCTTAAAAGGAAAAATAGCTATGGAAAAACTTCAGCTGGCTGGGGGAGCGGGGGGAGAGGAGAAGGCTGCTACAGTCTGCGAGGGCTGGACGTCTTTCTAGGATGCAACCTCGTTGTCACCATCGCAAATAGCCAGGAGCAGCTTCGTAGGGGAAACGCTGCCCCCCTAGCAAAGAGGCGAATTAGCCGCGGCAGGATACTGATGACTTGCAAATACAGCACAAGCGGGGTCAGGTCTGAAGGGAGCTTTGAATGTGTGCAAGTGCAACCTTCTCCACAACACAGGCCAGGTCTCCTGTACTTCCCCACCCACGGCCATAGCTTTAGGTAACCCAGGTGTCCAAGCTGATGGGGCGAGGGGTGGGGTGGAAATACTAGTATCCGCTCTAGTTCTGCTTCCCAGCTAGACTCAGCAGGAGAGTCTGGGATCTGCCACCCCTCCCCACACTTCCACAAATGCTACTTCTGTCTCAGAGAGCTGCTGTTATATTGCAGGGAGACAAAGGGGCCTTCCTGGGACTGTCTCACCTGCTACCCACTTACACGTTAGCTGTGGGAGGTGTTCAATCCACAGAGAAAATTCCCATGCACTATCCCTAAGACTGAATAGTTGAAATATCTTGCAAGCAGCCGAGCCCCCAGCATACCGGATACTAACAGGAGAGAGCAGGGGGAGGCAGGGAGGGAAGCAGCAGCAGCTAAACAATTCAGCCTGGAATTTCAAACGTCAACGCCAGGATTGCATAAGTGGCTCTCCCTCGAAACCTCTGGTGCCGATTCAGCTCCGGGCTTGTTGCCCTAGTAAGCTGTAAAGCGGCGTTCAGGTGCCAACGAGCGCGGCTGGGCTGACGGATGAACACAGCCACTTTCTTGGCATGGGCAGGCACCTAGAGGAGAGATGGCGAAAAGACCAGCAGTCTAGCGTTAGACACTGGTTGCTAGGATACTGTGGAGATCCTCCATTGCTAAGCAGACAAGGAAAAAAATGTGCCTAGGCCTTAGCAGCCAACAGCAACAATAGAAACAGAGTCTGCTTCCCTCTGCCCACCCCCATCAGGAAACCAAATCCTAATCTTGAGAGACACAAGGAACACAAGCCTGGAAATGGGGCCCACCAGCCAGAGAAAACTGCCACTAGAATACAAATGGCAGCAGTTAGTGCCCCGGTATTAAAGGATCTGTTAGTGTTCCCATTATAAACCCCCTTTTCTGGGGTACAAAATTTGGCTGCCCCTCAAACTTTCCCTCTACCTCCTTCCTTTCAAAAGAGCCCATTGAGGTCTTCATTGTTTTAGTGTCCATGGAAGAAGTGAAAGGATTTGGACGATTTTCTCCTAAATGGCTATTAGTGAGTAAGTAAATTAAACACATAACTACACTTCTACCTAGAACTGCAAGGAAATGCAGTAACTGCTGCAAACCTTGAGCCAAACCGTGTGAATTAAAGAAGGCATGCTGCCCTTCACCTCATGTTAATGATTCCTGCCTTTTATTAAAGCAGTGTGATCTCTACTTTGGAAGCGGGCTACGGACCTGCTACAAGGGTTATACAGCACTGAAACAACAGGATGAGATGTGCAATGGAATTTGTATTCTGGAATGATTATTTTAAAATACAATTCCTTTTCCACCTGAAGAGATGTAACAATCTTCTCAGTCAAACGTTAGTCACTCAAAACTACACATTAGAGTTACATTCTTAAACTATTGAAACAATGCAACCAAAACGGCTACAGTAAGAAATCACTCCCTTATCTAAAGAGGCCCGAGTGAATTAGAAGTGCACTCTTGCAAATTTGTTCCCTAAATAAAAGATGCCAGCAAAGTACCTTAGTTTGATAAGATTTTGTGACACACACACTCAATATTTGGAAAACACAGCAAATTAAATTTCTTATTTCTGACTCTCACAACTGGATCTGAATTGCCTGTAATCTTGCACAGAAAGTGGTTCTTATGCAAGATATTAACTCCGTAAACTCTGAATAGCGCTTTCTATATCATCATGCTTTTTTCTTAAGAAAAATCATAGCCACAATTACTAAACTTGACCTGATTGTACACAGGGCCTGCAGACTTGGAATTAACATTTTATAAGTGATATGACAGGTGTGTGCTTAATTAGATTTAGACAAAAGGTATACTATGCAGATATTTTAAAATATCTTCAAATAAGATGTGCTCACATTCACTTGCTTAGAAGGTGGTCATTTAAACCCATGTATATAAAACAATTGGGATAGTCACAATCAATAACCCAAATATTTAAGCTTCTTGTATTACCTATCAGAGATTTATTGCATTGTGTCACTTTCCAAGAAGAACCACTTCAGTGAATGTATAGCTCACTTTCAAACTTCCAGATCTGTTAGCCACTTTGCCCTGTTCCTTAGTCTGGGTGAAGTGAAAAACCTATATTATTCCTTGCTTATTCTGCTTCACTGACACAAATATAGAGTCTCCAGAGGCTTTTGTATGGGAAAGCCCATGCAAACTGGAATGAATACAATGACCACGTGTCATAAACTGCTGGAGTGCCCTGCTTCATATTTCCCACATGGGAAAAAGAGAGTAGCACAAGAATGATCTTAATAACCCATGAGCCATGCTGTGAGAAATCCCCCCTCGCTTCCTTTCGCTAGCCGCTCATACCGTAAGGAAAATGTCAGCTGTAAACATTAAACAGATTTGACTTAATGAGGGCCCTCTCGCTCTCCAGCCTTTGACTAGCTTTAGTGAATGCGGGGGCGGGGGAAGACTTCCCAAAAGTAGGGATTCTGAGTTTTAACTCAGAATGAGACAAATTTGATGGTTACAAACGAGACAAATACATTTCGACACGTCAAATAATTGAACAAAACATTAGGCAAGCAGTGAACTCAATCTACCAGAAAGACGCTAAACTATTGTAACCTATACAAGAGAATCAGTGCTAGCTTTAGTACTGGGTATATATTTTACTTTGCAGATTTGGGAGATATTTCCTCTAGCAGATTTGCTTCACCCACATGAATTCCTACTCACCTTATGGTCTAGGATAATATTCTAAGTTAGTATATTGAACTGCAAAACTTTTTATATCAAAAATGAAAAACATTTATTTCCAAAAAGACTCTTAAAAATAATCGTGCGACTAACACATGAAACTGCGTGTGGTGTTTTGATATAAGCCAGGAACTAAAAAGTATACAAGCTTTTTCGTGATTATGGGACCAAAACACATCAACAGTTTTATTGGGGAGTGAAAAAGATATTAAGCACTGCATGGAGGATGTAGTCTCTCTTCCATAAGTGCTCAGTTTTCTCACTTAAACCAATTTGCATAGTCTGTGACGGCAAGTGTGAAACAAGGATAGATGATCTCCCAATTTTATTTAAAGCTTGAAAGAGATTTATTGCAACTTTCCCTTTATCTACTGTGTTGACAACCAAAGCAGCACAGTGGCGAAAGTCACTAGAGTAGCTCTCCCCCGCCCCCCCCCAAAAAAAGTTCTCAAGCGCAGGGAGGAGTAATATCAAGAAAGGCAGGGCATTACTCCTCAGAACCTGAGTCTGATGGAACCCCGCGTGGTGTTTTTAACCTTAGAATCTTCCCGGTTTTTCCTGTAGTTGGATAGAATGGCAGATAAGGAACTCCCCACACCTGTACTCACCCACCAACTTCTCCTCACCTTTCACTCTACATTACACTGTCAGCAAAGCTTTGATCAGCTTTATTTTTCGTTGACAAAAGGTCTCCCGTTGGTGTTGATCGTTGTTCACCCCAAACTAGTTCTCTCTCATTTTATCTTTTAATAGATTTAATTGCTTGATATTTACTGCTCCAGAGCCCTCCATAAAATCCAATAAAATGCCACAGAACTATAAACTATCCAGGCAACTGTTAGTGTATCACCTTCTCCTTATCCAAATATGCCTAAGTAGACAAGGCCACATACCTCATTAGATACAGAGATATGTCCGCCATTAAATTAATATACGACGAGACTAGAAAGAAGTGGGGTGAGAACTCGTGTCGCCAAATGATCGTTCTGTTAGCTGAGCCACAAAAACTGACCTTGGAGCGCAAAATCAGCAGACACTCCATTCTAAACCACAGCCGCAATTACCTACAGTCCCTGCCCCATCGAACTATGAACACCTTCTCTCGCTCCAGACTGAAGGGGAGATGCTTCATGACGAGCACCAGCGAAAACATTTCTTACACACCTGAACCAAGGACGACTGCCAAGTTTTCAGCAGTCAGGTTACAGCTGGGGCAGTCTAGCTACAAAAAGATGTAGACAAAGACTACAGAGGATGGAAATAAAACAAAAAAGCAAGGAAACACTCTTCCCCTCAGCCGTTCACTCCTGCTGTGCATAGACAGTGTGGGGGTTTCTCAGCAGCCCGACAACATGTGCTCCGATACTTAGCCACAATTGGCTCAGTGTATACATGCAATGCAACTTTTAACCTCGGAATTTCCTTGGTTGTGTCAGTTGTATCACAACCGCAGTGATTATTGAATTGCAGTTTAGCCGGTATGGTGTGTCGGATTTATATTTTCAATCTCCTCTAGTAGTTCGGTAGGCTTGGCTGCTCAGCTACACCCAGGAGCCAATTTTTATCCAAGTTATGCCTCCCAAAGGATGATGTTTAAAATCTTAAAATGTGCAAACTTAGCTACCTGACAACAGCGCCAGCAGCCACAGCTCAGATACAGCCTGGACCCCTGGAAATGTGCAAAGCAGGTGTGCAGAGCGCTATGAAACCAAGAACACTATGGATCTGCTCCAGGTAAGACCTTTAAAAACCCCACACCTGTCAGGTGCAATACCGAATAAAAAAAGAAATCAAGAGACTGGATTTGCCTCTCTGGATGCTAGCTATCGGCACCTCAGGAATCAGCAACACCTTCCTTAGGAGAGGGAAAAAATAATCAGGATAGTAAATTCTATTTTGCTTCATAGAGTTCAAACGTCAACCATTCAGCAATGCGGACAAATTCAGGGCAGAAACCACGAGCACAAAAACAGACATAAAAACGTACCACATTGGCAAAGACAGTCTGATGAAGCAGCCGTTAGCGGGGTTAATTTTTGGATGGGCAATTTTACCCCAGTAATAGGGAGAATGCGCTTTCCCCCTTCATGGTCTAGGAACTCTGCTCCCAGTGGGCTCGGGAATACCTGGACAGCTGACAAAGACACCACGGAACAGGGATAACGTGCAGTTACAGTGGCTGAAGAAATGTGGGCAGCCCAAGAGAAGCGTTAGGAGGAATATTTCGGAGAATGAGAACAGAAATGGAAAGCAGAAGGTGCAGGACTCGTCTAAACAAGTGGATGGACAGACAATACAGAGACCATTCAACTACCAAAGACAGGATGTACACAACGCTTAAACCCTGCTTACTGTGGGCTCTTGGGGTAGAAGGGAAGGGTGACATGGCTGAGATCCTGGATGTCAAATGCGGTGGGCTCGGCTGAAATTGCCTGCCTCTTGGTCCTGTGTTCCCCCTGCAGGGTGCTGGAGGTTTGCTGCTGCGCCTGCTGGGTGGCGGGCCGGATCACCGAGCGGTACTTGTCCAGCTCGTTTTGTAGTTTCTGGATCAGTTCGTCCTTCTGATCCAGCTCCAGCTCTAGCTCGTCTATGAGAGCATCCCGCTGCCTCAGCTCCTCGATCTTCTCCTGCAGCGCGTATTGTAAATCCCGCAAAGTGCCCATACTCCTCCTCGGGCCCGGGGAGCCTTCCTCCGCAGCCTGTCTCTCCCCCGCTCCCAGCAACTTTCCCCGAAGTAGCCGCAGCTTCCCACTTCAACCAACTTTGCCGATCGCTCCCGATCGACCTGCCGCCGGCAGATTCCGCTCGCCCTTTAAACTCGCCTCCAGCCTGCGCCGTGTGGCTGGGCAATTTGGCAGCGAGCCGCGCTGAGCTACGGAAGGAGGATTAGAGACATAATCTTAAACGGAACCCTCCGGCACCACTCCACCGGAGGCTGGGTTGTTAAGGGTGATTTCGATCTGCCTGCGTCAGGCTAGACTGGAGAGAGAGACAGAGCCGGAGTGAGGGGGGAGAGAAAGAGAGAGAGAGAGAGAAAGGGGCGTCTGCAGGATGCCGCTGCACATGCACTGCCTCTATGACTGTGTCACTCGTAGGGCTACTTAAAGGCTAACGAGTTTTCCGAGCCTCTGCCCCAACTCTGTTTTAGAAGTGGGGACATACGGTGGGGATTTGGCATTCCAGACGCTTACTCTTAAATACCACATTCTCGGGGCATGTCCAGTATCCGGCAGGATTGCAGTTCCTTATACTCTTGCAGTTACACCCATTACACTCCCCCAAATGAATAAAATCAATCATAATGATACCAAATCTACTCCAACTGCAGAAAAATCTTCGGCAGTTTAATCTGTTTCCACCCAGTGCAGTTACAGTGTAGGATCTCTTTGCTCCCCCTTTCCCAGGCATTCAGATTTTACAGTCAGTTTGTTCATTAATTCACTGTCATTACAACTATTAGAAATAAGCAACTTCGGTTAATGTTTCACACACCAGTAAGTCAGTTTTAAATTTAGAAGAAACCTAAACTCTCATTTAGCCTGAAACAGACTGCTAAGCACAAGCTCAGTTCACAGTGGTGCTGAGGGGTCCTATTGGGTCTTGCCAGGGTTTGGCCCACATCCCAAATTGTACAGTGTGAATAGATAACAGGTATAAACACTCCTACTGCATCCTCCCTCCTCAAAAGTACCCTGGCATATCCTGGTGCATGGATGCTTCAAAAACAAATAAAGACATGGACATCACTTGAATCGTGGTGGATCCTGTGAGTGCTGGGCAGCAATACCAATGAATAGAGAACAAGCCCCTAGGTACATAAAAGTTACTGGATTCTGATGCATTCCAATAGAATAAGGGCATAAAAATGGTTCCAGTAGCTGGATCCAGACAGTTTTTATCCCTCATCTCCCATATTCCACAGTATCAGTAGAGAATAAGCATTATTCTACTGCACTAAGAAAAGGCCAGACCCAACCAAATTCCAGCAGAACAGTGCAAAGAACCTGGCATCTTGATCCTGCCAATTTTTGACTGAAATCACCCAATTTCTACTGTCCAGTAGTCACAAAAATCATTTGGCCATAAATCCCCGTACTGTAAGTGAAAAAAAACTTGGCTATACCCTGCTGCATCTAGGTGCCTAGTTGGATTTTTCACACGTTCATGTGCCAGGATGTAGCCAATGATAGTTTTATAATGGAATAGGAGCAGACACTTGGCTTTCACACATGCAATATAACATTTTCCAGATGGAGCAAAACCCAGGCACAGAATGTGTTTTTTAGCTTTGTCTAGCAAATGATGTGCTAGAGCATAGAGGTTCTTGTCTTGTAGGAGCAGTGATATAGGTTTGGACAGTACAACTTGGGGGGCTGGTGCCAAAAATGGAAGGGCCCCCTACACTGGGCAGTACTTGTGGTCTATCACAATTATACCATTTAGGGGTTTAGGGACAGAAGCTGCCAAGATCCAGGTGCTGGAACTGGGTTTTTGCAGCCCCTCATACCAGGATGCATTATGGGTCAGTGTAAGGTGCCACAAATGGGTGTTTGCAGGACTTACATGGCAAGATGTGTCAGGGCCCAAACTTTCTTTGTGTAGTAGGAGTGGCTAGACTTGTTCTCTGTTTTGAAAGTATAATTTGGGGCACATGATTGAAAATATGCAAGATACTACAAACTGCAGACAGATCCTCTTTTTATCTTTTTCTGTTGTTGATTATGGTGATTTGACTGACTCCACAGGCCCAGCTTTCCACCTGCTGATGGCCTCTATAATATTAAGAATGAAGAGCTGAAAAATATACTTCAGAAATCCCTTATGCAAACTATTGTTTTAAGGGGCTGGCCACTTTCCATAAATATTTTGTGAGCCTTTCTGTGCTGCTTGAATATATTTGTTCCCTTATATATTTTGAGGAACAACTCTGGGTTACACATAATGTTCAAATACCATTTCAAATAAATATGAAGCAGTTTAAATCTTTTGGCTGCATTTGTGTTAAACCCAAGAGCAATGCAATTTCATTTGTCTTTTCAAAATATGGACATTTTCTAAAGTACTTTAACTTCAGAACTCATTTTGCTGCATATTTTCCCCCACTTAAATAAAACTTGCACAATTTACTAACATTCACAACACCCAATACTATCGCCATATTTAAATGTTAAAAGTTAAGCAGATACACTCTAGTTGTTTACAAACTAGAAACCAGTGTTAAAATGGATGTAGTATGTGTTTATTTTTCATTTTCTTCTCTATCAGATTGGATATGGACAAGTAGATAATGAGATTAAGACTGTTGACTCAAGCCAAGACTTCAAAACAATTGTTACACAAAATGGAAATGGTTCCATATAACTTTTGAGTAACAAATAACAAAGCTACATAGTTTATATTTAGATTTCATTAACAGTGCATAACCTACAGTCTAGATATCTGTATGTTACTTGTAAGAGAAAAGACATCCATGAAATTACACTAGAAATAATGCTGGCAGAGGTGTAGAAGGTCAGGACTGATTTGTTTTATGAAGCATCATACACACAATGCTCTGAAATAGGTGGACAGCAATGATTCCAAAAGCTTACACATCTTCTGCTTACTCCATCGCTTAAGACATTGCTGTTGGCTTCTTGTTTTTATGAGCAATAAAATTGGTTATTCTAAATTATTTCTAAAATAAAACACATGATTATGCATAAAGGACAGGCTCTTGTGGTAGCCTGGGAAACCATGAGATTTAAAGACAGTCTGAGTGATTCATTGCAGCAAACAAACAAATAAACATAAGGATATTCTTAGCCCAAAGAATCCCAATACACTTTACCAACTATCAGCCAAATCTTCCCAAGTGATCAACTCTGAAGACTGTTGACACTAGCTTAATAGCATTTGTTTTCTAATGTCCTAAAGACACCCAAGGGCAATTGTGAAATCAGCATGGATCTCCTTTTTTAAAATCTTCTGAGCAGCTCATGGGTTAGTGTTCTCATTTGTGTTCTCCATGACAGTTCTGTCCTTGGGGGACCCGGAGGGCTGTCCCTTTCAAAAATAATCTTTAAAAAAATTCTACAAATGAAGGTGCTTGTCATGAAGCAGCCTCACCTAGAGCACCCTCCATGGCAGGGTGCACCATGACAGCCACACTTACCTCAGTTTCCCTGCATCACAGTCCCCACAAATACTCTAAAAAGTGCTTTTCTGAGTACAAAGAGCCCTTGTGGAGTTAATTGATCAGAAGAGAGAGACCTGTGCATATGACATCCCAGCACCATAATCTAGGCAACACATCCAATACAACCCCAAAGTCCCTGATCACACCCTGGCTCTCCGATGCAGCACTCACTATGCCCTAGATCTTCATTGTAGTCTTCTCCCATCCTCATACCTGGGCAGCCACTCCAGCCCTTCCAATTGGAGTATAAACCTGCTCTTCCCAGCAGGAACCTCCCCCACAGCCTCTTAGCTGGGAGCACCCCTCATTACTCTGGCTTTCTGGCAGTTCCTCCAGCCTGGGAAATGTACCTATTGGGTTCCTGGGAACTTGATGGGCAGAAGCCTGCCCACTGCTAACAGATCCCCCTTGGAAATGTAAGTGGGCAAGTTCCTTCACTGTTCCCCACCTTCAGCTCTCAAAGGCTCTTGACTCCAGCTTAAAGCCAACAGGCATCATCCTTCGTTTTCAGACTTCAGGCCTTGTCAGCCTTTGCTCTCTCTGGCCCAGGAAGGACAGCAGGCTGCCCCTTCACTGCTTTCTTAGCCCCCAGCCCTTTTCAGCCTTCTAACCCTAGCTTTGGCCCTTGAAAGTCAACAAGCTGGCCCCTCCACTAGCTTCTAGATAATTCCTTTGTTTTCTAGAGAGCTTTTCTGCTCTCTGCAGTTTTCCACACAGTCTTCTTTGATTCTCTTGATTTTTCTTGACTGACTCACCAGAATTCTCACTCACTGGGTCACTCCCTAATTTTGTACTGCCTCCAGGTGCTGCCCCACCTTCTTAATTGGCCAGAGAGCACCTGTTCCAGTACAGGGGTGCCAGACCTGCTTCATTTACAGCGGTCAACCACTTTATCACAGTGCTTTCATCTCAATTCTCTGTGCATTTCATACATATTAATTGAATAATTTAATGCTTCTATCTTCCACCTGAGGAATCCTTGTGAGGCACTTTACCTTAGAGCTCCATAGTGTACAGCAAACCACAGTGGAAGAATGAGGCACACAAACGCAAGGGCCTGCAGTTAATGAGTTCATGTGCAGCTAAGTACCCCAAGGTAAAATTCTGATTTTAGAGTGGCCACTTAGTTTTCCTTAAGTATGTGCTCTAGATGCTGCCATACTCTCATTGGTAAGGCAATGATCAAATGAATGAAAACAAAAAGGCAATTTATACATGAGAAGGGTAAATCTTTGTAATAGTCGTTCTTGTAGACCCCTCAAGATCACATAGCTGTAATTTGACATCCAAAAGGGCCAGCTCCCTGACACATACCCATCATCTAACAAGATCTCCAATCTTCGGCCTAAAAGAATGAGCCCACCGCAGAGGACACACACCTCTGTTCCTGAAAGTAGGAATTATATACTGTCCCTTTAAAGTTGGATAGTTCTTATTTTCCTAAACCTGCACCAGGATTCAGAATAGTCCCTCTATTCCTAGCTCCTCTGTTTTAAATGCCATTGATACTAATCCTTTCTGCAAGGGTCATCTGTCAACAGATGCAGCTCACACTTCCACTTAACTGCTATCCTCCAAACTGAAGACAGATATTTCAAAGGCCTTCAATCAAATTGAAAATTTGCACCTCTCAATGATCAGATTTGACATCATCAGGCTGGAACAAGCCAGAGTAGCTGAGAGGAACACCCAGAATCCAGAGCTGCAGGGTTGTATGCATGCCTAAATATCCTCCTCCAGCTGGGCATATTTTTTCTGGTTTAATCCACTGCAGTCCTGTTACTGGCTTCTCTCCAAACTATCTGTAGGAGGAGATCAGACTACAGTTTTAAGAAAGAAATAGGGTTTATGAGATCTGAACTGCTGGGAATTTATAGTACATTTTCCCACAAGCAGTAGAAATACAGATACACAATGCCAAGGTTCTGTAAATAAATATCACATGCATCTCTAACTACCAATAAAACAGAGCCACTTATGAAATGGAACACATTACTATTTAACAGTGTACAGCAACACTACATTACAGTTTAAGTCAAGAAGTGAAGAGCAAACCCTATTAAAACTGAAGGTGGAAATTGTAAGTAAACTGGAATTTGATTCACACTGGAATTCTAGCAAAAAAGTGCTATTATCTTTGGTGACGTGTGGTCCGTAGTTTTACATTGCATTAGGAAAGGTGTATTCTGTCCCATCTGAGAAATGATACCTTCAGTTCTCCCTTATATCATTATTTTGGGGTACTGACTCAGAGCAAAGAGTGCCACCTACTGAAACACCAACACCATTTCCCTGCATAGGAGCTTTTCCTGAAGTTTCCAAGTAGGGACTAACCAAACCTGACTTGGTTTGGTTTAGGTGATCTGAGAAGATCACAGTCCAAGATGTTATGTCTGCAAATTATCATCACAGCCTTAAATTAATAAAGTCTACAAAAGTTAGATTCTGGATGTCCTGCACTAATAAACAAGTAGGAGAAAGAAAACATGTAACCTGACCCTCAGTTTCTCTCTCTGTGCACCTACACAGAGGGAATCCAGAATGTCTGTTTCTTCTCTCCTCTAGCACAATTGGGGTGTGGAGGGGAGGGGTCAGCAAGGTCATGGGCATTCCACACCCCAGAGGAGGCATGGTCAGGTAGGTTTAGCTCTGGCTGTGTTCCCTGTGCGAATTTTCTTGTAAATGGAGGAAAGTACTGTGGGGGGAAGGGAAAAGCACACATTATACCTTATAAAATGTGTAGCATTGTCATTTCTGAGCATATTTCCCAGTGCTCTCAGAAGCATTCTGTCTGCTTGTGTCCTTCACAGAATGCCTCCAGCAATTCCCATTCAGGCTCTACATCTCCTCCGCCTGCTACAGCACATCACAGCCTCTCAAAAGGTATAAGAGAGCTCTACAGTATGAATCAGATTAATGAACTAGGAAGCAATTCAACGCTAGGAGTTGGGGCTTCTGTAGTTACTGGTTCATAGAAATTTACTTTACCAAGACTAAGTTACAACAACTGTCACTCTATTTAATGATGGCAGGCAATGTAATTTTCCTTTTTCTCTCCTAAATAAACATCACTAGTTCATGATGTTTATGATTCAACACTGAGAAAGTTTCTGGACTTTCTTCCTTTTCCCAGTAAGCACTATTAAATGAATATATGGCCAATACAAAAACATAACTAAAGTTCACTCCTCCTCCCCCGGGGGGAAACAAGAGAGAGAGAAAGAACACAGTTGTCCAGAAGAGCTAGAATCTTTTGCACTGAACAGTGCACCTTAAAGACCAATGATTCTTATGTGTAGGAAGTCAGTGTCTCATGATTGAATGTTATTATCTTATGGGTATAGGGGAAATCAAGGTCCTTTTTTAGTATGTGGATTCTTTCAGTTATCAAAAAAGGAATAATTAGAGTCAACACTTGTAAAGAACATGCAACTGTTCCAGTTTGCCAGTCCAGGAACATCACCCTGGTGCAAGGATCATTTTGAACAGATAAAACCAGAAAATACATGAGGAAAAAAACCTCAAGCTCTATTAAATTAAAAAAGAAAACCTGAACTAAAAAGCTTGCTGCAAAGAAAAAAGGAAAATAACAGTGCACTATATTATAATTAGTAATATACTTAGCTTCTGATATCACGTTACAGACATAACAGCAAAAATGAATGCCCATATCATGTACGTGAAAAGGATAAGATTTTACTACTACATAATAGCACAGAATCATTTACATAATACAATGAATTGTGCTTCTCTCACCTCACTCTATTCTGCAAAATAAAAAAAAAATATACCAGATTTAGATTTCTTGTATTCTTTTAAGGACCTTTGACCTATAGAAGTTAGACACATGAATGACAGAAAGCATCCAAGAGGAAATTACTGCATTGGTGACATTTTTTAAAAAGATTAAATTACCCCTTTAGTTCACCCCTTCTGGAAGTGAGCCTGCACCTGCAAATCCTGGGGGATGGGCAGAACAGGAAACCGGGAACAATAAAAATACTGATGCAAAACTGGCAAATTTCCTGAAATGCATTAAATTTTAAAGTTGAAATATTTTAAACATGATATTAAAATATGTAAAATATTTTGTGAAGTGCCTGATGAAGCATTTTTATACACATTCAAGGATCCTATTATCCAGTCCTCCCCATAGAGCACCATAATTGTCCCCTCTGGGGTTTTTCTCTTACTAAGCCACAGATCCTCTACAATCCTCTTTGCTTCTGCAGTCAAACAGGCTATTTGCTTGTCCCAATGGCACCTTCCACTTGAGATATACTCATGTAATACCACCAAAGCACTTTTCTATCAGGGTCTCCTAATCCTTCCCCCTTTCACCAGGGGCATAGTTGCTCTCTCTCCACTCACAGAACTAACAAGGAAAACATTCAGGGTGCTCCATGCATGTTCAATGTCCCATGATGAGTAAGTAGGTTCTTCCCTGACTGGCACGCTGTCAGTGAAAGTCACTAAAGGACCAATCTGCCTAAAACACTCTACTAGCTAATCCCTCTGTTAAGGGCTAGACATATTATCTAGGGACAGAAAAGGAGACACTCTTTCATTGGAAGATTTTTCTATACACCACACTAACACTAAGGCAAAACAAGCCTGGGGGTGGGGGGGAAGAGTCCCCTTTAATTGGGAGAGTCTATCAGAGACTAATGGGTCTGCCACAACCTCAGCTGAGTGGAATTAGAAGCTTCCATTCTGTCCCCTACAGTTGGCAGCTGAGTAGGGTGCCTCATCCAGATGTTTGCTGCTGTTGTTTAACGTCCTAAACAGACAACATCTCATCTTTTGCCATTCTTTTGGGGCTGTGAAACATTTGGAAGAGAATAATTCCCATTCCCTGCACAGCCTCCTCATGGAGGCACAGGAAAAACTGAAATAGAGGGATTGTCAGCCCTTTCAGGGCCAGGGGATTTTACAGCCATACAGCCCTGTTCCATAACCAGACCCAGCATGGAAGGGATCAGGTGATCCCCGTAAACAGTTGGCAGAGGGACACTGCTGTATGAGACAGAGATGGGCTCCTGAGATAGGCACTGAAGCAGGGGTATTAAAGAGAAGGATGTATTCTCCTTTCAGCACTGAGAGAGGCAAGGGGAAACGATTCTGGAAGATGTAGCCAATCATGAACAGAAGAACAGCTTTGTTTTGATGTTTTGCTTACGTTTGATGTTTGAAAAATAAAACTGTGCCCTGAAGGAAAGGCCTGAAAAGACTCTGGGTGTGGGTCCCTTCCTGGGGCCTGGAGATAGGCCAGCTGCCTATACTTCCTGGTAGAACAGGAGCACAATTGAGTGAGTTCCTTGATACTGAGCAAATGTATTCCTGCACCCCTCAGCTGAAGTTTTATTTACTTCCTGCCATGGGCAGCAGGTATTATAGGTTGGGGGAAGCTGAGCCTCTCCAAACAGCCAGGTGTGGCTTTGCCTATACTCTGCTCCCAGTTCCCCTCCTGCTTCCCACTCTGAGGGTGGCTTCTCCCCTGTACCATGGCCCCAGCTGGGGCCGATGCTGGAGCTGCACCGCCCAGCCTCCTGGGCTGGGTTCACACTGCTCGGCCTCCTGGCGCTCTGGGGCTGGTGACGCTAGCCTGGGGCAAAGGCCACAGTGGGAGGACTCTGGGCTCCAGTGGGAGGAGTGTAGAAGGGCCTCAGACAGAAGGAGGCTAGCCTTCCTGAGCCAGCAGTTCACCCAATGTCCATGCTACCCCCCTTCCTCAAGCACATGAAGTTGACTATGTGAATAAGTCAGTGCAGTGTAGAGCAGAAGTACATGGTGGTGTAAGATGGATCAGGTCACAGGCATGTACAAAATGAGTGGAGAATCAGACATCTTAAATAATCCTTTGAGGGGGGCATGTTAAACATCCTGAACACTGTCAAAACAAGTTCTTACTGCTGTTTTCCACTTACTGCAGTCAGACATTGACAACATCTCTGCACAGATAAGCTCTTCTCAGTAGTCCCAGGGCACAAACTGCTTATAGCAAAAACACCACTTAAATAAGGAAAACTCTGAAAGTGCAGCTTTCTTTTCCTTCCAGCTAAAGCTACTGACCTATGAACCTAGGGACTGATGAAGTTAAACGTAAGCCAAGTATGTGTCACACTCTGATCCTCATGCACTCTCCTTTACAAGGGGTGAGAAGGGTTTATGGGAGGTTGCAAAATGTGGAGGGCACTTGAAGGTGCAGGATTTGTGATAAGGGTAGGGAAGCCAGACCTGTTCCTTGAAAATTGGTTGTCCTGCCTCATCTAGGCCTCAATCAGACTCTCACATTCTATTTACTTTAATTCAGCCATCAGTGTGCAGGATGGATGGTGCTCAGAGAATTCTGTGTCTTGAGTATTCAGTGTATGATCCTCTTCCTCATTCACTGTAATCATGCAGCCCCCTTCTCCAAAGCAACTAGGTAGGGGTTTCCCATAACTCAGGCCTTGCAATACTGCCATTCTGTACACAATAGTTCACAGAGTTCTTGAGAAATAATATTTATGATCATGTAACTAAGACATGATCATAGTGGCCTACAGAGCTCTGTGTCATTTAATGTGCATGTTACTAGACCATAAGAATGAGGCATGGCTCTTCAGTAGAGCACAGATTTCCTTAGAGCACTGCCTCATTCCGTACTCCCCTTTACAGTATATGGAATGAGGTCTCCGACTGCTGCTCAGTGTTGAAAGGGTAGCACCCTGGGTAGACCTCTGCCCATATTCTCTTTAGAGCATACAACAGCCGTGGTCATGCTAGCTGATCCATTCCTTGCACTTAGTGAAGACAAATACTGCCATTTAGTAGCTCCTATCCAACCCAGGACAAAGGAGGCTCCCTGTACCTTCTCCCCCTCCTTTGCATTTCCATACTGGAGCAACTCGATTCTTAGTCCTTCATATTTTTTTCATCAAGATGAAAACTGGAAGATTAGTAACTCTACAGTTTGCATTTTAAATGGGAAATGTGAAAGATAAAAATCAGCACACAGTAGATGGGGCAAGTATAAGTGAAAGCTTCATGCAGATCGCAAATTTTCCTTTGCAGAGATGAAAGAAGCCTTACAAATAGGTAATGGCTTTGGCACAGGAGATAATTAAGTTAAATGATGAAGCTTACACAGCCAGTCATCTTTTTACATGCTAAAATAAAAATATTTTGAAAATATGCTATTAGGTTGTTCAGTGAAAAAGATTCTGGCAGTCTACACATCTGAGATTGTTGTACATGGACCATATGAGAGAGCACAGACTCGGAATAAGGACATATATGTTCTATTCTCTTCTCTGTCACTGTCCTATATCTATGCTTCTGTTTCCCCTCCCACCCTTTGCCTGGCTTGTCTATTTAGATTGTAAGTTCTTCAGGACAGGGATTGTTTCTTAGGCTTTGTCTACACTACAGACCTTACAGTGGCACAGCTGTACTGCTGAAGATGTTCTGCTGTAAGTTCTCCTGTGTAGCCACTTTATGCTGGCAAGAAAGCGCTCTCCTGCCAGCATAATTAAACCACCCCTAACAAGTGGTGGTAGCTATGTTGGCGGGAGAGCATCTCCCACCAGCATAGCGCTGTTCACACTAGTGCTTTTATCAAAAAAACTTTTGTCAATTAGACGGTGTTTTTTCACACCCCTGACCAACAGAAGTTTTACCGACAAAAGTGCTAATGTAGAAAAAGCCTTACTCTGTATACAGATGTGGGTCCTCTAGCCACTACTGTAATACAACTAAATAAGTCTTTGATACATCTCTGAATGGTAATTTGTTGCACCACTATTCCATGTTATATTGACAAAATCAGTATATAGAACGTACTATGGTTTGAGTGAAAATATCAATTTTGTTTATTTTACAAGTTAATCTAAAATATACTATAGTGGCATACTACTTTTAAACATTATTTGGTATCTCAACTAAACTCTCAAATATCTGTGTTCAATTCCACTCAAATTTCACTGTTCCAGTGGCGCCATCCTTCATTTACCCAAGCCTCCATCAACCTTCCCAATATGCTTTTTTATTGTAGTTCTCAGACAGCAAAACAGTTGATAGCAACAGAATGTTTTCAGAAAGGCATATCAGAAAAGAGTAAGAGGCTCATTGTTTTTATCTAAGTCATTTTTCTCCATAACTTTTTTCTTTTTATTTTACTGCTTTAAAAAAAAGCAGCTTGTTGGTGGTATTTACAACTTCTAGTACTAACAGATTCAGTTCTGTCAGTTCCTGGTGTCTAGTTCTGGACTTTTCCTCTAATGGCCCTTTGTCTTACTTCCTTTTGCTAGTAATGTACCACTTAACTATCATGCCTAGGTCTGTTGTATTGATCTAGCCAATCTTCAAAATATCTTAATATTTGAAATTGGTAGAGTAATAGACTTGTGTTACTCATCCAATATTAAAATACTTTACTTTTTAAAAGCTGTTTATGAATGGGTGCATCATAAGCAAATATATAGCCCAACGGATCAAATTTACTGATACTTATTAAATTTATTCCATATACACTGAGAGTATATATACACAATACAAAGAAATATTTTATAAGTATGTATTTGCACTATCTGTAACGAGATACATGTTTTTCTTGCAGATCAGTTTTGGTGCAATTTACATTTTTCTTCCTTTTTTAGAGTCTGATTAATAAAACAAGAGTTTATCTTAGCTTTTTAAATAATATCTATGTGACCAATGCAACTATAAAAATTTCACTTAGGTAGAGGATCAAAATAGGCTCTAGAAATCCATAAAGTTTTCCATGAAGGTTTTATATTCGGAATTATTACAGGTTTCCATTAATGTTAAGTGTGTCTTTCAGAAGACAACTCAGAAGAAAGCTGGTTTCTATCATCATATGTCGCTTTCTCACACTGAAGTCACAACTGTTTCAGCCCTTAATGTTTTTTTATGCTAAAAATACTGATGCAGTCTCCAGGGATTATCCAAGCAAACTCTAAAGATCAAGGGCCAAATTCTGATCTCACAGATATTACATTGCTGTTACTCCACTGATTTATGCTGGTAATACAAATCAGCATCAACCCCTGGAGTGTGCAAAAATGTTTACGTTAATACTGTACAAAAATTCTTTATAAAGATAAAAAACACCCTTCTCTTTGTTAATATTTTTAGTGAGTGCTGCATCCATCAAAACATAACAGATCAACTTTTGTCAGATTTTGCACTAAGCATCCCTGGACCTTTTTATTTTTTTTTAAATCTTGACTGTCCTGGAATTGTAATGGAATTCAGGAGATGAACAGTGCTCCTGCTCACATCTTCACAAAACACCAAACACTAAATCTGTGAAACAAAGGTTCTTCTATATGCATACATGAAGGATGACCCACACTGGGTTTGAAGACTGAGGTTGAATTTCATCACCATCAACAGGTTATCTGGCTGACTGTATCATTACTTATTGTATGGCCACTACTCTATCCTAGGAACTGAAATTATGACCAGTCTGCTTATACAGGAATTTGTAGCAAGCAGATCTACGCAATCACTGGTCCAGTGGCTACCCCTCTGAGCCTACCTCCGCAATCCCTGCTACCTCCAAATTTCCTGATCCAACATGGAATCCTCTTTGTAGCGTGCAGACAGGGTACACATCCTGCTGCATGGCAGCTGCACCTATGCCCCTTTGCCTCCATATCTGTTCTGTGGTGTGGGATGAGATGAAGGTAATCCCAAGAGAAAAATGATATTAACTCATATGAACTTTCTCAATGCACAATTAAAATACATTTGCAAATGGTCATTCTAAAGGGGAAAAAACACAAGACCCTTGGTTCTGCTGGTCTGTGCTTTTCTAACAAATATTTTCTGTCTCAAATATATGATGGTCACAACCTTTCATGGTTAATCTATCAATGCAAGAACTGAGTTAGGCTAAAACTAGTGCTTTATCTTCCATGTTCTTATCTGAATTTTGCCCCAAACAATCATAACTTTTCATACAGAATCCATCCATGTGAAGTCCAACCTCAGTCTCAAATTGAAAGCATTAGACACCTTATTAATGGATGTACTGCTGGTATAATATAAATGATTAATATTATCCATCATTGCCAATATGCAGGTGTTCAATAATGGAAAATAGAAAGTAAATTTATTGTGTGTCCTGTATTGAGAACCAAGATTATTAATTCAAGACAATTTTGTAAATTGTCACCAGGGCCGTCCTTAGGATTTATGGGGCCCTACGCAGTATTATTAAACTGGTGCCCCTATGCCGGATGGCAGCCCAAGCTCACAGCCTGGTGGGGGAGGGGGAGGAGGGACTTGACAGCAAAGGATAATGAGATGCCTGGCCTGCCTCATGGTGGCGGAGAGTCACAGTTCCCCACAGAGACTTCCATGCCCTCTCCCTCATGCAGAATGGACATGAAGAAAGCACCTAATTAAAAGCACTAAAATTTGGGAATAAAAAATGTCAGTCACAGGTTTTTTGATATGCCCTGAAGTTTGTCAGAGATTTATTTGCAAAAACTTCATAGTAAGGGTGAGTCAGCTGTCCTGCTGAATACAACATTACATATAATGGAATACATGATGCAGTTCTTCTCTGTTTTACATTTTCTTAATCAGTATTTCTAAGCTGAATTTATATTTTAAATGTACTCAAATCTTAAGACAGCATTCCAGATTACTACATATTTAACTCACTGAAACAAAGACATTCTTTTAAATTAATCAGAGAGGTTTAGTGTGTTCATAACAATGTTCATTGCTTTTAGAAAAAGGGAACAGTAATTTACTTCGTGTGATCATAACAAGAGACATGGTTATGAAATTTCAACAACTTTAAAAAAATATGTTTCCAAAGATTTTAGGTATAACAAGGATTTTGTCTTACTAAGGTACTGATTTTGCTGGAGGGTTCTTTTAAAACTAGTTCGTCGGATAGTCAGAAGTAAAGAAAGGGAAACTCTTTGTCCAGCTATCTGGAAGGGAAGGACTGTTGTCCCTTTAAGGGCTCTCTTCAGTGGGGAGTGGGGGGAGAGGTGGTGAAGGGATGGACAGAAAGGACACAGGAAGACTTGGAAGCACTTTTTAACTATAGTAATTAAAATGTGTATTTTATATAAGGGAGGTCTTTTGAAAGATTTATTTAAAAAACTGTATGTCTGAAGATCCACGCATTTAAGGCTAAAGATGATTGTGCATCTAAAACTCTATGCAAGCATTTTTTAGAAATGTGATTTTACAATCTTCACCAGCTCACTAATGAAATATTTTTAAAGCAAATTTTAAACAAAGGTCCTGTAGACTGACATGTTCTGTGTAAATATTACATTAATGCACAACTGTTTTTGTCAGTAACGTCAGAAACTGACAGTATAAAAATTTATTTGGGCATAAGCTTTCGTGGACATCTGATGAAATGGGTTCTAGTTCACAAAAGCTTATGCCCAAATAATTTGTTAGTCTTTGCGGTGACACAAGGACTCGTCCTTGTTTTTGCTGAGACAGACTAACAGGATTACCACTCTGAAACCTGTCAGTATATACCTTGGGGTTGGCAAATGCCTGTTAAATGGCTTTATTACCCCTTGAATGTCTCTTTAACAGTTTCAATGTTGTGCTAATAGGTCTGGCAGGCTGGAGGTTTTTTCACTTTTAACTACTAGATTCCCTCCCAAGGAAGATTCACCAGGCTAGAGCAGCCATCTGTGGGAGCCTGCAGGAACGGTCAGAACAGGGATAGGAAAACAATAGGGTGGACACTAAGGGTATGTCTACATCTAAAATTTTGCAGCGCTGGTTGTTACAGCTGTATTAGTACAGCTGTATAGGGCCAGCGCTGCAGAGTGGCCACACTTACAGCAACCAGCGCTGCAAGTGGTGTTAGATGTGGCCATACTGCAGCGCTGTTGGGCGGCTTCAAGGGGGGTTCGGGGAATGCGAGAGCAAACCGGGGAAGGAGACCAGCTTCGCCGCGGTTTGCTCTCGCGTTCCCCAAACCTCTCTGCAAACCGCAGGGAAGGAGACCTGCTTGCTCGGGGTTCGGGGAACGCGAGAGCAAACTGGGGAAGGAGACCAGCTTGATTACCAGAGGCTTCCTCAGGTATGCTGGGATACCTGCTTATTCCACGGAGGTCAAGAAAAGCGCTGGTAAGTGTCTACACTTGATTACCAGCGCTGGATCACCAGCGCTGGATCCTCTACACCCAAGACAAAACGGGAGTACGGCCAGCGCTGCAAACAGGGAGTTGCAGCGCTGGTGATGCCCTGCAGATGTGTACACCTCCTAAGTTGCAGCGCTGTAACCCCCTCACCAGCGCTGCAACTTTGTGATGTAGACAAGCCCTAAGACGCAGTGGTGCCCCAAATTTTCAGGTGCCCTACGCAGCTGCCTGTGTTGCCTATGCCTAAGGATGGCCCTGATTGTCACTGTTCTTTTACTGTAAATTACATGATTGTTTACATAAAGGATAGGTATCTAGTAATTGGATTGTTTTCAACTCTTTCATTTAGCACAACATAATTTTAACCTTCATTTTACCTCTCACCTTTCTGTGGGTATTCAGCCTTCAATATGTTCCCTTAAATGGTATATAGCTTTACAGGCATTACATTCTTCAGATTTTTATCCTTGTTTTTTAATGTTAATTTTTTTTAAAGATAAGACAAAACTTAAGGTACAATTGCACCCTCTAGTGTCCAGCTTCTTTAATTCAAGGACAACCAGAACCACTCTCCAGACTCTTAACAAATATCAATATGAAAACAAAAATCCAAATGCATGCAGTTACATTAAGAAACACAATCCAAACTCAAGCTATCGTAAACCTATCAGTATGATGTTAATATTCAGCAAAATTATTACTTTTGTAACTAAGAGGATATTTTATAATTGGTTCTTTGGCATATTGTAGAATTCAGAACAAGTTAACATAGCATTTTTAAAGAGCCATATTTTCATTTAGAATTATATTTTATTTAAGCAAACAGAGTAACACATCATCCTGCAATGACAGCATTTTTTCTTAGCAAACATTTGGACCTGAACTAAAGCATTTTTAACAATATCTGGCTGGGGTATAACAATATTCAGAAAAGACCGCAAACACAAATTTAAAATGCCCCCACACAAATATTTGTTGTGCCCCATTACTTCTATACCCTGACTCCGTTGTTTCGGATGTGTGGGCCGGATGCTTTACCTTTGCCGTGGTCTGGATTCCAAGATATGTAGGGTGGTAAGAAATCAGTGTGAATGTGCCTATTCACGCACAAGCACTTGCAGATTGTATGCATTTATTTCTTCCCTCCAAACCCATCCACCACACGTAATCTTTGTGCTCTAGTTGGACTTTGGGATAATACTTAGCATTCTTAAATGTTTCAAAATGCTGTACAAATACTAACTAATTAATTATCCCAACAACTCTCTGTGACAGAGGAATATCTCCATTTTCCAGAAGGGGAACTGAGCCATTATGGAGGGATCTATGTAATTTAATAGAGAATTGTAACTTTTCTATAGGTTCTTTTAAGATTTCTGTAGAATCTTATAGCAGGGATATAATTCTGTGCAATATCCTACAGATATTCCCATGGGGGCAGACAAAGAGATGAAGTTTTTTGTTTAAATCACTAACAGAACCAAAACTAGTGAGTCACTGGAAGAAGCCCTATTAGAACTAAGGAATTCCTGGCTCCCAGCCCTAAAAATAAATTTACTAGACCACTATTGCCTTTATAATAATGGACAGCCAACTCAGAAGCTTTCATACAAATTCGGGGCAAAAAACCTAATACTGTTGTTTCTATTTATTAACATTAGACAAATTAAACATGACCAATTTGAACAAAAATATTTAAAAATTGAAGGGTTGCTGTACAGTAAAAATATATTCAATCTTCTCTGTTGGGGGGGGTTAATACAAAAACAAAGGAACATTATTGATCACCTTACTAAAATAACTTTATATTCATTGTTTTCCCAGTGCTTGTCAGCAAACTCAACTAGTTTAAAGCAGATTTCATCTTTTTAGATCATTAAAATGGCAACTTTATGCATCATCTCAAAATTTCATAGCTCTTTAAATATAAAGATGTTAAATTTTATACAAAGTACATTAATGTAATTTTCAGAAGAAATTTTATATTGATTGAGAGAGAGGGAGAGACTAATAGAGGTCTGTGGTAGGTGGCCATAATCCTGGGGGGTGGGGGAGAAATCATTACATGATCATTGCAAGAAAGTAATATTTTATATGTGCAGGTACGCTGTTATTTACAGTCTTAGGTATTTCAATTTGAGAAATTTATGAGGCAGAACAACAAAAAAAAGCCAAACAACATTAAGAACAATTTAGAATAAATTGACACATTAACAAGGAGAAATTCATCCCTAGTTTAATGGCAGTGAGTGCAAAGCTAAAGACATTGAAGACAACAGGAGTTTTGCCATAGATTTCAATGGGACCAAATCTTCAGCTACACATTTCTTATTCACAAACAAAAACCTTTTGTTTAAGTTTAGTTAAGATTGCTGTCACCAATCAACTAAAGCAGAAAAAAATAGGAATACAAAGTTAACATTTAAAATGTTTCAAAGTCAAGCACTCAAGTTTGGAAATGCCAGAATGAACACTGCCCATGCAACCTTAATTCAGCTCTGTAACAGGGCATAGTTCCACTCCTATGTTCTTCCCTTCAGACACTGCACTGGCTCCACCAGGTATGCACTCAGTGACTTTTTATTTCAAGTTACCTCCACCAATATCACTACAGACCCCATGCAACAGCCTATTCACTATATCTATAGTGCTTTTTCAGGATCTGAGGAGAACAGAGGTCTCCTTTCTCTGAGACCACTGTATAACTGAAGCTCAGCTAGCCCTATTCCACTCCCCCTCTCAATCTGTATCACCTCCTCCTCTAGGCACTTCCTTCCTGTGTCTCTATCAGACTTGGGCTGATAGACTAATTAAATCTTTACCGCACCTAGCCCCACCAACCTGATTACATAATTAACACAACCAGCTTTTTCTGGAACTAATTAGCATAAGTGATGAAAGTGCAGGCTCACCTGTTCACTCCCTGCACACTGTCACAAGCCCTCTTGTGCATATACATTATGAGACTATTTTTAATTACATGATCCCATATTTTATGTAGGATTCCTGCCTTATTTGTTGCAGAAATCAGAAGGTTTATAATGAATGAGACAGGGGGTTACCGGAAGAAAAAGAGAGACAGTCCAGTGGTTAAGGCAGTTGAATGGCACCCTGGGGACATGGATTCTATTACTGCCTCTACCTTTGATTTACTATGTGATGATAGGCAAGCCACACCAAACTTTTCAGAAGAAGTCACTTCTGCATATAAATGAAAGCTATATCATGCATATCTACACATAAGGGGAAACAAAATATGAGTGTATGGATAATATTCATTCTGGCATTTCCTAACTTGACACTGCTTGACTTTCCAATTTCATAATCCTTTTAAATCCTTAATTTGCTTTCTTAATTTTTCATAGTTTATTTTATTGATTATCTTAATTACTATTTAAAGGAAGTTTTGTTTTTGTGAATTTCCTTTGCTTTTTTCTTTTTTTTTAAAAAAAAAGCACTTACACCCAATATATTGTAAGCAATTAACTTGAACTTTATACAAACAAAACATTTTTAAAGACAACTTCAGCTTTATTGCAACTTCTATGACTTTTTTAATTGTTTGACAGAAAACTAAGTAGAGACTCAGCTATAATTTCCCCTTATTTTTTAAAAAGGTAAATATTCAGAAAGTCATAGCTCTCAAGCCAGAAAATTCTGATGCAATTGTAATTATGGTCTTGCTGCTGTGAAACCATAATTACACACAAAAACTATGTAAAAAGATTGTTATTAGGGATGCAAAGTCAAGCACTAAGGTTGCCTGTACAACCTTAATTCAGTACTCTTGTTCACATGTATTATAATACAGACTTTAACTATACAATCACATTATTTTTCCACAGAACCACTGCCTCATTCAATGCACATCATGGACCACCTCTAAGGATTTACTGGAGTTATGTAGTAAAGGCAGCTATTGTCTGTAGGACGCTGCCTGGTTTGTTGCAGAAGTTGGAAGTTGTGCAGTTAAAACTGCTGTTCCAGACTGAGTGAACTTGTAGGCGCTAAAGTTTTACATTGTTTTGTTTTTGAGTACAGTAAGGTAAAAAAAAAATATGCATGGAACTGCAGAAGGAGAAAGGATGGTCTCATGATTAAGGCAGTTGAATGCTGTTCAGGAATATTGTTTTCTACCCCTGTCTGAGCTATAAAATTCCTAATCAAGGCACCTAGCCAAAAACTTTTCACAGGTGGTGATTAATTGTGTGTTTTTCATTTTCTAGATGACCAGCCTGAGACCATGGGACCTGATTTGCAGAAGTGCTGAGAATTCACAGCCACACCTGAAGTCAATGGAAACTGGGCTTGAATGTGTAAAGTTCTGTACATTGCTAAGTACTCTGAAAAATAAGGTTCTAGTCATCTCAAATTGGACACCCTAAATTAGTAGATATATTTATTAGAGCTGTCCAATGATTTAAAAAATAATTGCAATTAATCATGCTATTAATTGTTAGTTGCAGTTTTAATCGTACTGTTAAGAAGCAATAAAATACCAATTTAAATTCAGTATGGAAGCACCTCCTCTGGAATGGTGGTCAAAGCATGAAGGAGCATATGAATATTTTGCGTATCTGGCATGTAAATACCCCAACACCGGCTACAACAGTGCCACGTGAACACCTGTTCTTACTTTCAGGAGGCATTGTAA
This sequence comes from Gopherus evgoodei, assembly GCF_007399415.2. Lineage (NCBI taxonomy): Eukaryota > Metazoa > Chordata > Testudines > Testudinidae > Gopherus > Gopherus evgoodei. Next base: position 37,004,417 of record NC_044328.1, on the reverse strand, counting down.
ATAAGAAGCAGGTAGTATTATCTCCCATAAATGTAAATAAGCATGTTTGCCTTAGCAATTGGCTGAACAAGAAGTAGGATTGAGTAGACTTGTAGGCTCTAAAGTTTTACATTGTTTTATTTTTGAGTACAGTAATTTTAAAAAAAAATCTACAGTTGTAAGTTACATTTTCATGATAAAGAGATTGCACTACAATATTTGTATGAGGTGAATTGAAAAATACTATTTATTATGTTTCATCATTTTTACAGTGAAAATATTTGTCATCAATATAATACAATAAGCGAGCATTGTACACTTTTTATTGTGTTATAATTTAAATCAATATATTTGAAAGTGTAGAAAAACATCCAAAAATATAATAAATTAAATTGGTATTCTATTATTATTTAACAGTGCAATTAAAACTGCAATTAATCGTGGCTATTTTTTAAACCTACTTAATTTGTTTTGCATTAATTGCTTGAGTTAACCGCGATTGACAGCCCTAATATTTTTCATTTATTTCTATGTCTCAGCACCTTATCTGCAAAACGGAGAGAATACCACTCTCACCTCACAGAAGCTTTGAAGATAAATTCATTGAAGTTTGTGAAGCACACAAATACTATAATGATGAGCATCACTGAAATGCCCATACGGAAACAAATAATTCGGTCTTCATGGCAGGATTTGAAAAGTGTGCAATAAAAAAGTCCTTGGGTCACTGTGCCACACATTGAACAGTGAGTATACAACAAAATATGGAATAGCTGTTCATTAAGTAAGAACCATCCACTCTGTGCACTGAATGAGACAGGGGTCCTGTGTAAAAAACTGTGATCATGTAATTAAAGACTATATTCTAAGACATACAAAGGGGCCAAATTAAAGTTGTACACCTTAATTCTGGCATTTCCTAAATTCTCAGTGCTTGACTTTGCAACCTTAACAATGTTCTTTTAAGGTAACTTTGTGTATGATTGTGACCTAACAGCATCCCAATGCAAGAGAGTAAGGGGCTCACTGATATCTGATAGCACGTTTCAACTAGCATGACCAGTTCAGTGTACCCCAGCTCACTAAAATCTGTGTCTAGAAGGTGGCATCTAAAATATCAATAGAAAGCTAATGACATACTGATCATTAATATTATTGTGTGGTGTATGGATGGAGAACAAATCCAAAATTACAAACATATTAGGGAGAATCAAAGCATATCTGCCAGGCAAGGCTAAAGTTACCCCATCCTAGGCTTGGTCTACACTACGCGTTTAAACCGATATTAGCAGCGTTAAACCGATTTAACACTGTACCCATTCCACACTATGAAGCCCTTTATATTGATATAAAGGGCTCTTTAAATCGGTTTCTGTACTCTTCCCCAACGAGAGGAGTAGCGCTAAAATTGGTATTACCATATCGCATTAGGGTTAGTGTGGCCGCAAATCGACAGTATTGGCCTCCGGGTGGTATCCCACAGTGCACCACTGTGACTGCTCTGGACAGCAATCTGAACTCGGATGCAGTAGCCAGGTAAACAGGAAAAGCCCCGCGAAATTTTGATTTTGATTTCCTGTTTGCCCAGCATGGAGCTCTGATCAGCACGGGTGGCAATGCAGTCCCAAATCCAAAAAAGAGCTCCAGCATGGACCGTATGGGAGATACTGGATCTGATCGCTGTATGGGGAGACAAATCTGTTCTATCAAAGCTCCGTTACAGAAGACGAAATGCCAAAGCGTTTGAAAAAAAAAATCTACAGGCTACACAGTGCTGCGTGACAAGTGTACCGGGAAGCCAGAGACTCAAATGGATGCTCATGGAGGGAGGGAGGGGTTACTGAGGACTAGAGCTATCCCACAGTCCACAGCAGTCTCCGAAAAGTATTTGCATTCTTGGCTGAGCTCCCAGTGCCTGTAGGTTCAAACACATTGTCCGGCGTGGTTCAGGGAATAGCTCGTCAATTTACTCCCCCCCACCCCCCCCGTGAAAGAAAAGGGAAAGAAATCGTTTCTTGACTTCTTTCAGTGTCACCCTATGTCTACTGAATGCTGCTGGTAGACGCGATGCTGCAGCAGTGAAGAGCAGTATCCACTCCTCTCCCCTGCCCGGTGGCAGACGGTGCAGTAGGACTGGTAACTGTCCTTGTTATCAACCCGTGAGTGCTCCTGGCTATCTTCAGGTGAGGCTGGCCGGGGGCGCCTGGGTGAAAATAGGAATGATTCTCGGTCATTCCCAGTAGATGGTACAGAACGGCTGGTAACCATCCTCATCATAGCAATTGGGGGCTGAGCTCCATCAGCCCCCTCCCTTTCCTGTGTAAAGAAAAGATTCTGTCCTGCCTGGACTATCATAGCAGCGGCATGCCGGGCTCCTCTCCCCCGCACCGCTTAATGTCCTGCCTGGACTGTCATAGCACCAGGAGGCTGCCTCCCCCTCATTTTATCTCACTAACAAGTCATTGTTTCTTATTCCTGCATTCTTTATAACTTCATGACACAAATGTTGGGGACACTGCCACGGTAGCCCAGGAAGGTTGAGGGAGGAGGGAAGCAACGGATGGGGTTGTTGCAGAGGCACCCCACATGAATGGCATGTAGCTCATCATTTCTGCGGGATCTGACATGGAACAGCTGTGCTCTCTGATACACTGGTTCTCTAGTATACTTGCCCCATATTCTAGGCAGGACTGACTCTTTTAGAAACCATAAAGGAGGGATTGACTCGGGGAGTCCTTCCCAGTTTTGCCTTTGCACCCCTGGCCGTTCTCAGCCAGGGGCATCCATGATAGCAGCAGACAGTACAGAAGGACAGATAACTGTCATCTTATTGCCAATTTACACCAGCAGCAGACGGTACAGAATGACTGGTAACCGTCTCTGCTATCATGCAAAAGCAAATGAATGCTGCTGTGTAGCGCTGGAGTATCGCCTCTGTCTGCGGCATCCAGTACACATACAGTGACTGTAAAAAAAAAAAAAAAAAAAAAAGAAGCTGAACGGGCTCCATGGTTGCCGTGCTATGGCATCTGCCAGGGCAATCCAGGGAAAAAGGGCGCGAAATGATTGTCTGCCGTTGCTTTCCCGGAGGAAGGAATGAGTGACGACATTTACCCAGAACCACCCGCGACAATGATTTTTGCCCCAGCAGCCACTGGGCTCTCAACCCAGAATTCTAAGGGGCAGGGGAGACTGCGGGAACTATAGGATAGCTACGGAATAGCTACCCACAGTGCAACGCTCCGGAAATCAACGCTAGCCTCGGACCATGAATGCACACTGCCGAATTAATGTGCTTAGTGTGGCCACGTGCACTCAACTTTATACAATCTGTTTTATAAAACCAGTTTATGTAAAATTGGAATAATCCTGTACTGTAGACATACCCCTAGACAAAGGAATGTGGTTCAGCCACCCTGAAGGTACTTCCAAGTTACAGTAAGACAATGGGAGCGCAATTTACATATGAAGGTAAATAGGACCATCAAGCCAGCAAGGGGAGATCTCCCTCTGCTCTGATGCTGAGTGGTTGAGACTGCAGGAAACAGATGAATTTTCATGAAACTTCCTTTACCAGAAGATTCCATGTCACCTTTCTCACAGCATGAATGAACTTTACTTTGGATAGTAACCTTCAGAAGAATCTATTTTACTGAACTACACAAGAGGACAAAGACTGCAAGTTATCTTTCACCTAAGATGATAACTAAATGGAGCATGTGGATTGTGAAGCTATGTTGCTTGACGTTATATTGGTAAGGAAAGTATCTTGAAAAAGGCCATAGCTTGTTCTGTTAAGACAGCCTCTTGAAAGCGTTTTTCAGCTTTATTTGCTTATACCTAGAGATGAAAGTAGGCCAGTACGGCATACCGGTAAGAAATGACCTCTGGAACTGGCCTGTACACAGTCAACATTAAAGCGCTGCCACAGCAGCGCTTTCAGGACCTTCCTGAGAGCGCTACCATGGCAGCATTTTAACATCACTGACCCTTTTGCCCCCTCCCCAGTGGCCCTGCTGGTAGGGACCCTACTGGCGGGGCCGTCGACTAGGCGGGGAGCAAAAGGGGCTGCTGCACCAGGGACTGGCGAGTTAAAAGGATCTGGGGCTCCTGGAAGCCACCACTGCAGCAGCCAGAGCCCCAGGCCCTTTAAATCACTGCCGGAGCCCCAGGTGGCGCAGGCTGGACAGCATGGAAGGGCTGGCTGGAGGAATCTGACCCCCCAGCCCAGCCCCTTCTTCCCAAGGCCCTACCCCTTCTGCACGAGGACCTGCCCCTTCCACACGAGGTCCAGAGCCGGGCCCCATACCAGTAAGTCTTTTATATTACTTTCACCCCTGCTTATAACCATTTCTAACTCTATCCTTTATACTTAAACTCACTTAAAATCTTATCCCTTCTTGTTAATAAACTTTTTATTTTTTATCTAAACCACCCCAGTGCTGTGACTGATTTAAAGTGAATGCTAACGCCAGTCTGTGAGATAAGCTGCTGGGTATAATGTCTTTAAAGGAATAAGTGATTTCTCTCTGACTGGTTCAGGGGAGAGCTGGACAATATAGAACACATGGTTTTGGAAAAATTCTGGATTGAGGGGCATTGGGTCATCTTGCCAGGCATAACCAGCATGTAGTGGGGACATAATAAGTGGGCTGCTGGAATTAGAATTGCTGAGTCAGAGCTCTAACACAGATGCTCTGTGCAAGCTGGTACACTGGCCTGCGGCAGTCCAGAAAAGGGCACTACAGGAACAGAGCATTTTGGTGCACCCAGGGTTACAAGGCAGGCAGTGACAACCCATGACTGGTCTGGCTTGCACCCAAGAACATGACAGTGATTTCTTAAGGTTCCATAAAAACCAATCAACCAACCTCCATCACTTGGCCTCATATTGACACTCACATGGGCCATCATCAGATCTGGAACCTATAGAGCCACCACACGGACTTCTGTTACTTGAGCTAATGGAGTAACTGATAGCAACAGAAAGTTGTCATGCTCTATGTGGACCAGCACTAGAGGGGGATGAGAGATTTTGCCAGTGGGTTTTAAAGGTATTTGCTGACAGCAGAGGAACAATGAGACTCAGTGTAGACTACAAGTTTAGGTCAAATTTAGCAGTGTTAGATCGATTTAACCCTGCACCTGTCCACATAACGAAGCCATTTTTGTCAACTTAAAGGGCTCTTAAAATTGATTTCTGTACTCCTCCCCGACAAGGAGATTAGGGCTGAAATCAACCCTGCTAGGTCAAATCTGGGGTAGTGTGGATGCAATTTGACAGTATTGGCCTCCAGGAGCTATCCCAGAGTGCTCCATTGTGACCACTCTGGACAGCACTCTCAACTCAGATGCACTGGCCAGGTAGACAGGAAAAGCCCAGCAAACTTTTGAATTTCATTTCCTGTTTGACCAGCGTGGTGAGCCCAGAGGTGACTGTGCAGATCTCATCAGCACAGGTGACCATAGAGTCCCAGAATTGCAAAAGAGCTCCAGCATGGACCGAACGGGAGGTACTGGATCTGAACACTGTATGGGGAAACAAATCCGTGCTATCAGAACTCTGTTCCAAAAGATGAAATGCCAAAACATTTGAAAAAATCTCCAAGGGCATGAAGGACAGAGGCTATAAACAGAGACCCGCAGCAATGCCGCATGAAATTTAAGGAGCTCAGGCAAGCCTACCAAAGAGACAGAGAGGCAAATGGCAGCTCCGGGTCAGAGCCCCAGACATGCTGCTTCTATGATGAGCTGCATGCCATGCTAGGGGGTGCCCCTACAACTACCCCAGCCCTGTACGTAGATTCCATCAATGGATTCACACGCAACAGGGATGTGGATTTTGGGGACGAGGAAGATGAGGAGGAGGAAGAGGTTGAAGATAGCGCACAGCAAGCAAGTGAAGAAACCGTTTTCGCCAACAGCCAGGAATTGTTTTTCACCCTGGATCTAGTACCCTCCCAACCCACCGAAGGTGGGCTTCCGGACCAAGAAGGTGGAGAAAGGACCTCTGGTGAGTGTATCTTTGTAAATAAAATACATGGTTTAAAAGCAAGCGTGTTTAATGATTAATTTGCTCTGAAGACTTGGGATACATTCGCGGCTAGTACAGTTACTGGAACAGTCTGTTAACATGTATGGGGATGGAACGGAAATACTCCAGGGACATCTCAATGAAGCTCTCCAGGATATACTCCCAAAGCCTGTTAGCCATGCAATGAGAGGAGATGTGAAGCGATCATCCCAGAGAATTGGGGGGCAGGGGGCTTAGTTAGGTTTGTGCTACACATTAACCCAAAAACCGCAGCCCCTCCTTTTTAAATGGCCAACTCAATGGGTGCTTGGTATATGAACTGAGGGTGCTGCTGTTTGAAACCACTGAAAGATAAAGAAGCCAAAAGATTGTGGCTTACCATGGCTGCCTGCAAGATGAATTCTGTTGCCCACCAGCCCTGCATGGGTGATGTCTCACATCAAACTAGCAGGCCCTCAATATAAGAGGAAAAATGCGACCTTGTAAAGAAAGCGCACGTGCTATGTAATGTTAAAAGCTTGGTTCACCATGAAAGAGTCTACCCATCGTTCTCCAAAATGTGTCTCTTTAAAGACTACTCTCCCTTTTTTTTTCCTCCTGCAGCTGCAAATGTTTCAACAGTCCCCATATCATCTCCGTCCCAGAGGTTAGCAAAGATTAGAAGGTGAAAAAAAACACATTCGCAATGAAATGTTCTCTGAGTTCATGCAGTCCTCCCTCACTGAAAGAGACCAGCAGAATGCATGGAGGCAGACACTGTCAGAGTGCAGGAGAGCACAAAATGAAAGAGAGGACATGTGGAAGATCAAGATGATAGGTGGCGTCAGCATGATGAGAGGAGACAGGATGCAATGCTGCAGCTACTAGAAGATCAAACTGATATTCTCTGGCGTATTGTTGAGGTGCAGGATGGGCAGCAGGAGCACAGACTGCCGCTGCAGCCCGTGTAACCAACCGCCCTCCTCCACAAGTTCCATAGCCTCCTCACCCAGACGTGCAAGAACGCAGCGGGGGTAGGGGGGCCTCTGGGCACCCAACCACTCCACCCCAGAGGGCTGCCCAAGCAACAGAAAGCTGGCATTCAATAAATAAGTTCTGAAGTTCAGTGTGACCTTTCCTTCCCTCCTCCACCATCACAAGCGGTGCTTCCCTCCATCCTGAGGGCCAGCTTTGCAGTTATCCCCCCAATGTGTGACGAATTAATAAAGAATTCATGAATTTGAAACAATAATGACTTTATTGACTCTGCAAGCGGTGATCAAAGCGGGGAAGGGAGGGGCAGTTGGCTTACAGGGAAGTAGAGTGAACCAAGAGGGTGGGTTTTCATCAAGGAGAAACAAACAAAACTTTCACACTGTAGCCTGGCCAGTCATGAAACTGGTTTTCAAAACTTCTCTGATGCACAGCGCATCCTGCTGTGCTCTTCTAACTGCCCTGGTGTCTGGCTGTGCGTAATCAGTGGCCAGATGATTTGCCTCAACCTCCCACCCCGCCATAAACATTTCCCCCTTACTCTCACAGATACTGTGGACACAGCAAGCAGTAATAGCAATGGGAATATTCGTTTCGCTGAGGTCTAACCGAGTCTGTAAACTCAGGGCCGGTGCAAGGATGTTTCGCGCCCTAAGCAAAACTTCCACTTTGTGCCCTCCCCACTCCTCGAGCCCTGCAGCAGCTCCCTGTCACCCCCCACCCTGAGGCCCCCCCCAGCAGCTTCCCCCCTCCGCCCCCCCCGCAACAGGGAGCCACCCCCCCTCTGCAGCAGCTCCCCACCCCCAGGAAGCCCTGTGGCAGCTCCCCACCCCAGCTCACCTCTGCTCCACCCCCATCTCGAGCCCTGCAGTAGCTCCCCCCCCCGCCCTGAGGCACCTCCCCTGCGGCAGCTCCCCACCCCCTCCAGGGAGCTGTGCAGCAGCTCCTCGCTCCAGCTCACCCTGTTCCACCTCCTCCCTGAGCACATTGTCGCTGCTTCACTTCTCCCACCTCCCAGGCTTGTGCTGCCAATCATTTTAGGCACCGCAAGCCTGGGAGGCGGGAGAAGTGAAGCAGCGACAGTGTGCTCAGGAAGGAGGCGGAGCAGGGGTGAGCTGGGGCAGGGAGTTCCCCTGCGTGCCGTGTCCCCCCCGCCCTTACTTGATGCAGGCGGCCCTCCCAGCACCCCCCTGCCCCAGCTCCCTCTGCCTAAATGCTGGCGGCAACCAGGGCAGCTGAAGATTCAGCCGCTGCAGTCACCGCCAAGAAAATGCCGCCCCCCAAATCCTAGCACCCTAGGCAACCACCTAGGTTGCATAATAGGTTGCACCGGCCCTGAGTAAACTGCACCAGCATGTTTTTAAATGTCCAAATGCACATTCTACCACCATTCTGCACTTGCTCAGCCTGTAGTTGAACAGCTCCTGACTACTGTCCAGGGTGCCTGTGTATGGCTTCATGAGCCATGGCATTAAGGGGTAGGCTGGGTCCCCAGGGATAACTATAGGCATTTCAATCCCCAACAGTTGTTTTCTGGTCTGGAAAGTAAATCCCTTTCTCCATCTGTTCAAACAGACCAGAGTTCCTGAAGATGCGAGTGTCATGTACCTTTCCCGGCCATCCCATGCTGATGTTGGTGAAATGTCCCTTGTGATCCACCAGTGCTTGCATCACCATTGAAAAGTACCCCTTGCGGTTTATGTACTGGCTGCCTTGGTGGTCTGGTCCCAAGATAGGGATGTGTGTTCTGTCTATCACCTCACCACAGTTAGGGAATCCCATTGCAGCAAAGCCATCCACTATAACCTGCACATTTCCCAGAGTCACTACCCTTGATAGCAGCAGTTCAGTGATCGCATTGGCTACTTGCATCACAGCAGCCCCCACAGTAGATTTGCCCACTCCAAATTGATTGCCGACTGACTGGTAGCTGTCTGGTGTTGCAAGCTTCCACAGGGCTATTGCAAGTTGCTTGTGAACTGTGAGGGCTGCTCTCATCTTGGTATTCTTGCGATTCAGGGCAGGGGAAAGCAAGTCACAAAGTTCCATGAAAGTGCCCTGACGCATGTGAAAGTTTCGCAGCCACTGGGAATCGTCCCACACCTGCAACACTATGCGGTCCCACCAGTCTGTGCTTGTTTCCCGGGCCCAGAATCAGCGTTCCATGGCATGAACCTGCCCCATTACTACTATGATGTCCAAATTGCCAGGGCCCGTGCTTTGAGATAAGCCTGTGTCCATGTCCTCATCATTCTCGTCACTGTGCTGCCATCGTCTCCTTTTTCAGGTTCTGGTGCTGCATATACTGCAGGATAATGCACGTGGTGTTTACAGTGCTCATAACTGCTGTGGTGATCTGAGCAGGCTCCATGCTTGCTGTGGTATGGTGTCTGCATGGAAAAAAGGCACGAAACGATTGTCTGCAGTTGCTCTCATGGAGGGAGCGGCGACTGACGACAAGGCTTACAAGGTTGGCTTACAGGCAATTAAAATCAACAAAGGGGGCAGGTTTGCATCAAGGAGAAATACACACAACTGTCACACTGAAGCCTGGCCAGTCATGAAACTGGTTTTCAAAGCCTCTGTGATGCACAGCACACCCTGCTGTGCTCTTCTAATTGCAAACAGCCTAATCAGCAAACAGTGCCAGCGAAATTTTAAATGTCCAAATGCACATTCTACGACCATTCTGCACTTTCTCAGCCTGTAGTTGAACTGCTCCTTACTATTGTCCAGGCTTCATGAGCCATGGGAGCAAGGGGCAGGCTGGGGTAGGTGCGATCGTGCAGTGCTGCCAACTGGGAGAGCAGCCTGAGGCAAAAGCCTCCAGCTCGCATGATATTCCAGGCAGGACTGAATCTCCATTAAACGAAACTTAAAGAAGAGAATGGCCTGGAGTCACTCCCATTTATGTCCAGACACCCCCGACCGACCTCACCGAGGCTGGCCAGGAGCACCCATGTCTGCCCAGTCTCCCCTAACCGACCTCACCGAGGCGCAACCAGGAGACAGCAGCAGACGGTGCAATACGGATGCTAACCATCTTTGCTAACTTGCTAAGGCAAGGAGCTGCTGCTGTGTAGCACTGCAGTACCACGTCTGTCAACAGCACCCAGGAGACATATGGTGACAGTGAGCTAAGCAGGCTCCATGCTTGCTGTGGTATGTTGTCTGCATGGGTAACACAGGAAAAAAGGTGAGAATCTATTTTTTGCCATTGCTTTCATGGGGCGGGGGTGGGGGACTGATGACATGTACCCAGAACCACCCTCGACAATGTTTTTGCCCCATCAGGCATTGGGAGCTCAACCCAGAATTCCAATGGGCGACGGAGACTGGGGGAACTGTGGGCTAACTACCACAGTGCAACCCTCCGAAAGTCGATGCTAGCCTCGGTACTGTGGATGAACACCGCTGACTTAATGCACTTAGTGGGGACACATGCAATCAATCAACTGTATCTAATCGAGTTCTAAAAAATTGACTTCTATTAAATCGATCTAATTTTGTAGTGTAGACATACCCTTGGGAATTTTGGGTTCCATTCATCCCAATCTCCTTGTCCAGCCAGTCCCAGTCTTGCTCTCCCTCCCAGCTCTTTGTGCAACATCAGTATTCCCCCTCAGTCCCAGTCGCCTTGCCCAGCCCAATCTCAGTCTCTCCATCCAAATCCCAATCAGTTTCTGCCCCTGGCCATCCAGTTCCACCAGACTCCTTGTTCCAGACTACTCCTTTGTCTTCCTCTTTGTCACGCTGTTACCCTCCTCTAGATTTGAATCAGGCTGCTTCCTCTTCCATGCTGCATGGGCATCAGCGGGGAGGTACATCACTGAACAGTGAGGGAGAGACAGTCTCCCTGCTGTCAGCTCCAGTGGCTGGCCCCACCCTGGCCTGGAGCAGCATTTAGAAGGAAAGTTTGGCTTTTGCCCTGTTGCCCAGGGCAGGAGAATGCTCAGTCACTATATGGGGATGGCACATGCACAGCCTGGTCACTGCTAGGAGCTATGAAGCTCAATCATGCTTAGCAAGGATGGAATCTTCTTCAACTTTAGCTGCTAGAATTGAAGAAGTTTCTACTGAGCATATGTGAACTGCAAGTTTTCCAAGGCTTATAACTTGGTCAAATTTAGGCAGACTTTCACAAGAATGGCAAAAGGCAGACTCTTGACACAAAAGACATCCCCTTGCAAATTTCAAGTTCCTGCTCCAAAGCATGTGGACACTATAATTTTTCAAAGAGAAGGTCACCAGAATTTTTTTCTTAACGTGAGCAGAACATATTTTCCCCTAGCCCTTTTCTCAGAAATGGCTGAAGTATTTTGGCTGCAATTAGTCATGGAAAATGTCAGCCCAAACAGTTAATGTCTGGCAAAGTTAAAAGTAATTAAAAACAGTGTCTTATCATGCAAAATGACAGGCAACCTTAACCGGCGATACTACCAGCCTCACCTATAATTAAACCTTGGTTTATTCATGAAGCAAAGAGACCTGAGTATTGAATATGTTTTACTACTATAATTTGATGTAACTGAGCTTTCCTCACACAGGTCCAGTTCACTTTTTTCTAACTAGCTCTTTTTTAAGCTGGATACCTGCAAGTTCAATTTTTAATATTTAATGAAACATTGAACTAGTGAGGGTTTAGGTTTGAGTAGTACAATGTTCCCACTGATGACACATAGGACACCTTTTAAATATCCTTCTTATCCACTGGCAAATCATACTTTGACATGACTGAGAATTATTTTTTATGAAAGGCTGTGCTTCTGGTAATAACAGCATTAGCTAGTAAGTACAAACTAAAAAACAGTAATGTGATGTAATTCACAGGCATGCCATTTTTGAAGACAGTGAGACAGAACCACACCTGATGAAAACTGTCATAGCTCCACTGATGTCAATAGACCTGTGGCAATTTATACCATCTGAGGATCTGCCTCAGCATTTCTAAGGGCTCATCTACACTTGAAATGCTACTGCAGCTGTGCTGCAGTAGTTCTTCAGTGTAGACACTACCAACGCTCATGGGAGGGGTTCTTCCATTGATGTAGATAATCCACCTCCCCAAGAGTTAGGTCAATGTAACAATTATTCCATTGGGGGGGGGGGGGGTGGTCAGCTTAACTATGCCATTCCAGGGTATGAATTTTTCACACCCTGAGTTGACCTAACTTTTCAGTGTAGACCAGGCCTAAAGATAATGTCATTAAAGGTGGCCACCTTTTATATTGGATATTCAAATTGCCCAATACATTTATAAACTTTCAAAATTTACTAGACCATAGGATGGCCATCTGTTTTAAGTAACAAAAATCTACATGTTGAACTAGTAGCATAAGTCTTGAGACTGTGCATGCCCAAATCAGCACATACGATGTCAAAGTGGTAGCATACAAAGGAGCAGTTCTGCAATTTGTGTTCCTGTGAAAGGGGAGTCAATTCAGGTCATAGACATCTGTGTCCTAACAATATTCTTCTAAAATAGCCCTATACCTTAAGACTAGATGTGAAATAGCATTGTAACAGTTTCATGAACTTGCGCACACACATGAAAATGCTCCGTGCAAATCATCCCTAGTGAATTAGTGTCTTGTGAAAATTTTTTTAATTATACTGTGCTAATTTGGAACTGTTGACTTTTCTTAGCCCCTCACATTTATTGATAAATGATATTCTTATTATTTCATATTAATCAAAAAACAAATTACATCTGTATATTGATACTTGTCATCAAGATTCCAGAAGATGGAAAATGGCAAATATTGTGCCAGTCTATAAAAGGGGAAATAAGGACAGCCCAGGGAATTGCAGACCAGTCAGCTTAATGTATGTATCTGGAAAGATAATGGAGCAAATAATTAAGCAATCAATTTGCAAACATCTAGACGATAATAAGGTGATAAGTAACTGTCAGCATGGATTTGTCAACAAAAAATCCTGTCAAACCATCCTGATAGCTTTCTTTGACGGGGTAACAAGCCTTGTGGATAGGGGAGAAGCGGTAGATGTGGTATATCTTGACTTTAGTAAAGCTCTTACTGTCTTGCGTGACCTTCTCAAACAAACTAGGGAAATGCAACCTAGATGGAGCTACTATAAGGTGGGTGCAAAATTGGTTGGAAAACCATTCCCAGAGAGTAGTTATTAGTGGTTCACAGTCATGCTGGAAAGGCATATCAAGTAGGGTCTCACAGGGATCAGTTCCAGGTCCATTTCTGTTCTGTTCAGTATCTTCATCAATGATTTAGATAATGACAGAGAGAGTATATTAATAAAGTTTGTGGACAATACCAAGCTGGGAGGGATTCCAAGTGTTTTGGAAGATAGGATTAAAATTCAAAATGATCTGGACAAACTGGAGAAACAGTCTGAAGTAAATAGGATGAAATTCAATAAGGACAAATGCAAAGAACTCCACTCAGGAAGGAACAATCAGTTGCACACATACAAAATGGGAAATGACTGCCTAGGAAAGAGTACTGAGGAAAGGGATCTGGAGGTCATAGTGGATTACAAGCTAAATATGAGTCAGCAGTGTAACACTGTTGCAAAAAAGGCAAACATCATTCTGGGATGTATTAGCAGAAGTGTTGTAAGTACAGTAACTCCTCATTTAACTTTGTCCCACTTAATGTTATTTCAATGTTACATCCCTGCTCAATTAGGGAACATGCTTGTTTAAAGTTGTGCAATGCTCCCTTATAACGTTGTTTGGCTGCCTGCTTGTAAGATTCTGTGGAAGAGCAGCGACTTAACAAGGGAGCATTGCACATGTTCTGTTTCTCTGCCTCCTCCCCCTTCCTCCCAGCGCTCCCCCCACCACTCAACAGCTGTTTGGCAGCACTCAGGATTTTCTGGGAGGGAGGGGGAGGAGCAGAGATTTAGGGCTTCCCCACTCCTGCCCCTCCCTCCCAGAAAGTCCGAAGCGTGAAGTGCTGGGAGGGAGGGGGAGGAGCAGGGAAACACTGCATCTCACTCCTCTCCCACCCTCCCAGAAAGTCCTAAGCACTGCCAAACAGCTGTTTAGTGGAACTTAGGACTTCGGGGGTGGAGGGATGTGGCATGCTCCGGAGAGCACGTGGAGTGGGTATAGGAAGAGGTGGGCCTGGAGTGGAGTGGGGACAGGAAGAGGTAGGCCTGGAGCATTTCTGGCAGAATCCAAGCCTGTTCTCCGGGGAAGCTGCTGCTGCTGCAAAGGTGCTTCCTAGTATCCTTGCCTGCAGAGGGCTGTGCCTGTGTGGGGTAAGCCAGGGGCAGTTCCCAACCACAGTACAGTACTGTACAGTATATAATGCCTCTTGTCTGCCCCCCCAAAATGTCCTTGGAACCTAACCCCCCACATTTACATTAAATCTTATGGGACAATTGGACTTGTTCAACATTGTTTCACTTAAAGTTGCATTTTTCAGGAACATAACTACAACGTTAAGTGAGGAGTTACTGTATGAGAAGTAATACTTCTGCTCTACTCTGTGCTGATTAGGCCTCAGCTGGAGTATTGTGTCCAGTTCTGGGTACCACATTTCAGGAAAGATATGGACAAATTGGAGAAAGTCCAGAGAAGAGCAACAAAAATGATTAAAGGTCTAGAAAACATGACCTATGAGGGAAAAAATGGGTTTGTTTACTTTGGAAAGGAGAAGACAGAGGTGACATGCTAATGGTTTTCAAGTACATAAAAGGTTGTTACAAGGAGAAGGGAGAAGAATTCTCCTCCCTAATCTGAGGATAGGACAAGAAGCAATGATCTCAAATTGCAGCAACGGAGGTTTAGGTTGGATATTAGGAAAAACTTCCTGTCAGGGTGGGTTAGCACTGGAATAAATTACCTAGAAAGGCTGTGGAATCTCCATTTTTGGAGATTTTCAAGTTAGACAAACACTTATCAGGAATGGTCTAGATAATACTTAGTCCTGCCATGAGTGCAGGGGACTGGACTAGATGACCTCTTGAGGTCCGTTCCAGTCCTATGATTCCATGGGAATCTGTCACCAAAAATACTCAAGCCTTGGTCTTGAGATTCTAAGATAAGAACTCCCTTCTCTTTACACCATCAGAAACCTAGAAAATGTAAAACAACACTTTGCTATAAAGCCTTTCAGCAGTACTTTAAACAATCATCCTGCAAAAGCCAGCAATATAATACTGAGTCTCTCAGCCCTACCAGTTCTTCAATAAACATCTACCTGACAGATAAAACTTGTGGAGGTACATAGAGGAAGGGAAAAACTATCCCATAGATTTTCCACTTCACCACAGAAAACTAAAAAAGTAGCAGTATATCTGTTAAAACACAAGAATAAATGAAAATTACCTTTATAAGAAAAATCAACATATACTAATATTTTAACTGATCAGGAGCAGAGAATAAACTTAGAATTAAAGTGATATATTTTCAAAATCCAATAAAAACTTCTTGAGATATCCTGCCTAAAGCTCTGATTATGCATGTACACAACTTTATTCACAGGAGTAATGCCATTAAAATCAATGTGTCTACTCATGTAAGAAGTTCTACATATGCTTAAATTTGCAGGATGAGGTCCTTAGTCCGTGGAGACAGAAAATGCCAAAGTGGGAGGGGAGAAATAAAAGAGATCTATATGCATCTGTTTATATATTTAAGTAGGGAGACTCATCATGGGCATAGTTCCACAGGAAACACTGTAAACAATTTGATATAATCATCATTCACACATTAATACACATCAATTCATATTGTTTGAAAAAAATTCTCTGCTTCCATGAAAAACTCAGATTATTTGTCTGCAGCGGGGTATGATGTAGATAAAGTACTGAAGACTTGGTCACAGACCATTAGTAAATTTTAAAATCTCAATTAATATTAATTCATTGACTTCTGAGATGACTAATTAATTTTATGGTTTTGCTTTTTATTAAGCTGTGTTGTGCATTCTACTGGAGAAGCCTTGTACAGTGCTTCTACAATGCTTAATTAAATTCACAACTCCAAAAAAATAACTTGGGCCTCATTCTTCAAACACCCAGATGAGTAAATTTATACAGTTAGTTCTATTGGACTCAATGGGACTACTCCATAGTTTAAAATTACTCACTTACATAAGTGTTTGGGGAGCTAGGGCTTTGTTTTGTATATTTATTTATTTCTATTGTGCAACTGGGGCTTTACTTACAAAAGTAAGTATCTTTAAGTTCATTTTAGATTTCCTGTCCCCCTAGGATACATTACATTAGAGTGGAGAACACTTTTCAATGATTTTAGTTAGCTGTTTGTGGACTTTGTGGAAGGAGTAAGTCTTTAGGAGGGATTTGAAGTAGTAGGAAGAAAAGGGGACACTAGAGCACAGTTACTCAAAAGATAGCTTTCTCTTTCTTCTTCCATTACAATGCTAGCAACATTTTGAAACAGTTTCAAGTTTTTAAAGCTAGCAGCAACTATGACTTTTAAAAAAGGTTACAAAGAAAATAAATTTCAAAACAGAAAAAAAAATCTGTGTTAGGTATTTCATTTTGGATACGATCATATCGGAATAAAGTTTGCTTTTTAATAATTTTACCTTAAAGTTCAACCTATATTTTTAATCTAGTTTTTGTCTTCTACAGTATGTGGCTTATCTCATTTCCTAGGAATGCAAATAATAAAAGTGAGCTTACTGAAGATCCCACTAATTGATTAAATTATCTTTATTAACCCATAAAACACATGCTTATCAAGTTCAGTTTGCTAAATTCATGTACTGTATTTCATCTTGAATTATTTAACAGGTATGAATTATTTATACTTTAGATTCTTTTAAAAGTTATTAAGAGCCAGCTCCAATTATAAGACTTGGCAGATGTAGCAAAGTGCTGCCCTCGGGGGGTGGGGAGCAAATTCCACACTCAGTATTACCTTATATACTGAAACTACCATAGAGATTGCAGGAGGGAAGTGGGAGGCAAAGCTTTTAGCCATCAGATGCCATCAATGCACTATTTCTTTCTACCCTCTAGTGGTTGATTTATGGAGGACACAGGTAAGTTCAAAGGAAATAGAAGAACAGATTTCTCTGTTATACAGCAAGTGGTTTGGCTAGTCTTTCTATTATACATTAAGGTGACAGACTTCAGTGCAGTTACTGCCTTTATTGTGCTGTTTGCCCAGTCATCCCATAATCCCCAGCATACAAACCAGGAAACTTAAGAGTTCCTAGCAATTACGCACTGTGGAATATGGAGTACCTCAGCTAGCGTTTTTAGGATTAAGAGGAATCTCTGCTGCTAGCTCAGTAGAACTGATGTTTTCTTGACTGTAACTTATTCCCTATCTTTGCTCCCTCGAGTGAGATGGCTCAGCAAGAGCAAAGCCTGGCCCAGTCAGAGGAGGGCGGTATAAGATAGCTCCCAATTCTTGTTTCCTGGATATACTTTTAAGTGTAAATTCTGCAGTGAGACAACCACTAGGATGATGAGAGAAAGAAACAATCATATTTGCTATGTTTATGTTTATCTACTGTATATTAAGTAACCAAATGGCTAGGAATATTGCACGGTCAGAAGAAAGCACATAATGCTATACTGTAAATAGACATTGATATAAAGGCATAAATATGGGTTGGACACCAACTATATTTGCCAGAAGCACGGCTCTGGAAACCCTGCTCATAGCGAGGTCTACGTATAAAAAGATTTGCTGAAAGAAAAGGATGTAAAAGTTCCATTGCCATTTAGGTACTGGTCTGGCTAATATAAGAAGTCCAAGATGCATGAAGAACCAAAACATCTTTAATACATTTATTTTATGAAATTTACCTCCAGTTGCTCCAAATCATCACTCTGTAGGCCTGCCCTTGTCACTCAGACAACAATAGTCAAAGATTCAAAATACACATCTTAAAAGGTTCATACCATCCAAATCTCTACCCTCTTACTTCTGACAGTCATCTCCACATAACCTTCAGCTATAGGCTACAGAACTCCTCCCCTTCCTCTGCAAAGAAAACTCAGGATCACAGCCCATAAACTCCAAACTCACACATTAATTAGAGAGCAAATGATAGACACAGCCCTTTCCTCATGATACATCCCTCAGGCCACAGAATCCCATATATTAGCTGCACACATAGTTCTCACAGGACTCTACCTCCTTCTACCATAACACCGTCACCTGGATACACCAGTCTCCTCCATTCATCCTCTTATTAAGTAATTGAAAGTGGGAAACCAGCACTTAATGGGAGTGTGTTAGTGGGCATCAATAGGGATAGGTACTATGCGTGAGGCTATTCAACATTTTCAATTATATAGAAGTAAATATAAAATCACTGCTGATAAAATTTGTAGGTAACCCAAAAATCAGCAGAGTAGTAAATACTGCTGAGGACAAGGCAGTCATAGAAAATGATCTGGATTATTTTGTAACCTCTGTCCTGTCAAACAAACTATGTTTTAATAATGCATTTCAGTATAATCAAATGCAAAGTTATATACTTAGGAACAAGGAATTCTGGCTATACCTACAGAATGAGGGACTGTATCCTGGAAAACAGTGACTCTGAAAACTATTTAGAGGTCATAGTGGGCAAACAACTCAACATGAACTCCCAGAGGGATGCTGGGCCAAAGAGGGTTAATGTGAGGTATAAACTGGAGTAGTAAGTAGCAGTAGGGAGGTGATTTTATCTCTGCACAGACATTGGTGAAACCAAAACTGGAATATTGGGTACAATTCTGGTGTTCAGTTTTTCAACATTCTTTTAAAAATGTGGAGATGGTACAGAAAAGAGCTACAAATTATTCAAGGGCTGGAGAAAAATGTCTTACAGTGAAAGATGTGATGAATTCCATCTGTCTTCCTCATCAAAAAGAAGATTGAGAGGCACTTGACTGCAGCATACAAGTACCTTCCCTGGGAAAAAAATAGTAGATAATAAAAGGGCTCTTTAATCTGGCAAAAAATGGTATCAACACAAAAAGAGGTATAAAGAAGTATCAACACAAACCAATAGCTGGAAGCTGAAGCCAGACACATTTTTAACATTTTTCAGAGTGGTAGCCATGTTAGTCTGTATCAACAAAAACAACGAGGAGTCCTTGTGGCACCTTAGAGACTAACAAATTTATTTGGGCAAAAGCTTTTGTGGGCTAAAACCCACTTCATCAGAGGCATGGAGTGAAAAAAAACAGTAAGCTACATATATATATTACAGCACATTAAAAGATGTGAGTTGCCTTACCACGCCCATCTTTTCATGCTCTGTAATATACAAACAGTTTACTGTATTTTTCGCTTATGCCCAAATAATTTGTTAATCTCTAAAGTGCCACAAGGACTCCTCGTTATTTTTAACATTGTAGTGGCAGCATGTATCAGTGTTTTCAAATGAAGACTGGATGCTTTCTGGAAGACACACTTTAGCCAACCGGGTGCAATACAGGGGTCACTGGATGAAATGTTACAGAATAATATCAATGTAGGGACCACAAGAGGTCATCTGGCGGACCAGGCCAGTTTGTTTACCTGCTGCGTCTACAGGTTCAGCTGATCGCAGCTCCCACTGGCTGTGGTTCATCATCCCAGGCCAATGGGGGCTGCGGGAAGCAGCGCGGGGCAAGGGATGTGCTGACTGCCACTTCCCAACACTCCCATTGGCCTGGAGTGGCAAACGGCGGCCAGTGGGAGCTGCGATCAGCTGAACCTGCAGATGCGGCAGGTAAACAAACTGGCCTGGCCCACCAGAGGGCTTACTTACAGACAGCCCCCAAACCTGAAGCAAATAGTCACCAGCAACCACACAACACACAACAAAAACACTAACCCAGAAACCTATCCTTGCAACAAAGCCCCTTGCCAACTCTGTCCACATATCTATTCAGCAGATACCATCACAGGATCTAATCACATCAGCCACACTATCAGAGGCTTGTTCACTTGCACATCTACCAATGTGCTATATGCCATCACGTGCCAGCAATGCCCCTCTGCCATGTACATTGGCCAAACCGAACAGTCTCTACGTAAAAGAATAAATGGACACAAATCAGACATCAAAAATTATAACATTCAAAAGACAATTGGAGAACACTTCAATCTCTCTGGCCACTCGATTACAGACCTAAAAGTTGCAATATTACAACAACAAAAAAATCCTTCAAAAACAGACTCCAATGAGAGACTGCTAAATTGGAATTAATTTGCAAATTGGACACCATTAAATTAGGCTTGAATAAAAAACAGGAGTGCATGGGCCATTACACAAAGTAAAACTATTTCCCCATGCTTATTCCCACCCCTACTCCCCCAGTTCCTCACATCTTCCTGTCAATTGCTGGAAATGGGCTATTTTCATTACCACTGCAAACAGTTCTTTTTCTCTCCTGCTGCTAAGAGATCACCTTAACTGATCACTCTCCTTATAGTGGATATGGTAACACCCATTGTTTCATGTTCTCTGTGTATATATACACATATATCTTCCTACTGTATTTTCCACTGCATGCATCCAATAAAATCGACTATAGCCCATGAAAGCTTATGCGCAAATAAATTTGTTAGGGTACGGCTACACTTGAAATTTCAAAGCGCTGCTGCGGCAGCGCTTTGAAGTGTGAGTGTAGTCAGAGCGCCAGCGCTGGGAGAGAGCTCTCCCAGCGCTGCACGTAAACCACATCCCTTAGGGGTGTAGCTTGCAGCGCTGGGAACCGCGCTCCCAGCGCTGCAGCACTGATTACATTGAGGCTTTACAGAGCTGTATCTTGCAGCGCTCAGGGGGGTGTTTTTTCACATCCCTGAGTGCGAAAGTTGCAGCGCTGTAAAGTGCCAGTGTAGTCATGGCCTTAGTCTCTACGGTGCCACAATACTCCTGTTCTTTTAATTCTGAGTTTGGTTTTTCAACCAGTTTTGCATCCACTTCACAGGAATTTCATCTGGACCATATTTTCCTAGTTTGCTCATGAGAACTGTGTCAAAAGCCTTACTAAAATCAAAACAGATCACACCTACTGCTCCTCTCAACCCCCCACTAGGCCAGAAACCTTGTCCAAAAAAATTTGGTTTGGCATGATTTTTATTGACAAATCCCTGTTGGCTATTACTTATCACATTACTATCCTCCAAATTTGAACAAATTGATTGTTTAATAATTTGTTCCAGTATCTTTCTGGGTATTGAAGTTAGACTGATTGGTCTATAATCCCCAGGGTCCTTTTCACACCATAGATAGGTACTATGTTTACCCTTCTCCAGTTCTCTAGGACCTCACCTGTCCTCAGTGAGTTTTCAAAAAGATAATTGCCAAAGGAACAGAGATTATTTGTCTAGTTTCAGTCCTCTAAGATGAATTTCATCAGGCCCTGCTGATTTGAATACATCTATCTAAGATAACTATTCTTTAACCTGTTTTCCCTATTCTGGCCTAATATCCTTTTGCCTTGTTAATATTAATTGTGTTAATCATCTGATCACGATCAGTTTTTTTACTGATGACAAATAAAAAACCCTTTAAATACTTCAGTCTTTTTGTCTGGTATTTGCTTTCCTTTCCAGTTAAGAAAGTGTAGGCCCATTACTTTTGTCATTCTCTTACTTCTAATGTATTTTTAGAACCTCTTCTTATCATATTTTATGTCCCTTGATAGTTGTATCTCATGTTATGCTTTAGCATTTTTGATTGTGTTCATACATCATTGTGCTACTCTATTAATATTCATTCTTAGAAATATTTCCTCATTTCCTCTTTTTGTAGGTTTCCTTTTTGATTTTCTTGTAATTAAAGAGCTCTTGATGGAGCCATATTGGCCTCTTACTATTCTTCCTATCTTTCCTCTATGTCAAGGTAGTTTGCTGTTGTGCCTTTAATCTCTCTGAGAAACTGCCAGCTCTCAGTTTTCATTAGATAACCCTTCACCTAGGACCACACCAATTACATGAGTTTGCTTAAATCTGCTTTTTTTAAGTCTTTATTTTGCTGCTCAGACGCCTTCCTTTCTTTAGGATCAAGACTTACTCTTATTTCATAGTCACTTTCATCTGAGTTGCTTTCCACTTTCAGATTTTCAGCCAGTTCCCTCTGACTTGTGGGAACAGATTCTAAAATAGCAACCCCCCAGTAACATCCTTCACCTTCTGAAACAAAACCTTATCTCCAATACATAGTAAGAACTTGTTCAATGGTCTGTGTCCTGCCATATTGTTTTTCCCACAGACATCAGGATAATTAAAGTCCCCCATTATAACCACATCCTGTGATTTGGATACCTCTAATTTGTTGTAGAAATGCCTCATCAGTTTCCTCCTCTTGATTTGGTGACGAGTAGGAGACCCCTACCATGCACATCACCCTTGTTTTCCACCCTAGGTCTCCTTTGTGTCTTCACCCAGAGACCTAACATGTGATACACAGGAGGTCAGACTAGATGATCAAATAATCCCTTCTGGCTTTAAACTTTATGAATCTATAATCGGTCAAAAACACACTCTTGAGATATAAGTCAGATCAACATTTTCTATATTTGCCTTTAATACAGGGGCCCACACATCCTAGCAAGAGGGGACTGAGATAACATCTGTGCCTGGGTGGAAGCAGGGGTTAATATAATGAAGGTATAGTGAGTGCAGCTTCCCTTCTAACAACAGAAGGAGAACTCCCCTTCCTCCTTGACTGGTGGTTCTACTGAGAGCTCCTCTCTCTGTTTTAGTCTACTTTTACCATTGCTTGGAAAGGAAGTCATAACTTACAATCACTGCATTGCAAAAGATCACAACGTTGTCAAACACACCATATACACAAAAGGACCGACAAATTGCTTTCAATAATCATTAGTAGCATTCTTTTCTATATTGGGGGGCGGCGGGGTGGTTCCTGTAGAGCTCATTATTGTGGTAGCTATGTGTTGCATTCTCCCACCAGTGGAACCTCTATGGTAAGGAAAGGTAAGGAGAGCAGAGCTGGCATCAGAACCTCCATTATTTCCTGACTTTTTGATACTTAGCTGTTCAACTATCTTTACAGCTGCTGAGTTTCAAACACTGGGGTTATTATTAAAAAAAACCCACTAGCAGATAATTTACAAACTTCGCTCTGTGTTAAGATATTTTTGCTTGTGAACATTCCAGTCACCTAAATGGATCCTCCATTTATAGTTGCTGCTAATAGCTATGCTCTTCCTGACAGCAGTGAAAATATTTAATATGGCCAAATTTTGTGTGCTGGCAAACCACACAGGCTTCACCCTACCTACCGGTTGTTTTGTTTTGTTTTTTCAGATAAAAATACCAGTGACTGAACACTGAAGCTTTTCAATTTTTCTTGGTCTCCCAGGGCCAAATTCTGCCCTCAGATCTGTGCAATGAAGCCAATGAGGTTTCATGGATGTAACTGAGGGCAGAGTTTGGCCCACTGTTTATGTACTGTACCTTCCTCAAACCATCTATTTAAAGAATTCTGTCTTTCAGGAAATTCTAAGACTCCTTTCTTTCAAAGCACAAGGTAAGGACCTACATTTAAAAGTATTTTTCATGCACTAGAAAGATTTGGCTCTTTGCAACCCTTCAACAAATATAACACTTTCCCTCTTGACACTGCCTTCTCTTTCACTCAATAAGATTTTTTTATATAATTTTTTTTCAACAAAGCGTCCTAATATCATGTCAACTGCCATCTTCTGGATTTCACTTCCCTCACCAGGTTTTGTATCTACTCTCTCAAGAGATGTGTTACTTGAACTCCAAGCACCTTCTTCCATAAACCATTTTATTTCTCTGAAAAATATCAAAGAATTAGTCACTTCATTTTACTCTTTGGCAATAAACACTAATTTTGAAGAAAAGTAGTCTTACATTACTACACAGTCTCAAATTATTTTACAGTAGGTGTAAAAAAGATCTTAAAATATTTTGAATCTATCATTTCTTTCTCTCCTCCTTCCCAAGTCTTCCTCCCCTAATACATAAACAGTTTGAGAAATCATAAAGTCTCAACACTGACTTCAATATCTTTTTCATTCATATGAGCTGCTTTTCCCTCCTCCTACTCTGCTATCTCTGTTTGTAAGTGCAATGAAATTAATGTTAAATCACTATAAGTGAGAAGAGAATCCAGACCATAGTATTTTAATAAAATAATTAGACTTTAGTATTTGCTTACCAGATTTATGATTATGATGATGAAGTATCATCATTTAATTTATGACTTGGTGTGATGGGAGGACACTCACTTCTCATGAATGCCTCCTGTCAACTCAGTGTGGGGCTGCAGTCTTTTTTAAATCCTGGCACCCCCTGCAGGTTGTTGACTTCACTAGGCAGTATTCAGTGGCTCAGCCCTCTGGCCAAGCCACGCAGTCAAATGTATGAAACCCTTCTGGGTTAGCAAAGGGTTCAACACACTATTAGCCTTCACCATGGTCTTTTGCCCCCATCTTTGAGCCTTTTAACACTCTGGCTTCTTGATGAGCTTTGTCCCCTTCGCAGGGCTTTCTCAGTGGGTGGTTGGGGAACTTGGACCCCGTCCATTAATCTGGTCACAACCCAGGAACCCTGTAAAAGCAGCCATGTACTGCTGCCTCCAGTTCACTGCTGCTGTTCCATGGGTCTTTTCCCATGTAATCCCTTTCCTGTCCTCTTGTTCCCAGGGCCGGTAAATCAGGCTGTTGAGCTCCTATGGGCAGAGCATTCATCCTCTCATCCCTGCTAGGAACTGGCCTGTTCAGGACCTGCAGATCCTTTTATTTGAGCCTGCTGGGCTCAGATTGGCTGTTTCTATGCAGTATCTCTAGGCAGGCCTGAAGGACTTACCATTGCTGGTCCTCTCCTGGGGTGGAGGGACGTAGGACTGCAGGGCCCCCTGTAGAGGGCCTCAGAGTTCCAGGCACACCCCGTCACATTTGGCCTTTCCTTGTTGTTCCACATTTTTATCCTCTTCATCAGATTGCGTCAGTTATAACAGTGTTTACTGGTTTATATTAAATCTTAAAATTGAAACCTATCGTCCTGCATGGTATTCCTCCGAGTAGCCCAAATGAAGTCACATGAGTAAGGGGTTATAGAATCAAGCCACTGGAAAATACTGATGCTTCTCTCCCTTAACATTTTCTATATATAAATGCTAATTAATGGCATTTATGTCACAGCCTCTAGAGGGGAGCCACATTGTCCCAGGAGACATAGCAGGTGTACAGTGTCTCAGCAAGAACTCTGTCTCTGGGGGTTTCTCTGTGCAAACAGGGATAGGCAATTGACTTCATACAGATGAGAAAGACTACTCCCCGTCTTGGATTCCAGCTCCTCTTAGAAGTCTGAGGTGGAGGGGTTGTGTTAGCTTGACCGCACTCCTCCCAACCTCCATTGTGGTGTCTTACTCCTGAGAAAGAACAGAACCAAAACTGTCCCTGTTCTCCCCAGTACACAGGGGCTGCTACTGTAGCAGGCCCTTTCACAGCTGTGCAGGGAGGCGCCAAAGAAGTTTCTTGAATACTTCTCTGCCTTTGTGCACTTGGGCAAGGGTCCCTTGTAGACTTTTAGTTTAAAAAAGAAAATCTTCAAAACCAAAATATTTGTGATCTCCCTTCCCCAACTCCCCTAGATATTTTGGAGCTAAGATTTTCAAAGATGACTAGTGAGATATGATTCCATTTTTGGGTGCCAAGTTTGAGACCCTGTAAAGAGGCCTTTAAAAAAACAAGTACTAAACACCAACCTTCTGTAAACCAGGCCCCTTTAAGGCTTCTCACATCAAAAAACCAATATTTGAGAAACCTAAAATCACTTTTGAAAATCTTGTCAAAAATTCTCTCTGACAGGTTTAAGCATGCTACTGTAGAACCTCAGAGTTACAGACACCATGGAAATGGAGGTGGTTTGTAATTCTGAACAAGAAGTTACGGACTTCAGCCACTGGGGCGGGGGCACTGGGGCTATGCCTGTAGGATGGTCAGTGCTTCAGGTAGGAGACGGTGTTGGGGGATTCTGACCTTCGGGACACCAGGGCTGTGGATGGGGGGGGGCCCATGGGAACCCCAAGGTTCAGGGCTTTAGACCTGGAGGGAGCACAGGAGCTCAGAGCTTCAGCCCCATGTTTCAGCCTCATGGGGGTGCCGGGGCTCAGAGCTTCAGCTCTGCAGCTCCATTCCCAGTTTCAACCCTGTGGGGGGGTTCCAGGGCTAAGGGGGGGTGTGCCAGGGCTCAGAGCTTTAGGTATGGGGGAAGAGTGCTGGGGCTGAAACTGGGAGCGGAACTGCAGGGAGTCCCGATGCTCTTCACCGTAGCTAAAGCCCCAAGCCCTGACACCTTCTGCGGGGCTGAAATCAGGAATAGAACTGTGGAGCTGAAGCTCTGAGCCCTGGTACTCCTAAGGATCAGAAGCCCCAAGACTCTCCTCCCGCCTAGAGCCCTGACCCCTCCCCGCCATCAGGACCGGCTTTAGCCGATTCCCCCCATTCCCAGAAATCAGGCCCCTTCTCTAGGAGGGCCCCGCGCCTAAGAGGGCCCTGCATCTTAGGCACCTTTTAATTTTTTAAATTTTTTTTACCCAGCCGGCACCCGCGGGGGGGAGGGTCCGGGTCTTCGGTGGCATTTCGGCATGGGGTGGGCGTGTCCGCTCCGGGTCTCTGGCAGCATTTTGGCAGCTGGGGGGGGGGTCCTTCAGTGCCACCGAAGACCTGGAGTGGACCTCCCACTGCCAAAGTGCTGCCGAAGCCCCGAACTGCCACCAGGTATTTGAATCGGGTCCTGCAGTTCATAAAGCCAGACTTGCCCGCCATGCATCTGGAGCCCCAACCCCTCCATGACTGAAGTCCACAGAGTCCCTCCCTCTCTGAGGCTGAAGGCCCCAGCTTTTATAGTATGTTGGAGGGGGACCTCAGAAAGAAAAACGTTCAGAACCCCTGCAGTACAGTATATGCTGGGGTTTGTTTTTGTCTCTGCTACTACCTGATTGATTACTTCCATTTTCACATGGTGTTCAGTTGACCAGTCAACCTGTAACGCTGATATTCATATCTTTGAGGTTCTGTTGTGTTTAATATTTGGGATTTTATATTACTGATGATCTTTCTGATCTGTGTTACTTGAAAAATAGGCCTCTTGCTTTTGATCAAATTTTTAATGATTTAGTTGGAGGACACTGCAGATCAGTCCATGGTACTCCTAGCACAGCTTGAGGGTGGGGTGAAGACTCCTTAATCTATCTTGCTCTCCATCAATCTTAAAGTTATTTTGTACTAGGATAAATCTCCAGCACAAGATAAAGTAGTTTTCAAGCTGTTCCAACTTACACTGCCTGTTGATAGACCCAAGGGGCCATTCCAGTTACTCAATCTTGCTGATACATAGGGATGCCTTTGGCATGCCCCCTTTTCTCCATTCTGTCCATACACCGGCAGCCAGGAGACAAGTTGGTATAGTAACTACTATAGCAGTTCTGTGCCACCCAAAGATTACCCTAGGCAGAGGGAATCCTCAAGTGGCTTAAATAAATATTTTTATCTCAGTTTAATTGGTCTCAGATTCTTCTACAAATGGTACCAGAATTTTTTTCTTCCTTTTCAGAACACTAACTAAAATATTCTATTAAAGTAACTGAAGCCTAAAGATTCTGCCAAAGGAAAGAAAAGGCAGCTTGGTTTTGCCATACTTTTACCATCAGCACTGAAAACCCAAGCCAAAATTCTTTCTAATTTTCAGTGCTCCAACCCCACATTTGTACTTAGTAAAGTGTAATGTTCTGGGGTTCAACCCAGACCAGGAAGTGGTTGAGACCATGCCTGCCTTGCAAATCTGGGTGCCTTATATGCTATGCTGCTGTGACTCACAGCCCTGACACCAACAGCCAGCATAGGAGCATCCAGGTCACACCCTGGTTTACACCACCCAGTTACCTTTGCAGGGTAACACCCACCCCCAAGCCCCAATTTCCAGCCCTCTCACTGAACACTTACAGAAGTTATTAAATTCACTGCTCCCTTAAACAGACAGTACTCAGCAGCCTACTACCTTAACTGTGGTTAACATGCACTATTTTAATCACAGCACTGAACTGGATTATACTAAAAATAAAACAATTAGTAAACAAAAGGTTATAGGTTTAAGTGACACCAGCATACAGCATAAAGATAGAGAGGGTTACAAGCAAGCAGAGTAAAACTATGCTTCTAGATTAAAACTTAATTACAACTTTTGCCTAACCAGGTTTCTCACCTATATTTAGTTCCTTTGTTTGAAGGATCCAACATTTGGAGATTTCAAGAGCTCTGGCCCTCAAAATGGCTGTTGCACTCTTATATCTTCGCAGAGTTCAGTGACCCTGCTTTAAGAGGCAGCAAGGCTTCCTGGAAGTGCAGTCTCCATCCCCAGTCAAGACTGTTCAATAATCATCTTTACCCACTTGCTCTCCTGATGGCTTTGTTTACCGGGAACGTAAACGTGCTTTTCTTTGTCTTTGGTCACACCTGGCTTAGTTTACACTGAGGACACATTCAAGCAGGTGGAATTCCTTTGTCTGAAACAGTAATTGCTTAGGCAATACTTGCCAAATATGTTTTAAGAACATATTTGCAGCACATATCTATAGAGTTCTTTGTGGGTTTACTGGACATACATCACACAAGAATATTAATGAACCATGAAAAGTTAGTTTTCTAATGATATATTACATGCTTCCTTTTAGGTATATAACATGACAAAAGTGTGTCAACTGTGCTCTTAGGGTCACAGGAATATATCCCAACATATCACAACTCTGTACACCCTCTGAACACATGGAAAAGATTAACTACATTACTTAATTTCTTGTTCTCTCTCCCCTCTAACCCATATCCAGGCTCATCTCTGTTCTCAGTCTTTCATCTGATCTTAATTATTGTCATGTGTAAAGCATATTTCAGTTTTGTCATTCAGTTGCGAAACAGCCAAATCATTACACTAGACCAGATTTCAGAAAGTATCCAATTAGTAAAGTCCCCCTTATACAATGTTTTGAGATCAGACATTTTGCTTGCAAAAACAGAAAGGCATTTTTAAAGCCCTTAAATGAACTCTAATGTATCCTTCCTTTTTTACCCCTGTCTAAAAGGCTGCCTACATTATATTTAGTTTCTTTTTGCCCTCTAAACTCTCTCTACAACTGGTAGTTCCTATGCCATAGTCTGGCAGAGGTATTTTAATTTGCTTCATACTGAAGAATAGTAGTTTAAAATCCACGGGCATATGAGTGATGTTTACAGCTATAAAAGTCATTTCATTACCAATTTTAAAAAATTTACTTTATACAACTTCCATTAGCTGTCAATAAACTGTTTTAATATGGATAATTCTGATTGGTGCATTTTGGAGAAGATACAGAGCCACAAGCCATTTAAACCAGACAGTATGTGACAGTTTTGCCATATTTTCAAGCTTTTCTGGAATCAATGCTCTTATGGCTACTTGAGAAAGGGTCTTTCCACCACCCTTACATGACTAGCGTTTGGTGAACAAATTGGGCAAAGTTACTCAAGCTTTTCTCCAGCTACTGTAACTAGCCACTAAGATGTTCAGAGCAGCATAATGGAAGATTCAACATCGTCTACTAACTGATAATTGGTTTCTGAACTTGCAGGATTCCTTAGGAATGAAAAATCCTCACTGTAGGAAATAAAACTATCTAGCTACAAGGTTTCACTCCATGTGATGGTTCTTTTATATTAGCATTAGAAAAGCCTAATAATTTATATAAGCCCAAGTTCTTGAATAACTTTTCTCCTTGTTGAATTGTCTTCTGCTTGTATCTGTATCCTTAATTTTGTAAAATTATCTGCATACGATTCTGAACCTTAATTTCTGCACATTTGTCATACCTGCAGTAAGTTATCTCCTTTAGTTTAAAAATACATTTATATGTATGTGCAGCTGTAAAATAAAACTCTCCTCCACCACCAAAGTTTTGACCCCTTTATTCCAGATGAAAAAGCCAATTAATATTCAAGGAAATTCATGGTTTACACCAGTGGTCCCCAACCATTTTGTGACCAGTAGCACATTCATGTTTTCAGAAGAGTGTGGCGGGCACCAACAATTTTTCAAGGCTTATTTTGTATTTGTACATTAAATAATACAAAAAAATCATATTTAATATTACATAATATATGAATCCAGAAAAAAGAGAAAAGAGAGAGAAAGAAGCTGCGAGGACAGAGAATACCAGTGCCCATAGCCCCAGAGTACTCTGTTCCCAACAGGCACAGGGGCCCAGATTCTCTCCTCTGCTGGGCGGGTCCTGCACCGGCCGTGGACCAAGAACACTGGCACCCACAGCCTGCAGCCCTGGAGTTCTCTGTCCCTGGCAGATGCGGGGCTGCAGCTTCTCTCCCCTGTGGGGCACTAGGCAGGCCTCACACCTGCCGGGAACAGAGAACACTGCACCCACAGCCTGAGTTCTCTGTCCTCAGCAGGCGCAGGGCAGTGGTTTCTCTCCCCTGCTGGGCACCAGGCAGGCACACATAAATGGCCCGGCGGGCACCATGGTGCCCACGGGTATCAGTGGTTTACACACACACACACACACACACACACACACACACCTCAGTTATATTCTCCTAAGGGCCACATACTGCATTTCTTGTGCCTGCAAAAATCCCCTGGATTTGAATCCCCTTGCCTCTTTAAAAATAGTAGAATTTAACCTTAACCCTAATCTGTGCCAGTGGTTGCAGAGAGGGCCGCATAAAAGCCGACTTTGCTGGGTATGTGCCCACTGGAACTGCCTCCATATCACAGGAGCCCCAGGTTAGGGGAATATGGCCAATCTTTGCTCCCTTTGAACCACCTCAGCAGTGCAAGGTGGATGGGATGGGCCAGAGAATCTAGCTCTTAACTTTCTGCTTTGGAGCTTTTTCAGAAGGTGAATCAGGTTTCATTGATCGTTCATTTAACTTGGTTTCATTGTTATGACAGTGGTGTAACACAAAAAAGAATCTGATCCAGTAAGTTTTGTTTAATTTTACCACCTTGACGTGGTTCTGTTTTATTTGAAGGAAAGTTCTAAAATCTGCTTTTAATCCTTTATATGATGAAATAATGGTTTTGCCTTTAAAATAATGTTACAAGTGCTATTTATTTTCATACTGTGCCAGAAATCTCTTTGGACACATTACTTTACTGATGAACAGGGCTGATCTTATTTTATTTCATCTTAATGTATGAGCCTTTAATGGATATTTGAGTACATGACTTTTTAAACAAAAAATGGGGAAGGACATAAGGATTTTAAATTGAAACCAGTATTAAAAATATTTTTCAGAAACTTTCTATAATGGGAACAATGTCTAAAATCATATAATGGAGTCATAATGATTCTATCATTATATGGGACTGAAGACTATGAAAACCAAAGATCAAAAAGTGAAATATATAAAAGGATCTAAAACTGGAAGTCTGAGAGGATCTAAAACTTGGAGGAGGGAAGACAAAAGGAACCATTAATCTGAGATTCTGATTAAACCAGTCCTACTGTTCCAAATACCCTTTCCATCACCTGTTTTGTGCATCAGACACATATATCCAAAATTGTTAGCCCCCATTTCAGCCGTGATTCACCACTGGATTGCTCCAGTTTTACACTGATCTGTCTTCACTAATTGAACAACAATAGATGTGTCATGTTCTCTTTCCTGCTGGAAGCCAGAAGGGATTTCTATAGGAAGTACAAGCTGGTGACTATGCTGGAAGAAGAAATTTGTGAAAAGTACAGATGCTAAGGGAGCATCAGAGAGGATGAGGAGTTCTTAGACAAGCAAATTCAGGATACTATACTCTCACAGATTCAAGAAAGAAGGAAACGGACAATGGAGACTAGAGAGGAAGCCTGCCAGTACATAACCACTACAGACAAGAGGACCAGGCAGCATTCCACACAGCTGGTGGAGGTACAAGAGGATAGGCAGATTGTGACCACCAGAGAGATGAAGGCCACATATCTAGAGGTACACAGTCATTATGTTCTCAGCTTGGAAACTGCAGAAAATATCTGATAACTGAGCTCATCAAATAGAATGGAGAGCTGTACCTGACATAATGCATGGATAGCTGCTCAGACAAACCTGAAAGACACAAACATGCCCACAAGGAGATCTCCAGTTATCCAAGGAAGAAAGATGATCCTTGTCAAAGATTCTATGCTAAAAAGGATGGAAAGAAAATTCTGCCTGGAGACAAGACACATGATATGACTAAGGCCTGGGCTACACTAGGGGGATAGGCTTCTGAAGTCAGTGGGCCAAGATCCATTAGTGATGGTGCATACTGACACTAATGGCATTGCTTCATGGAATACCTCACAGATTACAGAGGACTTCAAGGAATTTTAAAAGGTACTGTAGGAGAACAATATTCAAGTGATCTCAGAGATCTTTCCTGCCTTGCAAGTGAAGACAGACAAAAGCTAGAAGATTCTGGAAATGAACAGCTGGTTAGGTAAGTGGTACAAGGCAAAGGGTTTTGGTTTTGTGAAATATTAGTTCACCATCTGTAAGGAAAGGGGATGGTCCAGTTTGGATGGCCTCCAAGCTAGAAATATTCAATCATAATGTTCTCCAGGTAGTCAAATTCTCACCTACACTAAGGCCACTATACAGTCACATTTACACCTTCTTTAAAGCCCCTTTACACTGCCAGAGGGATGAAAAGTAGCCTTAGGGTAAATAAAAGTTAGTCACCAGTTTCCAGAAAAGCTGTAGATCCAATGTACTAGAAATAATATTGATCTCTTCCTCCATCAATCAACCAGAATGTCTGTAGAACTGTTATTAAAATCAATGAGAGTTATGCCTGTGAATGTAAAAATGAACTTTTAGTGGGAGTAGGGATGTCAACTAGTAAAAAAAAATAATCATAATCAATTGTGAGATTAAAACAATAGTCACGATTAATAGCAGTTTAATCACTCTGTTAAACAGTAATAGAATACCAATTTAAATTTATTATGAGTATTTGTGGATGTTTTTCTACATTTTCATATATATTGATTTCAATTATAACACAAAATGCAAAGTGTACTGTGCTCACTTTTTATTAGAAATATTTGCACTGTAAAGAAGACAAACTATTATTTTTCAGTTCACCTCATACAAGTACTGTAGTGCAATCTCTTTAATGTGAAAATATATTCTACATTTGTAAGTTGTATTTTTCATAACCAAACTCAAAAACAGTGTAAAACTGTAGAGCCTACAAGTCAAAGCTTGGAGGTGCATACCAATGTTTAGCATATCTGGCACGTAAAAACCTCGCAACACCAGCTACAACATGTTTGTTCTCATTCTCAGAGAACATTAAAAATAAAAAGCTGGCAGCATTATATTCCTTAAATGTAAACAATTTGTTTGTCTCAGCAACTGGCTGAGCAAGAAGTAGGACTGAGTGGACTTGTATGAGGTAAACAAAAATACTATTTCTTTTATCTTTCTTTTAATCACAACTATTTTTTAATCTAATTCATTTGTTTTGCGTTAATTCCATGCATTAACTGCAATCAATTGACAGCCTTAATTGTGAGTGAATTCTAAAATCTACATTGATGTTGCTTACAAGTCCAAAAGGAGTCACAGAACCACCATGGTGTCAATGGAGTATAATGGGGGGGGGAGGAAGGAAGTGTATAAAACTGACATTTCAAACACTTGTTTTGATAATAACTACTCCAAAGTTACTGAGATAATTACAGAAATGCTAGATGGGAAGATTGGATTTTTTAATTTTATATTATTTATTTCCATTGAAACTATTAAGGTTATAGGATTTCAAACAAGTTTATTCTAAGGACTTAAATGAATTTTAAGAACCATTGAAACAAAAATCAAAATTTTAAAAGGTAAACAAATGTATATATTTAAGACTAACCACTATATGGTATGTTTTCTAATCCTTTATGGTTCTCATGGCTCTTCTCTAAACTCTCTCCAATTTATCAACATTCTTCTTGAACTGTGGCCACAAGAACGGCAGACAGCATTCTTGAATCACACCAGTGCCAAATACATAGGTAAAATAATCTCTACTTGAAATTGCCATCTATGTGTCCAAGGATTGCATTAGCCCTTTGCTAACATCACCACACTGCAGTTCATGTTCAACTGATCAGTTACTTGCCTCCCCCTAACCCCCCATGAAAATCTTTTCCAGGGCCAGTGCTTCACAGGATAGAGTCCTCCATTCTGTAAGTATGTCTTACATTCTTTGTTCCTAGATGTATACATTTAGCAGTATTAAAATGCATATTTTTGCTTGCACCTAGTTTACTAAATGATCCAGATTGCTGTTATTTACAACTCCCCCAGTTTGTGTGTCATCTGCAAACTTTATCAGTGATTATTTTACATTTTCTTCCAGGT
Organism: Gopherus evgoodei; assembly: GCF_007399415.2. Lineage (NCBI taxonomy): Eukaryota > Metazoa > Chordata > Testudines > Testudinidae > Gopherus > Gopherus evgoodei. The sequence goes on along the minus strand of NC_044328.1, from coordinate 36,970,111 downwards.
CATTGATTAAAATTCCACTGTGGAATCACACTGCAAACTGATCCACTCAATGACAATTTCCCAATTACAATTACATTTTAAGACCAATCAATTAGCCAGTTTTTAATCCATTTAATGTTTCACACATTTAATTTTATATCATTCTAGGGTTTTTTAATCAAAATGTACCAAGTCAAATGCCTTATCAAAGTCTAAAAATATTAGATCAAGTATTACTTTCATTGGACAAATTTATAATCTCATCAAAAATGATAGAAAATTAGCTTGACAAGATCTATTTTCCATAAACCCATGTTGATTTGCATTACTTACATTAACCTCTAATTCTTTATTAATCAATTTTCCTATCAGTTGCTCCATTATCTTGTCCAGGATCGATGTCAGGCTGACAGGCCTATAATTATGTGGGTCATTCTGTTTACTGAAAATTCCACAGTGCTCCAAAATTTCTTGAAAAATTAACATTAATTGTCCAGCAAGCTCCTCAGCCAGGTCTTTTATAATTCTCGGATGCAAGTTATCTGGACCTGCGAACTTAAAAGTTTCTAACTTTAATAGCTTCTGTTTAGCATCCTCCAGGTCATTTCTTTATCAATTATGTGATTATGGCTTTTTTGGACATCTAGTAAGGTGTCCTTAATATGATTCACAACTATCATTCATTTTTCTGGTTAAATTCTTCCTCCCAGTTGATTTGGCTCAATTGTTTTCACCTTTGTGAACTGGCCCTATTAAATCACCAAATATATACATATATATATATACACACACACACACACACACACTAGACTTTATCTTGCTGGTACCTTATAAATGTGCTCAAGTAATGATCACTTGTCCTAAGGTACCATTAATTTTTAGTCCTGTGATCAGTTATATTCTTTATTGGTTAGGACAAAGTCTAAAAATTTCCCCATGTTTTCTTCAGCACTTCTGAGTTAGCAATTGTCATCTATTATGTTTAAAAACAGGCAGCATGAGATTGCCAACATATGTCACTCCAACTGAAGTCCCCCATGATTAAAGCTAAAATTTGCCGCCTCAGTCCTGGGGTGATGGGGGGAATCTGGAGCTCCCTGCCCATACAGCAGGGCTTGGGCTCTCATTTCCCCCTCTCCCCCCACATTAATTAAAAATAAAGAAACAGCAGGTCGTGGTCTTCTGTGAATGCTTGTTTATTGTCCATGACCCATCTGTGACTTTTAGTAAAAATAACCATGACAAAATCTTAACCTTACCCATGATCATGCAGCTTTCCCCCCCCCTCTACGTTATTATAGATGGTGTGTAAGAAGACAGTCATTTGTTTCCTAGTATGATTTGGTGATCCATAGCAGACACTAACTACCATCCTACCTTGTGCTTTATCCATTGAAACATTGAGCCATAAGTATTCAAGAGCATTTTCTTCCGAGTTACCAGCAACTCAGAAACAGACAATGTAATTTTTTGACAGTGTCATTCTCCCTTCCTCCTGCCCACTTGGCCTTTCCTAAATAGGTTATAACCATTATTTTTAATATCCCACCAAGTGTCAGTAATATCAACTAGATTGAACTTATGCTCATAAATGAGCAATTTTCATTCTTCATTTGTTACCCAGGCTCCTAGCATTGGTGTATAACAACTGAATTTCTTCTCTTCATGTCCTTTATTTCCTTGATTAATTTTGTTCTCAGCATCTTGATTTTCTGTTAACGGAGGACTCATATCTTCCTCTTTTTGCCTTCCTTTTTTGCTTTGAGATTAATGCTCTCCTGACAACTCTACAGCAGTCCGTCCCTATAGAAGATGGACAAATGTGCCAGAAAACAAACTCTCCACCCTATACCACTTACTTAGCCAGTGGTTCATTTCCATAATCTACTGCCTTCTTTCTTCACTCAGGTGACCAGATGTCCCAATTTTATAGGGACATCCTGATGCTGGGGTCTTTTTCTTATTTAGACTCCTATTACTCCCCATCCTCATCCCAATTTTTCACATTTGCTGTCTGGTCACCCTATTCTTCACCCATGGGACATGAATGGTCTCAAAGGAGTTTGGTATCAATTTGAAATTTCTAGCAGTGTGGAATTCCTCCTGCTTCTCTTCTTTCTGGTGGACATAGCCTCCAGCTATGTAGAATGTCACAGTGATCTCTTGCCTCTGGTGGTTACAAACATCTGACCTCCTCTGACTCCCCCCCCGCACACTGATTTCTTGATTGCTAACTCCATACTTTGTTTTCTGAAGGGCTTTTCTGAGTGCACCATGGTAACTGATATGAGATCACCAATTCAGTTGTATAGGCCAATGAAGGAGCTGTAGCCTTTTGAACACAGCCAACTCATAAGAGGATTAATAAAAAAGATACATATGGAGATGAAACGCTCTTTAGACTGGGTCCTATCCAATCTCCTCCTCTGAACACGACGACTTTTGCCCCGTTATTTTCATATTGGTATAATTATATAGGGCCACCAGTTTGCATATCACTTTGCAGATATATTCTTAAGGGGCATTTATTTTTCCCACCTGAATCCTCTGAAACAGACACTTAGCACACCATCTATAGCTGACAAAAAAAAAAAATAGACAAGAGTTTTACAGAAGTGGGACTGAGTGAGCTGCTCTCAACAGCTGCTATTAATTTATTCATTGTAAATAAATAGAGTTAGTTGAAGAGAGTCTTTTCAACTCTTGAGTATTTGGAACTCTCGTTTTGTTGCGGCACCTTTACAGTTTCAAAATATTAGTAAAGCAAGAAAGAATCAAGTTATATACATTGTTTCTTATTATTATTTAAGTAAATTAATCTCAAGGGCCTCTGATTCCTTCTGAACATTTGCAGACATATAATTATGGCAGAGAACCGGTATAATAAAACAAATAACAGCATTAACTGTTTTTGATTCTCCCCCATAATTATAGTTGCTGACTTGAAATCAGCACAAACTGAGTGTATTCCATTCTCTAGGACAACATTAAGCTAATATGCTGTTTCAGACACTGTTTTATTGTGCCTAATCAGAAGAGATTAAAAAGACAGCAAAATTACTATAAATCATACATCATTGATCCTTGATATGGTTTCTTTTCCCTTCTCCAAAATGGTTATTTTCTCCCACATCAGTTCCATGCGCATAATTTTGGTTTGTGGAATAATTCAAGAAAATGCCATGACAAAAGTCATCATGGTTTTCACAGCCACAATCCAAACATCTTACTCTTTTCAGAATGTGAATGTCAAAGCAGCACAAAAAAAAAACCACAAGTATATTGTGGGGGGAGGGGTATATTCAGATGAACATTTAAAGCTATTCAATTCAGGTAATTTCACATCCCCGAGATTCCACTTTTCTGTGACTTGTTGGGAAACTGATCCTTTTGAACACAGAAACTTGAAAATACAACAATCCTTCTGTTTGTAATTCTCACTTCAAGCCAAAGTGGGAGTGGTCTGTTGTCTAATTTTACAAAACGGCATTGCAGAATTGTAGGACATCTACCCCAGTTTTTCATTCTGAAATGGGGAGCAGGAGAGAAGGCAGCCCTCTTTCTTCCTACTGCCCCACCAACTTCCCGTATCCCTCAATAAAGCACTTCCCTGTAACCACACACTCCAACCAGTGTCCTACTTTTTCACTTCAATAATTATAAACCAATCACTTTAGGCACTAGCCACCACTGCTGAAACAGACCCATACATGCCTGCCAACCACTTGCAGGACTAAAAATAAGCATGACTCACCTGCCCCTTCCTCCTTGCTGCTGGGAACTGGAAAGTAGTCTGATCATTATGGATCAAAATAGAGCATAAATGTGAAAAACAATATTCTCTCATCTGAATAAAAGCCCTCCTATTCTAATGAGAAAAAAATAAATCTCTTACATTATTATTTTACTGTGAAAGACAGCCAGGCATCTTTCACTAGGAAAAGGATGAAAACTTCACCTTATAAAAAAAAAGTCTCATCATCCTGGCTGAAAAATGCTGAGAGGTGAACTTCTCATTTGTTTGTTGTGAGACAACTAACAAGAGTTAATCTTGTTAATTGAGTTTAGGCTCTAGAATGCATGTTATAATTTTGTTTTATAGATAAACCTGTGTTTCCAGTATTTCAGCTTGCTATCATTTGAAACTCTGCTCTTTGTTAAATAAATGTACTTCCTTTCTCTATAAAGAAATCTAAGTGTTGTGTGTTAAGCGGAGCTGTGATCTGAGGTGTAACTAGTAAGCTGCAGTATACTCTTCCTTTGGAAAGAGCAGGTCTGATAATTCTGTATATGTTCAGTGGAGAAGGTACTGGATACAACAGAGGGATGCTCAAAGGACTGGGGAGAGGGAAGTGTGCCTATCGCTAGCCTGCATGGCCTGAGAGGAAATTGCTCATATAGCCTGTGGCTGGGATAGTTAAAGGGGCTGACCCCTAGCAGTCACAGTCTGACAAGGCTCCCTCACACTAAGGGCTGTGGTAACAAGGTATCTCACAATCTCACAGCCCTGAGTACCCTTGGGAATTGTATAGCTACACAGGCAGCTAACTCAGTTTAGCACACAAACTTTAGCCATGTTTATACCAATGTAGCTTCATCCAGTACATTTATTAACTAAAGCAGTTTAAGCATGGTTTAAACCAGTGGTTCTCAACCAGGAGTACACATATCCCTGGGGGTATGCAGAGGCTTCCAGGACTTACATCAACTCATTTTGATATTTTCCTAGTTTTACAACCGGCTATGTAAAAAACACCACCAAGTCAGTACAAATGAAAATTTCATACAGACAATGACTTGTTTATGCTGCTCTATATACTATACACTGAAATGCAAGTACAATATTTATATTCCAATTGATTTTATAATAATATGGTAAAAATGAGAAAATAAGCAATTTTTCAGTAAACTTTCATATTTTTAGGTCTGATTTTGTAGGTAATTCATTTTTAAGTGATGCATTACTTGGCGGTTTGCAAGACAAATCAGATTCCTGGAAAGGGGTACAGTAGTCTGGAAAGGTCAAGAACCACAGATTTAAACTGAATTAAGTGCCTCTACCACTGTACCTGAATGGATTCTGAATCCATTTAGGTCCACTTGTGCACGTTTTCTAAAAATATAGACAGGCCCTAACAAACACTCCATTAGGTATCTTTACCTGCATAAAAATAACCAATGATAATTCTCTACAAAAAAAAAATCACCCCTTTTGAAATTGCACCTTATAGCCTACTAGTATACTGTGAGTGAAATTCTAGTTCTATTGACACATAGGTCAAAATTCATACTGACTCATATGGAGCCAAGATTTCTGATTCTTACCACTGATCTAACCACAAGCCAATCCTCTCCCCCATACAATCTCCCCTTGTGGAATCCCAGATCACAGAAGGCCCTCCTGAAAGTCCAAGAGGAAAAAAAAACTGTTATAGAGGAGGCAGATTTTCCATTCCAAATGCTTAGAATGGAGAATCCCAATGATATCTGGATCAGGGTCCCAATAACAAGACATTCAGGCCTATCAAATGTATGCTAGTCTTGGAGCTTTATTACTAAAACATTAGGTTAATGCACCAGTCAATTATGATTTGAAAGCTTATGCAATAAAAGGAAATATATAGATTTCATCCATTAGCCTAAGACAGACATATTTGTTTTCTTAATGTAGCATGAAAATCAATAGAAAAACCTTTTATGCTACTTTGGTATTCTTTTTTAAAATATTCATTAGTCTCTCCTGAGCTATAAAGCCAGCCAAGTTCAGAGAAAAGATAGCTAAGAACTTTGATCATAAATGGCACGTGACCATCCTTTTTTTAAAAAATCAAAACATCATGTTTAATTTAATTTTGTTTGGCATCTGTGATTCTTTGAAGAGATGACTCCTTGACTTCTAGCTGCACAGCAGTGGTAGTGATCACACAGCTATCTTTGGAGTTCCTTCTCTCGGAGAGACCCAGGCAAGAATTAAAAACACACAAGTGTTTTGCACTGGGGGTATAAGTCACTTCCTTGAACTTAAATATTGGATCAGAAACCGTCATTTGTACATACGCAGTGTCTCACAGGAGATATTTAAAATGCAACTAATGCAACAAATTTTAACCAGACACTCTAGAACAAAAAAGTAAGATAGCACAGCATTAGTAATTACTTGGATATATTTAAAACAGATGGCGATTGTAAGGTTATTTAAAGTTCATAGATACATTTCCACTTGCCCTGGTGCAAAATAGTAATTCATGGTCATAAAGACTGCTGTGTCGCCTTATAATCATAATGTAGAGATGACATTCTGGAGGAAAAAAACCAGACCATTTGGGAATGACAGTTCAAAGTCTAGACTTCCCCCCACCCCCATAAATTTCTCACTGGTGCTATCATCAATGCAACTTTGCTAGTAGTGACAGTGGGAGCACTTGCATGACATGCCACTGTCAACATTTTAGCTCAGTCTGGTAATGCTGCTCCGAGCAAGGTTAGATGACACAGGGGTTGAAATGTTAGTAATCACTCAACATGAGCACTCTCATAATTGTCACCACTAGTGGAGCAGTACCAATGACAGCAGCAGTGGGAAATCTCTTGGGGGGAAAAATGTCTAAGGCAGACAAACTTTGTGCAACCTCTGACTTTTGGCAAGGTTAGAAACAGTACAGAAATAGTGCATTTCACCCTATGACAAAGATTCTGTAAACATTCCATTAAATTCTACTTAGATTTCAGTTCAATCACATGCCATGAACATTTGTGCTAGGTAGGTTTTTTTCACATCAAGGGGAAGCTCATACTCACATAAATGCATGCAAGTGCATTCATAGTGGAAGCACATACAGGGCCATCTTAGATCATTTGTTCATTTGGTGTGAGGTAAGATTTCTGCCTATGAAGTAGCTAGGGAACTGGATGGGGACGTAGAAGAGCTGAGTTCTATTCTCAGCTCTGCTCCTAGCCTGCTCATGACCTTGGACAAGTCACTTCCTTTTTTTTTTAAGCTCAGTTTTTCCATCTGTAAAATGGGGATAAGGATACTGACCTTCTTTGTAAAACATTTTGCGATCTACTGATGAAAAACACTGTACAAGCGCTGGGTATTTATTATTGTAAGAGCAACTGACCTTGCTGGTTTTCCACTGTACAAGCAGATCTTAGGAAAACTTAATAATTCTGGGCTGAAATCTCATGAGAACCATTTGCAAGATTTGTTGACACTATGAAGTCTAAACCATAGCCCTGACTTTGCATTAGAGTCAAACCCCCAGTCTAACCCCAATCCAGAACTGAACACCATTTCCTCAGCCACCTCTACCAGGGCCGGCTTTAGGCCGATTCAGCCGATTCCCAGGAATCGGGTCCCACGCCTAAGAGGGCCCCGTGCCGAGAGCCGGAGCCCTGGCCAGAGCGCGGCAAGCTGCCCCGCAGCCCCACTCTCCCGGCTGGAGCTCCGGGCCCTTTAAATAGCCCCCATAGCCCTGGGATAGCGAGGGGCTCTGGGGGCTATTTAAAGGGCTGGGGCTCCAGCTGCCTCTGCCACCCCATCCTTTAAATAGCCACCGGAGCCCCGCTGCCCCCATGTATTCTCCAGGGCTCTCGCCACTATTTAAAAGGTCCCGGGCGGGGTAGAAGCAGGGGAGCCCTGGGCCCTTTAAATAACCCCCAGAGCCCTGGGATAGCGGGAGGCTTGGGGGCTATTTAAAGGGCCGGGGCTCCAGCTGCCTCTGCTGCACCCCCTGCCCTGCCCCCAGCCAGCTCTGCCCCCAGCCACCCCTGCCACACATCCCTGTGGCCCTGTCCAAAGCCAGCCAGCCAGCCCCCACACACCCCTGCCCGCACCAGCCCTGCACACCCTGCCCACACTCAGCCCCAAACCCCCTGCCCTGTTTCCAGCCAACCCCGCTGCACTCCCCTGCCTGAAGCCAGCCAATTCTGCACTCCTCTGTCTCCAGCCCTCCCAACCCCTGCTGCACCCCTCTGCGGCCCTGCCTGAAGCCAGCCCACCCCACACCCCCCTGTCTCCAGCCAGCCCCGCACCCCTTGCCCTGCCTGCAGCTAGATCCTACCCTCCAGTCAGCCCCTGCCCTGCCTCCAACCAGCCCCATGTCCACTGCTGCCCTGCAGTTCCCAGGGCAGTAACCCTGCACACCTGCTTCAATGAAGGAGGCAGGGAGCAGCTGGGACCCACACATGTGCACACCCACAGGGAGTGGCAGGGACCCACACATGTGAAATGGCAGTCATTAATAAGCAATCAACATCATATATGATGCAATGTACATAATATACAATTTTATTATTTATATAGTTATGGAAAGTAAATAATACATGGAAGAAATGGAAGGCTTTTTTTTACACTTTTCTTTTTTTTTAATCATCCCTGCAAGGCCCCGCCGAAAATGTTCGAACTGGGCCCCGCACTTCCTAAAGCCGGCCCTGATCTCTACTATTTGCAAGTAAAAATAGATTGCATCTGAAACTTGTTTTATTTCACTTTAATGCATCAGAGGTCCTTCATTTGCCCTTATATACCAATTTTCTACATTTTGTTCTAGTTTCTGCTGTGAAGTTGACATTCATGTATTATTCTTTAGCTAGTAATAATTTAATGCCTCAAATGTAATTAACGGAACAGTGATTAACCAACTACTGACAGTGTTTAAATAATAAACTTTGTCTTACAGAAATCAAATCGTAATAAATATATGTGCATGTTACCTTGTTAAACGTTAACTCATGGTTCTGCTGTGATCACAGCTATTGATGTTGAAGCATGAACAGCTTATTTCCACCTTTGCATATATCAAATATCGCTAGATACTTGCTACTGAATTAAGAAGTTACCCTGAGTTTGTTCTCATTTGATCCCATCAGTTAAGCTTTGATTCACTATTTGGACTGATTTTGAAACCCATCGTATATCTCTATGGACTTATCTTGCGAGATCACTTCACCTTAACTGTTTCTGTAGTCAGTGATGCAAGCCATACAGCATGTGTGACTGGCACAACTTCTGCAAACTGGCTGGCCCGACCTGACATCTTTGGTTTGAGATCAGTGTTGTCTTTCTCCTAGGTGGACTGCTGCCCTGGCTGATAAGTCCCACCTGCTCAGAGGCCCAGAAGGTTAAATGTCTTGCCCATGGTCACTCTCTCCACCATATCAGGCTGTCTCTCATCCCTGGTCTTATCTACATGAGGAAGTTGACTGGCATAGCTGCAGCAGAATAATGATATTGTGATTGTATTCTGAAATAAAAGTCTCTTTATTCCAGCATAATTACTCTGCTTCCAAAGCAGATGCACCTGTGTGAGTGTAAAAGTGTGTATACTATTTAATTTTATTTGACGTTTTAAGTCACAAGAACAGCTCCAATCTGTGCATTAAACTGCATCACATTGCAAATCAAAGTTTCAAGAATTTCAGGTAAACACTAGTAGTCACAGTACCCACCCTTTATGAGAGCACCAGTAAGATATTTCTTTCAACCTGCAATACCGCAGTGGACTTTATTTAAAAGACTAGCATCTTAATATGACTGTTCACAAGTCCAACTCAAGGTTACAAAAGCTGATACAGCAAAATGAGCAAACAACAACATAGATCCATGACACTGCTATCTCAGAGCTCTCTAAGATGATCATTTTGAGTTCTGTTCCTTGTTATGATGGAGAGGTGGAGATGTTTACAGCAGTGTTCATATAAATGGCATATGGCTAAGTAAACATAATTTACCTCAAACTGATAAAGCACTTATTACTTCCAGTTCTATTTTATCTAGATCTATAATATTCACTGCTTCTTCCACTCTAAATAAAACCTTACTTAGGTTAAATCAGTTGCAGTGTTGTAGTCTGCTAGTTTAGACCTACTTCTTCGCATGCTTTCCATATCCTGGCTGTTTTAACATCTCAGCTAGACTCCTAAAACAAAACACTGAAGTTCATTTCCAAGATTCCAAAGTTTCAGTAGCTGATTGTAGAATACACAAGATTCTGTGCATTATTATTCTAATGATCCTTTTTCTGTCTCCTCAGTGACTACTCAAAGATCATGTTTAGCGCAGCTCCTACTTGAGGCACTCGCCTATGGCAGATTGTGGCAGAACAAGGCATGCTCGCCTCAGTTTCCCTCCTTCAGAGCCCCCAGTAACCCTACACAAGCCTTCTTGGGGCTGGTTTGAAACAAAAACTTGGTGCATACAGTTCATAATAAAAGTCCCCAAACACTCTATCACCCCAGAACATGAAATCCTTAAAATCCCACATCATCTAGTCTGTTGATGTAGCACATACCACATGCATCCGATGAAGTGGGTATTCACCCACGAAAGCTCATGCTCCAAAACGTCTGTTAGTCTATAAGGTGCCACAGGATTCTTTGCTGCTTTTACAGATCCAGACTAATACGGCTACCCCTCTGATACTTGACACCACATTCTGGCATCTTCCACTACTCCCGGGCTCTTCTCTGGTCCTTGTCCTTTTACCAGGACAGCCACCCCAGCCCTTCCAGCAGGAAAGCAACCCTGCTCTTTCCAGCAGGAGCCCCCACAGCATCTCTACTAGGAGATCACCCTCACCAGGGGAACATCCCTCACTTCCCCTAACCTTTAGCCCTCTCTCACCCTTTTGGCTCTAGCTCACCATCCTGGACATATTAGTGGGTAAGACCCTCCACTGTTCCCCCCTACCTTCAGCCCTCCAGCTTTGAAATCAGCAAGCAGCTGCCTCTACTGTTCTCTGGCCTTCTGTTCTTTCCTGGCCCTGGCTTTCCAGCTTGGAGCAGTCATCTGGCAAACCACTGTTGCTGATCTTTGGTCTTCAACTTTCTTCTAGGAACCAGTTACATCTTCCTTTGGCGATCTCTCACAGTCTGCTGGTCTCTGGACACCCTTGCCTGATGCTTTCTCACTCCCAGGTTGTTCTCACCTCCCCGTTTTTCCTGGTTAACTCTCCACTGTCTTGGTCTCTTCTCATTTATATGGCCCAAGTGCCTTCTCTTAAGCCTATGTGGGAAGCAGCTGATGAATCACAGGTGAACTAGCCTCTTCCTTCTTAATGGGCCGGTGCCACCAAGTGATGTCACTTAATTCACACAGTCTTGGAGAAAATGGGCAGCAATAGCAAATGTACCCAAAGACACAATCCTCAGACACAAGAACAATAAAATCCACACTCTTATGCAATGACTGAATTCTACAATGGAAACTGCACAAAAAGAGAAACTCCAATAAAGGCTACAAGTCCAGAGTGAGATGTGCCATACACGCTCAAGTCTGACTGAGATGGTGGCAGTTCATGGTGGCATTGCCCGGCAGAGTCCTTCAGAAGCATTGCTGTGTCAAAAGGACATGGTGACTACCAGCTGATCCATTTATTTGCTGTTTGTTTCCAGGAGCGGCATCAGGGTTTTTGGTGCCCCAGGCGGGGGTCTTTCCATGCTCCCAGTCAGTGGCAAGGGGTCCTTCCGCGCTCTCGGTCTTTGGGGCACTTCAGCGGCAGGTCCCGGAGTGCAGAAGGACCCCCCGCCGCCGAATTGCCGCCGAAGACCCGGAGCGCAGAAGGACCCCCCGCCACTGAATTGCTGCCAAGGGAGGCAAAATGCTGCCCCCCCCCAAATCCTGGCGCCCGAGGCAACTGCCTAGGTTGCCTAAATGGAAGCGCCGACCCTGTTTGTTTCTCTTCTCTCCTGCCCTCTCCTTCTCTCTTAGCATGTCCCTTTAGGACAAAGGACTGTGGTTTTGTATTTGTACAACACCTAGCATAAGGAGGACACAGGATTTGTTCAGAAATGAATAATAAAAGAGTAACAACAGTATCAACTGTGCACATGAATTCACAATGCTTCCTGAGCTTCCTAGTGGCAACAGCTGTGCCTGTCCCACCGCTCCTTCAGAGGGGACAATATTCATATCCTCTGTGACTGTCCTGCTCTGCTGAATGGCCATGGAAGGTGACCGATCCCATGGTTATCCCTTCTCCCCACCTTTCTCTATCTTTTTTGGGGTGGCTAGTGCCCTAGGGAGCTATTCCTGAAGTCAGGAAAGCACAGGGACTGCAAATGTTCATGATCCTTGCACAAAGAAAATACCCACCTAAACCTGCTTATTTAATTATTGAAATTCAATATAGCACCAGGCCACACCCTAGGTGCTGCACACAACTCAGAGAAGACTGTACAGAGGCAGCAGTCAGGCCCCACTGCAATAGCCTCTATAAAATATAGTCTACCATGAAGACTAAGACCCCAGAACCAATCATCCCACATCCCTCATCAGCTCTATCTGCAAAAGCCTGGAAATTAAAAATTAACAGAGAAAAAGGGAATTAGGACCCTATCCCTGAAGGAAGTAGTTGATAAAGCCCTGCTGCCCTTCACCAGCCATTAAGTACTTGGGACCACCTCACAGTTCATAAGAAAGCTTTCCCAGCACTGCCAGGACCTCAGCAAATGACACCACCCACAACTTGAGCAAAGAACACATAGCATTTGTCCCTTGCAGCTGCCATGACAGCAGCAGACAGCCTAGTTTTGGCACCTTTTGCCAGCCCTCTATATGTAATATTTAATATGCAATCATTAAAACACAGACATATAAATATCACAGTCTCTTCAGGAAACTATAGAAAATACCAGCAGTATGTATAGACTTGTGAATTCATATGTACCAAAGAATTTAATCAAAACAACTTATATTTTTAAAGGGCAGGTTTTACCATAACAGCTCATGTTAAAAATGTATAAAAGCTCAAAGAAAAAATAAAAATAAACATTTTAATATTGTAGATTACTGTAGATCATTGATTAGCAAGGTTGCAACCTGCAGACTCCAAGGTAATAATTTCTAGTCCACATTAGAAGATTTTTTTTTCCTGAGTCAGTGACTTCTGCAACAAAATTTACTCCTAAGTTCTTTTATAGCACACTTGAGTGATTTGTTTGCTATCTAAATCACAGATACATTCTACAATAGCTTAGGTTTTGGAATGGCCTTAATAAGGTAATGCCTCAGGTGCACAAAGAAAGTGCTCTTCTTACAGCTGCTGACTGAACATCTGTGAGCATCCCAACAATCTAATAAGGCTGCTAAATGATAAATCTTTGTTCACAGTGTGAATATATTGGACACTTCTTCTGTTGCTTCCCCCATTACCTCAGTCTTGTGCGAGCTGAGCCTCAGCCAGCTAGCTGTTGTGCAAGCGCCAATCTCATTCAGTTACAAAGTTAATTGTTTCCCTGTAGCAGTTGGGTGCAGGAGATGTAGGTGTAGAGAGGATTCAAAGAACTAAAGATGCCTGAGCTCATGGCTTCTTACTAATCCCTACCAACCTTCCTATATAGATGCCGAAAAGGAAAGGAGAAGAGTTAAAACTCTCTGTACTTAGCATACATACACCAAAGAGCACTTCCCCAAAATTACCCACTGGGATCTCCTACAAAGAAAACAACACAGTGACTCAAGAGGGATTCTATTAGCTCTTGCTAAGAATCACAAACGTCCCAACACCTCATGGCCAGTGGTTTCAAAGTCAGGCACTAAAAGTCAGATGAGTACTTCATTCCCATCAATAGCTGCTAAGAGGAGATCATTGAACATACCCATAAATCCCATACCAAGTCCTGCACCCTAAGTTGCCAAGTTCAAGGATTTCTCAGGCCTCAGCTGCTGCTAGAATTATTCCCTCTCCCCTTTCTCAAGTGCCTTTCCAAGAAAAGCAATACTAGATACAATTGTTAGCAGGATGTTCAAAGTCAAGATCAGTTAACATTACTTTTTATTTGGTGAAAATCTTGGGAAAAAGCCTTTTGTTTTGTTAACTATATAAATACAAAAGTCTATATAAAGAGAATTCCTACTTTTGGAATTCAGTTTAATTTTATTTTATGAAAGATTAAGAAGTGTACAGAGAACATTGGGCCAAGTGCATAGGAAATCCACAGCTCACAAGTGAGCCCTGCTGAGAGCTGGCTATTCCTTACTCTCAATTTAGGCACCCTGGAATGAAATTCCTTAATTGGACAAGCTCACCTACTGATCTTGACAACTATTTGTTCTTCCAAATATCACACTTCTAAGGAGTGTTCCCTTTTTATAATTATAACATACGTTTCTTGTTTCTTTGCCTTGGCATTTATCTAAGATAAACATTGAGGCCAAGCCGAGACACTTATTTTTAAAGTGGGAGATATTTACCTCATGTAGCAGCTATGCCAAATTACTTTATTTCTACTAGACCTGATGATTAAAGTAGAACAGACTGTTATGCACCTTGGTGTAGCAAAGACATTGTTCCACTATTAGAAAACTGTATTCTGGTCAATGTAAAAAAATGGAAACAAGCTTGTTTGTAAAATGGCAATATTTTTAAGTATAAGATGTGCTTTTTTGTATTATTTAAAAAAAAATAGAAATAAAATTTCCAGACCTGTCAAAAGTTTCAAAATTTACTTGCATTTAAGTTTTTTTTAATTCAAATAATCAGTTTTAAAAATAGAAAACTTATCAACTGAAACTGCCATTTTCCCGCTAGCAAGCAGAAAGTAACAGAAATTAGAGTAGGATGTAACTTATACTGCATTCAAAACAATAGGAAAGCACTGGATTTTGAATGCCTGTTTTATGAGACTATGCATATTTTTAAATGTTTTTAGTTAGGTGTAATTTGGTTAATTTTATTGCCAGACAGTGTCCATGGATAAAAATAAACTACATTCCTCCCAAGAAAAATTGTGTATCCTCTATCTCTGTCCTTTCTCTCCATCCCAAACAGACAGACTAGTCCATTCACCCACACAGCCCTTTCTCCTAAATGTACTGACTTCAAATGTATGGGGGGGGGTGCGCGCGCCTTTGATGGCTGGCCCACAACAAATATGAATATTGCCATCGAAGGACAAATCTCTTTTAGTGCATGCTGTAGAGGCCTATCTGCCTAATTTTGGAGCTGATGTTTGAGACCCTGCTCCACAGTGGGTTGTGTGATTTATCTAGTAATTTTGGATTTGCTGCCTACCCTGCAGTCCAACCTAAGACACAGATAGGAAGCGGTTGTTTCAAACAAAGAAAAGGTACAATATTTCCAACTCTGTCACTGACCTTTTGTGTGTCCTATATACAAGTCACTTCACCCTCTGTACCTCAGTTTCCCTGCTCACCCTTCTTCAGTCTTGTCTATTTAGATTGTAAGCTCTTTGAGGCAGAAGTTGTCACTGTGTGTTTGTACAGAGCCTGGCACAACGGGGACCCAATGTTGGTTGGGCAGTACTACTGTAATACAAATAAGAGATAATCCTAAATATATAGAACACAATTTTCAAACTTATTTGCCCAAAGTGAGGCATATAAATTCATTAAAGGTTTTAGCCATGGCTTATTGAGATATCCTTTGATTTGCTTAATGTACAATTGAATGTTGCATAGTAACCTGCAAAACAAGATAGGACTGCAGGATAGCTGTTGAATGTAGTGCAGAAAATCTCCAGGTGCCAAAAGCAAACACTTATTGAGGAAGCTGACATTCTAGCTGGATGGAATTCTTTTTTCTGTATAAAGAAATAGCTGAAAAAGAAAGCTATATAATTTTGCAGCGCTACAGAAATATCAAGGGTGAAGGTGTTTCTCTCTCCCATTCTCTGGAGATTTATACAAGACTCATGCCCCCTTGTAAACCACTAACGCAGCAATTGTTGATGCTAGTGGTGCCAGCTACCTAATCCTTTCAATCTATCTGTTTAAGGATGACTCTCCTGAAGGTGAAACAGATTTTTAAAGCCACAGTAGCCTGTGAAGTTGATATGCTAGTCTTCTCAATGCCTGCTTTCTTGTTCTAAACTAATTGCAATTAAGGCTGCTATAGTGGAATGTAGATAATATATCTTATTCACCTTGTCATCTTTCTTGCTATTTTGTGACTTTGGCAAAGCTGCATTTATTTACAGACAAGACATTGTGATCTAGTAATTCTTCAGAGGTCAAGTATATTTGAATAGTCTTGGAACAAAATAGGAAAGCAACAAGACATGGATAAGTAAGGGGAAAATTTCCTGGAAAACAGCAGTAACTTGTCACAGAATTTAGCAACACCAAAGCTTTCTTTACTTCCCCCAGAACAGATAGAATCATAGATTATCTAGTCCAAGCCCCTACTCAAAGCAGGACCAATCCCCAAATTTCCCCCTCAAGGATTGAGCTCACAACCCAGGGTTTAGGAGGCCTATGCTCAAACCACTGAGCTATCCCTCCAAAGAAGTGAGAAAAAGGAGACATTCATAGTTCAAGTTCCTGGGCTATATACGTGTGGTTAGTTCAAGGTATTTCAATTGCACTGAAAGACTTTGGGGGAAAATACCAAGCTTTTCTGCAGTTGGAAATGTCCTGGTAAGGAAAGGTACTCTACTGTCTGTATTAAATGAGTTGTGGCTAGGTAATCCTTAATTGTTCAATCTCCAGAGTAAAAAAAATATCCAAGTACATATTTACTAGATGAAAAATCTCTGTACACATGAATTGTGCTGAATGTTTGGGACAGTATAATGCAAAGTAGCATTTTCTTACTGTATTAAAATGAATTAATTCATGTTCATAATGAAAAGATCTGTTTCTTAGGCAGAAAATGATTCTGGAAATCCTTGGCCTTGGCTTCCTCCTCTTCTCTGTTGGTCTTTTCTAGCCACACAAGAGAATGAAGAAGATACTATCTGCCAGCAGTGAGATAGCAACCAATTCTGACTTTTATGCTTTATTACTTGTAATCATTTACAATCTAGCCTTCTGTAGTCAATAAACTTGTTTATTGTTTTATCTAAACTAGTGTGCTTGAATTAAAGTGCTTGGGAAACTCTATTTGAGATAACAGGATTTGTGCATATAATTTTCTAATAAAATGACAGACTTTATATGAACTTGTGGAGCTTGTGCTGTCCAGGAGAGGGCTGGGCAGTATAAGACACAAATTTCTGGGCGGAAATCTGGGACTGGGAATTGCTGGTGTTGGGCTGCAATGTAATTTAAAAGTGGTTGGCCATAGCACTCATATAATATAGCTGGGAGTTATATACATGCTGGAGGCTGTGTGAGCTGACGAGGAGTGGTTACGCACACAGCAAAGCAGTGTAAAAGGAATCCCAGGCTGGAGAATTGAGGGGACACAGCTGTTTAACTGTCCAGACTGTACCCTGGGTAATGTCACACTCCTTTTCTGCAGATTAAGCCCATTACTACTCATTTTCCATGTCCACTAAAAGTAAGACTATTGGTCACAGCCCATAAAATATTTAAGGACTATTATAAGTCCTCTTCAGTCTTTTGTTCTCAAGACTAAACATACCCAGTTTTAACCTTTCCTCATAGATTAGATTTTCTGACTCTTATCATTCTTGTTGCTCTCCACTGGACTCTCTCTAATGTATAGCGCTCAGAATTGGACACAGTACTCCAGCTAAGGCCTCCCAAGTGCCAAGTAGAGCAGGACAATTACCTCCCATATGACATTCCTGTTACTATGCCCCAGAATATTAGCCTCTCTCTTCAACTGCACCACTCTACCCCCCAAATCCTTTTCAGAAGTACTACCACTTGCCAATTATTCCCCATTTTGTAGTTGTACCTTTGATTTTTCCTTCATAAGTGTAGTACTCTGCACTCGTCTTGATTGAATTTCATCTTGCTGAAACCAAACCAATTCTCCAGTTCATCAAGGTCCTTCTGAATTCTTCTCCTGTTCTCCAAAGTGCTAGCAACTGCTCCAAGCTTAATGTCATCTGCAAATTTTATAAGGGTACTCTCCACTCCATTATCGAAATCATTAATGAAGTTATTGAATAGTAGTGGATTCAGGACTGACATTTGTAGGACCCCACTGGATATTCTCTCCCAGTATGACAATGAACCATTGACAACTATTCTTAGTACAGTCTATCAACAAGTTGTGCATCCACCCTTATAGTAGTTTAATCTAGATTACATTTCCCTAGTTTATGAGAATGTCATGAGAGACTATATCAAAAGTCTTGCTAAAAATAATACAAAAATTATCATACGTTATGTACAGGAAGACTCCCCAAGGAGGACAGAGGCAAGAAATGTTTCAAACATGCCTCAGGAACATGGACTGGAAATAATATGGCAAGAGTTTGACTATATAAAAGACTAGTTTGACTATCTAGAGGAGTTTCTTCCTGAAAGAGGAGGAGAAAACAGATTATTTGAAGCTAAGAAAAAAGAGCTTATCAGCTGGCCATATAATGGAGGGTGGGGGGGAGAAGAGAAAGAGGATGAGAAGGGAAAGGTATGGACCTGAGAGCAAATCCTCTGCTGGCATAACTCAATTGAAGTCAGAATTATGCTAGCAGAGAATTTGTTCAATAGATTTAAACATGTAAACTACCTTCCTTTAACCTCTTTAATAAGAATGTCTGCTTGATCCACTGAGGTTCTGTGCAGTCCTTGCACAGGAAAGAACAGAACGATGCTTTTCTTTATATCTGAGGCTTTTTTCTGCTTCCTTTCTTACTTAAATAAATAGTAACTATAAATTGTATTTGACTGTCCATACTGAGGGACCAAGTGCTGATTGTCCATTCTGGAAGATAAGAAAAGTTCTCCTCTTGGATGATATACAGCAAACAGGTAGAATCTACTGACCCAACACTGCCAAAGTCACACAAAAAAAAAAAAAAGGTTCAAGAGTGATTATAGTCTGAGACCTGAGAAATGAGAAAGCTGGGGTTCATGCTAGCATAGATGGAGCCTCAGGATGTCAAGGTTACAGAGGTACAATGAAAAACTGTTTACATACTTTATGGAAACACTGTTTCTTCTTCAGTTTGGTTCTTTCTTGTTGTTCTTGTAATAGTCATCCTTATCCCCAGATCAGAATCCAGACTTCACATATTCCACAAAAATGTATGGTCTTACATTGTTGAACTGTACCAACTAATAAAAAAACCAGCACACACCTAGGTGTACCAAAATAGATATACTCCTATGGAGGTTAAATAAATCCGTCCTCTAATTACAATACAACTGTTTTATATCATAAAATAAATTGAAAGTATATTCAGAATTTAGAAGCATCAGTTTTTTCAAAGCATGCTAATAGCTTGATTCACTTTTCGGGTATACTTAAAATCTTGTTTCTTTGTGCTAAAGATTTTCAGTAAGTATGCTGTATTCTTCCCTGCACACATTTAAAAAAATTTGAAAAATACTTTTACAGCAACCAGTATGTTTAGAAATCAATATTAAATAATTTTTGAGTCTCTCTGGACTATTTCACAAAGCCAGTAATTCCAACACCACCTGTTACCTCCACCAAAGTGTAAATTCTGCAAATGAAAAATGTTGGCCTATTTCTAGACTTTGTAGCAGAATTCTAAACTAATGCCACAATCCATCAGTTCTCACACAGGCCAAACTCCAGGATCTGGCTTCACAGTTGCTAAAATGTCCCCATTTCTGTTATCTAATTCTGTACTATTTTCATTTTAGGGGATTCTTCAAAGCAATACAAAAATATCCAAACTGGAAACTTTCCTTTAGGACACATTTAATAAGTGTCATTTCTTATGGGACCTGTCATTTCTTATGGGACCTGTCATTCTCACAGCCACTGATTGATTCCAATTACCATAATTGCACTTCTGCATTATAATTAGTCCTGTTCAATGGCATATGCTGTATATGTCGAACTTCTGCATGAATTCCAGGTCATTCAGAAAGCTTTGGAGAATCCACCTGGGATCTTTGAATATTACACACTCAATTTTTATTTCTTCCAGTAAATCAAGACAATGAATACAACATAGGATAAATAACACATGGTAGGAAGAGAACTAAATATTCATATTGTACCAATACTATGCAAAGCACACTAAAAAAAGTTTTAAAAAATCAGTTGTGGACATGGGGCACATAAGCATATAGATGATAAAATAAGGTGAGACTGGATGACAGGGGATGGATCACTTTACAATTGCCCTGTTCTGTTCATTCCCTCTGAAGCATCTGACACTGCCCACTGTCAAGACTGGATACTGGGCTAGATGGACCAGTCAGACCCAGTATGGTCGTTCTTATGTTCTTAAAACAAGAATTTGGTTGAGTCATATAATTCTATTCAAGAAAAAAACAAACATTTTAAGAAGAAATGTATTGATTTCTCAGTTAAAATTAAATGATCCTTGCAATAAATATTTGATTATTGATTGATACAGCAGCTTCAGAATGGCAGCAAAAATAATAAACCTCTCACAGCACTTTCCAACACAATTTGTAACTGCTCTCAATTTTCTTTATGTGCAAAATCTAAGGGTGTTTTATTTTTACTGCATACTGTAAATTAAAAAACAAATGGATTTTTTAAATTGTCATTTTGGAGTTATTTTCTCTCAGCATACAAATTTTTAGCTTTGGGGTTAAACATTTCAATATTTGGGGAATTCTGTTTTCTATAAATTTGCATGGAGAGAGAATCAAATTCCTCAGTTTTACCTTCACGGTTCGACATATCTCCATCCCTGCCACTCTCTTACTGCTAAAACCCTACATTTTGCAACTTCTCCTTCCTTTCACACACGCTTTGCATCCTTCTTCCATAACCACTTCTGTGCCTTCTCATATAGATTTCCCAAATACAGTTGGAATGATCTCCTGGGTGTCAAATGCCATACTACTTCCATCCTTGGCTCCAAATACCTCCTCAAACTCCACCTCTTTCAAATGCCTTGTCAAAGGAAACCCATACCCCCATGCCAAACTAACAACAATAAATAAACCTTTATTAAAAAAATATGGAAATCAAGAAACCTGATAGCCTTATACTGTATACATCTTAAAGCTGAATGAACTATTCATAAATTTGTCTGAAGATTTTATTTAAAAAAAAAAACCAGAGCATATCTAGTATGTAACATTGTAATTCATTAATCCAATTTATTAAACAATTTAAAGCAACCTATTTTCATTTTAAAGATTGTGACTAGTTCATTCAGACATTCAATACTCTGTAGATTCAACATCTTACCTGTACTGAGTTGTAACTGGTCGGCTGAGTCACACAGTATTGATTCTCCTGCAAGAACGCTGGTACAAATGCTTCCATGTGCACATTCTGTGAAATTGTGCATTAGTATATATTGATAACCCAAGAAAGTGTCGCAAAAACGGTGCAAGCATATACCATGCCAATTCATTTAAAAATTGGAGCAAGTAGTCAGATGGTTAGTAAGGTGTGTTCTCTCATTTTGTGTTTTATCTATTCCAGATCATAATTTCCTTAGAGTAGGGACAATGTCTCTTCATTATGGTGTTGTATTAGTAAATACTGTTGATAATACAGTTGTTTTAGCAAGTTAAAGAAGAAAGGCTCCAATTTGTATGTTCAAGTGATATGTTTTTGAACTTGCATTCTTTAATTACTTTGGTTTTCTAATGTTTAATGTTTAAATATATATACACTATACTCTATTTGTATTGGACAATTGGCATGACTTCTCACTGAAGTCTTTCAGGCATCCAGCCTTATGGAATGCCTCAGCAGATAGAACAAATATGCTACATCAACAATGAATTAAAAAAAATCTGTCCTCCTTATATGTCCCTCAAATATCCTTCTTAAAAAATAGTGTTAAGGGACTTAAAAATATTTATTTCCTATTCAAGTTCAAATTTAGCTGCTGGAAGTGGCGTGGGACTTCCAGCAGCTCCCACTGGCCTGGAGCAGCGAACTGTGGCCAGTGGGAACCGTGATGAGCCAAACCTGTGGACATGGCAGGTAAACAAACTAGCCCGGCCCACCAGGGGCTCTCTCTACACAAGCGGCATCCCAAGTTTGGGAAACACTGCCTTAAGGTGATCTGTGTCTACACAGAGCAAGCAGCTAGCATAGGGGTCACTGTTGGTGATCAAGACACCTCTCCCCCCCGGCAACATTTGAAACCTGTAGAATGGTGCAAACCCTCCAGTACTGAGCACCACAAATTAGCATAAAAAATAACTCAACTAAGAACTACAATAAACTATAAGTACTAACTCTTTATAGGGTAAGAATCAATGACATAAGTGTGATGCAAAGAAACTGTAGAAGGCTCACATATGGGGAGGTCTGACTAAGGCCACTGGCAATAAGATGAACAAAGGGGGGTTGGAGTGGTGCCAACCTCATAAAGCCTCTGGAGGGGCCACAAGGGGGTTTGAGGCATGTTATACCAACAAGTATTGCTGCAGGAAAGAAGCCTGAGCAGAATACACATAGAAGAACCAAGGAGTTTGCTAGGTCCTCTACATCTTTTCTTCATCGTCCTTTTTTAAAAGGTCTTGGCCAGTTCATCAGATTAGAGAAAAAAGTGTGTCCTTGAAATAACATACAAGCAACATTATTCCAAGGTTATAGGAAAACAAATTACAGGTTTCAGGGACCAGTGCTATACACTGTTTTATACATTTAATTTTGCTCTCAAATACACAATCACAACTCTTAATGATGCCAATGCACATTGTACCTGTGTATCTGAGGACAGAACTGAGCCCACTGAATAACAACAACAAAGGAAACCACTAAAGAACAGCATCTAAAATATATATATACATACAGTTAGAATCAGGCTAATTGCCTCTCCCTGCACCAGAAAGGGCCAATGCACCCCAATGAGAATTCATTGGGGTAGACAGCTTTAATCTGTCAGAAACTCTATAGTAATCCCATCAGGGGTCTACAGTAGTCTCCTCACTGAAGACTCTACTGAATCAACACACCCTACTGCTGCCACACCCAGGCCCATTCCAAATTACCACTGTCCAATTTTGCATTGGTCAAGTGTGATCACTTCTGGTAGCAGGGAAGTTGTCAGGGGTTAGCCATCACAATCACCCTCCTAACAGGTTTTTCACCATCAGGGATCTCCCCTGGGCCCTGCACCAGCAGAACTAAGATAATAGGCGGCTTGGAAATATAGATTAGATAGATGTTGGCACAGGCAGTATTGAAGGTACAAATAAATCTCAGGAATTCAAATTCTCTATTCTAGTACGCAGACTACTACACCATGTCTCTCCCTCAATTGGATTTGAATCCAAGAGTCCCAGTGAGCAGTGAATTGTGGAAACAGCAAACTCAGTGGAAGACAGTCTTAGAATACATCATAGCGGTCATACCTACATATTGCGTAAGAGTGGTCGTGGCCTGCCCATGGCTTGAAGCAGTGAATTCCACAACTTCCCTCCACAACCCTGGTGTAGTATCCTTTACAAAGCCTATTTGCTCAGATTATACACGGGGGGGATTTTACTCCAAAATTGTGCTAATGAATCCTGCTGTTTACAAGCAATGATAACTGGTATGACAATATATTAGCTTCTTCTGCTAAAATGGACACTTTTGGATTTGATTGAGAATTTTCTTTTCACTTTCTTTCCTTATTGCTTTCACTAGTTATTCCTTTTCTACTGTCCACCTATTTTAATTACACTCATCTACAAATTGTTTAACACAAAGGGAACCAATATGTTTAAAGAACTTCCATGAATGGAATATTAAAAAGCTAAATAATAAAATGTGGAAACAGTCCTTTTTCTTCTGCAGCAACGAGGCCAACATGTATTACAACATTCTCACAGAACCCGAGCTGTGCAAGATATTTTCCAGGAGCAGCATTTAACTCCAGGTGTGACTGAATGGGTATCTTGAGAGGGATTTTTTTCCTAGGTCTGTAGGTTAGGCTGCAAAGAGGGTTTGTTTTGTTATTTTATCCCTTTGTATGTAATTTTCCTTTTCTACGCTTTATCACCCTGAGGAATTTATTTGTATTCATATATTATAGATATTTTATACCATCTTTCAAATAATGTAGCCTAAACAAAACTACAATCTGTGTGACTAAAAAAAAAAAAAAAAAAAGTCCCACTGTAGCGGAGTAGCTTACAATGCCATATATGTCTAAATCTATGCCCTGCTCTTAAAAATACAACAGTAAGTGAGAGATTAACTTTTTTCCTTTCCAAACTCCACACTGAATTTCTATTATATCCAAGTGTTATATTGAAAGGTAATATTCCCCACTTAAAGAACTTCCTTTTTTTTTCTTAATGAGATCAAAGATTTGAGTGACAGAAACAGTTTAAAATTATAGAGGTGGTTCCAGGCAATGCTATGATCAAGTTGTATATAACACTTTTAGGTATTCATAACAAAACCAGGAAAATTTTCTCCAGGCTAAAATTGCATTATACTGTAATTTCTTAACTTCAGTGAAGTCTGTTTGACTGTGGGTTAGTCCCCCCAGGGAAGCAGTGAAAGTCCTATCACTTATCTAATTTAAAAGTGAGCAGAACAAAGCATTCAGAATACACTATTGGGGACAACTCTGTATTGACAGGGGAACAGACAGGATGATCTTTTTTGTTTCTGAGCCCAGTCCTCCAAGTGTTACTCATCTGAATAGCCCCATTAAGTGCTGTGTTGATACATGGGTCTTATGGGCCACACCAGGGATAAGATGTTAATAAAACCCTTGTTCGCTGTTATAACATTAAGCAGTTAAGTGTGGTCCAGAGTTTTGTGTCAAACTATTGCTGGCTTATTCCCATATTAATTATATCCGTTGTTCCTTTTTCCTTTAGCTGTATAGTCTTGCACAGGGAAAGCCTCTGTTTAATAACATTTTCGATGGAGCTAAAATAGTATTAACTGTTTTTTGTTGTTGAAAGGAGAAAACATTAGTTTAGATAGTTTAACTATTGTTCAAGGTCAATTCTGTTTCCTTCAATGGAAAAAAAAAAGACACAAACAAAAGGGAAGAGAAAAGAATAGCAAAGATAGAAAATGCAACTTCTATCTCTACTGCTGACTCTCACTTGCCATCTCACTTCTGGAGAAACAGATCCAGTACACAGTCTGATCAGCCACTCCAAGACTTAATGAAAGGCTGACAGGCGCTGGCAGAAGTAAAGGCTTTGCTTAGCTTGCCTTTCTGGTCACAGGGCCACAGCAGCAATGCAAAGGTGGCGTTGTCTCTGCTGGCTATGCCAGACTCTTAGGAGACAGAGGCAGAAAGAGCAAGATAGGAAGATGGGAAAGAGCAGAGTGACACATGAGGGAGAGGGTGACAGCAAGAACTTCAGGCTCACATCTCAGGTGTTGTTCAGGATTTAGCTGAAGCTGCTGATGTCATCCGATTTCCTTTTGATGGCCTGGTCAGGTTAACTGACTTTCAGCATCAAGAAAACAAAAAACAGTTCATGGTGGCTATCAGGAGAAGGTGGGGTTAGCAGACATGATGGTGAAGCTCAGTCCTTGCATCCCACTATTCTTGTCAGCGCTCTGCACATAAAAGAATATCCAACCTCATCCCATTAAAATCAACCACACCACATTTCAGTGATTTTAAACTATAAGCTCTCCCTCTCTTTTCTGGGATCTTTCAGTTTGTGGTTATGCCAATCCGTGATTGTACCTGCAGTTTTTTTTACTTAAGTGATCCAGTTAGTAACTAGATACTTGTCTGCAACTCTTGCTTACTTTTCTAAACACTGTGAAACAAGCTGAGTTGGACTTTTGTTGTTACCCTGGACAACTTAAAGCCCAGACCTCTGCACAACAGAATTCAACAGGACAACTTGAATGAGAAAGGATTAGTCAAGATAGATAGATTTTTCAGGATCAGGCTTAGATTCAGCCATTCTTTCCAGAATATTCATATATATTTTTAAATTACAGTAGAATTCCTGTAACAGATTATCTTCTCTCAAGGCCTACAAAATGCTAGGGCCTCTAATGAAATAATAAAAGTAGTTACTTCACGTACATGTCAGCTGCTTTTCAAAGGTGAGGACACATCACCTAGCAAGACCATGCTCTCTGCATTAGCAAAAGGGACTCTTTTTTGCAGGAAGTGAGTCACAAGTAGAGTTATGCTTCTGTATTTATTACTGAAATAAAACTGCAAATGAGTGATTTAACATTTAGACATAGTAGCTGCATGCACACAGCAGTTAGTTTGCATCAAAAATTTCATAAGGGCTTTTTAGCATGCTGTGTTACTTTCTATGAAGTGATCTATGGAGTAAAGGCTCCTTAAAAAGATATTGATATAATAAAGCCTAATGAGTCTAATGAAGCCATTGTGATCTTTTGTGTTAATCAGCCATGGACTAAGTATTTAAGTATGCCATGTCACAACACACTGAAGCCAGATGGTATCATATCAGTAATCTGTGGGATGATTAACATGGAGATTTTCTTTTTCATCTATACCTTTAAAACAAATTATACTCTTCCTGAATATGTTGTGGTGGCTAACCTAGACAGACAAAGATATTCTTTGGTTATCTGTCTTGTTGACTATTAACCACCCGTAACTGTTTCCTGCATATTGTAGTTACCTTGGAGCATGAGAAGGGTTGGCCTATTGCGACACATCCCAGAGCACTTTGGACAGAGTCTCAGACAAAGATCATAAAATATTTAACAAAGTCTTTACAACCTCAAAAGATGCTGGAGTAATTATATTGAAAATGGAATTCCATATACATTTATAGCAATCTTTACACAATTCTGATTTTAATAAAGATTTAAAGCCAAATGGAAATAGCAAACACATCATATCATTCAAGACAGTTTAATCACTTTAACATGACAAAAAAAATAATCAAGAAAATACTGGTTTAGGGCAGCCACTCCATCTCTATCGGCAAGTGATCCAGAGTCCAAGAAATAATATGCATAACACAGTGAAAGCCTTAGATCTGAATTCCCTCCCTTTCATTACAGATTTAAGCTTTGCATAGTTCAAGTTTTGCTTTATATATGTATTAAGTCTCCATCAAGTGTATAAAACACACAAGCCATGGCACCAGAATTATTACTGTATTTCCAGCCTCTTGGCTGTTCTTCTGAGTTGATACACAGGTAGAGCTGAATTACATAGGTTTCATACAAGAAGGCTGAATGCTATTTTCCAATGGTGCAGTGAATTAGACATGAGCTCATATTAACTCATCTTCTACTGTGGAACCTCAGCTATGGGGAATAGGTTCTAACTTAACAGAAGATGCAAAAAAAAAAAAAAATCATAGGACTAGATGCTGATGCAAATGCATAAGGAAGTAAAAAATGTCTTTAAGGCGGCTACTGAAGGCCTCAGATCCAGGCACATAGGAATAAGTGATGCTATTCACCTGCTTACTCCTTACCAGAGCAAGTGGGATGGAGAGGAGTAGGGAGTGGACAAAATCTTGGCTACATCCCCACTCCCTGCCTATAGTATCCAAGCCAGCAGAGGGAGTTGTAATTTATGGCTAGTAATAAAGGCCAGTAGGTAACACGCTTCTGGGAGCAAGAGGAATTTGACTCAGTGGTGTGTTTCTCTGAGTCACAATATTTCCTGGGACTACCCCTAGTGTTGCAATCTGTGCACCACCGCTGCATGCTCAGGGCTGTACCTAGTCAGATTCTAGACCTTAAATGATATTTATTTGAGTAAATATTGCAAGAAAAATTATTGGATATTTGTTTATTCCAAATGTTATTGATATGGAGTAATTCATCAACAATGATCCTTGAGATCATGTTTGAAGAGCCAAATCCTAGCATTATACTGGATGCATCACACAGATGTATGTTGAAATCTAGCAGTATTGAAATGAGATAAGTTGTACATTGTTCTCTTTACACATTCTTTTCCTACAGTTTGACATATTAGACAATGTCAAAGACATAAAAATTAAGACTTGGCATGATTTATTGATTCTGGAAAGCTGAACTATGTCTGCTTGTCAGGAGAACAAGTAGTTGCACAAAGAATAAAAATGGAATTTTTGACTGAAACCAAAATACACCCCAAAATTGTGTGTTAAACATTAAGTCCCACTGCCATCTTGTGGCAAACACTAGAACTCTTCTTTCTGAACTTAAAAGCAAAAACACCTTTGAATGGTTTGGTATAAACTCCTTGCACCAAAATGGCAATCATTTCCATTTTGCTACTTTCTTGTGGGAACAGTAAAAAAAGGGTTTATGAAAATCACTGTAAGAACTTATCTGCATCTTTAGGCACCAAAACATGATTAAATTTTGGCAGCGCTTTGTACATGAGAAGTGCTCAGTGCCCAAGAATATTGGTTAACAACCAGGAATACTACATTATCTGTCTCAGACATCACTGACATGCCCATAGCACCTAGTTACTAGCTATATAGCCATTACTAAGCTACAGAAGAAATAATTTAGGGGATTTTTTTTTCCATTTTAGGTTCAGATAAACAGCAAATAGACGACAGATCTTTAGGACCTCATCTAGTAGTTTGTATCTAGATACGTAAGTATTTAAACACACCCATGGTATGTGAATATTAAAACAAAGCACAAATATAGAAGATTACATGCTATTACTGCTGGAATGACGTTAATGATTTTTTCCTACCCCACCAGTTTTTTGCCCCAATCGACAAAATGCTAGGTATATTTCAAACTCAAAAGGCAGCATGGCCCCTTCCTCAAAAGTTTTCTGTGAGATTTATAAACAAGCACATTTATTTCTTCAATATAATTACTTACACACACAACCCTTCCAAAATTAGAAAGAATTGCAGTTTTTAGAAGACCACACACACCCCTATCTGCTGTCACAGATAGGATAGCTATCTGTAAAGTCTGCAAGGCTTTAGTTTATACCAGAATATTCACAAATCTATAGAAGTGTGCACAAGAATGTTTTTCTTTTCTCATTATAACTAAATTATATTATTCAATAAAGATATTAGTTTGGAGCAATATAGTTTAAGAGTCTTTTCAGGATGTTTGCATATAACACTAATTCTGTTATGTGAAGAAAAATTACTCCTCAATGACCTTAAAAAAAAAACAACAACAAAACTCAGCCATTGTCTTATAGGTGCAAATCTTTAATGCACAATATGATTAAGGCAAAAAAGAAAAGTACTTGCATATAAAAAAGGGAAAATATTCATGTATTTCTATTTTAATACAGATTTCTTCAGATCATAGTGAATTTCAAAATGCTGACCCATTAAATTATGAAATAGAACATATTAAAATATTAACGTTCTGCCAAATAAATTTCATATCTACAATCTACTCTGTCTTATGCTCTCAGTAAGAGAATTATCAGAGGGATAGCCGTGTTAGTCTGGATCTGTAAAAGCAGCAAAGAATCCTGTGGCATCTTATAGACTAACAGACGTTTTGGAGCATGAGCTTTCGTGGGTGAATACCCACTTCGTCCCACGAAAGCTCATGCTCCAAAACGTCTGTTAGTCTATAAGGTGCCACAGGATTCTCTGCTGCTTTTAGTAAGATAATTGTTTTTCAAAATTTCTATCATGTTTATTTAATGTTGTTTAATAGGAGGATTTCAGATTCATTTGTATATATTACAATAATATTTGCTATAAAATATACAGTAATTAATTATCAGTGTTCTTTTGGCAAGCAAAGAGATTTAAAGTCCACTGGCCTCTATAGGAAGGCTCTCATTGACATCAGTGGATCAGGCCCTAATGGGATAAATTAAGAACAACTCAAAACTTAAAGGATAGACTGATGTCAATAATGGTCTAAATTAGGGTTGTCAAGCAATTAGAAAAATTAATCAGGATTAATCACACTGTTAAACAATAATAGAATACCATTTATTTGAATACTTTGGGATGTTTTCTACATTTTCAAATATATTTGTTTCAATTACAACACAGAATATGAAGTGTACAGTGCTCATTTTACATTTATTTTTAGTAAAAGTATTTGCACTACACAAAAACAAAAGAAATAGTATTTTTCAATTCACCTAATACAAGTACTGTAGTGCAATCTGTTTATTATGAAAGGGGAATTTACAAATGTAGAATTATGTACAAAAAAACTGCATTCAAAAATAAAACTGTAAAACTTTAGCGCCTACAAGTCCACTCAGTCCTATTTCTCGTTCAGTCAATTGCTTAGACAAGCAAGTTTGTTTACATTTGCAACCAATAATGATGCCCGCTTCCTGTTTGCAGTCACGTGAAAGTGAGAATAGGCATTCACATGGCCCTTTCTGGGGGCCCTGAAAAGATTTTTTTCACTGGAGCCCAAGCCCGCTCTTAGCAGCCCTGCTTGAGCCAAGTGCTGCAGCTATCTTTAGAAATCTCACATTGGGATCTTCTTCGCATTTTGTGAAATCTGCAGTGAAAATGTTCTTAAAATGAAGAACATGTGCTGGGTCATCATCCAAGTTTGCTATAACAAGGAATATATGGCAGAACGTGGGTGAGACAGAGCAGGAGACATATAATTCTCCCCCAAGGAGTTCAGTCACAAATTTAATTAACATGCTATGTTTTTAATGAGTGTCATCAGCATGGAAGCATTTTCTCTGGAATGGTGGCCAGCTACAAAAGTGCCACACAATTGCCTGTTCTCACATTCTGGTGACATTGTAAATAAGAAGAGAGCAGTATTATCTCCTGTAAATGTACAGAAATAAGACTGAGTGGACTTGCAGGCACTAAAGTTTTACATTGTTTTGTTTTTGAGTGCAGTTAAGTAACAAAAAAGAAATCTACATTTGTAAATTGCACTTTCACAACAAAGATTGCACTACAGTACCTGTATGAGGCAAATTGAAAAATATTATCATTTTTACTGTGCAAATATTTGTAATAAAAATAATATACATTTTGATTTCAATTACAACACAGAATGCAATATATATAAAAATGTAGAAAAACAACCAAAAAATTTAATAAGCTTCAGTTGGTATTCTATTGTTTAACAGTGTGGTTAAAACTGTGATTAATCAAGACTAATTTTTTTGAGTTAATCCCGTGAGTTAACTACAATTAATCAAACAGCCCCACTCTAAATATTTTATTGGCTTCTATTATATGGAAGTTGTTTCCAGTTTTAGAAATGAGCCTCATCCTGCACTCTCCAAATCAATTTCAGCTCTATATGTACATACCATATCCTGGAGTCCCAAGGTGATTAATGAAGATACTGAACTATTGGCAATTTTAGGTGAGAAGTCAGAGAATCCTGGAGATACCATTTTTCTCTAGGTACCACATCTACCTGGCAATTACTAACTAGAAACTCTAACTTTTAACCCTAGTAAAATATTGAAACAAAAATGCATTCAATTATTAAACATCTAGGAACATAAACCTATGATACTTAGTAATTATAAGCATAATTCCACACAAACAAGATCTTATTTTTGGTAAACTGCTGGGTTTAGGCTTAATGGACAAACAAAACACAGTAGTCAAGAGTCTTGCAATGTAACTAGACTTCAGCAAAAACATTTTAATACATTGTATATTTGAAAGATTGGATTTGATATAACCCATGCCTGCTGAAAACCCATGAACAAAAATAGTTAGGAATGATACATTAAGTTTCAATGTATTAATTTGGGGGTAAATGAAGAAGGAGAAGGAGGTTGGTCAGTAAATGCTGCAAGGATCATTACTGAGTGCAGTTTTGTTTAACTTCATTAATTATATGGGACAAGAACCTTAAACAAACTCTCAGATACTAAACTGAAAAGTGTTGTAACCACCAGTAAGGACACAGTAAGGGCATAGGAATTGTACAGTTATTAACAATGGAAAAATTTTGCAGAATATATTACAAAGTTAGAAATATGCTCAAGAAATGTGTGTCTGATCCTGTGAGGTATTAAGCACCTGCAACTCCTACAGAACACAGAAGCATCTCTCAGGAACAAGACCAAAATGAGATTCACGTTGGAAATGTATAAACAAATACATGTGAGAAAAACAGTTTGAAAACACAGATAAATTAATTTGAGGGAGATATTTGGAAAGTAGAAATGCTGAAAGAGACCAGGGGTGATAAAGGATGTGAACTTGGAGTATGATGCAACACTATAAAAAGTAATTGAGATTTTTGGAATGCACATGCAGAGGCATCATTGAACATCTCTCCCCTATGGCCTGGAAGAATGCACCTAGAACCTGTATCCCTTTTTGAGTACCCCAGTGGCAGAAAGATGTCGACAAACTGCAGAGAATTTTAAGAGGAGAAACAAAAATCGTTAAGGATGTGAAAGTATTAACTCATTAACTGGCATTTTGCTGGTGGAAGAGAAAGAAGTTTCCCACTGTAGTACTGCCTAAAGGCCTCAATCAGACTGGGCCCAATTGTGCTAGGCACTGTGTAAACACAACAAATGACAGTCCCTGTCCCAAATTGCTCACAGTCTAAAAGACAAAAAAGTAAAAGATGAATAGAACAAAAATCAGGGAGGGTGGGGTAGAAGAGACAAAGCAACAAATATAATAGGATGTGTGACCCCTAGCCAGTCCCTTGTAGTGATCACAGCTTGTCACCTCTCTGGCTGTTATCAGCTTGTAGTTTTCATATGTATTACTAGACCAGAGAGGAGAAGGTTACAGTAGTTAAGGCATGAGATGATCAGAGCTTGGACAAGAGTTTTGGCAACATGGGGAGACAGCAGAAGTTGAATCTTGGAATTACTTGGAGTATTATGCAGGAAGAAGTGACAAGATTTCAATATGGTATGGATGCATGGGTCAAAGGAGAAGGCCAAGTCAAAGATGACAGGTCTGAGCCACAGGGAGAATGGTGTTGTTCACCATTACAGTGGTGAAAAGTACAGGGGAGGAGAGGGATGTAGGGGGAAAAAAATCAGGAGCTTGGTTTTGGCCATGTTAAGTTATATTTAATAACAGTGTGTCCAATGCAGAGCAGTTTTCTGAAGTGACAGCCAAAATAGCCTATGATCCAAGCTGATTTCTTTATGGATAATTTGGCCAAATTAAAAAAATTTCGAGTCTCCGATTTTTGCAGCTCACATATTGCAGATGCCTGGCTATAGCTTCTGTTGAAGAAAACATTTAGCTTCAGAAACAGCACTTGTGAAAGAGAGATGAGTTTGTTTTAATTTGAAGAAAAGGATTCATTTCCAATGCCGATCTTAGCTTTTTATATTTAATTGTTTTAATGAACAACTGTCTCATCCACGGAATATCAGGTCAGGGACAATTCATAGTATAGATTCAGATAATGCTGTACATTTTTGTAGTCTGTTTGATCGATACTATGAATTTCAAAGTGTCCAATCCTTATTCAATCAGTAGGATTTTTGTATTTTCTCAATAATGTCATTATTTGCTTGACATATGCTAAGAGCCCAGATCTCTTTCTCCCTGTTCTCACTGATGACATATGCATTTTGCAAAGATTATTTATGGAGGTCTTAATTTTATACACTCCACTAATGCAAGTAAATCTGGATAATGTATCACAAGGCATTTGAGTAGTGATTATAGTTCATAGTTAGAGAAGTTTGTTTGCATTTTTTAGCAATAAATATTTCAAAATCTATTTTTCTATGATTGTGTTCAAATATTATGAACACAATTGCAGTAACGATAATATTCACATATATCATTTTTATTGTGTAATGTTCAAGTTCCAAATGGGAATAAAATATTCATAGTACATTTATTCTGCAATTGATGAGAAAACTCCAATGGTCCAGCAATTAAAAAGAAGACCTTAAAGAGGATACTGTAACTTTCACAGCTGTCACTGGGTACATTGCTTGAGGCTATGTTATTGTAGGCTCAGTCATTCTATAAAACTCTCTCTTTCAGCTCCAATAAACCTATCAAGATTACTTCAACTTTTAGCAAGGGAACCCAGAATAGAACCAACATTTAAAAAGTAAAGCGGTTAAAGTGGAATGTCAGAAATTTGAAGGGCACACCCTTATTTCTGAATAAAATATTGGATCTGAATGAGCCAATCAGCCATACTTTTCTGACCAAGAAAAAAAGGTATTGTTTGATATTGCTATTACTGCTCCTTTAAACGTTCTGTTGCACCCCCACCCCCAATTCCAATCACTGCTATGTTCATATATTAAACTTGTCATAACTCTTTACACTACAGTGAGTCAGCCTGCTGAAAATAAACTTTATGGGTTCCATTCTAAAGCATGGGCCCAAATACCGAGTGGAAAAAAGTTTACCCTCTGTCCTAGTGTAAACCAGAAAGAGGAGGAAGTGGGGACATACTTGTGAAGTATATTGCAAGAGAAATATGTGCTTTGACACATCTAATAAAATGAATAATCTGTCTGCAGCTAGAGGATCCCTCCACATATGAGCTTTTCTTGATTTTGGACACAGCAGGAGGGGGCTGGTGGTTGGCACTTCCATACCAGATCTCTTTTTAAGGCTTTTCCAGTGGGAATGTCACACACTTGACAATTATCACTTGGAATGCCATATTGCAAGCCCAAATGAATTTTAATTGGAGACCCACAGTGCCCTCTTTCAAGCCCTGGTGGAACCCCCTCCAGCTTGAAAAGCAGGACTGTCAGACTGAGAGGAATTTAAAAATAAACCCAGTCCTCAAGTAGCAATTAAAAAGCCGTGGTGAAAGGTAGCAAAGGAAGCATTGAAGGGGGGGGGGAAGGGAAATCAGGCTTACACCCAAATCAATCTTTGGGGAACTGAGTTTCTTAAAGAGGCAGACGGGCAGAAGTCAGGATCTGCTAGAAAGGAGGGGAGTAAGTCACCCAAAGCAGCTGGGAAATAGTCAAGGGAATCACATCAAACACAGTCACACACACAGGCAGCCGTTGACGCTGTGACGAAGCCAACTTTTAATCACACCCTTCTGGCTCTTTCAGATGGGCTGTGCCTGTAGCCCAGGCGCACAGACGTTTCCACTGGGGAACTGGGCTGCTCTCACGCGAACAATTCGCCACTGTTCCCAGGCCGCCTCCGCGCGAGCTGCGCTCCGGATCCCGCGCCGCGCTCTGCTCGGCCAGGCGGGGAGCGCTGCACGCAGCCGCGGGACTGGGAAGGAGACCCGATCATCTGCGGCAGCCGGGGCCCTATAACGCCTCTCCCGCGGGCTGACTGTCCCTGCAGCTGTAGGCGGGGGAGGCTCAGAGCTTCCAACCCCGGACGGAGGAGAGGAGCGGACATTTTTGCCAGCCTGGCCGGGCCCTGGAGCAGCGTCCATCACCACAGAGACAGCTGGGCAGGGCCCCCTTTCGCCAGCACCCTCCGTGGCCCACAGCAGAGGGGGCCCCCGGGCGGGCTCTGGGGAGTGGCCACGATGCAGCCGAGGCGCCCCGCCAAGCAACTTGTCACGAGCCTATTGCTTGACATCCTCCCCCCCCGCCCCCGGCGGTTCCCGGCAGCGTGACTGCACCGCTGCTCCCCCACCCGCTCCCCCCGGGACAGCGGGCGGGGGGCGCTCGGGTTAATGGGAAATTCAATATCCTACAGTGCGCGCTCTGCACTTCCCGCGCCTAAAAGCCCCTAATGCGCTTTGCACTTCCTCTGCCCGCTGCCACAGGGGCTTTCAAGCTGGAGCCGATCGATGGGGCTTCTCCGGTGTCCGGGAGTCGTGCAGCAGCCGCCGCCAGGCAGGAGGGGGCCGGGAGCCGGGTTTTGCCTCTCAGCCGCTCCCTCCCCCTCTGCTTTCGACTATCGCTGTCTCCAGTCCTGACCCCTCCCCCATTTGGAGGATGGGGCAAGTTGTGGGGTCAGTCCAGCAGAGCACGGGCACCGGGGCCAAGGGTGGCTACTGAGCATGCGCACAGCGCTCAGGCCGGCTCAACAACAGCCGGGGCGCACAAGCTGATGGGGAGCGGGGTGTAACCCTGCCCCGCCCGGGGCGTGCTGACCTGGGGCGGCCCGGAGCAGGAAGGCGGGGGAGGGGCAGAGAAGGCTGCTCGCCCAAGCCTGGGAGGGTTGGAGTCAGCCCATGGTTTACACAGGGAAACTTTGCGAGGCTTCCCTGCTCCGGGGTCTGCCCCTTCCCCGGCCTGGCAGCAGCACGGGACGGGCAGAAACAGCTACCATTTGTCCCCAGATCCCCTTAAGCGGAGCTGCGAGCAGACAGGATCTGCGCGCAACCATCCCCCGGGGGCTGCAGGCACTTGGTCCTACCTTTCCGATTTGGTGAATTTCCTGAATGCCTGTCTGAGGTCGTGGAAAGACCTGTAGGTCTGGGGTTCCGCGGAGATGCCCTGTGCCCGGGTGGTGCGGGGTCCGATATGGGTGGTCGGTACTGGCAGCACTGACTGGCATTTGTGCAGTTTTCTTTTCAGTTCCTGGATCTCCTCTTCCTTCTCTGACAATCGCTTCTCCAACTCTTTAATTCTCTCTTCCTTCAGCTGCAAAATCTTGGCAAAGTCCCCTTCCAGCTCGCTCATTTTCCAACCTTTGCTAACTTTGTTAGCCAGCAGCAGGGAAGGCGAGCGCTGAGTGAATGAAGCTTCTAAATAAGTGAGCAGGAGATCTGCTGCCACTAATGGGTGGTGAACAGCTTTCTTCGATCCACTTACTGCTGAATGGGCTGTAAACGGAGGCAGAGAAATCTGAAATCGGTGGAGAGAAGATGCTGAGTGCTAATCCGAACCCTCTGCTGGGAATAGGTGATTATCTTTCACTGAGAAACCAATTAGAGCTGCCCTTCCTCCCTTGATATCCGCCAGATTCACTCTAGGAGAGGTGGGGGGGAACAGCACACATAGTACATTGAGCTCCTAAACTGCGTTTGATCAGAACGGCAGCTCTCCCTCCATCAGACAATTATTGCTGTCCGACACTAAGTGGTACAAAAGAAGTGGGTGGGGGGCTTTGTGCCACTCTGCAAGACTTGATCCTTGAAATAGCAACAATTACCATGTGATCTAGAGGGTGACGCAGCTCCTTGTAACTGGATCCTAAGACTTTGGATTAAAAAAAAAAGTACTCCATAAATATTAAAGCGTCTTCAGCTAATAACCCACATGAATCTATTATCTCTCTCTCTCCCCCCACCCCTCACCTTTTGCCACTGTTCATCTGGGTTGCATGACAAGGCGTCAGTGGTCCAGTTTGTTGTATAAGATGAGAGTGGATAAGATCACTTGTAATTAGATTTCGACACAAGAATCAGGACTTTTCCCCACAATAAAGCTTCAATATTTTTACTAAATC
This sequence comes from Gopherus evgoodei, assembly GCF_007399415.2. Lineage (NCBI taxonomy): Eukaryota > Metazoa > Chordata > Testudines > Testudinidae > Gopherus > Gopherus evgoodei. The sequence goes on along the minus strand of NC_044328.1, from coordinate 36,933,144 downwards.
GTTAAGTGGGGCTAGGTCAGTACTGTTTTATGTTCATGAACTGAAAGGTGACAAACTCTGTATAGCTGTTGATGGCAAAGGACACCTAAAAATCTATGAGCTTGGTTGTGTTGTCTGTCGTTTTGAGTCTTTAAGTACACAGAAGCGCAGTGTGCGGAATTATTCTTCTGTTTTAAATCTGATGACCCTCTAGACCCTCCTCCATACATATTCTACCAATTTATATAAGGAGCATTGATATGGCACCATTTCCACTGTACTTTAAAAACGTATTTGTTTGATAGTAGATAATAGTTATCTCCTGGAAAAGAGGACATATAAGGCACCAGAACTGCTATTCTGATCTTCAAAAAACACCCTAAAATACAATTGCAGGTTGCTTAAAGCAGCTTAGTTTTACATTATCATAACCCCACTAATGTAATTATATGTAAGGGATGTAGATTTAAAACCAAGCACCCATGACACTAAATAAATCATAGCAACTTTTATTCTAAAAAAATGCCTCTGCTGATACTACAGTTTACTATTAGCCCAGCCTCTTATCAAATTACATTTTTGCATCTCATCTGAAGTGCATGTTCAGTATTTCTTTATTATAGTACTATATGTTCAACAAGCAATTCACACTCTCACTTATAAATTATAAGGCTCTAACACCAGAGTACACTTCCAATTACTTGCTTGTTACTCTTCTTGTAACAATGCCTCTTTATAATATTAAAAAATAATTCATATTCACCAAATAGTGGTAGAAAGAGCTTTTCACTGCCTCTGAAAATCAGAATTTTCATTCAATAAAAACTAAAATTTGTAGCAAGTTGATTGATACGCAAAATAAAAAGTTTCATACAAGTTAATAAGCCTCTACATGGTGCAGTTTTTGGGATGTGGGCCTTGGTGATTCAGAGCACGTGGAAACGCATTCTAAGTTCTTACCTACTCTTCTTATTACTCCTTCGTCCGCCCTTTTAGGCCAGCTCTGGTTCTCACATTATTCGGGGCCAGTGGGATTTCCTAGGATTTGCACTAGTGTAAATGAGATCAGAATCTGATCTATTAGAGGTACAATAGGTGAGGTCAATGGAACATTTCTATATGATACCAAACAGCCTGGTATCAGGGTGAAATCCTGGCCGCACTGAAGTCAAATGAGATGTAGAGGCTCTGAATCACCAAGGCCCACATCTTTTGCCCTTGACCTAAACTGGGCCAAGATATCACCCTTATGATACTTATTAAGAATAGACTATCACACATGATTTGTATGGAATCTTTTTTTAAAAGAAAGAAAGAAAAAGAAAGAAAGAACACCATTCAACTTGATTATCACATCTCTATCTGAAAACTGTGTTACAGTAAGCCCCTCAGACTCAGTACCCCCATGGCTTAAAGAAATAAAACGAAAAATATATTTCTCTCTTTTGTGTTTCTTATCTTTGTGCATTGGACTGCAGTATGGGCACTGTCAGGTTCACAGTTTCCTGAAGGGTGCTTCAACCTGGAAGGTCCTTTCCTAGTAACAGCAGCAGCAAGGATGAAACTCAAAGTCAAAAGACTGCAAGCTTCAGACATCTGTGTGCATGAAAAGAAAGGCGAAAGGGTGGGTCTGAGCATGTCTGGTGTCAAGCTCTCAGGTCCCTGCAAAAGATCCTTCTAAATGTGAACAGTGGGGTGGGGAGGGAGAGCATTTCCTTTTCTTGAAAGAACATTTTCAAAAAGGGAACTATATCATTTTTTAAAAAAGTCGAGTTAGCCACCTCCATTTAACTATTCTAAGTGATTTTTTTAAAAATTTCTCTTAGGAAATTACTTCTGCTGTCTTGCCCCAATGAAGTCTCTCTAATGAAATACAAGTATTTAAACAGTTTGAAAAATCCTCAGCTACAGAATTTGTGGACACCACCTTTATTTATTTGAAAAAGCAATCATATGGAGTAAATACGTTTAATAAGGAATTTCTTCAAAGAGTCTTATTTCAATACGTGTGAAACAGAAATTTGAAAAACACCGTATATCAGTGGCAGATAGCTGAAACTTCGTTTTGTTACACACTTCTCATTAAAAGGAAAACAGCGCCATCTTGTGTGCAAAAATGACATTGTAGCACAAAAGCAACATTTTTTTAAAAAAGTCTATAAATCATATAATTCAAGACTGAAACAACAAAGCAGATGCAAAGTTCAGCTGTGCTCTGATCTCAAATAGCTCATTTACCAATTCGTTTTATGCTATATGGTCCTGACTACTGCTTCCAGGGTCAGTGCCAGAACATTTTCGGGGAATGATGGAAAGACACAGATCTCAAGTGATATGATTGCTATCCATACACTCATTGAAAAACCTAACAACATTTTAAATGCTTTTAAAGCAGTCCAGTGCTGGAGTACTTACATGGAATTTAAGATTAGGTGTATAGAAACAGAATTCAACACAGTTTAGTATTGCAAGAATCCTTATTTTCCCACTTCCGGATTGTTATTAAACATTTCCCCCTTTAAACTCTTCTTTTATTTTTTAGAAAAAATGATAAAAGCATGTATTTTTTAATGGAGATCTGTTCCACTCAGATTCTTGTTTGATTCTTTTCCAGCTTGTAGGACTTCCAGGAAAATAAAACAGAAATATAAAAGAAAAAGATACACAGTAAGTAATCTAAGAATTCAGGTTTTGCCAAAAATCAAATGAAGTATGAGTCTTAACTTTGTTTAGTTCTTTTCAAAATATTAATATTGCAGTAACACCTGAAGGTCCCAGTCTCCCATTGTTCTAGACACTTCACATACAGAGAAGCCAGTCCCTGCCCTGAAGATCTTACAAAATAAGAGGCAAGACCAACAGATGCACGCAAGCAATTTACATTTGGAAAAACAAGTTCTCCAATCCCTAGCTCACAGCTTTCTACAATGGTATCGTGGGGTTTAACACAGTGGTGTTAACATCAAGATTAGGGAGAAATATTATTGTAGACAAATTGCTAGTGGTTAAGTCTAATATTTACCAAGCTAACTACATGCAGCTTTCCCATGCTATTTGTAAAAGAAGAACATTGGGTAGTTTGGGGTTTCCCATTTGAATCTCTGGTTTGAGAAGAAACAGTCTTCTCAAAAAAGGAGCCAACAATATAATTTTTCCAGGATTTCCAGAACATTGAAGTTCAAAGTTTCTGTTCAGCATTGCCATTCAAAAGAATTATGAGCTAAGCTTAGGAATGCAACAGTACTGTGTCCGATAATCTATATTATATTAATATTAATTAACAGCATGCACCTGCTAGAGAACTCATTTGTCCATCAATTATTTGATTCTATTCTACTCCCACTGTAGTGAATGGGAGTTTTGCCAGTGACTTCAGTAGGAACAGAATCAAGCCCATTGTTATTTGGGGCATTCACAGCATAATATATCATTATAAATTGACTCTGGAGCTCCACAGAGACTGGTGCTGTACAGTCTGCTAAATAATGCATGCTCACTTTAAATTTTATTTTTGAGGCTGGATAGTGTGTGTATAATTTCAATCTTATTAGGTCACATTGACCCATTTTTCTTAATTTAAAATGTATTACACTCCATTCAGACTGAAATTGAAAATAGATATGGAGTGGTCTGTTGTTCTCATTTAAATTATGTAAAGCATGAAGTCAAGAAAGGAAGGAAGGTTTCCCCATCCTAGAAACCCTTATTTACATTAGTGTTCCCAGCAAAGTAGAGGAAACTTCTCACATGAGTAAAGACCCACGTATATATGGACTCATCTTGCAACTTCACTGTGTGGGACACCCACTGACTACATTGAACTATGAAAACATCAAGACAAATGTATGTTTAAATTGAATAAAACCTGACTTTATTACTGTAATCTTTGGCCTTATTTACTCTCTTTCTCTCCTACTGTTAATTACTCTCCTTGTGCCTGCAAAACACATCTACAATATTGTAATCTTTTGGGGACAGACCAAGTCCTATCTTTTATCTGTTTTGTAAAGCACCTAATGCACATTTGGCACTGCAAAAGAGACCAACAACGAAAGATGTTCTATGTATGGACCATGATTGGCCTCTTTTAATGAAGTTTAAATTACAACTTTGAATTTAAAGTTTTATAAAAACAATTGATAGGTCATTCTTTCTTTTATCAAGGTATGTGCACTTTAATGATTAATATCTGCACATTTCTATATAAACCAATACAATTAACTACAACAGGAGTTTTCAGATTAAGGCCCCTTAGAAGGGGAAAGTCAGAAGTCACAGCAAACCATATAATATGTGGAGGCTTCTAGGAAGCAGTGGCGTGAACTGAAGGCCCTGAGCTGCTGGCTTTTACCTCTACCTTATTCCTCCTTCCCCATTCACCACTACAAGTTCTCCTTAAGTGTGGTGAGGAGCCACTTGCTTTAACCCCTGCCCACAGTGCTGAGCCAGCTCTTTCCCATATCTATGCAGCACTTCATAGCCCCAGAGAACAATGCGTTGAGAGGAAGATAGAAGCTAAAACACCACTTTCTTGTAATCCCTGGTCTTTCAGCACCTCCACACGAGACCCCATATTCTCCACTTCAATACAGAATTACTTGTGCACCTGCATCACCCATGAAAGCTCATGCTCCAATATGTCTGTTAGTCTATAAGGTGCAACAGGACTCTTTGCTGCTTTTACAGATCCAGACTAACACGGTTACCCCACTAATACTTGTGCACCTAAAACACCTGCTGGACTATTATTTAACAAAGGTCAGCTGAGGAACAGAGGAAAATACAGGCATTGGACTACCTGGGACCTACATTAAGGGTTACATTTATTTATTTACACACACACACACACACACACACACACACACACACACACACACACACACACACACACTTACTTTGAACCAAGTTTGTTAGCTTACTGGCAGCTACTATAAATCATAGAAGGTGATTGAAGCTGTAGTAGTTGCAAAATTATTACCAAAGTCAATTTCAGGAGAAGCCCAAATAAGAGTGGAATTTAATATGGGTTTCAGTGCTGAGATAGCAACTTATGAGGAACATTAAACTGCAGGCCCATCTGACATATGCATGTACAAGCTATCCTCCAGTTCACAAAATATCTACATTTTCCCCAGCCATGAACATTACCATCATCTTATTTAGGTTCAACTTAAAGCAACTGTATTTCATCTAAGTATAAAAGTGTCTGCCAGATAATCACAAAGTCAAAAGACAGTCTACAACAAAGCAACAGTTAAAGGGACCAAAGCATTATGTATATTCAGCCACTTTCAGTGACATGTAGGCTTATATCCTCTTACACCTCCTCATGGGAGAGGCAAGACAGAATCCTGAAGAACTCCAAATGGGAAATGTTTGAGCAATGATATCAAGTGCTCATCACCAGCTTTTGAGTCCTCAGTTCCATTATAGAGAAAGTTCAACCTAGCTAGCCATTCCATTGATCAATTGTGTCAAAAGTCACTCGCAGAACTAAAATCAGCAGCAAGGACATATGCCCTTTATCCAATGCTAGGATAATATGATCTACCAAACTGATTGGAGCTGTTTCTATGCAACGTAGACTTTATCATTCCACACTAAAAGAGGTCATAAAAGCTAGCCTGATCCAGAGGGCTGTGGCTAGGTAGCTTCAACACCTTGTCAAGAAGAGAGGACAAAAAATACATGCTCTTGTTATTAAGTTTGGAACACACTTTATATATATGTGAGATTCTGCTTTTGAAGAGAGACTTTACATACCTCCACAAGCTACAGGATTGTCACCTCCTCATTAGCCTTCAACAACGGAAAAGAATGTAAGTCTCCTGAGGCCGCCAAGCACCACTTGGATTTAGGAGAGCTTGAAGTTTAACGACTAGCCAGACAGACTGGGCATTCTTTACTTCCTGCTTACATAGTGATCAGCAAGCTACTTCAAATATGATTCATCTACTTGCCAATGAACAAAAACATTACCACAGGAAGAACCATTTGTGCCTATTCTAGGTTTCAGGCAGATCATGTTCATCATGCTACCAACACACTCATAAACCCAAAAGAGTTCCATACAGATAGATAAGTCCCTGTCCTTGCTACAGAAGAGCCTTAAAGAAAATCTCTTCTAGCCTCCACTCTGACACATAATCAACAGAATACATGATAAAATTCCAAGGGTCTCATCTAACCTCTCATTAAATGAAGACAAGCTATGATGATAATGCTAGTGTCATAGAAGCCATTATATTGATGATGATAGCAAAGAATTCCACTGCCAAAGTATAGAAACAGTGTTTTATTGACTTTTTAACACATATGGTTGCCATTAAACATTCTGCCTTTGCTAATAATTACTGGTCAGTTATACTTATTTCCCATGGTAAGTATAGCAAAAAAACCCGTAGTATCTCAGACACCTCTAAAAAAGTTGCCACTTTTGACAAATGCTGACTTAGTAATGGCATCAGTGTCAGTGCTCTACAATTGCATTTTTATTTTAAGTTTCTATAATTTTGAGACCAATTTGTAATACCCAAAGCAATTATATTTAAGGCCCTACTTAATTTGCGATATTGGGGAAATTGCAGATCCTGCAATATTAGGCTTCCACTGCAATTTTTATTTTAATTAGCTTACTTTGCACAGGGCACAATGCAGCATACATTCTGAGGTTTGCAACACACACTTCCCCCCCATTAGCACAGTAGAACCCCATTTATCCCAAGCACAACAGAGCTCCTGCTGTGAGCCCTACATATTAATGACTAATATAGTTGGAGCAAAATGTCTGGTTATCAAAAAATTAGCAAGCATAACATAATAATTGTGTTCATATTGTTTCAGCATTTAAAAAAAAATAAGCCTTTTCTGGCTTTTCCAAATTACCGCAATTAATAAAGGTCCATTAACTACTTTTCTACAATTTTCCATGTCTTATCAGCAACTCAGCCACAGCTATTTGATAATCATCCCACAATTCAAGTAGGGCCTTAATTATAATTACCCACTATATCTGGAAAAAAAAAGGATCTTGCAACAGACTTTAAGAATAGTATTTCTAGGAAATTGCCAATCCACACTAGATTCTCCACAGGTGCTGTTTTGAATAAGCTTGTATCATGGTTTGAATCGCTAAATCCAGGTTACAGAGGAACAATCACAGTGACATGGAGAGATTATTCATCTTGTGCAGTAACTGGAATTCAGACACATATTGCCTTGTTTGGCAAATGCACATGTTTTAGTCCTCCTTTTGCCTGTACCAAAGATATATAGAGCTGCACAGGCAAACCATTCTCAGTTTATTCTCCACGGCAAAGCCCCAAGACAGAGGTCTCGGAAGCAGAAGAAAAGGGGACAGGGGCAAAAGTAGTGGTGCACCCTTAGGGGGACATAACTCACATAATTCCATCTACTGCACAAAAGGTGAGTAATGTGTCCTTCAAGTAGTTTTCCCATGGGTGCTCCCCTTCCAGTGTCTGCTAGTGTTCTGGGGACAGAGTTAAATTTTTGATGTTGAGTTGAAGACCTACCCTCTGGAACAGGCACATGGTTATCTGAACTGCAGAAACAACTTACAGTTCTCAACATAAGGGAAGACTATTATATTTAGCCTCTATAGGAGAGTGACTACTGCTACTATGATCTTTGAGATCACCCTTAGGGTAGAAGAAAGCATTGAATTCTGGAAATGATCCTGAGAGACTGTAAAACTAAAGAAACCTCTTGTGAGAGAGGGATAAATTACAACATGAAAATGCATGTCCCGAAAGTCAAGGGCCATGAACCAATCCGAGTCTAACGATTAGCCATCCTGAATTTCTGTGATTTTACAAATGCATTTAGAAGTCTAAGATTGACTCATTAGACAGCAGTAGAGATGGAATGTGCCACAGCGTTGGCTGCATCTAGGCAGCCCTGAAATGAGGTCCTTGCCAAAAGGTGACCCTCATCTCTAATGAACTTAAATTACTTATGGTGTTTCTCTGACAGATGTTCAATGAAGGCAATTAAATTTATTGTAATGGACGTAGTTGTATTTTGATGTCGGAGCTTGGTAGTTTGTGATCCTGAACTGAGTTGCTAAAGAGTAGCTCATGCGACTAGAGTGATCAAGTCATTTTTGGTCTTTATGATAATGTGTAGATTTTGTATGGTGTTGTCCACCATGCTCATTAATTGTCTTTACTAAATAATTTGATGGAAGACAGGAACATTTTGATGGAACATTTTAGTTTTCATGGGCTCACTTACAAGTAGGTGGTGCCATAGCTAGAGTCTGCCAAATGACTTTTGCAGGTTCCAGTAGAGTATCATTCACAGGTAAAGCCACACATCAGGAGCAGATTGCGTGTAGGATGTCCAGAAATTTATGTTGTACTCATTTTGCAACCTGAAGCTTCTGAAAATGGTCCTTTTGTGTGGTAACAGATTTCTGTGAAGAAGGTTCTCTGATGGGAGATCTAGAGCTTGTATTTGTAGACGTCTTATCGGTACTGCCATTCTTATACCACAAAGGCCTTGGTGACAGGAATATAGAGGTTGGTGGGGGGCTAAGTGTGCTCTAAGATTGTTGCACAGCAGGATTCTCTGAGCCCGGATTGGAGGCTGGTCTGAGGGCCTGGTCCATCATGAGCAACCTGAAATTTCTTGGTTTTTCCTAGATCAGCTTTTGAAAGATGCACAGATCTTACACTTGGCTAGTGTACAGGTGTCTCCCAAACAATGGAGGCACCAAGTATGCCCATTCCTAACTGGGAATTCCTGGTTAAAAAAAAAGCAGTGCTGAAACCATGGGGATCCTGGTGATTGCAGTGAGAATGACTCACAGACGAAGATAGCCCTTCAACAAGGGGAAAGCGGGGATGTGGGGGAGGGAGTGAAAGGAAAGCCCCAAGTAAAAGAATTAATAATAAAATAATGAACTATGTAAACTCAAGTAAACTAAGGCCACAAACTAAGTAGAAAGGCTGAACCACTATAAAGTGGACAAACGAGATGTTCTGTTTCAAGCTGAAGGGCATTTGAGAAGGAACTAAGGGCAGTTCACCCGTACAGCTTTATATATCCTCAGTATGGGGCACGAAGAGGACTAGAGTGTGCATATTTGGGCAGAATAGGCACTGTTATTGCAAATCTCTGATCAAAAGTACATGCAGTGTATGTGCATCTGAAGTGGTGCACCATTAGGGACTCTACTTGTAGAAGAACAACATATGTTATTTATAAAAGAGGCAAATTTAATTTCCTGAAAGTAACTATTGGGCCAGCACTTCCAAAGCATACTTCTGGTCCGAGACTGCATCACTGTTACTCGGCACTATAGAAAGCAAACTACAGAAAACAGACACACAGAACATGCCAGGTATCAAACCCGGAAACAGCCAGCGCCTCCATTTTTCATTCACAACTCCCTTTAATAATAGGAGATCACTTTACAAAAGAAAAACATGCAGACATTACTCAGATTGTGGCTGTAATTATCCAGTTAAAAATTATGCCAGTAAACCTTTAGTGTATAACAGATCAAAAGGTGTCAGGTCTCTATTATTTTTCTTTTAAATCCTCATGCACAAATTATGATGCTGTATAATAGAATTAAGGCCACAGATTTGACCTATAATGTTTAAGAAAATTTTGGCACTAGGTGCCAATAAGTGCTTTGAGTCTGTCCACATCTATCATTATCTATGACATAATTAGAGTGACAAAACTGTAGCCTTAAATTTTTATTTTTTTTTTTATTTTTTTTTTACACTGTGCAGCTAAATTATTCTTTTATCCAAATGACATATGGTCCATTAGCAGTAAAGAAGAGGCCTAGCAGCAAGGAAGAGCTTCTCCATTTTTATATTTACTTTAGCTGAAATTATAAATCTATATTCCTTTGTGTTTGTGTGTTAAGCAAATACAGTGCTCAAGGCTGCAGGATTGACACTTAGCAGTGGAAACTGAACTATTTTATCCTCTGTACAGGCACAGCATGGCCTCAAACGGCTTCCTTAAAGTTCCTCTACCCCATTTTGGATGGGCTCCTGTCTTTATGATTATTCATTCCTTGGCTTTCAGTTGTGAAACTGATTTTTGAGATACAGACAACTAATCAAGGGAAACTTGACTGAGGTCACCAACTCACTTTACGTAAGCCAATGAGCAGTCATCACATGGCAATGACTTGCGGTCAGTGTCTACCTGGTCTATATTCAAACTGGTGAACTGGAGATAAATGACTCTAGTGATGTATCCCATCACTAGTTGTCTAAGCCATCCAGTGTCCCGATTTAATCTATATCCATCAAATACACTTATTTTCTTCTTGGGAAAACCTCAAATACAGAGTTAATTTTTTCATTATAACAGTTAGTGTCTCTATTTCAATTACATAATTTCTTATTTTAGGTTTTTGCTTTATTTGGATGACGTGGTAATGGACATCTTGACAGCAGGATCAATTATAATAAAGTACATTCAAAATTGTATGACATGACCAAAAATGCAGAAGTGTGTCTTCTTTATAAGATCTGCTACTGGCATTTTACTGATAAGCGCATTCTTTATTAACGTCAAGGGCTTACAGAGTGTGAGAATGTTTGATATATTAGCATCTGCATGTGGAATAAAGCAGATATCATAATAAAACCCAAACAGTGATTAATTAGGACTGCAAACTGTGAGACTAGCTATTGTTTGACTATGATGTCACTAGTTGAAATATCATAATAGAAAGAAGACACTGCCGAGTATTTAGTGGGTAGGTAAGCTATACAGTTTTAATAATATGATCTCTTAGTTTCTTTTTTTATTTTTATTTTTTAATTTTCATATTGCTTCCCCATTATCTCATAGCATTCGGGATCATTTACAACGAGACCGCAGTTAGAATGAATTAATTTTGTCGCATGTCTATCCTATTTGTCGCATTTCTATCATTGTCAACAGAATCAGGACTGAATATGTAATATATTTCACATTTTATTATGGTGATATATTGTAGAACCTTTTCAATATATAGTTTAAAACTAGTTAACTAGACTTCTGTTCACATATTTACAAACTAATCTGTGGAAGAAATGAAAAGCGGTCATCTTGGAAAGGCATAATAAGATGTTTTTAAATTAAACTACAATATGTATGCATTTTGCAAAGTATCTGAACAAAATCTTCCTTGAATATTTCAACTTTTTATTATATAGAAAAGCATTAACTAACGCCCATTATATTTAAGGTTGCATAAGTCTATTTTAAGCCCCATTTTTGGTCAACTCATACATTTCTGAAACAATGTATTGGCTGAAACTTTCTATATATGGTACCTGCCTGAAAGTAAATTCTGTTGTTAAGTTTGAGCAAACATAGTTGAATAATTTCCCTACTACCAAAAATATATTGCAATTTTGTTTTCAAAGCTCTACTACTAAAATTGCCCTAGGCAAAAAGTTTAAATTTGTGTGGCTAACATAATGGCAGAGTGCATTAGAAGCATGTAGTGCTCCAAAGTGGTGTTTCCAAGGTGTTCCAGAGGAGCTCTTTCTTAATTCACTCATATGACATGGAGGACCATTTACACCAGCCAACAAAGGGTTCACTATTATATAACAGCAACTCCTATCAGACCTGACAAACTCACTACACACGGCACACTGCTTTCATAGTATTGATCTATGAAGAATGTCTTGTGAGATCTTAAATGAAAGCCAGGATCACACTGGTCACTGGTGTCATGAAATGTATATACTGACAATATGTAAGAAGTTCTGTGTGTACACACACACGTTTTAAAGACCAAATCAAAACCGGGTTGCAAACTGGTTTCTGTTAGACAAAGAATGTATATTCACCTCTGTGCCTCAGTTCACATGTAAATCAAGCACTGTGAGCCAAACACAGCAGAAGCTCAATTTCAGTATGAAGTCAGCATACTGTAGGATAGACTCAGTGGACGGTGATGCAGCTGACCCTGGGTACATATAATGGATATAAGATAAGAGAAGACCAAAGGTGTCAAGGTTCCTTCCCCACTCTGAACTCTAGGGTAAAGATGTGGGGACCTGCATGGATACTTCTAAGCTTAATTACTAGCTTAGATCTGGTATCACTGCCACCATCCAGAATTTTCAGTGTCTGGATCATTCCCTGCCCCCCCAAAACCTTCCCCTCCCTGGGTAGCCTTGAGGGACTTCAATTCCCTGGTGAACACAGATCCAAACCCCTTGGATCTTAAAACAAGGAGAAATTAACCATTCCCCCTCCTTTCCCCCACCACCAATCCCTGGTGAGTTCAGATCCAATCCCCTTGGATCTAAAAACAAGGAAAAATCAATTAGGTATTAAGAAAAAAGACTTTTAATTATAGAAAAGAAAGGTAAAAGAAAACCCTCTGGGAGAGATTAGCATACCAGCTACTCTCAGACAACAGATTTCAAACATAGAGGATGTTCCCCTGGGCACAAATTTAGTTACACAAAAAAAAAAATACCCAAATACCCAATCTGATTCTACCTCTAATTGCATAAGACAGGTTACAAAGAAATAGACATAAACCTATTTATTCCTTTCTAAAACTTACTACTCTGATAAGAGGTGGTTCCTTGATCTTTTTCACTCCGGCTGAAACTGAAACTCTAAACAAAGGAAAAACTTCTCTCTTTTGAAACATCTTGTTTCCCCATTGGTACCTCTGGTCAGGTGTTAGCTAGGCTAGGTGAACTTTTTAACCCTTTACAGGTAAAAGAGGCATTAACCCTTAACCATCTGTTTATGACAAAAGGACACCTTTTTTCCCCTTCACTGAGGAAGCAAAAAGGACAGCACTTTTCACATTCATTAAAGAGATCCTGCTGAGGTTGGTTGGGGGACACTGAGATTGCTTTAGGTGAGAAACTACTTTAGATGAGGGTTTAGCAAATTAAAGTTTAGACTCTAGGAAGCATGTTATCATTTGGGTTTATATGTAACCATTTGTTTCCATTACCCTCTCTCACTCACCCTCAGATCTGAGCCTCTGATAGTAAAGTTGTGATTGATTTTACTATATCTCAGTGCTGTGATGCTACATAGGAGCTGACCCTCAGTTGAATCACAGAAACTAGTGCATACACAGTCCCTTGGTGGGTAGCAAATGTGGTATTTCTGTGAGTAGCCAGTGACAGCGGCTGAATAACACAGGAGAATGCTTCAAAGGGGCTCAGGGATTGGGGTGCACCTATTAACCTGCTAAGGATAGTGAAGGCTAGCATTGCATCAAAGACACTGTTTGGGTGCCTAACAGATTGGTGGTGTCAGGAAGCTGACACCCAGCTAAACCCAAACACTCTGGGAGCAAAATCCTGGCTCCAATGAAGTCAATGGACAAATTCCCTTCAACTTCAATAAGGTCAGGATTTCACCCTCAGTTTTATTCACTGAAATCTGCAAGTTCTGGTGTGTGCTTTGCCATTATACATGATTAGAGAAACAGACCAACTGACCTATTAGGGCAATATATAAATTGGTAATCTGATGTACCACTTTACACAGGTATTAAATGATGAGGGAAAAGAGAGAGCGCTAGATCAGCAGTTACACAGATAATTACACTTAAAACACCAATTACCCAAATGAGTGTATGTGTAATTATCTGTGTAACCACTCTTTTTCCTCCTCATTTAATACATGTGTAATGTGGTACATCAGATTACCAATTTATATGTTCCCATAAAGGGACAATTCTATTTTTATCACTAGGCAATTGTATGGAGTCAAAGGACTGAACCCATGTAAGTGATAGTTGTAGTTTGGTAAATCTAGTATCCAAATACTGAATGACAGCATCAAGCACATAGACTGGAATTTCTACAGCTTTTTCTCTAAAAACCCAGACATATTTACCATTTTGAATTTGCCATTCCTAAGGAGAAGTTTAAGATATAAGGGCTATGATCATCTTCTAGGGCTATGACCTCCAGTATAACATTTTCTAGCTCTTGCAAAGCCTCAAACATGAAGAGATCCTCTCCTCAGAAAGTAACGTAGTACAGAACCAAATCTCATTGACTTTCAGTAAAACTTGTGCTCCTAAGCCACTTTGAAAATTTCACCCTCTATATGTGGGATGGATACCTCTGAAATAGCTCACAATTGTCTCAAGGCTGAACCAATAGCTTAGACCAAACTATTGCAACAATCATAGAATGAAAGACATTAGATAAGTAATTACAAAGTCTCTTCAGGAAGTATTCCTGCCATGCATATAGAAAGGTGGGTTTTATTACAGTGTTTGCTAGTGGAGCCATTGACAGTTCTCTAGAAAAGCAAGAGTCAGTTTATATTGAAGAATTTTTAGTATACTCTTTGCTGGCACAGTACATTTGCAATCAGAGCTCGTGGAATTAAGATAGCTTTAAAACTTATATAGAATCAAGGGAGAATACAATCAAACTGCTTGATCTGAAGCTAAATGTTGCAGTAGTGACTAAAGGCTGTTCAAATGTGCATGCAGAGCAGGCTTAGAGAATATTTTCTTTAGAAATTATGAATTGCATCAGCCACAACTTTGAGGTTACTATTCTGGACTACAAAATCATCACCATCTTAGAAAAAATTAAAGTATGTTGAAAGACATTTTAAAATACTTAGGTTTCAAAAGTCAAAAGCAATTTCAAGGTTTCTTCTCTACATTTTAAATAGAAAACAAAAATTAGTTACCATCTGACAAAGGATTTCTATTTCTACACTTACTACTGTCTCTAATTGATGGAAGTCAGGTCATATTAAAATACTTTAGCAGTTATACTCTTCTTAAAATGTCTATACTGGAACACAAAATTTGCACCAATGGCAACTATTCAGTATAAATTGGACTGAAAACCACTCACAGAAAAATCAGAGCAAATTTAATTTCAACTGTTCTGTTATTTCTTCATTTTCTTCTGCAGGATCTTTGGGTAAAAGACCAAGATTCAATAGGTATTTCACAACATGTCTAACTTTTGAACACTTCAGTGGTAAGACTTCAGGTGTCTAAAGTTAGGCTTGATCTTAAGCACCTTGCTGGAAAAGGACTTAAACAAGCCGAGAAAATTGGAGACATCAGAATTCTGACAGGGAAGGAAACCACCACATTTCAGAGTTCTGTGGTCAGTCTTACAATGTAGACTGCTAATGGCATTTTAACCATGAAATAAGATTACTTCACATAAATATTTGATCCAAAACATTAGTAACTATGGATCTCAATCATTAAAGGATGAGGTATTAGAATCTTGACACAAAGCTGAATGAGAAAGACTAACAAAGCGTAAATGCTTCATAAGGCAAATATTCCAATAACCTAATGCAAAATGACAAACCAATAAAACCCTTTTCTTTTCCCTTGAACCAACCACGTATCTATCCGATGGGGACTTTTTGCTGTTTTCCATAGATTCATTGTTTTGCTTTTAAGCTTTTGATTTTCTGTTAACCATTTCACAAAGGAGATAATATCTCCAAATCTAATGAGACTGTTCAAAAAGATTGCATATCCCATTTCTGAATTCATAGTAATTTAAAAGGTGGTTCCATAAGAAATTATGGCCAACAAAACATGCAGTTCTTACAGAAAAAGTAACAGGGTTAATAGAAGATTAATTTAAAATTGTAGTTAGGGTTAACAACTCAATATAACATGTTACATATGTCTTTGATACAAAATGTCAATGGCATTCACAAAACTGCTGTGCAGCACGACATACAGGATTTATTAATGGGTCTCTTAAGGTTTGCTTTCATTTCCCAACAATTACCATAGAAGGAATCACTCAATTCCTTTTCCCCCTTTTTCCTGAGTTCTTATTGATATGCACTATAAACAGACTCATGTTAAATTCACCTAGGTCCTTAGATTCCTCAGACAAAACCTCATAATGCAAACAAAAAAATTATATCCATTGCCTAGATAAATTCTTGTATTATTTCTTGTTTCCAGGTGCTGATGACCAAAATATTACCTGTTAATCCTTTTATCTTTTCTCTATTGTATCATCACTTTCAGTTATCTCATCTTGTGGATGATGACTGAAGAAAACTCTTCTGCATAAATTAGAGGTTTAAGGTTATTTTCAGGGAGGCTGGCACAGTCAAAGTTGAATACATAATTTCTCTTAAAAGGCCATCCCTTCTAAAGGGAAGAGCTAACAGACAGCTCAGAAGTGATAACCCTCTACATTGCCAAAACTATAGTTCTCCAGTAAAGAGTGATGCTGAATATGTTAACCAAAAGCCTAATTGAATCTTGGCCATCATCATGGAGTCTAGCGACCATCAAATAGAGCCATGATAGGAAAAAACAGAAAACCTATTTTTTGTTGTCAGAATTAACCTGAGCACAAACATCAGACCCTAAACTTAGTTCTCCTGAACAGATATTTGGGCGGTGGGGAATTTTCCAAAGCGCCAAAGTGACTTTGGAACACAAGTCCATTTGACTTTCGGTGGAACTTCTGCTCCCAAGTCATTTGGGAACTTTTGAAGATTCCACACCATGGCACCTAAATAAATGGTCTGATTTTCAAAAAGTTCTGAGCTACCCAACAGCTCCCACTGCAGACAGTAGATCTCATAGGAATCAATGCTGACATATCTACATCCTAAAGGAGGGATTTAAGCCGTAACTGGGGATTTTCTTGCTTAAACTGGTGTGTGCAAAATAATAGATTTTACATATACCTTCCTGCTTATGTTTTGTTATGCTGAATAATGTATGTGTTAAGACTGCAATTTCCAACAGCATCACACAGCTGCTAACCACCACAAATACATTAAGTCAGAGAAGCTCTATTTGGAGAATGAAATGTTTCTCTAAAAGACTCACCATCTCATCTGTGACAAATCCAAAAGGCCTTCTACTCCTTATAATTAAGTTCAAGAACCAAAATAAAACCACATACTTAGTATGACAACTGAAGATTATCTTGGGAAAATGACACCAGGCATGGCTGAAATAGACTGTGAACACCAGTCAGTGTTTATATTTGATCAGTTTTGAAAGCAGACTGCATTATTAGCAACAGTGTTTATGGAAGTCTACTTAAAGATATAATCCATCTTTTCCTAACTGAGGTCAGTTAATCCATTGCAGTTGAACACAGTACTAAATATACTAACCCAAAATATACCAAGGAATAGGCAACTCTCACTTTAAGTACCAAATATAGCTCTTTAAAATTAGGCAGGTGACAGAACTGATGGAAAATAACCACAAACTCATTTGCCAAATAAGGTGTGTTCAGAAGAGGCTGTATCAAAAGCAACTTGATAGGATGCCAAAAAATGGGCTTGTGGGACTGTGTAAATTTTAAAGAAATAACTACCTTAAAATGCAGTTTTGAATTTCCATATTTATTTTCCACCAATGTCTTTGTATTGAGCCACTTTAATTTACAAAACAAAAACAAAGGGTCTCTTTTTATTAATTGGTAACACTTAGCTCAGTCTGGTATATCAAGTAGTCACAAAAATATCCACAAAGTTTCTGGAATCCTAATTTAGCTAATAATTTTGCCTTTTTACTACTTCTAGGAGGCAAAATAGATTATTGCCAAATAAGAACTGTAGAGGAAGCTGTATAGTGGTAAATTTGTTTCTAGTCACTATAGTTAGCAGATGTAACATGCTGCATCAGTTATACACAGTATTTATCAAATCACTTGATAATAATTACATGTTAATACATAGCTACGAATTAAATGTTACCTGAAACAGACTTGAGAAAGAAACACTAGAAGATATAAATACTTCATTTTGAAAACAGGATTTGGCATTTATCTTTGTTTAAAAACTTGCTGAAATTAATGTACCAGGTAGTCTGTTGCAAGTCATACAACCTTCCTTTTACAGCCATCACAATTTAGTTGATGTGACTTTTGCTATCAGCTTAATTCAGGAAGAGTTTTCGGTCTCTCGAGAGAGCAAAATTATGAACAATGAAAAGAATGATCATTTAAGTGACAGATACTCTTGAATTACTGTTTTTAGTCATTCTAAATATGATCAGTTATCCATTTAATTTACAAGGAAAAATAATCCTGTATAGCCAAAAGGTGATGGCTGACACTTAGTAAGAGATTAAACTATTTCCACTTTGAAATCACTTGGCTCCTGATGAAGTAAAGCTCATTCGCTAAATTGAAATGGATGATTCATGAGTTCATTAATATTAATTTTGACTGCTAATAGATTCATTAATGGTAGAACACTCAAACCCCTGAAATACCAGGTATTTTCACATGATAAAGCGTTTGAGGGAAAGAAATAATTGGGCATGGCTTTAATTTGAAATGCCAATGTTCACTCTAGCAAAGTATGTCTTCCCTAGTGGACCCTTAATTTATGTGCAATATGTAAATGTTTCAAAGAATTTTTTCAATTCTGGAAACACTATTCCTATTTCAGCATTTTGGATTAAATCCTGAAAAAAAGTTAAGTTCTATAGACAGAATTCTCTTGGACTTCAACAGGATCAAGATTTGGCCTGTAATCTCAAGTAAGGGCATTCCTTAAAATCAAAAGTCTCAGAAGTACCTTCAGGCCCATAATACTTTGGATTTAGCTTAATAATTAAGAGATGTTCATCCAGAGATCAAGAAAGTGGAAAGAATTTTACAAGAAAAACTTTAAGCTCTTTCTCCAAAAGAAATCTTCAAAATGTAACACTTGTAAGGGAATGTAACAGTTAATTTACCTGTGGACTGTCCCTTTAAGGATTTAGAGCACAGCTGAAGAGGTAAAAGGGAACAAAATGTGGAAGCAAGGCATGGTGTGGTGTGGTGTGGGTGTGTTCTCGTCAGACTGAATTGATGTAAGGTTTATGCAGGCTGCCTCAAATATATTAAAGTTTCTAAAACTTCAGTTTTGAAATCATTCCTGGAAGGTAACAAAAACAGGATCCTTCACAAAATTTCTTTTCAGATCTCAACTTAATCTGGATAATACGTCAAAATTTTTCTGTAGGCCCCGTAGTGCTCAAATTGTCCCCATTATAGGAACTAATATAAAAAAGTTTACTCAGTTCATTGGACTGGCTGGTCATTCCTAGCTCATCTGCTTTATAATCTGTACATATAGACTTCGTAAAACCAGTC
This sequence comes from Gopherus evgoodei, assembly GCF_007399415.2. NCBI lineage: Eukaryota > Metazoa > Chordata > Testudines > Testudinidae > Gopherus > Gopherus evgoodei. The sequence goes on along the minus strand of NC_044328.1, from coordinate 36,914,068 downwards.
AGGTAATTATCACATTTTCAAACCCAGAATAGTTTCAGCATGTTTTCCCATGAACAGCATAGACAGAGATTCCCCGTAACACCCATTCCACCCAGTCAAGCAGTCTATAACTTATTTTTATTACAGATTCTTGGGAAAAAAACAAATCAATCTATGTTTTCGGAAACCATGCTAGAATCATTCATAGGTTCAACTAAATTTGTGTGCACTGCCACAAACTCTCATATATTGTGGAACTGACTGCTCTTGGGTTGTTCTATTGTAACTATTGTCTGTTTTATTTTACAAAGGCTAGAAAGCCTTCTTCCTTTTAATAGAAAACCTTTGTTTTATTCTGGTGCTTCACATTAAATGTATGAGTCTCAGAGGATGCCTTGGAGTGGCATTTTAGGGTTTACTATTCTCTGTCTGTTTCAACTGTAGTTTTCTTGCACAGTCCTTTTAGTGAATTAATATAGCATCATACGAATTAACAAATGCATACATTGATTTGAATCAGTGTTATTTTCATTGTTGCAAAACCTAGTTATGTTTTGAAATGTACAGAATGCATTTTTCCTTTAAGCACACTGTACTTAAAACATTCTATTTTGATATTCTCAGGCACCCAATCATCTGCTGTCCATTAGAATTCAGTAAACTGCTGACCCGACAACTGTTTGGAGAATGAGGGCAATTATTTAGCTATGTTCAAATACTTGCAACAATAGCTTGCATGTATAATCAAAAGCTGCCAATTACAAAACTCTTCTGAATAAGTACCTCTCTGCAAAGGAATAACAATGACCATAGTACAGCACAGATGTTCTCACTGTTTTGGGGAGTTTTGCCTCAAAGAGAGTGTGCAAAAAATCTAATTTTCTGTCACAAAGTAATACACAAAGCCTATGGCCTCAAGCCTGCTTCCACTGATGTTAATTTAAAAAGTCCCAGTGCTTCAGTGGGAATACATTGGACCCAAAGATTTAAAAAAAGTGGCTGTCTGATTAGATTCAAATATATCAATATTTAAAGCTAAGGCTTTGGAAATGATGTGTGTGGTATTTGCTACTTATTACTGCCAGAGCACAGGGCTGTCCCTCTGGGTGGGCAACTGCCCAGGGCACTGTGGTCAAGGGGTTTCAGAAGGTCTGTGCCCACCTGGGAGGTGGGGGGAGGGGAGAAAGGGGCTATGGAGCAGGACCAAGTGTTCACACAAATCCTCTCTTTACCATCCCAGCAGCATGACACCTGCACAGTCACTGCCACTTCACCTGTTGCTGCTGCTCTGTCTGCTGAGCTGCCACCCACTGCTTAGGGATCAGTACTTAAAGAGGTGCCTAAGAAAGTTCACCCAGGGTGCCATTTTCCCTAGGGCCGGCCCTGCCAGAACGTGCCTGATAAGTGATAGCTCTGCTGTAGTGCAAGAAAATAGAAACACATTTCACTGAGTTCTATCCCACTTCTAGTAATAGAAAATCAACTGTGCAGAGCACAGTCTTCCTACGTGTCACATGTTTATGCTTTTCATTTAGGAAATATATTTACAACTCACAAAAGAATGTTATTGTTAGACTCTGAAGACCTTCTCTCTTTTCTGTAATTTAGGAAGTTTGACAAGCTGTCTATTAATTTTTCACTTAAAAGTCCAAGTCAGTATTTACCATCTCAACTTTACATCTTTTGTTGACGATGCATAAACAAAAAATAGGGCCACGCTAGGTTCTGAACCATTTCTTTATGGAGACCAATTCAATGAGGTGAACACACAGAGCATGCAAATGCCTTTTATAAACTAGCATCCCTCCTGTGGTAGTGCTTTTTTTTCCCTTCAGAGATTTTGGGTATCAGATAATTCCTAAATTAAAGGCTGAAAGTTGATAGACATTCAAGGTGTGCCCCATAAAACTATTTTACTCAAAAACAGTTACTCATTTTTCAAATTGAAATGACAAAGGATTATGGATAGACTATTTGTGTCATATTCAGTGTTCACGTATCTAGAGCCATTTGTTTCCGTCTATCAATATTTTGATTCTTCTGAATCTCTTTAGAAGTACAACACATTAGAAGGTTTTCATTGTTTTAGCAATTGTTCTCTCAGCCAGGAAAAGTTCACGATATAATCTCACATCATCTTTTATCCTTTCATTACAGCTGACAGACCAAATATTTAAAATGTAACTGTGGTATTTTACATTTATTCTACAGAAATGTATGATGTAATCAGTGCCTTGTTTAATAACAGTCATAGTTAATAAATGAGAAATAAATTAAATGGTTTTAGACTTACTTTTTGTCATTGAGATGATATATGTAAGTTTGTTAATTATGCAGCTGGAGAGTGTTATATCTGCCCCTCTGGCAGAGGTTTTGAGACCTGCTTTTGTTAGCTGAGTTTGCAATTTGGCAGTCAGACTCCCAAATTCTGTTCATTGTGTCTCGTGTAGGCTTTTTGCATAGTGAAGAATTTCATCTTAACCAGTTTGTCATGATGGAAAGAAGCCAACTCTGTCGCTAAAGTTCAGAATCAGTGTGTACTTACCACTATATTACTCACGAAGAGACACAGAGCTGTTTGCCGTAAAGATGGAAAGTAAACTCTCAAAGTCTACTGTATCAGAAAACCACCAAATACCTTAGTCCTTGTTTACCAATGTTAGACTAGAGCAGTTTGTTTTTTCATAATCTGTCATAGCATTATCTAAGTCCCTCGCCAACTTACTAAGTTCGTTTTATCTGAAGTGGTTTGCTAGAAGGCATTGTTGGTAATTAGATGGACTTCAGAGCAGTGAAGATTTGAATTTTAAACTCAAAGCTTTGTAATAGTCTGTGTATAAAAATATTTATTTCATAATCTAAATCTGGTAAAGAATGCAGTGGTTTAAATACATATTTTTTTCAGGGATATTTTAAATTCAACTGATATCTGTTAGCAATCCAAATGCATTCTGGTGTTTTAGTTATAATTCAGGTGCATTTTCATAGCTCCTAATGCTTAATATGATCAAAGACTCTTAAAGCCATGCCTCAAAGTGATTTAGTTAGTTATAACTCCTTATTCATATCACCCGAGACTGTTATGAAATATGAGCAGTTAGGTATCCCACAGTGCTTTGGGTGCACCTTGGTGCACTTTAGTGGAACAATATGCAGTGAAAGTCTGCAGTCTTAAAAGTCTTTAAAGAACTGCTATAGTATCTAACTGATAAAATTGATGGTCCTGAAGATAATACAGCAATTTATATTTTTATAGGACTTTATAACCTGGTGGCAACAATAGGAAAAAACCATCAGTATTCCCATCAAGTAGTTGAATTATTTTTCCCCTCTTTGTTATTCTATCCTCAAATAAATCCCAGTTATCATATTTAACTTCTCTTACCAGGTGAAGAAAAGTCTAATAAAAAGCTTCCCTCCCAAGAAAGAACAAATGTAAGTAGATGAGTGTTCATAAGAAACATGTAACAAAAAAAAGAACACTATGCCGTTATACTCAGGGAGTTGGGTGAAACTTCATTGAAGCTGGCAGGTGTAGCAGCCATCACTCATTCAGGCTCGAAGTAAAGCAATTGAGCTCTTGTGAAATAGATAGCTGAAACAGTAAAAGTCTCCACCCAAAACATAGGACTTGAGCCTTTCAGCCTAAAGGGTTTCCCACAGGTCTGATAAAGGCAGGGGCAGAGGACTGGACAGGTTGTGCACAAGTGTGCAAGTGGGAAGAGTGGGGGGAGAAATAAATATCCTAGAAAACAGAGAAGGCAGAGAAAGCCAAGTATAGCCAGAGAAGGTCTTTAAACATGACCTCTCAGAAAAGCTTTAAAAAGAGCTGTCTGGAAAGGGTCTTCAAACTGTGAGGAAAGAAACTGTCTCCTATTGGTTTATTCCTGCTGTTCTCAGGGAAATAGGCATTTATGTAAATAAAACAGGATGCAGAGAAATACTTGACTCCATCATTAATTTCTCTTCCTAATGTAAACAACTCACAAGATTTTGGCTAATTAATCTGATCAAAAGGGAGTAACAGAATAGTATGAGGGCCCAGTTGGGACATAATTCAAATGCTAACAGTTATAGTACTGTATAGCAAGTGATAGACAACTTACAGTAATTTGGTAGACTAGGACACCGTCAGTACTTTCATTAGTATCGTTTCTTTTACACACACACACACACACAAAACTAGGAAATACTTGTGCAGCACCAGTGCAGTTACAGGGCAGCTGAGTACTACAGAAAACAGGGAAATGTCAAATTCCCAAAGACCTTAATATGAAGAGAACATAATGAAAGTCTCTTCAGCCAATACACTACAACCTTGTTGCCCAGAGGTGGTATCTCTAGAAAAGAGTGGTTCAGGCTCAGTGTTCATTCAGGTCTTGCTTCATTAAATACAATTTAAAAAACTGGGGGGGAGGAAAGGAAGAAAAAAACAAGGACCTTATCCAAAGCTTACAAGAAGGTCAATATGTATCTTTCCATTGACTCCAATTATCTTTGTCACAGGCCCCACTTAGTGCCAATTCTAGTGGACTTGTGGTAAAATGGCAACTAGATTTTGAGGTGAAATGACCAGAAGCAGCACACAAGTCAGACCATCATCCCTTAGGGGAGGATTTAGAGAGGATACTCTAGACCAGGGCAGGAAAACTTTTTGGCCTGAGGGCCACATTGGGTTTCAGAAATTATATAGAGGAACGGTTAGGGTAGGGGGTCGTGGCCCGGCCCGCACCTCCTATCTGCCCCCCCCAGGACTCCTGCCCTGGCCAACCCCCCCATTCCCTGATGGTCCTCCCCGGGACCCCTGCCCCCTCCACATTCCCCCACTCTGTCCCCGACCACGCCCAGACCCCTGCTGCCCCATCCAACCCCTCCTCTCATTCCTGACGGCCCCTTGGGGACCCCTTCCCCATTCAATCATCCTTTCTCCCTGTTCCTGACTGCCCCCAGAACTCCTTCCCCTGACTGCCCCCTGCTGCCCCATCCAACCCCCACACCTTCCTGACTGCCCCCCAGAACCCTCTGGCCCCTACTCCCCCCCCCAACCACCTCAACCCCTATCCACACCCTCATCCCTTGACCACCACCCTGAACTCCTCTGCCTTCTATCCAACCTCCCCTGCTCCGTGCCCCCTTACCGTGCTGCCTGGAGCACCGGTGGCTTGCGGCACTACAGCTGTGACGCTGCTGCCACCACCACGCAGCACAGAGTACTGGATCAAACCGGGCTGTACAGCTGTGCTGCACCAGGAGCTCACAGCCCTGCTGCCCAGAGCATTGCGCCAGTGGTAGAGCAAGTTAGCTGAGGCTGCGGAGGAGGGGAGATAGCAGGGGAGGGGCCTCGGGGGCCGGGCAGGATGGTCCTATGGGCTGGATGTGGCCGGTGGGCTGTAGTTTGCCCACCCTGCTCTAGATTAAAGGGTAGAGGATAGATGGTGATAAAGTACAGGTAGGAACTGAAAATAAACAGTCAAATGAAAAAATCTCAATTACATCACATGGAGAAGATATAAAATTTGTCTATATTTAGTTGTTTAAGTGCTTGTATACAAATGCTAGAAGTCTAAATACTAGGATGGGTGAACGTGAGTGCCTGGTATCAAGAACAGGATATTAATATAACATACATTGCAGCAACTTGATGGTCATCCAATGAAATTAATAGGCAGCAGATTGAAAACATACATAAGGGAGTTCTTCTTCACCCAATGCCCAGTCAACATCTGGAACTTATTGCCAGGGGATGTTATAAAGGCCAAAAAGGTAAATGGATTAAAAAAAGAATTAGATTAGTGTATGAAGGATAGGTCTATCAATGGCTATTAGTTAAGATAAGCGACACAACCCTATGCTCTGGTGACCCTAAGTCTTTGACTGTCAGATGCTGGGAATGGACAATAGAGAAAGGATCACTTGATAGATGCTGTGTTCTGTTCATTCCCTCTCAAGCATCTGGCCCAGCCACTGTCAGAAGACAGGCTAGATGGACCATTGGTCTGACCCATGATGCCTATTATTATGTTCTTGATTTGAGACCTCAAATGCATTTCACATAGGCCACAAAACAGCTCTCCGAAGTTACCTTTCGGTTGCTGCAAATCTAAACTCAGACATTACATCGCTACATCCCATTACCACTCAGTCAAATCATATTGTTCTATGTATATCCCATACTGCAGCCTACATAAATGTAAACTACATTAAAAGAATGTTAAGGTTGCAAAGTCAAGCACTCAAAAAGTTAGGAAAGGCCTGTGCAACCTAGTTCTACTCCCTACTGCAAATGCAGGATGATACAGTCTTTAATTACAGAATTGGAGGGTGGTTGCTATGGAGGGCAGTTGCGATGGAGGTAGGTTGTGACGGAGGGGAGGTCGCTACGGAGGGGTGGTTGCCATGGAGGGGCGGTTCATAGAATCATAGAAGATTAGAGTTAGAAGAGACCTCAGGAAATCATCTAGTCCAACCTCCTGCTCATAGCAGGATCAACCCCAACTAAATCATCCCAGCCAGGGCTTTTTCGAGCCAGGCCTGAAAAACATTTAAGGATGGAGATTCGATCACTTCCCTAGGTAACCCATTCCAGTGCTTCATCACCCTCCTAGTGAAATAGTTCTTCCTAATATCCAACCTTAACCTCCCACACTGCAACTTGAGACCATTGCTCCTTGTTCTGTCATCACCACCACTGAGAACAGCCGAGCTCCATCCTCTTTGGAACCACCTTTCAGGTAGTTGAAGGCTGCTATCATATCCCTCTCACTCTTCTCTTCTGCAGACTGAACAAGCCTAGTTCCCTCAGCCTCTCCTCATAAGTCATGTGCCCTACCCCCCTAATCATTTTCATTGCCCTCTGCTGGACTCTCTCCAATTTGTCCACATCCTTTCTGTAGCAGGGGGCCCAAAACTGGACACCATACTCCAGCTGTGGCCTCACCAGTGCTGAATAGAGGGCAATAATCACTTCCCTTGATCTGCTGGCAATGCTCCTACTAATGCAGCCCAATATGCCATTAGTCTTCTTGGCAACAAGGGCACACTGTTGACTCATCCAGCTTCTCATCCACTCTAATCCCCAGGCCCTTTTCTGCAGAACTACCTCTTAGTCAGTCAGTCCCCAGCCTGTAGCAGTGCATGGGATTCTTCACTTGTCCTAGTTGAATCAGATTTCTTTTGGCCCAATCCTCCAATTTGTCTAGGTCACTCTGGACCCTATCCCTACCCTCCAACATATCCACCCTTCCCCCCAGCTTAGTGTCATCTGCAAACTTGCTGAGGGTGAAATCCACCCCATCATCCAGATCATTAATGAAGATGTTGAACAAAACTGGCCCCAGAACCAACCCCTCGGGCACTGCACTTGATACTAGCTGTCAACTAGACATCGAGCCACTGATCATTACCCATTTTGCCCAGTGATCTAGCCAGCTTTCTATCCATCTTATAGTCCATTCATCCAATCCATACTTTAACTTGCTGGCAAGAATACTGTGGGAGACCGTATCAAAAGCTTTGCTAAAGTCAAGATATATCATGTCCACCACTTTCCCATATCCACAGAGCCAGTTATCTCATCATAGAAAGAAAGCAGGTTGGTCAGGCATGACTTGCCCTTGGTGAATCCATTGACTGTTCCTGATCCCATAGTCCAGAATGTCACACTCTCTCAGGGCTGGAGTTACAAAGCAGACATCCCAAGGGTCAACCTGGATTATCCCTAAAACACATTTGGAGCTGATAGATTACAACTCTGTGACCTTTCAAAGACATAGGTTGTAACTCGTGTGTTTATGTGTATAGGTTTGCATGCATTAACTTTGTAATAATGCATTTTTTTCCTAGTTAATAAATCCTAAAATAGTTTACTATAGAATTGGTTATAAGCATTGTCTTTAATGAGAGATCTAAGGTACAAATTGACCTCGGGTAAGTGACTGGTCTCTTGGGACTGGAAATGACCTGAATCTTGTGTGATCTTTGGCATATAACCTTTTTGATACCAGGGACCAGCTTGCTGCCTTCCTAACTGTGTCAGGAAGATCTCAGGGAACAGCACTTGTCCACAGACTAGTCATTGAGAAACACTGGTGTACAGAAATCAACCATCACTACACTATTTTGCCAACCTGGCATACTTAGACTGGAATGCCCAGGGGACTGTCTGTGACTCCATAGTAAGACTGTTATAGTGCTTGAGGAGTTCACCTTTGTTACAAAGTTAGTGAAATCTAATTACAGAGCATACAACCAGTTTGGAATCTTTGCCCTGCTTTTTGACAGTCTGCCCTGAGGTTGGCACTCACTGTTGTGAACCACTTTGGACAGCATGACAGACACTTCTAAAAACAGTTATTTTCCAAGGTTATTTCCTCTTTTAAAATACATACAAAGAATGAAAGCCATACTTTGGGTAAATTAGTTTTGTCATTTCTTAGAATGCTGTCTATTTGTGTCTGCCAAAAGCCATTTTCTAAAAGGCATGTCAAATGAATATTAGTATGGTTCAATGAAGAATGGATGACATGCACATAGTTACAGGTTTTATTAGTAAACTGCGGAGTTCCTCTACCCCTAAACAGCAAAATGCAGTCACATTCTGGGATTTAATAGAGCTAACATTTGTCTGTGAATACATAGCTACATACTATATTTATATATAAAAGCTTCTTCACATAGTTCTAGTTCTCTAAAGATGCATTTCTACATCATACAAATACATACTAGTGTTTTACAATTTACCAGCCAAATAGCAAGTAACCATAACACCTGAAACAGTGACATGAACCAGAATTCTTATGTGAATGAGAACCTGATGTTAGAACCAGCTCTTCAGAATAGGATTGCTACAGAGCTCCCCCTTAGCTAAAACAACCTAAAGCCTCATATCAAATAAAAAAAATAAGCTGATATTGAGTAACTGTAGTCAACCTACTTTTATATGGTGAGAACATTACTGTTAATATCGAATGAATGAATGTACAGCTGAATAGAGCAGTATTCAATCCTCTCCCCTCCCCTTCTGCCCCCCAGGAGGAGATGTAAAGCACCATTGAGCCCCGGCTATAGCACCTTCCACTGAAAAATAAAGTTAGAGCTTCGGCAATTGCAGGACCTGAGATTTCACTCTACTGAAACAAAAACTCCCTGGTCTTGATTCTGGGTGCTGCTAGCATCCATGGACTGGAAAACCCACCAAGTCACAGGAAATCCACCCAGCGTACGGAGGATTTACTGGTGCCATAGACCATGTGCTGCCCCATTTATATCTTCCCAGAATAGAAGAAAGTGAAGCAGAAAAGGATGTGGCTGGGAAGAAGTGTGCTCCAGTATTCTGGGCTCCAGGAGTGGGTTTTACTTATGTTGGGGTCTGGACCAATCCCCAGCTAGTCCCTGAATCAGGAAGTTGCAACGTGGTGCGTTGTCTCTTTACACAACAGAACATGTAGAAACCACACAGACACAGAAGGGTTCCAGAGAACTGCATTTACTAACATATCCTATATGATTAGGTCTAGTCATATAGTGTATGCCTACACTGTACACTAAGCTCAGGCTCTGACTCAGATTTGATCCCAAGCCCCACTTCTGTCCACACACAAATCAGATTGTCTCAGGTCAGAAAGCACTCAGTACCCAGGTCCTAGAATCCTGCTAGGGGATGGGTCAGAGCCTGAATCCTTCTGTGAGTTGGGTCCAAGCCCTATAATTTTGCAGTGTAGATACAGAGAAAGCTGCAAACCTGAGTCAGAAGACTTGTGCGGTGCAGTATGGACTTATTAGCATGACAGTGAGACCCAAGTCCATTAGTTCTAAGGCCAGGTTTACAATTCCATGTGGACACTCAAGCAGGCTTGGAAACGCCAAATCCACAATTCTGAGTCCCAAAAACCTTGGTATACACTGTAGTGTAGACACATACTACTGCTCTGGCTGATTTCTGAAACCGGACAAGATGAACACCATTACACAGCTCACAAACTATTTAACATTACTACCCAATTCCTGTATACTACATGATGTCAATTCCCTCCAAACTGAGTGGCATTGCAACAGAGAATCAGAGCCCTGGACTTCAAGGAGGATTTGCTGAGGCCCATACAATGCATTCCAAGAGAGTGGCAATAGCACACCTACAGAAGAGTTACTTCAAACAATTCTTTCATAGTCTCGAAGTGAAACAGAACAAAATAGTAAATATGTTACCTGGCATTATTGTTCTAAATGTGACATTTTGAAAAAGAATACCTAATTTACACAGCTTAAAGAATGGGCCCATGTTTGAATTACAGTCTCTATGAAAATCTGAAATGTAAGAAGCGATTGCCTGGAGAAACTCCTCAGCTGCATTACTGCCATCATCTCCCTCCCTCATCCCACCCATCCCAATTTGGAATTGCAGCAGATATGGCTGCTGTTTAGCCTCCTTTCCTATTCACTAGCTTTAGTTCTGTACATAGGAATTTGTTGGACCAAAATAAGAGAAAACCAAAAATAGTGCACTTAAAGGATTTCAAAACCTACAGGAAAGACTGCTCAGATTAAAATATAACATTGGTCCCTATTTGGGGAAGGTTGTGCTTAACAAGGAGTAACACTAGTACTTTGTTGTTGTGAGTTAAGGCTGGAAAAATCTCAACAGTTATGACATTTGTGATACTTTTACTGGCTTCATGCATATCTGAATAAATCAACATCTAAACTTAACACTGATCTGTTTTCCATCATCAATAGTAAACAGAGTAAAATTAAAGACTCCAGGAAAAAAGTATTAGTACATGTTTCAAAATTTCCATGTTTTGCTCAATCATTGAGTAGCCAAGCATAATGTCAATGAATCTCAAACAAGTAATTTGAATATATGGCTTTAGAGGTATTGAGAGAGATTTCCATTTGTAAAGCTGAAATCAACAGCATTACTTGCTAAGCATTGTGTCAAATAAAATTAAACAGTTACTAGCTGTGGGAAAAAAATTGTCTGTAAGAAATAGTCAAGTTTGGTTCTGTGCCATTTTCTGCAAAGGAGCAGAAAAGTGACATGGTTTGTAAATCTTGCTACAATCAAAATAAAGCAGTTTATCTAGTAAATATTGACTTTTACTAACAGAAATTGGAGGTTGAAGGTGGGGGAGAATCAGGGCCGGTGTGAGGAAGTTTCGCACCCTAGGTGAAACTGCCACCTTGCGCCCCTCCCCACTCCAACCCTATGGCATCTCCGCCCTGAGGTGCCCCCCATGGCAGCTTCCTCCCCCCTGCCCTGAGGCACCCCCCCCCCGCAGTAGCTCCCCCTCCCTGCCCCCAGGGAGCCATCAGGCACCTCCCCACCCCAGCTCACCTCTGCTACAGAAGTCCTGCTGTAGGGAACCTCTGGGCTGGATGCTGGCAGCTCAGACTCCCTCTCCCTCCCAGCACAGCAGCCACTGAAAGGCTTTTAAAAAAATTGGGGGCACCGCTTTTTGGCACCCCCAAATGTTGGCGACCTAGGCAACCGCCTAGTTGGCCTAAATGGTAGCACCGGCCCTGGAGAGAATGCATGCCACACAGCAGAAAGGCCAGAGCATAAATTCTGTTTCTTGTACCACTCATTACTGAGTTTACTCATGATTGACAGTGCTCACACTTGCAATGGGCAGAGCTGTTGGGAGAAAAGAGGAAGGCAAAAACAAAGCAGGGTGGTGTTTTGTTTTTATTTAAAGGAGTCGTGACATTGGGAAATATGACCTAAAATAAGGGGTTCTGAAATTTCCTCCAACTACATCAGAAGGAGACAGTTTCATAGCATAACAGCAGTCCCACAATGATGTTTGTCTCATTATCTCTTAATGAGAAAGATTTTTTTATGAGATGTCTACACAGATTAGACTAGATTGACCTTTTATAAATCTAAAATATAATCTAAACACAAAAGGAGCGAGGAACAAATTTTCACTGAATATTCCTTTGAATTTGAAAGTAAATTTAAGTTCTGCCCTTTTCATGAGACTTTCATGGTCATTTTCTGCAAACTAATGCAACCACTCAAGAAAAGCCAAGTTTTAGCTTCAAAGTTAGCTAAATTTGCAGATTCAGTTGTAATATTTGCAATTTGAGCTGTTCTGGTTAGCTCCATACATCATTCCATCAAGGCATAGAAACAGTATTTATTCTGACTGTAATGACCTGCTGCGAGCTGTTCACCAGCTAAAAGCAGCCACAGAGCCTAGTAGTGCTCCATCCCCACCCTATCCCTCCTCTCATATGTCCCCACACTGGGGGTCATGTGAGGCTGACAAAGCCATTCCAACAGCACTGTTCTAGGCAAGAAATCATTCTACATCAGGAGTTTTCCCTGAAGGTCATTTCCACCCAGTTTACAGATCCCTTATGCTACTGGGATGGCATAAATGGGCCCCCAAGGGCAACCTATAATTGGGGCTCTGGTTAGTAACCATGGCTGCATATGTAGTTCCATGAGTGCTCTTTGTCCTCTTAGCAAATACTTGTCACAAGTCTCCAGCTCAGTGATATTATGGAACTATGGTAAGTGTTACAACGTCACCAAAAAGAGAATGCGACTAAACTTCAGTAGCTATAGGAAAGCTCCCTCTTTCAATTACAGGGACAAATATTCTTTACAATCCCCACTCCTCTCCCCCGAAGCTGCTTTCCCCAGTATCACTTAGCCAGCATCCTATCGAGACTAGAGTTAGTTGGCTGAAGTTCAGACACTGGAAGAGCTAGATACACATTTGTCAACACCACACATATCTTGGTAAAATTTGACATGACTGGTAGTCTCTGCTCAGGAGAGCCGTAAGACTACATTAAGAAGAGCATTTGGGGGTTAGGATTCAGGTATGTTGCTATTAGAGCCACTTAGAGAAATTTGCACTGCTCTTGCCTCAAGCTCTCTGATCACCTCAATTTCATGAGCATAAGAAACCTATGTATTAAAAAGTGTCATTAATCTCAACATTCACACACACACACACACACACACACACACACACACACACACACAGTAACTTATGACACATTTCATTTTAAGTGAACTTGACACCAAACTGACATGCATGACTGTTCCGCTGCCACAGTTTGGAAGGAAGAGTGGAAAAAGACTCCCCAGGAAGTCTGGTTTATTATTATTTAAACTAGCACCATTTTTCTAAACAGGAAAACTTTTAAAGTCTAAACTTGGCTCATTAGAAAATAAATGGTTTGTTTAAACCATTGGTTCAAAATGGCTACATTTCCCACATATCATTATACCAGGGCAACTTCTCTGAGGGTGTTGGCAAAATACCAATTACTGGAAATCAGAAGAGAAAAATCTTGATTACCTAAGCTTAATAGGTTTTCATATTTATTCAAAAAATGAAACATTAAAAAAAGAAAAACTTAGTTTCCTTTTAGAGCAGTAAATGACAGGTCTGCCCAGACTAGTCAGATCATTCCTTTTTCCAACCTAATATATTACATACTTACTGATTTAGCAGTTTATACATATATACACATATCTAAAAATATTTGCCACTACTCTTGCATCACAAACAATTTTTTTGTTAGAGTTGGATCTAATCCAGAATACCAACCCAACCCAGCCACCCGGACTCTGGGAAAGTTTAGATTCTGATCTGAATAGTAACTTTGTGTCTTGGGTTTCTCTCAATAACAGATTAACCTGAAAACCAAATCCCCTGGGAAGTTCACTCTTGGATGAGGCTCTGGATTCAAATTTAATAATTTTGGCCCATCGTTACTTTTCATATCTCCTTCTTGCTAAGGTCAAGCAGGACCTCATACATCAGAACAAATATTCAGTTAATCCATGGGTCACTGTAGCTTATAACTCTCAGGCCCAAGATGTCTAGAGATCAACAACACATCAAAAGCTCAATGGAAAAAACAAAAGAGGCTCAGGAGGAATAAGACTTCTTAGTAATCCTTGTGCCTGCCCGCAGCAATTTTTTAAGAGACGTCAGCTATTTCACATTGTGAGCTAGCCTATGTGCTTGCACAGAGAGATAACAGGTGGTAAGATGCCCCCATATTCTCCCACATGGGGTACCTGCATTCCAGGTCACATCATGGTGGGGGAGAGCAGTTAGCATTGGGCTGCAACTACACAGCCTGCAGAAGTAGCCTGGAAAGTGGACAGGCAGAAGCAGGCAATGGATGGAGCCTTGGTTCTGCCCTTTTCCCTCATGCCAGGCAGCTGATTGTGGGAGTAAGTTTAGGGTGACCAGATGTCCCGATTTTATAGGGACAATCCTGATATTTGGGTCTTTTTCTTATATAGGCTCCCATTACCCCCCACCTCATCCCGATTTTTCACACTTGCTGTCTGGTCACCTTAAGTAAGTTGCACCAGGAAAAGGGATGAACAGCTTAATTCCTCATAGAGCAGGGAACAATTTAAGTCTCAGGAATCTGCCTCTGGGTCAGTGCAGCCTTATATTGCCCCTTACTTGGGGCAGATCATAAGGTTCCAGTCTAGCCCTATAAAGATCCAAGTAGCTAGTAAGCTAAGCCCAGTATAGTAAAGGGGGCATTTGCTTGGCCTTGAAGTTAGCATAAGGGTGACCACACAAACCTGAGATAAAACATAAAGGTTCCCTCTTTATCCTCTCACTACATCTCAAATCAGTTTATACATTTTATACTTACTAAAAAGTGCACTTGCATAAGGCAGGACCTGGCAGAGCATGGAGCTGTGTTCCAACTAGAAAGAGTCTCATTAAGATAACTTCAAGGACTTACATTATTTGTTACAAAACATTCTATTTGGACAGAGAAGTTGGCATCCATCCATGCTGTGCCTGTAAGAGAGACTAATTTTTGCAAGCATGTGAGTTTTTTTAAAGCTTAATATTTTAATCTTCTCTTATTCTGTTTTGTTGCATTAAAAAAAACAACAACCTAGCAATGTATTTATGCCAATGTTTTTTCCAGCTCACATGTCACTTCTCATATCTCTAGGGTAACAGAAATATTCCACTTCACCTTGCAGTACTTTCCTGCCTAAAGTCATGCAAGGTGAGCTCTCAAAGCAGAATAAGAGCCAGTTCTTCACTTATTCCAGTGGCAGTTCAGCCTGAGTAATAACTACAGAATTTACACATAACCTTCCTGATATGTTTTGCTCTGCATCTATGAAATCAGTTGTGGGGGAAGATGGCAGCATGTAAAGCCCACCACTCGGACAAGGGATCAAGTGAAGAGAGAGTTACAAGAGGTCACAGTGAGTCCAAAAATCCTGATTACAAAATTATCACCCCTTATTAAACTGTCATTAAACAATGGAACCACCAGTTACCCTGTAACTACTCTTCTCTAACAAGTAGATGTGTTGTAGTTATATGTACTGTGTTGGAAGTTGCTTTTTGTGAATGAGGACTTACCATTTTAAGAGGGACATTGGGAAGAAGTATGCAGTCATTTAATTGACAAGTTAGGTTTCAAACCCCACCTTGATGCCCCAGCAGAGCAGCAGTATCAGGGCAGGGCAGCCACATTCCATTTGCGCTTGTCTACACTGGACATCTCTTGTGGGTTAATTTGTGTTATTTTACCTCTAAGTGCCTTATGTCCACATACATTTTTCTGGTGAATGATCGGGCATTTTAATATGCATTGTTAAACACATTTTGAAAGCGGGATTGCTGAGATGCAGGATGACTTTACCCACAATAAAGTAGATGTAGATCTCAAGTTCTTCTATAGGTCTCTCACACTGCTTTGCTGACTCCCTAGGTCATCAGTCTGTTTCCTTATGTGCCTTCTACTTCTACATACTGACCAGATATCACCTCCCTGTTTACATGCTGACACTAAGCCAGGTTCTCTCTTCTTTGATTCCAACCTGTGTGGAGTTCCCAGAACTGTAACAACTCCCAATCATTGATCAGTCATGTTTCAGCATGGTCTCAAACAAAATTCCTGGACTTCATTGTTCACTAGGCTAATGAGTGGGAGCTGATTGAAAGGAGGTTGTGCGGGAAGGGAGAGGGGGCAAAATAGGCCCACAAGTCCTATGAGTGGCCATACACAATTCAGGAACCCCAACTGGCAAATCCTGAGCATTGCCCAATCTTACAATCCATGAAGACAACAACAACATTTTCGATAGCTGCATACAACTCCGTGACAAGAGCCCAACAGATGATCTACTAGCGCCAAACTGGTTATGGACTAACTGGTAGCATTTGGGGATGGGACACTTTCAGCAAGTGATGCACTTCTCCAAACTAAGGGCAGATGTTCTGCTGCTGCAGGGGAAGAACCGCAGAGATTCCTAAGACTCTTATTACATCTTGAAGTTCTGCCGTGACTGCTGGTCATCCCAGATCTGCAGCATTGCCCTGTCCCATATAGTTGGTCAAGCCTAAAAGTAGAGCTTCACCTAATGAAGCTGTTCTAGAATTATCTGCTTTATTTTGGACTCCTTCTCAATAGGGGCCTGTATTGCCTTGGGTCTAAAGTCATTGCACAACTTCAGCTCTGTTAGCAGAAGCCTGTTCATATTCATCACAACAATCACTAATGTTTCCTCCAAGCTGCCTGTCGACACTTTGGAAATGGGGCTGGCTGGCTTACAAATCTCAAGTATGTGATGGGATGAAACAAGAAGAATCATGGGAATTACTAAATTTGATGCCAAGACCCAGAATTTTACTGACATCTGATGCACAGCCTGAAAAATCCCAGGAGGCATACAGCACTGTGGTGGAGCAATGCAATGTCTGACCAAATAAGTGTGTTCATTTTGAAACATCATTGTGTTGAGTAGTTGCAATGATATGAGGCATAGTACCTTAATTGCAGAACAACAACGTGGTGTGTACACACTGCTTGTGCAACCATTGTTGGGAGATTACTTAACGTGGAAACACAAAATCCACAGCAAGTCTAGACATGTGCTTTGTCTCTGTTTCTCAGATCAGAGAGGACTGCTCACAGACATTTGGTCCTACCAGCCGTAGCTGGCCCCATCACACGGCCCACATCACTACCAGAACCAGACTTACAGGGGCAGAGCTTTAAGGATTCCAGCAGCAAAGGAGGCACACAGCCTGTGGACACATCCTGACATCAGATCCCATTCTACTCTAATTCATTGTGCCTTTTATTCCTTCAATTGCAGTAAATTGGCTGACATTTCCTCTTACCCACTTGTTCCAACTTACCACTTCCTCTTCTCACCCTTCTGTCCTGTACCTTTAACCCTTCCCTACAACTCCCAATTCATTTTTCTTTATCATTGCCCTCTTCTGCCATACCTTCATCCTCATATCCCCTTTACTCCAATTTTCACTGGGCCCACCATACCACCAAACCAAAACCCCTAACCCCAATCACCACCAGAAATTGGCAGAGGTTTCCACGCAACACACAGACAGTGCTGTTTAAAAAACAAATAGTTAGTGGCTATTAAAAACACCAGGTGAGATGTTCAACTAATGTAATTCGCCTGGAGTCTAGCAAGCCACCCTGATTTACACCAGCTGAATATCTGGCCATATATTTTTTAAATAATTTGTAACTATTGTATAGTGCACATTAGTTCACACTGGATCAATTTAATCTTATTGCTGATCTCCTAATCTTACCACCCCTGTATGAATTCTCCTATTGTTTCTTGCTCACTTGATGTATCTTGTCTTTCAATTATTCAGGGCAAGGACTATGTAACAGGCTGGAAGCATTTGCTGGCTATGTCCCATCATGTCAGCAGATATTGAACTCTATATTCATTACAGCTGTGATACTTTGTGGCCTTCTTGAATTTGAACTATTTGCTTGTGAATCATGAGACCTAACTTCTCACATGCTTTGTCGTATGCTTTGCAAACCCCCTCTGAAATATGGCCACCAAGTTTTCTACCCAACTGTAATCTCTAGTTACATGCAACAGTTAATTCACTACAGGAAATGAGGGTGAGTAAATTTGTATTGTGAAATGGCTTCCAAAATTCTATGTCTGGAAATCATTCCAGCAGAAGCAATAAAGACCGAATTCCTGAAGAATAAATACTTGCAGAGGCTGAATCACTGGTGTTTATAAAAATGGTCAGTACACAAGGAACATGATTTCTCTGGTGCCACATTTCGTGCTGGCTAGATAGTGGCACCAGATGAAGCCATTTGGTATTGTGACAAAGCTCTGTCCTTGTCTCCACGGGTCCCATGTTTCCTGGTGGATTTTGCCAGCCTCAGAGACTCATTGTCACCCTCCACATAGCCCTTCTCTCTCTAGAGGCAAGGGTTACAGCTTACTGAGCCATTTTCATCACAAGCCAGCAAGGGAGGAGAGGAGAAGCAACTCTCCCTCACACAGTCTCTGTTGTCTCCCACTCTCAGTGATTAATCAGTGAAAGGAGGAGCCCGGGCCCATCCTCTACTCCGGGGTCCAGCCCAGGGACCCTAATAGTAGCAGCTATGGTAGCTGACTTTTTGGAAATAGGACATGTACAATTCCCTGGGCCACTTCCCCATAGCAGCCCCTGCTCAATATCTCCTTCACCATTACCTCAGGGCCTCCTTCCTTACATCTGATATGGATTTGTACTGCTTAGTCCCTCCAACAGCACAACTTCCTCCTACAGCTCCTGACATCCACACCTCACTGAGGTGACTGGGAGGCTTTTAACTAGTTCCAGCCAGCCCTTGATTGGCTGCAGGTGTCCCAATCAACCTATCTATTTCCATTGCTTTCTAGAAGGATCTTAACTGGCCCCAGATGTCTTGATTAACCTGGAGCAACTGCCATTTGATTACCATAGGACCAGGAATTTGTTTAGCCTGGGGCTAACATACCTGTTCCTCACTACTTTACTATAACCATCTGGCCTTGCCTCGTCACAGTATATAGTCTATTTAAAAGGGAGCAGGTGAAATCTGAGGACAAAGACAAATGGCTATGTTATTCAACTGTAAATGGACAAGTCTTCATCTTATAACCCTAAACAAATCACTGCTTTGATGTGTTTTAGAAGCAATCTTTAATACCCTGAAAGTAAAATTTTAAAAGGTCCTTATTAATAAGAGCAATAATTGACATAAGCAAATTGTAAACTGAATGATGTTTTTTATACATCTGCAATAGTTAGATATCACTAGTACAAGAGTAAAAATATCTTGTTTAAGGAAAGACAGGAAAAAGAGGGAGAGATTTTACTGGTACCCAAAACACAGACAGAGCATTAGTTAAAAGTCAGATACTGGTCATGCTAAGCCAGTTCAATCGTCGATATCCTTATGTTCCTATTCAGGTCCTATCCTCGTTGCAGCCCACAACATGGCACTTGCACAAAAGGGACAAAAATCATCATCATCCTCAATCATCATCATCCCTGGGCTGGTATACCCTCCAAGTCCACCCTCTTCTTAGCTGCCTTGTTGCCTCTAACAGCCTCACCAAACACGGGTGCACTATCTGGATCCGGGAATAGGCTAGCAGCAGCTGCCACCTCCATCACCATCTTCTTGGCCAGCTGCCTATCCTTTGACAGGCTCATTGGGAAGTGTTAGATTTATCTGCTGCCAGGATTGTCCCCAGCAGCTTCTCCCTACTCGAGCATACAGATCTTAGAGGAACGATCAGGCAGAATGTGATTTTGGGGAATGAAGCCTAAGGAACTATGCTTTGTTTTATGGCATCAAGCAAGAATTCCCAGGGAATGAAAGTAAAGTTACAGGAATGGAACGGGGGCAAATTGTCTGTCTATAAAAGTAAGCCAACTTCAGTCCTCTGCCTTTTCAAGATTTTTATAACAAACCATATACCTGAACAATGACTTGGGTGGAAGAAAAAAGTCTAAATTAAAAACCATGTTGTCTTGTAACTGGATGATTTTTTTAGCTTATGTACATGTTGATAGAATAAGGCCATTTGGCCTCCCCACTCAGCTATACCCTACTCAGCTCCGTTGGCAATAGCATATAAATAAGGATGTACATAGGAAATTGAGATGCTATAGGGGAACAGATATAGAAATAAGCAAATTGTAAACCGAATAATGATCTTTGCACATCTGAGATGGTTAGATAGTTGCTAATACAAGAGCAAAAATCTCTTGTTTCAAGAAAGATGGGAAGATGTAGCAATACATATTTAGATCTAGGTCTTTGGTGTAGGCCAATTGCTAATTAGATGAAAATTGTCTCAGGTGTAGCCAAGTGAATAATGTTCCCCAGCTTAACTACTCCACACCTACAGGCTATAAAAATGTGTAATTAAGTCCAGAAGTTCTATCTTTGCTCTGTTTTCAATAATTCTGCTACAACATGTGTTTACTTTTCTGTGAACTTACTAAAGCAATGACATGCATTCCTTATGACACTGAGGGGTAAGAAAACACTAAATTGTGAATTCATTGTAACACTTTTCATAACAATTCTACACTGATTCCATAACATTTTAGTGATTTTAGAACCTTTTAAAAACATATTTCACAGGAAATTCTGAAATCATTACGTATGGTTTTTAAATCATATTGTAAGTTTTATTCATTCCGCTGTGCTAAGAACAGGAGTGTTACAGTTACACACAGTATGTCAGTAAGATCAAATGTGAGAGTGTGCAATATAGTTTAAAACTAAAATACTGGTACATTTTTAATGCACCTGAGAAATCTTATTGTTTTATTATAGTATAATAATTCTTTAAATTCTATAGCAAATAGCATAAGAGGGCCACTTACTCAGCCACTGGCAAAGCTGGGAACAAAACCCAGGAATTCTGAATAATATGCCTGCCTTGGAATGTGTAAGGGCTGTAACCAAACAAAAGTCATGTATGGGTTTTGAAGGGGGGGGGGGAATTGGGATTTCTGTGTTTGCTTTAATTTTTGTTCTCATTGAGGGAAATTAGATTACTGGACTTCTTTGGTGCACACCCCACCTATCTAGTGCTGGTTCACTCTACAGTATGTGTTAAGACTTTAATATGAACTAGAATTAGGGCTTGTCTTCATTACTGGTGTAAGTCAACTTAAATTAAACTACTCCAGCTACACGAACAATGTAACTGGAGTCGATGTAGCTTAGGTCGACTTATCCTGGTGTCTTCACTGCGCTGTGTCAGTAGAGACACTCTCCTGTCGACTTCCCTTATTCTCCTCTAAGAGCTGGAGTACCATGGTCGACCAGAGAGTGCTCTGCCATCGATTTAACGGGTCTTCACTAGACCCACTAAATCAACCTCTGCTTCATCAATTGCAGAAGCGGCAATCTCCCCATAGTGGAAGTTAGATTATACTAACAAACACCATAAAACGAATGTTTGGAGATGTAGGAAATTTAGGAAAACTGCTCTGAATTAGTTTTCCTCTTGCATTCTTTATTTTGTTAGGTTGAACAGATCAAAACAGACCAAGAGACAGAAATATACCAAGGACATTTTAACAGAGGAGTTAAGTGAGACTTTCTTGGAGTCAAAACTACAATAATTATCTGAAGAAAATGTCTCCAAAATAGAGTCCCTTTTCCCACCTCCAAAAGGCTGCGATACCAAGAAAAAGTCCCAAGTTGTATGACAAATATGAAATTAAAGAATTAAAGTTAGCTGAAGTTTGGTTAAGGAAATATGTGTGTTGTAAAGAAGGACCCCGACTAGCAAGTAGAAGGAAGGCCTTGAAAATAAGTTATAAGACAAGAAGGAATGAAATATGGAGGATGCCTGATTCAAGGAATCACTAATGAAATAAGGGAAAGTTTCTAAAAAGGCAGCCTCAGACTGATAAGGGTGATTGCAGATGGTTTTAAATAAGACAAAGAATCTGTTTTACAATGAGCCAACATAGCCCTTTCCAACTCGCCAGTGTTCACATACCAGTGTTAAAGCCTGTGTGAACCCAGGTACAATGGAAAAAAAAACTGTTGGGCAGTCAGAAGGAGAGGAAAGAACCTGGGAATAAAGGAGGCTGTAAATCTTCTCTTATGTGGAGTCATGCTGGAAGTAAGGGTGAGCCCATTTGAAGGTACCTTGATCAAATGCTTAAATATTTTGTTCCTGTTTGGATGTTGTAAATTGCTTATTATTTAGGTATGTTTAGAGAAATTGTGTAAGTACTATTTGGCCTTCAGCTTAAAAAAAAGGAATTAATGGTTAAGTTAGTGTTTGGTGGTTTCCCTTATCAATAATTCCAAATATTAATAAATAAATATATCCAAACCAAGTCCTTCACTCTTCAGTTAATCTTCTCCCAAGCCTGTTCCCTAGCCTCTTACACCCAGCATTCTCTACTATTTTACCCGAAAGACAAGCTACTGTCCTGCTTCATAATGCCCTTCTCCCCACACAGCTATGCCTCTTAACTCCCTCTCTCACACAAGATCTTTTTACCCTAAATTACATATCTGCAATTCTGCTCTTTCACACTCACCATTTCCTACCCCCAGAAGGCGAAAGTTGTGCCATTAGGCTGGCCCCTCTCCAACTTCACACACCAAATATTCCTACTGTCGGATGATGTCCTGCTCATGTATATTTATTCATTATACACTGAAATTTTGGGCTGACATCAGTGCTGTTGCCTTCCTCAGCTCCATGTTGGCTCCTGATGTCTTGGTTATTGTCCCTGGGGCCTGCAAATGTACTCACGTATAGTGTAGGTGTAGCAATGGCATAAAAGGGAAAGAACAGCTGACAACTGCAGAATTTATTAGACCAATTTTCTTTTTTCTGCTCCAGCACCAGTGGATTAATCAGCCCTATGATCAGCATGAATTTCAATAAAGTACCAGTACATCATTCCAGAACATATCATTGACTATTACTGAAATATAGTTAATTTGCAAAAATAAATTTGTCACCCATTCATGGCCGCAATCTCTAGCTCAGCTCCTGCCAAGATAAGGAAAAACAGAAGCTTATTTGAAATGACTTCTGATACAAGAACAGAATCAAAACATCTGATCTATACCTAGTAAATCTCTCGCTTCTGCTAAATGTTATCATGAAGAGGCTGAGCCAAACATGAAAAATTCCACTTTTCAACAAGCATTGTTTCTCTCTTGCCAGATTTCTGAAACAAGTTTGATTTTGTTGTCTAATTTCATACTATTACAAAAGGACGCAACATATTTAAAAATTAGCAATAAGATTGAAAATGAGTTCGCTGGCCACTATATTTTTAAAATATGAGTAGGTCAAAAGTCACCGTCTATACAGCATATTCAAATAGACTGCAATGAAAAAAGGAATAAAAAACAAATAAAGCAGTTCTTAAGTCTCTGCATTCTATTCTTTAATGCTTTATTTTTACTCTACACATTTTATAAGACTAACATCTAGAATTGGTCAAACTGTTTGTTACAAACAGACAATGTATTTCTTCTATTCTATTTAAATTTTTATGGCAATGAAGCCACTACATTCAAGTGCATTAAGTGATGCTACATGGTTGGGAAGATCAAGTGCATCTTGCACATGGAATGGAACATGGGAATGTTTGAGTTGATTCTTCGATCCTGAAGGATTTTGTTCCACAGTCAAATTATGGGATTTAGTCTTCGTTTGTAAATTGTCTACAAAGAGATCATG
Organism: Gopherus evgoodei; assembly: GCF_007399415.2. Lineage (NCBI taxonomy): Eukaryota > Metazoa > Chordata > Testudines > Testudinidae > Gopherus > Gopherus evgoodei. The sequence goes on along the minus strand of NC_044328.1, from coordinate 36,890,568 downwards.
GTATTTATGATTTTTTTAATTATTGGCACTTGTTTGAATACCTTTTACAAATACCGGCACCTATGTGCTGGGGTCTCCTCCCCTCCACCCCCAACTGAAATGCTCTCTCAAGTATTCAGCATCTGGAGTTTGCCATTTGAAGTTGTCACGTGACATGGTTTTTGTTTCTTGATTGAATGACCTAACCTTACCAACAGGAGGAGTGCCTGAAGAAATTATTGGGGCACTCTCAGGAAGGGTGACCAGCTGTCCCGATTTTATAGGGACAGTCCTGATATTTGGGGCTTTTTCTTATATAGGCTCCCATTACCCCTCACCCCGTCCCAATTTTTCACACTTGCTGTCTGGTCACCCTACTCTCAGGCCATATCTACACTACTGGCTAAATCGGCACAGCTGCGAACAATGTAGTAGTGTCGATTTAGCAAATCTGGTAAAGACATATTAAGTCAGTGGGAGAGTGCTCTCCTGTCAATGTCTGTACCCCACCTCCCCGAAAGGCGGAAGCTATGACAATGGGAGAGCGTCTCCTGTTGACATACAGCAGTGTCCACGTGAGCTAAGTCGACCTAAATTATGTCGACTTCAGTTACGTAACTGAATTAGGGTAACTTAGATCAATTTACAGCATTAGTGTAGACCAGCCCCTAGACATGCACATTATAGACACTAAAGGAAACTTTCTGCCAGGTGGAGGCAGCAGCAACAAGGCTCTGGGTTCAATATCTAAGGGTACATCTCAACAGTACAAAACAGGACTGGCTTGAGCCCCCACTCAGTGATCTGGGAAAATTAACCACTAACCCAGGCATCTCTAAGAGGCAATACTTCCCCTCTCATAAGCACTGAGTCTGTGTACAGCAAAGATGATGCAGGAAAAGGACCCCAGCATTAATTCATGAAAACACCACAACCATGATTTGAAAGTATATGACTGTGACATAACATACACCCCAGAATATATTGGGCTATGTCCTTTGCTTCAGTTTCTCACCTTGTAGCGTCAAAGTTCAACAAACAAACATTCCTTTAACATGCTCCTCCTCTCTCCCTCCACTACACCCACTTACAGTCACTGTCCTTGGTCAGCGAAGACCCAGAGTTTAGAGGTGTGTTCACACGAGTGCATGTGAATGAGGAGCGCAGGAGGGGAAAATATCGAGCAACACCTCAGCTACTGCAGTAGCCTCTGCAACTGTCTCACAGTTACTACTGTGCATTCTGCCTTCACTGTGAGCTGCTGCCTCCACTCACTCTGCCACAATGTCGTCGTTCACTCTGCCGCCATAGGCCACTGCCACCGCCCCTCTGCTGATGCTCTTTGCCACTGCTGGCTGCTGTGTCTCTACTGCAACATCATGTTCTGAGGTTCCACCACTTTTCCCAGCTCTCAAGTGATTTCAGCAGGTTGTGAGGAACCTCACTGCTAGTGCAGGCTCCTTCACTGCAACATTGTCCCACACCATGTCTAAGGCTCAGCTCCTGGTTACCAGTGATTTCAGCTCTAGTGATCACTGAGCAAAACAAGGACTATCTATTGAGTTTAATCAGCTCGGTCTTTCCACAGTAGAGAAAAGAGGATAGAATTGTGCCTAAGACTTAGGCAGAGCCCACGCCACTGGGTAGGAACACCTGTCCCCACTCTCTCTCTCTCTCCTTCACTGGGATTTGACATCTTTCCCCCTGCTTAGCAACTGAGATTCAGTTTAGGGTGACCCTCTCAGTCAAAGCAGACTAAGTACAGTTCTGCTGCCCTTTACTCATATAGTGAGGGTACCCTTGCATTTTCATTACCCTTGCACTCAAATTAGTTTGTAACCCAGCACCAGCCCAAATTGATCACTTTGGCAAAGCAGCCCCACCTGTTGAATACCTAGGCAGAATAGGTGTGTTTATACAACTACAGTCTGTTCCTGAAGTCTCATCACTAGATGGCACGGGAGAGCTCGTTTAGATCCTGCTTATACGTTAATACTCGTGTGGCAGAGCTCCTTCTCCACCTCGGTGGGTTCTGCACTTCCTCTTAGCAGTGGGCTGGGGGATTCCTCTCTCCCTAGGAATCTCCCCGCACCCCTGGGTTTATTGCCCCCACATTGTCTGGGGGGAGGGCCTCTTAGTCTCTGGTAACTCCTCCAGGTATAGTGGCAGCAGGCCAGGCACCAATCTCTATCCTCTGGCGGGGTCTTTTCTCTCCAAACCTCTGGGACCTGGAAGGGCTGTACACCCTGTTGAACAGAATTTCCCCTGCTCTTCACCTCTGTACCTATGAGGTCTATCTCTGGCGTTTGAAAGTGTCTGCACTGTCCAGCTCTCCAGTAGCACGCCTGCTCCCCACAGCTTCTATTGCGTGCACCTATCTGACTGGAGAGGAGGCTTTTAACAGGTTCTGGCAGACCCTTGACTGGCCCCAGATGTCCTAATTAACCTGGAGTAACCTGCTTATCCTGGGGCTAATATACCTGCCTGGGAGCACGTGCAGTCCAGCAAGTAATTTTTGTTTTTACTGTTGCCTTGTGCCAGGCCGCGTTACCATGAGCTTGTCCCTGAACCCCAACCCCTTCCTGAATGGGCTGACAGGGAAGCTGGTGATGGTGAAGCTGAAGTGGAGAATGGAGTACAAGGGCTACCTGGTGTCTGTCAATGGCTATGTGAACATGCAGCTTGCAAACACAGAAGAATACATAGATGGTGCATTGTCAGGACACCTTGGTGAAGTTTTAATAAAATGCAATGACATGTCCAGTACATCAGAAGAGGAGAAGGAGGAGAAGGAGGAGAAATGAGAGAATAAGTTTGTATATTTCTGGAAAATAAAGATCAGTTTTTCACAAAAAAGAAAAATCACTCTCCTATAGCTGTCTGGCCTCACCCCGTCACACATGAAACTATGCAATTCAGTGATACTTCCAGGATCACATGGCCTTCCTCTCCTGTCAGAAAGGTACTTCAGGAAATAAAGAGCATAGAGTCTAAATATCACATTAAGTGGTCCATTCCCAACTTCTGGCAATCAGAGGCACTCAGAGCACAGGGTTGCATCCCTGATCATCTTGGCTAATATCCATTGATGAACCTATCCTCCAGACAGGGGGGACTCTAGACATTTCACTGCCCCAAGCACGGCGGCATGCAGCAGAGGGCGCTCTGCCGGTCGCCGGTTCCACAGCTCCAGTGCACCTCCCGCAGGAGTGCTTGCGGAGGGTCCGCTGGTCCTGCAGCTTCGGAGGAGCAGCGGGACCAGTGGACCCTCCGCAGGCACACCTGCAAGAGGTCCACCGGAGCCCTGCCTGCCGCCATCCTGCCAACCGGCAGAGCGCCCCCCGCTGCATGCCGCCCCAAGCACGCACTTGGCGTGCTGAGGCTCAGAGCCGCCCTTGCCTCCAGGAACCTATCTAGTTCTTTTTGAACCCCATTATAGTTTTGGCCTTTACAACATCCCCTGGCAATGAGTTCCACAGGTGTACTGTGCTTTGTGTAAGTGGTACTTCCTTTTCTTTGTTTTAACCCTACTGCCTATTAATTTCATTGGGTGACCCTTGATTTTTGTCTTATGTGAAGGAGTAAAGAACACTTCCTTATTCACTTTCTCCGCCTCATTCATGATTTTATAGACTTCTATCATATCCCTTCTTAAATATCTCTTTTCTGAGCAGAAAAGTCCCAGTCTTTTTAAATCTCCTCATTTGGAAGCTGTTCCAAGCCCTTACTCAATTTTGTCATCCTTCTCTGTACCTTTTTCAATTCTAATACTTTTTTTTGAGATGGAGTGACCAGAATTACATGCAGTTTTCAAGGTGTGAGCGTACCATGGGTTCATACAGTGAAATGATGATCTTTTCTGTATTATCTATCCCTTTTCTAATTGTTCCTAACATTGTTAGCTTTATTGACTCCAAGACCTCTTTCTTGGTGTAACAGCTAATTTAATATGTATACTTGGTATTATGTTTTCCAGTGTGCATTACTTTTCATTTATCAAAAACTGAATTTCATCTGCCATTTTGTTGTCCAGTCACCCAGTTTAGTAAAAAATATTGGGCTATTGATTGATCACAGCTAACTCACGCGAATAATTTTTTTGAGTTAATCGTGATTAATCGCAATTTTAATTGCTCCGTTAAACAATAGAATACCAACTGAAATTTATTAAATATTTATTGGTTGTTTTCTAAATTTTCAAATATATTGATTTCAACTACAACATAAAATATAAAGTAGACAGTGCTCACTTTATATTGTTATTTTTATTACAAATATTTGCATTGTAAAAATGGCAAATATTTGCACTGTAAAAACAAAAAAATTGTATTTTTCAGTTCGCCTCATACAAGTAATGTAGTGCAATTTCTTTATGGTCAAAGTGAAACTTACAAATGTAGATTTTTTTTGGTTGGTTACATAACTGCACTCAAAAACAAAACAATGTAAAACTTTTGGACTTGTAGGCTCTCTCAGTCCTACTTCTTGTTCAGCCAATTGCTAAGACAAACACGTTTGTTTACATTTATGGGAGATAATACTGCCCACTTATTTACAATGTCACCTGAAAGTGAGAACCGGTGTTGCATGGCACTTTTGTAGCCAGCATTGCAAGGTATTTACATGCCAGATGTACTAAAGATTCATATGCCCCTTTATGCTTCGGCCACCATTCCAGAGGACATGTTTCCATGCTGATGTTGCTCATTAAAAAATTAATGCATTAATTACATTTGCTGCTGAGCTCCTTGGGGGAGAATAGTATGTCTCCTATTCTGTTTTACTCACATTCTGCCATATATTTCTTGTTATAGCACTCTCAGATGATGACCCAAAACATATTCATTTTTAAGAACACTTTCACTGCAGATTTGACAAAACGCAGAGAAGGTACCAATGTGAGATTTCTAAAGATAGCTACAGCACTTGACCCAAGGTTTAAGAATCTGAAGTGCCATCCAAAATCCAAGAGAGATGAAATGTGGAGTATGCTTTCAGAAGTCTTAAAAGAGCAACATTCCAATGAGGAAACTACAGAACCTAAACCACCAAAAAAGAAAATCAACCTTCTGCTGGTGGCATCTGACTCCGATGATGAAAATGAACATGCGTTGGTCTGCACTGCTTTGGGTTGTTATCGAGCAGAACCCGTTATCAGCATGGACATATATCCTCTGGAATACTGGTTGAAACATGAAGGGACATATGAATCTTTAGTGCATCTGGCACATAAATATCTTACGATGCCAGCTACAACAGTGCCATGTGAATGCCTATTCTCACTTTCAGGTGATATTGTAAACAAGAAGCAGGCAGCATTATCTTCTGCAAATGTAAACAAACTTGTTTTCTGAGCAATTGGCTGAACAAGAAGTAGGACTGAGTAGATTTACACGCTCTAAAGTTTTACATTGTTTTATTTTTGAATGCAGTTTTTTTTGTACATAATTTTACATTTCTAAGTTCAACTTTCATGATGAAGAGATTGCAGTACACAATTTTATTAGGTTAATTGAAAAATATTTCTTTTGTTTTTTACAGTGCAAATATTTGTAATAAAAATATAAAGTGAGCACAGAACACTTTGTATTCTGTGTTGTAAGTGAAATAAATATATTTGAAAATGTAGCAAATATCCCAAACTATTTAAATAAATTATATTCTATTATTGTTTAACAGTGCAATTGATCGTGCGATTGATCATGATTACTTTTTTTAATCCCTTGTCAGCCTTAGTAAAAACCTTTTCTGACTCTTTGCAGTCTGCTTTTGACTTCAGTATTTTGCATAATTTAGTATTGTCTGCAAGTTTTGCCCTTCACTGTTTACCTCCTTTTCCAAGATCATGTATGAATACGTTGCACAGCACTGGTCCCAATACAGGTTACTAGGGGACACCACTACCTACTTGTCTCCCCATTCTGAAAAATGAGCATTTATCCTTACCCTGTCTCTTGTCTTTTCCTGTCAGTTACTGATCCATGGGAAGATCTTTCCTCTTATCCCATGATTGCTTACTTTTTTTACAGCTTTCTAAAAGTCCAAGTATGCTATACTGACTGGATCACCCTTATCCACATGTTTGTTGACTCACCCTCAAAGAATTCTAATAGATTGGTGAGGCATGATTTCCCTTTAGAAAAGCCATATTGACCCTTCTCTAACAAATTGTATTTGTCTGTGTGTCTGAGAATTCTGTTCTTTAATATAATTTCAATCAGTTTGCCTAATACTGAAGTTAGACTTAACGGGCCTTTAATTGCTAGAGTCGCCTCACGATCCTTCTTTAAAAATCACCATCATATTAGCTTTCCTCCAGTCATCTGTTACAGAAGCAGAATTAAAATGATAGATTACACACCACAATTAGTTCTACAGTTTCATATTTGAGTTCCTTCACAATTCTTGGTTGCCTATATCTGGTCCTTGTGACTTATTACTGTTTAATTTTTGTTCCCCTTTAGCTTGCATTTGATGTTTGGTAATATTACCATTTGTTTCCCGAGAACTGTGATCAAAGAAAGTGATGAGCCATCCAACTTAATTTTGTATATTTAGACAGATTGAAGAACTGACTTTACACAATATTTTGCTCTGCTATAGAATGCGTATTTTTAGAAGTGTGTGTCAATAAAAAATTCTAAAATCTACAAAAACATCATATTTTCACAAAGAGTTCTTAGGTTTTTCCTTCATATTTTCATAAAATATTTTTATATAAACATGTTGCTTTTAACTCATTGCTTAGTCATGTATTGAAGTTTTAATGCTATTTGTAATAGGATATATAATTATTCTTTTCTAAACCAGAATTTAGTAATATTAGAAATAAAAGCATCCAGACATACAGGATTGAGGAAAGGATAGCCAGGAGGTATACTGGGAAATTATCTGAGTAACTAGAAAGAATTAGCATATAATTAGTTTATCAGGAACTTGGTTCTATTGTCGTACTCTGGAACATGAGCTGGAGTTTCACTCCTATCAGATACAGAAGAACTCATTTTTAAAATTTCATTATGGAGGCATGGTGGCCTCTCTATAGTAAAGGTTGCAGCCAGCTTCCATCATTAAGCCATATCTTCTTTTTTCTCAATTCAGTTTTGACACGGATTTTAGAAGCAAATATTTCATGAGACATACAAATTTTCAAATTAATGTTTTATACAGCTTAGCAGATGGCATTACCCTGTTTCAGGTGGCAGAAAACATTGCCTCCTACTTTAGGCTATTTTCAGGACAGTGACCATTAAAATAGTAGAAGAATGTAAGTGGGAGAGGGAGGAAGTAAAATGGTAATCCAAATGACATCTTTAAAATCTGTTGTTTCATAATCCATCAGTGTCACTAACAAATGTCACATAGCTCTGGAGAGCTGAAAAATCGTAAGTCTCTGATCATATCCAGCATTAGGTCATAGGTATGAAGGCTCATGAAAGATAACAGACTTTAAAAAACAACACATCCATCAGCACTGAACTAGGAACTGAATATAGCAAGTCTTAGTTATTGGAAAAGTAGTTGCAATGCTTGTACATTGCTTACTATATTAACCACTCATTGAACAAAATATTATATGCTGAATATTTCTGATTAATGTAGCCTTATCTCGTGTGTTTATTCAAATCTTATTTATTCTATTCCCTTTGCCAACAAACAACAACTCTTGTGTTTTTCTAGGTAGTATACAGTGCTGTGCCGACAATTACCAATATCTGTTACTCAAACTACACCTGGTCAAAAAAAATCAATTTAACTACTTCCCTTAATCAGAAAAGGTTATTTTGTCTAAATCAAAACATTTCACAGAAACATAAAATGAGAGCAGGATTGCCAAGCAATTGGGCCGTCACCAGAGAAATACAAAATCCAAGTTCTAGTCCTGGCCCTGCCTGATTTGGAGAAGGGATTTGGTGCCCTGGAGTCAGTCTCTCGCCCCAGCCCTATAAATAAGTTATGCAAAGCAGAACAGTGGCAACAAGAAACTGAAAGAGAGACACTGTGGGCAAGTTTCTGCTCTGAACCAGGCAGCGCAGAGACTTGAACATAGGTCTCTCAAATCCCAGGCAAGTATTATACTAGAGTGAGAGTCACTGATGATTCCCTCCCCCATAAAGTTCTAAAAATCTCATATTGTTCTGCACTGGAATGAAACATTTCAAAATCCCCACACACACACCAAAAAAAAATAAATTTGTTACTGAATTTTTGTTTTGTGGTCAGCCCTACTCAACATTACTCTTCTTGTGTCCAAATTATATGTGCCACTAATCTCGGCATCCACTTCCAATGTATATACCTTTCTACGTCAGAAATAATCCTCCGTTCTGGCCACTTTTTGGACTTTGAAATGTGACAATTGCTTCTGAAACCCATTGATCTGAAATCTTTAACTTTTGTGGTTGTACAATGGAATAATATGCCTGTTTTGTGTCTTGGCATCTTTTGAGTGTGCAAATGTATAATTCATGGGAAAGACAGACAGTAAATAAATTAATAACATATAATTCTTGCTCCTTAAAACCAGGCTGCTTAGCAGCATGGGTTACCAGGAATATGAAGACATTTCCCTACCTAGTCTGTACTGCCTTTCCTTTGAATATAAAGTTCAGTTCAAGGCTTCTCCACTGATTGTTCAAAGCCCTTTGGGGATTGGCCACTTCTCCCTTCATGCTACAGCAAGACTGTTGAATAGCAGAGAGAGAATTGCGAGTGCAGGGACAGGTTTCACACGAACTGGAGCTAGATTATGGTAATATCACTTTCAGAAATATAGAGTTCATTTCCAATATTGCTAACCCCTGAAGGCTCAGAAGACATGAGTGAGGCCCCCCAAAAGTTATGAGATGGTTTTAAAATCATGGGACAGTTTATTTCTATTGCTTTTTTTTTTCCTATTTTTATTTCCCTCTGGATTTTGAGCCTAGAGGATGGACTTGGGTTGTATCAGTGTTTTCTTCTCAGACACTTAGCTGCATCAGCAGCTCTCTGAGCCTAAGGCCAGTTCGAAAATGGTGAGAATTACACTCAGAACTGCTTTATCCTACCCTGGCTGTCCACTGACACCCTCAATGGTCCTGCTACCAAACTGCACACACTGGCCATGCTCCCTCCTATCCCCCAACAGACCCTCAGCATGGACAGTTGTGGGGGTCATAGCACAGGAATTGGCTATGTTGGCTTTATGCCCATTGAGAACTCTCCCATGCCAGAGGAATCCCAAACAGGGGAGATCTAGCTGCTGTCTTCTCCCTTTATGCTACAAGAGCCTTGAATAGGGAGCACAGTGAGGCTCAGGAAAGAGCCCATTGTGTCCACCTGAGGCATAAGGCTTCCAGAAACTACTGTCAGGGCAGCAGTCCTCCATCCTTCTGGCCCCCTCCCCCAGTCTAAACAGCAACTTAAAGTCACAGTCTACCCCTTAGCCAATAAAATAAGGCTCTGATAAAAAAAAGTACAATCTTGTCTACAATTAATATTCGCTATTGGCTATGAGACAAAAATCTCAAATGTTCACATTGCTATTTTGAGAAGATTTTACTTCATTAGTTAAATAGAATATATAATACACAAGCCTTGACAGACATACAAGGGTTTTCTAGGCGTTTCCCACTATTGCTCAAAATGACACCATGTACCATTGGTGATTCATTTGCTAGATAAAAAAGCATTAAAGGAATGTCTTTGTCTGTAAGTCTCACTTACATTTCCCAGCCTCATTACTCCCAAACAGGAAGTGGTATTTCTCTTAGTGGAATATGTACTCTTGACATATTCAAGGCTTAAATTCCCAAAGCAGATACTAATAGTATGTGCCAAACTTGAAATGCAATGGATCAGATTTTCAGAAGTGTTGAGCACTTATATTTCCAGCTTACTCAATGAGAACTATGAATGGCTCAGCACTGCTGAGCAATTAGATCTAACGTTTTAAGCCAGACCTCCAAAAATCACTATCTACGTTTGAAAGTATAGGCCTGCACATCCATGCTCCTTTAATTCACTCCCCAATATTAACAATTGCAATATGCCTTTTTCTACCCAGTTTGCATGGTTACGGTCATTTTCAAAGTGTGTGTGTGGGGGGGTGACTCAGGTGTGCAATAAGGTATTTTGAGTGTTTAGTTTTTGATGCTTTGGAAATCTGGGGCATTTCCAAAAAGGAGATGGACAGTGCTAAAGTTGTGAAGTTTTCAGCTTGTCTGGGTGTCTGAGCTGCCAGAGTGCTTTGACACTAGCTGTGTCTGTAGTCTATGAGATTTTCAGTGAGGCAGCTGTCATTAACTTCTGGTATCCAAAAACTGCTGTGAACATCAAGTATCAAATATTAAGAACTGTTCCTTTACTTTTCTTGGACTCTACCACCCAGAAGTAAGCCTTACAGAATGCAAGCAGTGACTACCAGATAATCTGAAAAAACAGGAACCCCAGAAAATTTACAAAATCTTGCTGGGACAAGATACTGCAACAGCCCATCTTTCTCCTTCCCCTCATCCCGCATAGACATAAGCACAGACTGATGAAGCGTCCCTCTCCCTGCAACATCACTGGGCTGTAGGAACAGCTAGTTTTCTTTTCCTCGTCCTCTTTATGAACAGACTCTTAATCTCACAGGATGATTAAAACTTTTTGCTCTGCCCACAGGCACCACAGTATTCTGAAAAAAAATATTAATCACATTTTCATGGGCAACATGAATAATTTCACAACTATTCACTCCACCTGCTGTCACTGCAAATTTTTTTAGTGATCAGCCTGCCCTAATGGTCCCGGGAGTCAACCCAGATGAATGATACTCTTAGGACCAGCTCCCCCCAGCACTTCATGGATCTTGAGCCCCCTTCAGCCCAAACCTCAGCTTCCCTAGATGGTTCCATTAATTCATGTGTATCTGTTGCCTCCAACATATTAACTTAATAATGTGCACATTTTAATGTGCCACCAGTCTGTTGCAGACACCTAAATCACTTCTATTAATGATGGTAACTCAGCTGAAATTTGTTAGCGTCAATGACAACTAATGTTCACTAAGTGAACATTTCTAGCAACGTCTATTTTACAGAATGTAATTTCTCTCTTCCAGTGCACAGGTAATCATCTCCCATAATATGCTCCCACAGGAGTGAGTAGACGTTGCAAAAAGAATAAAAACAGCATAAAGCATATTATAAGTCTGTACACTATCTGCACATGCCTGCGCTGCTAGAAGTGAGGTAGTGTCTACTGATAAGTATGCATCAGAAGATTCAACGGTCATTAAACAAATACTACAACCACCATCTGTACTGTCCTGGTTTCTTGTTTTGTGTACCAAGGATTTTGTCCCTACATTTTACTCTGAACTCTGAAATCCTGGCTTTTTTCCAGTTATGCTTTTTTTAAAATAATTTTTGTATTGCCAACTTGTGCAACACTATCAAATTGATAAATATAATGCAGTGTCAGTGAGATTTGTTTGGCTTATTAACATGACTCAGTGTAGAAAATAGATTCTACTCACTTTAGGTAAGCCCTTCTGTTATTTAACCACATTGCAGAGATTGGCTAGTTCCTTTAAAAACTAGCCAAACTGTGATATGGTACTTTTCCAATTCTAAAGTTTCAGTAAACTGTATAAATATTTGAAATTCCTGAAAACAAACCCTAGAAATTTTAGTTTATTACTAAAAAGCAACACAGAGTCCTGTGGCACCTTATAGACTAACAAATGTATTGGTGCATAAGCTTTTATGGGTGAATACTCACTTTGTCAGACACATTTATTACTAGTTCAGTTCAATGGCATGATAGAAAACTTCCCAAAGTCCAGAACCCTTATTAGGGCCCAAACCTGCTACCATTTGTACCAGTTGGAATGCTACTACCCTGAACAGTCTGACAGATGCAAGACAGACTAGTGACAGCAGTAAATATGTGCAGGACTAGCTCTTTAGCGTCATATATTTAAACTTCAATGAACATAGCGACCCACATTAGAGCACACTCTGTCAAGTCATTCAAGTATATTGAATTCCACTATTAAATTGTGATAAAAGATTTGAAACAGAAGCATTATACAGTAACTTCATTCATAATTTCAGGGAATCTAAGAGAAATTTTCCTTTACATACTAATTCTTACTTTGAGATCTTTTATGCCAGTCCAGATGCCTGCCATCAGATGGAAACAGTACCTGGAAACTTTTCTGTTGGACTTCATGATCAAATCTCTTTGCACTCGCCTCCATCTGTGGCAAATTCATTCAAAAGCAGTGTGATGATTTTCCACTCTCTCAGAAATATTTACAATCTGCTCAACAGATCCAATGTACTACCTGTTCCAGCTATGAGAAGAACAGATACAGATGGTTAGGTTTTTGTCTATACCTGTGGTTTTCAACCTTTTTTCATTTGTGAATTTTGAATGGATGTGCAGACCCCTTTGGAAATCTGAGACATTGTCTGCTGATCCCTGGGGTCCATGGACCACAGGTTAAAAAACTCTGATCTATGCCACGAGTAATTTGTTATCCTTGGCTATATTATTGCTGTCACCAGATGGCACCGCTATACATAGTCTTACAGGTTTTTTTAAGCACGAGAGCAAGTTTTTAGAAAATCGTAGGTTTTTGCTTTTCTTACTGAGTTTCTTGGGGAAGCGTAGGTGCCGAGCAGCAAAGGAAGTTGTTCTCTTCCCTTAATCTAACTAGAGTTAACTTTTAGGGTAGAGTTGCTCTTTTGGAACCAGGTGTTTGGATTTGAGCTGAAACCCCTGAAAGGGGGAATTTCCTGCATGCTGTTTGCAACCACCTCTGGTCCAGGATCTTGTAAATAGGACAAGTTGCATGAAGAATATACCCAGCGTCTGCATTACTAATTTCTCCTCCATTGGGAAGTCACCATGCAAGTCTCCAAAATATTCTATTTCTCAAAGGGACAATGTTTTTTCTTGTTGATTTATATATATGATGGTGTTTGCATTGTCTAACTATTCTCACTGATGCATGTAAGCCTTGGGTCATAGTGCAAAAGAATAAGTGACCTCTTTCATCAAGAAGTGGTATCAACCACTTCCTGTTTTGTCTATGATTCAGTATTCCTCCCATGGGGAGGATTTCATGGGGGCATGTTGGTGGCGAGGCAAGAAGGGGGGGGGCACTCATGGGAATTTCTAACTAGTCGTCATCTTTCTACTTTTATCAGAGGAAGTGTGGCAGACTGGGATTGAGCTACTCATTTCTAGAAATCCTTGGAGAATGGCTTCCTACAAGAGGAAATCTTAAAAACAACTCTTTTAAAAAGCAGGCAATAAAACATTTCAAATCAAATAAAACATTATAATCCCCCAAGAGCCTGCGTTCACTGTTCTCTCATCAGTAGGTATATCGTCATTGTTCCTCTGGTCCTGCTCATCACTGTGGATTCCATGGAGAGTCCTTATTACCTTATTACCTAAGTACTTCCCATTGTGACAAGAGTAATACAAGATCTTTTGGGAAGGATAGGCACTCATATGAGATTATAAGAAGAAGAGGATGAATTAGCTCCTGGAAGCAAAATTTTCTGATGGCATAGCAAATTATAGTTTGGGACTGAAGTGCACCAGAGCTCAGAAGCAGCTGTGGCCAGTTTTTCCTACCATTAAAGAAGCATGTAACTGAAAACTTGTTTTAGTAGTTTAAGATTTGTGCAGGGTTTGGGTCTTTTTTTAAAACCACCAGAACACAATGCATTTCTCACCCTTAACAACCCTCTTATTTCTTGCTGGAACTACAGTTTAAAAAAGTTTAACTGTTGCTTTTTAAAGATATTGTGTATTTTGATTCATTTGCAACTGAGATTTATTCTTAGAGGAATGGGGGTGAACAGAAATAATCTGTTCACCTACCAATGAAATTTTTGTATGCAAACTGAACTGTTAGAGAGCACTACTTGGGATCTTTAAATTTTATTTCCATACATATTGGCTATATGTTCATAAGTGTTATTCACTTGAGATTTCTTTGCAATGAGCAACATGTTTTTGTCCTACTTCCCACTGGAGCTATTATTCTGTTTATTTGGAGAACAAATAAGGTTGTGACACTCATCAATTTTCTAAGTTGTAAGACCCTATTCAGTTTTTGGACTGAAAGCTTGTGTTATGTAACATGGACAAAGTTCTTATTCAGATATATACTAGACTGAAATATTGTATTTATCGCTAAATACCTGAACAAAAGTAGTATGTAAGACAGGGCAGGTACCATATAGATTAGATAGGACACCCCTATGTTTCCTCAAGAGCTACATTAGAACCATGTTAAGAGAACAAAGTTAAAGAATATGATCTTTAAAGTGAGGATGAGTTAACCAGGAAATTAGATACAAAAACTAAACAGTAATCAATTTCAAAATGGTATTACATTCCCAGCTTATATACTTTTATTCAAGTAAAATTCTGACTTAGTCTTTTGAATTTTGTAAACAAATGCAGTTTATGTAGATATTGTCTGAGCTGCAGTGACCCAATTATCTGGTCAAAGGGCTGCATGGAACTGAGAGATAGGGTGAGTTAAAATTTAACCTGCAGGGACTGTAAACCAAGCTGAGGCTGCTGAACCTTTGGAGTTTTTGATATGATGATTAGAGAATAACCAGAGTGACACGTCGCAAATTCCCCATAATCAAGGAGAACTTTTCCGGGTGGTGATCTCTGAAATTGCTCAGGTACAGTCCCTGTTGTTTGGTTTTTCCATCTTAAGTTTCTAAAAAGGGAATATTGTTATCTAGCTAAAAGCAGCTTTCATCGCTATCTGCTTTACTCGGATTTGTAAGGAGTGTTTTAATTACAGCTTGCTTGCTTTCTACAAAGGAGCCATTGGAAAATTTTAATGCACGTTAGAGAATACAGGAAGCACAGGCATTCACAATTTTCACATGTTCTGCCTATTGCTTGAGTTAATTTCTCTAACTCAGAAACAATGAGGGCGTGAGCACTCGGGGGAAGCTTACCACCACTGAACATCACAGGCTGTGCTAGATTGCTCATTGTTGTGTCAGACAGAAAAGTACTGAAGCAGACATGGTAGTGATAACAACTAGAGACTTCACTTCTTGCTCTTGATTAGATTTCACATCAACTTACAGTCTTTATGCCCCAGGCTCTTCAGCTGGTGCCCCGCAAAGCTTTTGCAAGCCCCAGAAAGCAAGATGGGGCATTCAAAGAACTTCACCTGCCCAATGTTGCCATCATTTCTGTATGGATAGTGAAAAGGTGATCCCTTTTCCGAACAGGAGCAAAATGTGGTTGGTCGCTTTCATCTATTAAGAAGTTAGACTGACAGGGACAGAAGGGAGATTTTATCCAAGACAATTCACTTTTGATTTGTTAAATCACAGCTGTCCATTGCTAATCATTAAGGACATTGGACCTTTTCACCAAGAAGCTGGGTATATCTCCCAAGATCTATTTTTACAATATTTCTTCATCCTTTTATAAAATGTTACTCTCCATTTTATAGGCAATCACTGCTCCAAAATACCTGATTTCATAACAGGAAAAAAAAGTATAATGTTTAATATATTAAGCTTCTCAAATAGTTTCTCTTTCCCCCTGCCCCCAAGATACATACAAGGCTTCAAAGATCACACATGTGGGTGTGAGGTTGACTTCTTTATTAAATGAATCAAAAGTCTTAGTTTTTTTTGATGTTTAAAACAAAAGGGGGAGTAGATTCAGTAACAAACTTTACCTTTTGAGGGAGTTTTTTGGCATGTTAATAGTTTTCTGTAATAGAGTTGTGTTGATTGTTTCTGTCTCGTTCAAAAGCCCCAAACAATTTGTAATGAACAAATATTTAATTATGCAATCGAAGATCTTTTTAAACTATATGCATAAGCTATTTTTCAAGAGTGAATAAGATATGTAAATGGAGTGTGCACAAGCTTTTAGTTTATATTAATATTCATCTTGTAAAGAATCTGTGGACTGTAATCACTACCCACCACGTTTGTGGCTTTTTTGAATAGCCTAAATGTAGTACGGCTCTCTCCCCATTTTGCTACCCCTATTTACACTGAGTAGTAATCATTTGCATTATGACCATGTGAAGATAGATACTGTATATAAGGGTGTCAGAATTAAGCTTTGTGATTGTACTGCTAATACCCGACCCAATCCTGCAAACACAACCAACCAAAGTGCTTAGTCTCCTAAGTATTTTCAGGACAGATATCACAGGGCCTGGGGGAAAATGAAACATTTCTGCTCTCTGGATTAATTGGAAAAAAATAGTTTAAGAAAGAATACTTTGTTAACGAAGAATCATAGCTGAGGCCTTAAAAGGGGCTGAAAGGTATCCTTGAAATTCCAGTTATGAACTGAATGGTTTCTCAAGTAAATATGTATTCTTAATTAGTGAATTCAATAGCTGTTTTCAAAGAATGCTATTTTTCACAAGCAGTGGTAGTGCTGTGAGTATGACAGCAAAATGGCCTTCATTAGATGTGTCTTTGAATGACTCAATATGTTCAAACAAGATACTATATTGATCTACACAGGATAAACACCATTTTGTTATCTTATTCACGGAAACAGTAACTAGGTTTCTCTAAAGAGCATTGCTAACATTCAAGACCTGAATGCAAAGAGCAGTATATTGGAAATGGAAATTTCCATCTAAGTAAGAAATTATTTCAAGGTATCAGCTGCTTTGCGGTAGACTGATCTTTGTACAATGCATAATGAAGTGTCATAAATACATAATTTGGGCATTGAGAACTTCTCTATCCAAAGCACATTCAATATTGTGAATTTATCCTTTCTCCCTGTTCAGTGCCACAGAGAACAGTCACATGACAAACTAATTGATTGATGCTGAGCAGTTGCACAGTAGTGGAGCCAGGTTTTGTAACTAAGAGGAGTTGGGGGAGGAGAAGAGGTAGGCTGAATAATTGAAAAATGTGTTTGAAAAAGTACCATGCATACACCTAAAGGGCTCGGGGTGGGGAATGGAGACCATCCCCTTTGCTCCCCTGTTGGTTCTGTCACTGCAGCAGCTACTCCCACTGACTTGCATACGTTCAGCTCCTCTCAGGACTGGGCTCAATATAATTTAATTTTTGAAACAGCAATATCCTGAAAGATCACAAAGTACTTTACAAACTCTGCCTTTCTCACTCTAAAGACTCATCACTTCGCCTACCAAACTGCACTTATTTCTAGAAACACAAAAAGAGCTACACCGTTTTAGGAAAGGAAGTATAGAGTACTGCACCAATTGAAGTTGCAAGGGGATTTCAGTAGGCAAAACACAACTATTCATATTGGAATTTGGGATTTAGCAATTCCAGTCTAACAAGAAGATACCTCAGAAGACCATGAGTGATCAGAACCTCATTGTCACACTTAATCTGAAAAATAGCTCTCATATTTTATATCACCACACCTATTCCCTCCTTGAAAATAAAGCATAATGTTCAGCAGAGCTTCCCCAAACCATCACCACACAAAAAAATTATACTCAAGGAGCAAATGTTTCTGAATGCTTATCGCCTCAGAAAAACATAGTAGAGGAAAGATTCATAGTGTGTATACAGATACTATAGATGACTAGAGTGAAATGACATAAGCAAAATAGTACTATCAAAAACTTGGATTTTTCGTATGTTGGGGATTTATTTTGTCTATGTTTACATTTTCTTTTCAAAAGTATTTTAACACAGTAAGATTAAAGAAAATCATTTAGAAAAGAAAAAATATTAGAGCACTTGCCAAATGGGTGTAGGAGGTGGAATCAATCCAGTATTCCTGGTTCTGAGTCCGTGATAACTAAGCAGTATATTTTCAACAGTGTGATGTCACACATTTAACTTAACTACTTGAGTGATCACTGTTCATTAAGATTTATAAACATACACATTGATATAAATGCAGTCATTAACAGCTTTTTAATGATGAGTACTGACATTAATTTTCTCCGTTGCAATGTCCATTTCTTAACTGATTATTGGCTTCAGCAAGAAACAAGAGGGAAAGTAATAATTATCCCCTCAACTTCTGTGGCAGCAATTCTCCTTGCTGCTGTCATGTTACCCAAGGTATACTAAGTCAGAGTAGACCAGCAGGCAGGCTACAATGGTAAGGCTGTATTCCTAGTAGTGTAGAATATGGTAATATTGCACTGTTGTAGCATCAGATACTAATCCTGGGTCATTGTCAATGCTTGTGGGAACATGTTTTTATTTAATTTATAAACTTGTTTAGTGGGAGTCTTGGGAGTTCTAGGTTGGAAGATGTCCCTAATATACATGAAACAGCAAGAGCTAGAGCAAGGTTTAGGGGAGGATGATTCACCCCTCACATGGCAGCTTGTAGAAACACAAAGCAGAATATAAATTGGAAGGGATGAATTAGGGTTGCCAACCCTCCAGGATTGTCCAGCAGGCTCCAGAAATAAAAGATTAATCTTAGTTAAAGATTATATCATGTGATGAAACTTCAAGAAATATGTCCAACCAAAACTGGCAGTCCTAGGATGAATACTCCCATCCTTGTGTATGATTGGACTCCTATGATCTTTTTCCCGCTGTTCAAAAGCTAGTATTAGTCCACCAAAAACAGAAGCCTCCATGAAGATGTTGCAAATGAAAATCTGGTCCAGCCATGCCCAGGTTTCCCTTCCCTCTTCCTCTGTATTGCCTTCTAAGTAATTGTAATAATTGTGAAAGGGCCCAGATTTCATGTAGCCTAAGTCATAAAACAATCTTCAGATGCTAAAGAACTTGTTACTACTGGCCTGAAAGGGCTTTGAACCAATAACTTCAAAGGTGAAAAAGCTATACAAGGAATTGACCATCTGCTGCTCCTCTTAGTCCCTTCTACTTTCTGAATTTTTAACCCTTTGTTCAGCAGTCAAGTAATATTTTCTGGTAGATTACAAAACTGAATTACAAATCAATTTTCAAAAAATTGTATGTGAATTTAATTGGTTAAAAAAATCCACTATCGGCATATAGCACAGATGCTTTCTACCTATTGAAAGACACTATTTTTTAAAAAAAACTTAACAGCAGCAACAAACCAAGTCTCTAGAACAATCAGAGTTTAAGAGGTAATAGCATAACTCAGAGGTACCTACTTCCTACTTTGTTTGCCATCCATTTTGAAGGATTTTTATAGTTGTCAGTGAAAATGTTATGCTGTGTATTAAGTTCAAAGATCATTATTTCTGCTTAGCCCTCAGAAAGAATTTTAGGAAATGTTTTTGGAACTTGATAGGCAAGGATTTCCCCATAGGCTCCATTAGAAAATAAATTTAAAATAGTCAACATCAGATTCCACAGTGGTTAATACCTTGTGTTATCCTGAAAGTACTTCATCGGATAGTTTGAACAGCTTGCTGAAAGTAGGTTTTTCACTGGAGTTCATGAACAGGCTACTGACATACTGTGGTCTAAACAAATTGATCCAATCCAAGGATTTAAAAAAATAAAAATAATAAAAATAAGGGTAATCATGATTTCACACATAATGAAAGCCATTTGTTTCTTGCTGGTATAATACTGTGCAAAAGCTGCTGCCAGCATTGCACATACCTCTCAAATCTGAAGCACGATTGAGTGTTTTGGATGGTGGTTATATGTTACAGTATATACCTATTATAACTTCTATAATAGTCTTCAACATATCAGATCAGGATAAATACATATCCATTACATTTTAAGAACAGTCTGAAATTCACTGCTGTGCAGACTGCCAGCATAATGCCATTACATAGAATAAATCACCAAAACACACAGTAATCTCTAAAGGAGTGTGACAATACCAAACAGTCGTAAATCCATACTATGTGCATTTTTTTACCACGTAACATACATAGGTCTTCCCACCAGACAAATGTTTCCAAAGAGAGGCTGAAATGACTGGACTTTAGTAAATCATTTACTTTTAGCTGCTATAGTCACCAAAAAGCAAGTTACAACACAAGCTGGTTTGCTTCTGCTACCTTAGCAGAAATAGTAAATTTCAGTATTGGGTATCTTTGAAATCACTTAATTTATAATGTTGATTGTAAATATAATTTTTAAATTGATAAGGTATAAATTAATGTGTTCAGAGTACAGCACAAAAGACCACAGCCAAGAAGCAAATGTCATGAAAAATATATCATCTTTTATAGGTAATAAACAAGCTACTTCCAGCTGTGAGATTCCTAGAAGTTTTGAAACTGATCATGTCACATGTATCATGTCTTACAACAATAAATATAGTAACTTGTAGAATATTTAGCAGGGTGCAAAGAAGAAAAGCATGTTTATCAGATACTAATAAATGGCTAGGCAAACATGAGAACTGCATAGAGCTGTACATTTTAAGGGATTATGATGATGATTAATCAGACATCCTTTCTAACACAGCCCAAAGAATTTCACCCAGAAATTTCTGCCATATTTTGTGCTTGAGCGATAGCACATTTTTGTACACATCACATCTAATCTTGATTTAAAGACTTCAAGTGATGAGTAATCAACTGTATCCTTTGGTAAGTTGTTCCAATGGTTAATTGCTCTCAGTGTTAAAAATTTTACACCTTAAATTAAGGCTAGACATATCTTCACCTTCCAACCACTGGATCCTGTTATGCCTTTGCTACCTAAAAGAGTGCTCTACTGTCAGAAATCTCCTCAAAGATGTCATCTCTTCATTCTTTCTTTGAAAAGCCAAATAGATAGAATTTCTTAAGTCCTTCACTGTAAGAACAATTTTCCAGACCTCAAATCATTCTCAAAGCTCTTTTCTGAAACCATTTTGCAGTTATGAGAAAATGGTGAAGAGAGTTCATATAGTAAGGTACTTATAGCATTCTGAAAACTTGGATTCAATGTATTATTAAATTCATGCCTGAGCAGAAGGCTAATACAGACCTGTGCAGCATTCAAATGGGCAAATGTGAATTCATTCATGGGAACCTACATGGGGTTTCGGAAATGTACAGATCAGGAGCTGGGGCTACTTCATACCACATTAACTGAAAAAAAGGCTGTTACAGTAGTTCTCTATCTAGGTCACTGCAGAGGACAGAGACAGCACTAAAGTAACAACCTGAAAAATTCAGCTGCTATGGAAACACACTTGAGCAAGTGACTCATTAGAATGCAACAATTCAGCTTGCCTCACTCACAGATTCCAGTAGGCCTACTAATGCAAATAAGGCAAGTGGGGTTTGACCTGTGATCTTTACATCTACAAAAATATATTTCCTAATGTAGTGTATGATACACAGCATAAAAAAATATGACTCACCCATAGCAGAGGAGCAGTTTGTGTGCCACAGTAGCCTTCGTTGTCCCTAATATTCATTCTGCTACATTCCATGTCAGTTTCCTGGCATACATTACACTGGCTGCTTGCTAATGGTCTCAAAAGGACCAATGTCAGATTGGAATCAGTTGGGCATAAGAAATCCCTAGCCATATCCTTTACCCTGTCAGCAAGGAATGAGGGTAAGAAAGAATCCATTATATAACCTCTTTGCCACTTGCTGATTGCCCTACACAAATTTTTTAAAAAATCCTTCATTAGATAGCACTTGATTTATATGATAAACTTCACAATAGTTTAGGGCAAAAATACTGTGCTATTTACCACAGTGGACAGTAGAGGCCTGATACTGGGAGGTGTATGAATAGCATTTGATCCTACTGCTAATGGGGTTTTGCTGTGTGATCACAGTTTCATACAGATGGGAATATTGCTCAACTGATTTTGGTCATACCCCATAGTCTTCCACTGTGGAATTCTTCTTGGGCCATGTAGTTTCATCTCTGTTCCTCTTCAGTTTTTATATATTCCTTAATGAAAAATTTGGGTGTAGGGCATCGCTGTTATACTAATCATAGAATCATAGAACTGGAAGGGACCTTGAGAG
Organism: Gopherus evgoodei; assembly: GCF_007399415.2. NCBI lineage: Eukaryota > Metazoa > Chordata > Testudines > Testudinidae > Gopherus > Gopherus evgoodei. The sequence goes on along the minus strand of NC_044328.1, from coordinate 36,868,700 downwards.
GTCATCTAGTCCAGTCCCCTGCACTCATGGCAGGACTAAGTGTTATCTAATGGTACCTGCCTCCAGTTCTTGAGCAGGACATTAGCTGTTATGGCACCTGCATCATAGACATCCATGATTTGTTGGCTCAATTTGTTGTGTATGAGTACCAACAAAGTCAAAATTAGTTTGGTTGGACTGGGCAAGAACTGTGATGTGAATACTATTTCCCTAGCCTGCATTGTCTTTGAGAAATTATTTGGGTAGCCTGGAGCCTGGGCATAACTTCTGACCAGTGGGGAATGCAAGGCCATCTGATGTCAGGCATGATTAGGGCTCAGGTACATTTTTTTATACTTTGAAAATCAAACATTGTCGCTAGCTAGTGGAATCTGACTTAAAGTCTTTTAGCTAACATTAGATTTTGTTTTGCAGCTTTATTTTCTGTGCTATGCTAGTAAAATCTGCTTATTGAAACCAGTCACTTACGAGGCACCTCAGACAGGAGCTGAAGTCAGACAAAGCTTATCAGAGGTGATTAAGAGTTTAAGATCAGGCTGAGAGAGAAAGGGAATTATGATTCCCATCGCCAGACTGCACCTGAAATGTAGTTAGGGGAAGATCCCTGACTTGGGTGGGAGATGGGCCAGAGATTGTTATGGCAATGCCTAGATAAGTTTTACTATTTTCCTGAACTATTAGCAACTATACAATAACTTTTAATGTACACAATATATATAGGATATCCCAGTCCCGTAAGGGCGTGCATATTTTCAACAGGAGGAGGTTCCTCAGAGTTTCAAAACATGAAGCCTTGGGTGTGGGGGGGTTTTCTAACAATACCACTTGTTGCCTTGTGAAAAGAAAATGCAATAGTAAAACCACAAGAAGTGCCAGGAGTACTCAAGAGCAGTATCTGATTTTTTTAAATTGTATTCCTTTAAGTGGTCATTGATTAGCTGTTGACTTTTGAAGCAAGAGAATATTACACACAAAAGTTGGGTTCTTCATTTTTAGAACAAAATAATCAGTGCATCTCATTTATTTCTCCTTTTCAACTTTATAAATCAAAAAACTTCTATTCTTGTTACAGGTCTGACCAACGTATTGGTAAGTAAGGACAGGAACTCAAAGAGGCTTTGAAAGCTGGACTTCTTGCATTACAAATTATATTTCATATGTGCTATGAATACGGTGACCACATGTCCCGATTTTATAGGAACAGTCCCTATTTTGGGGTCTTTTTCTTATATAGGCTCTTATTACCTCCACATCCCATCATGATTTTTCATATTTGCTGTCTGATCACACTAGTTATGGAGATGTCCATAGAAGTAATGTTTCTGATGAGTTCTAAGAGGGTTTTGCCATTGACTTCAGTAGATACAGGATCAGAGCTTAAAGCAATATAACAAAGTTGTGAAGTCAGGTCATGCATGGGTCATACTGGCAACTAATGAGTAGCCTTTGAGCCTCAGCTTTGAAATGTATTACATATTTCCTTGTAGTTTTCACAAAAATATTTCATAGCAATTTAATTGCAATTCAGATAACTATTTAAAAAAAATCAAAGCAATAAATATATACCAGCTTCTGTGACAATAATATGTGCCTATAAAAAAGCAATAATTAGGCTTTAGTTGATTTAAAAGAAGACATTTGCTCTGTAATTAGAGGTGGAAAAGACCTATTATATTGTCTAGTCCATCACCCACCCAGTGCACATTAGTAGTAATTAAGACATTACAAGGAATTAAAGAGAAAAATGCAGGGAACCAGAATAGATATCCCAAGTGGCCCAACCCTAAGTGATAAATAGTTCAAGTGTACAGCATTACAGGGACTATCATCATTAAGTTTTATTGTAGATAATGAAAACTGTTAATAAATATAACAACAGACCAAGAGCTACAAAACAATAAGATCTGAAAAAAAAGCCAACTGTACTGAATGTCAGTGAAGATTTTAGAACCAGGTAGTTTTTATTCTTTTTAACACCTTAAAGAAGAAGAGTCCATTTACTTATACAATGAACATATAACAAAAACTGATCATGAGTTCTTTAGACCTCAGTTCAGTACAATTATGTGACTGAATTTCTACTAAAACATCCTCCAGGCGAAAATCTGCCTTTCATTCAGTTATTCCAATAGGAATGTTACACATGCATTTGATAGCACAATTTGGCCGATAAACTTAAGAGACACCTCAGAGTGATACAGTTTTCTGTACATTATGTAATTTCCTTTAGCTTCACAGTTAGATCGTTAAGTAAAACTGAACACAGCCCATTAATGTAACAATGTTCCGAGGTAGCTATCACTGCTTCCACTTTAAATCACAAGGACAATTTTAAACACATTATAATTAAAGCCCATCCTGCAAAATCTTTACAGATCAACTCAACTTGGCAGGAAAAAGGGGGAGCAGAAATTATAAATACAAAATAGTCAAAGAGCAAGTGAAAAGAAATGCCACTTTTGGAATAAAAAAATATTACTTTTAGTCAAATAGCTATATACACATATAGGTAGCTATAGTGACTACATTTTGCATGACATTAAGTTTCTCACTGAAGGACACACCCTAGCAAAAGTGGAGTTACAGGACTGAGGCCTAAATGAGTATGTAAGATCACATGCATGCATTTGACTTTATGCACTAAGAGATATCCCCTTGATTTCAGATAAAGCACATTCACTTGTCTTTGCATCTCCAGGCTCTCATTCTGTAATGGTGGGACCCTTAGATAGCAGGTTGTGTCCAAGTACAGATATTTATCAAGCAGCAGCTCAAGGAAGAGGTGTCAACTATAACCATTCACATCTCAAGTGGTTTTAAAAAATTGAGAACTAGCTTAGAAGAAATACAGTACTTCATAGTCTTTCACTGTAACGTGTGACACATAAGGCTCGTATGATTAGCGTAACAAACTAGACAGAACACATGCCACTGCACAGTGACTGAGACAACTGCAATGACAAAGCACCAAGGCACTAATTCAGTCCTAGCATTAGTGAATTTTTAATTCTCCTCTGCTGCTCTCTCTGAGGTCTGCTTTAGCCCCAGTCATGAGCAAGTGGCCTAGCAGCATGCTAGTCATTTCCTAGTTCAAAAATGTGGTCTTTCTCAATGAACCCCAAAACAATACACACTATAGCAAGTGCAAATCAAATAACTTTGGCCATAGAGAGAAAATTAACAGATAAAGGTTTATTTTTATGTATATAGCACAGTTTCTTCTGGGTTATTTGTTTTTAGCCCTACAAAAAGCCCTCCTTTTTCTCTACTCCACTCCCTCTGGGCTAGTTTGGTGCATAAGACGAGTGTAATGAAATGCTTCATAGACAAACAGTTCAGGTGTGCTGAGGAGAAGTACAGTAGAATTTTATGGGGCTCTCCAAAAATGGCATATTTGTAGCTTTCATACAATTGCGCCTTTGACAATGTTTTGAGATTACATATTCTTAATTAAAATTAATTTACAAGGTGGTTTTTGCTTTTTGTTTTCTTCCTTCTTTCTATTGCAGGCAGTATTCTTTTCTTCTCCCTTTTTTAATGCCTGTCTTTCCCCAACCTGATTTCTCCTTGTCATTTCCTTCCTCCATATTCTTTCATTCTGTCCCTCCCTACCCTCCATGCTCATCGCTCACATGGCCACTCAGGTGTAGTCACTGCACTCACTCGCTCTCACAGGTGCCCCAATTTCTCATTCTAACACACTTAAACAGGTTACCCAGTTTCACTCCTTCCGGTGCTTCCTATCAAACAAATTTACTCGCTTTAAAGCAGCAGCAGGTTGGTTGGTCTCTGGTGCTCTTTCTAGTGTTTCTATTATACGTTACATTGATGACAGCAGCAACTTGCAGAGGAATATGGGACTTCTAAGAAAGAGTAAGGGTTGGAGCAATGTGACCCCCAAAATACACAGTTTTTTAAGACTAAAATTTGTTATTTATTCACCCTACCCCTTGCTTTCCTGAAAAGTGGGGTTAAAGCAATGATTTTGGCCCTGCCTTAAAATAATATTAAGGAGTAAACAGATGAAGTGCAATACAAAAGGTAGCCACTGTGTGACATTTTAGTGTTTGTCTGATAGATTGAAAGTAATACTGGAAATTATTTTAAGTATGCAGGGTTGGAATATTTTACACTCCATGTGCTGTATTAGCTTTGCACTAAACAATCCTATTTAGTTGTCTTTTTGGACTTTGGATTTGTATATATGTACTTAGATACTTTGTTTTCCAAAGCTGTCACAAGGACCCTGATCCTACAAACATGTCAACAAATGCTCAACTTTAAATATGTGACTTAGTGTCATTTAGTTCAATGGGATTATTCACAAACATAAATCTAAGTGATTGCAGGATCAAGACCTACATTTGTCAGAATGCACAAGGGCATGTAATCGTTTTGGGCTCTGCACTATTCAGTATTGGACAAAAGACGGTTACTCACCTTTATAACTGTTGTTCTTTGAGGTGTGTTGCTCATATCCATTCCAGTTAGGTGTGCGTGCCGTGCGTGCACGCTCGTCAGAAGATTTTTACCCTAGCAACTCTGGTGGGTCGGCAGGTCGCCCCCTGGAGTGGTGCCGCCATGGCGCTGGATATATACCCCTGCCGACCAGACAGCTCCTCAGTTTCTTCTTGCCGGCTATTCCGACAGTAGGGAAGGAGGGCAGGTTTGGAATGGATATGAGCAACATATCTCGAAGAACAACAGTTACAGAGATGAGTAACCATCTTTTGTTCTTTGAGTGATTGCTCATATCCATTCCAATTAGGTGATTCCCAAGCCTTACCTAGGCGGTGGGGTCGGAGTGAGATGTCGCAGAGTGTAACACTGCGGAGCCAAAGGCTGCGTCATCTCTAGACTGCTGAACCAGAGCATAGTGGGAGGCAAAGGTGTGGACCGAGGACCAGGTAGCTGCATGACAAATTTCATGAATAGGCACATGAGCGAGGAAATCAGCCAATGAGGCCTGAGCCCTGGTAGAGTGCACAGTCACTTGGCTCGATGGGACGTGAGCCAAGTCGTAACAGGTGCAGATGCACAACGTTACCCAGGAGGAAATCCGCTGCGAGGAGACGGGTAGGCCCTTGATATGCTCAGCCACCGCGACGAAGAGTTGGAGGGTTCTGCGAAATGGCTTTGTTCTCTAGATATAAAAAGCGAGTGCTCTACGGACGTCTAGCGAGTGTAGCTGCTGCTCCCTGCGAGACGAATGTGCCTTTGGGAAGAAGACAGGCAGGAAGATCTCCTGGTTAACATGGAACGCTGATACCACTTTGGGGAGAAAGGCTGGATGTGATCGCAACTGCACCTTGTCCCTGTGGAACACAGTATATGGGGGACCTACCGTGAGGGCCCGAAGCTCCGAGACTCATCTTGCTGATGTGATGGCCACCAGGAATGTGGTTTTCCATGAGAGGTAGAGAAGGAAGCAAGTTGCTAACGGCTCGAATGGGGCAGACATGAGTCTGGCAAGAACAAGGTTAAGGTACCACATAGGGACAAGGCGGCGTACCTGGGGGTAGAGGTGCTCTAGGCCCTTAAGGAATCTAGACACCATCGGGTGTGAGAATACTGAGCAGCCATTCTCCTCTGGGTGGAAGGTAGAGATGGCCGCCAAATGGACCCTCAGAGATGATACCACTAGGCCCTGTTGTTTGAGGGATCAGATGTAATCCAAGATGTTGGAAATGGAGACCTCAGTGGGAAGGAAGTTCCACTCCACGCACCAGCACGCAAAACGCTTCCACTTGGCCAAATATGTCGCTCTAGTGGAAGGCTTCCTGCTACCCAGGAGCACCTGTTGCACTGGGGTAGAGCAACGCAGCTCAGACTGGGTGAGCAACGCAGAAGCCATGCCGTGAGGTGGAGGGACTGAAGGTCCGGGTGACGCAGTTTGCCGTGGTCCTGGGTGATCAGGTCCAGGTGAAGAGGCAGGGGGACAGGGTCGGCTATGGACAGGGCTAGCAACATGGTGTACCAGTGCTGCTGAGGCCACACTGGAGCTATCATGATTAAGTGGGCTTTGTCCCTGCGTACTTTCAGTAGGACCCTGTGGACGAGCGGAAATGGTGGAAAGGCGTACAGCAGGTGTGTCATCCATGGTACAAGGAAGGCGTCCACCACTGAACCCGGTGAGAGGCCTTGAAAGGAGCAGAACATCTGGCATTTCCTGTTCCCGCAGGATGCAAAGATGTCTATCCGGGGAAACCCCCACCTCCGGAAGAGCGAAAGAGCAACGTCCGGGCGAAATGACCATTCGTGGGAAAGGAAGGATCTGCTGAGGCATCCGCCAACGTGTTCCAAACTCCTGGGAGAAAGGACACAATGAGGTGCATAGAGCAGGCTATGCAGAAGTCCCAGAGTCGTAAGGTTTCTTGACAAGGGGTGAAGATCTAATGCCGCCCTGTTTGTTTATATAGTGCATGGCCGTTATGTTGTCGGTGAATACTGACACACAATGGCCCTGTAAGTGCTATTGGAACGTCTGGCAAGCAAGGCGGACCGCTCTCAGCTCCAGGACGTTGATGTGGAGGGTCAGCTCTTGAGATGACCAAAAGCCCTGGGTGCGTAGGTGCCCGAGGTGAGCCCCCCAACCCAGGGATGATGCGTCCGTTGTCAGGGACACCGAGGGCTGGGGCGGATGGAACGGGAGCCCTGCACACACCATGGAGGGATCCAGACACCACTCTAAGGAGTCGAGGACGGTCGGGAGAATGGTGATGACCATGTCCATAGGGTCCCTGGCTGGTCGGTATTGTGAGTTGAGCCACGAGTGGAGAGGCCGGAGGCGCAGTCTGGCGTAGTTCGTTATGAACGTACAGGCTGCCATGTGGCCCAGGAGAATGAGGCAAGTGTGCACCAAAGTCAACGGCGCCTCTCGCAGTCTCCGGATGATGGCTCCCATAGTCTGGAATCGTGGCAGTGGTAGACAGGCTTTGGTAAGAGTGGAGTCCAGGGTGGTGCCAATAAATTCTATCCGCTGAGTGGAGATCAGAGTTGATTTTTCCACATTGATCATTAGACCTAGATGTAGGAAAAGGTCCTTGAAAATGCGGACGTGACTGAGGACTCGTGCCTCAGAGGTCCCGTGGATGAGCCAGTCATCTAGATAAGGAAACACGTGTATCCGACTGCGGCGGAGGTGGGCGGCGACTACAGCCATACATTTGGTGAATACTCTTGGGGCTGTAGAGAGGCCGAATGGGAGGACCGCGAACTGAAAATGTTGGCGGTTGGCCATGAACCGGAGGAACCTCCTGTGAGGTGGGATGATGGCTGTGTGGAAGGAGGCATCTTTCATGTAGAGGGCAGCATACCAGTCTCCAGGATCCAGGGATGGGATAATGGTCCCCAGGGATACCATATGGAACTTCAACTTTATCATGTATCTGTTGAGTTCCCGCAGATCGAGGATAGGTCTGAGACCTCCCTTTGCCTTGGGGATCAGGAAGTAGCGGGAATAAAACCCTTTGCCCCGCTCGTGTTCCGGTACCTCCTCTATGGCTCCTTTGGCAAGAAGCATTTGCACCTCCTGTAGGAGGAGTTGCTCATGAGAGGGGTCCCTGAAGAGGGACAAGGGAGGGTGGTGGAAGGGGGGGTTGAAATAAATTGGAGGTGGTATCCAAGTTCCAGCGTGCGTAAGACCAAACGATCTGATGTTAGCTGGGACTACGCAGGGAGGAAAAAGGAAAGACGGTTGGAAAAAGGAGGGGACGGATCCTTTAAAGAAACTAGTACAACGCCCTCGGGCGCACCTTCAAAAGGAAGGTTTTGGCCCTGAGGAAGGCTTGGAGAGCTTTGGTTTTGGCCCTCTTGGTTGCCCGATTGCCTTCGGCGACTGGTTCTGCCTCGCCGTCTGGCGAAGTCTTGTCTCTGCCAGGGCTGAGGGTAAGGGCGGTGTGGTTGGGGCCGGAAGGGCCTGCGCTGAGTCACTGGCGTGTGCATTCCTAATGAGCGCACAATGACCCTGTTGTCTTTTAGGCTCTGCAGCCTAGGGTCAGTTTTATACGAGAACAGCCCTTGGCCCTCAAATGAAAGATCCTGGATAGTGTGTTGGAGCTCCGGGGGAAGGCTGGAGACCTGCAGCCATGAGGTCTTTTTATCAATACATTAGAAGCAAGAGGAAGACTAAGGACAGGGTAGGCCCACTGCTCAATGAGGAGGGGGTAACAGTAACGGGAGACTTGGAAATGGCAGAGATGCTTAATGACTTCTTTGTTTCGGTCTTCACTGAGAAGTCTGAAGGAATGTCTAGTATAGTGAATGCTTACGGGAAGAGGGTAGGTTTAGAAGAGAAAATAAGGAAAGAGCAAGTAAAAAATCACTTAGAAAAGTTAGATGCCTGCAAGTCACCAGGGCCTGATGAAATGCATCCTAGAATACTCAAGGAGTTAATAGAGGAGGTATCTGAGCCTCTAGCTATTATCTTTGGGAAATCATGGGAGACGGGGGAGATTCCAGAAGACTGGAAGGGGGCAAATATAGTGCCCATCTATAAAAAGGGAAATAAAAACAACCCAGGAAACTACAGACCAGTTAGTTTAACTTCTGTGCCAGGGAAGATAATGGAGCAGGTAATCAAAGAAATCATCTGCAAACACTTGGAAGGTGGTAAGGTGATAGGGAATAGCCAGCATGGATTTGTAAAGAACAAATCATGTCAAACTAATCTGATAGCATTCTTTGATAGGATAACGAGCCTTGTGGATAAGGGAGAAGCGGTGGATGTGTGGACCTAGACTTTAGTAAGGCATTTGATAAAGTTTTGCATGATATTCTTATAGATAAGCTAGGAAAGTACAATTTAGATGGGGCTACTATAAGGTGGGTGCATAACTGGCTGGATAACCGTATTCAGAGAGTAGTTTTTAATGGCTCCCAATCCTGCTGGAAAGGTATAACAAGTGGGGTTCCGCAGGGGTCTGTTTTGGGACCGGTTCTGTTCAATATCTTCATCAACGATTTAGATGTTGGCATAGAAAGTACGCTTATTAAGTTTGCGGACGATACCAAACTGGGAGGGATTGCAACTGCTCTGGAGGACAGGGTCAAAATTCAAAATGATCTGGACAAATTGGAGAAATGGTCTGAGGTAAACAGGATGAAGTTCAATAAAGATAAATGCAAAGTGCTCCACTTAGGAAGGAACAATCAGTTTCACACATACAGAATGGGAAGAGACTGTCTAGGAAGGAGTATGGCAGAAAGAGATCTAGGGGTCATAGTGGACCACAAGCTTAATATGAGTCAACAGTGTGATACTGTTGCAAAAAAAGCAAACGTGATTCTGGGATGCATTAACAGGTGTGTTGTAAACAAGACACGAGAAGTCATTCTTCTGCTTTACTCTGCGCTGGTTAGGCCTCAACTGGAGTATTGTGTCCAGTTCTGGGCACCGCATTTCAAGAAAGATGTGGAGAAATTGGAGAGGGTCCAGAGAAGAGCAACAAGAATGATTAAAGGTCTTGAGAACATGACCTATGAAGGAAGGCTGAAGGAATTGGGTTTATTTAGTTTGGAAAAGAGAAGACTGAGAGGGGACCTGATATCAGTTTTCAGGTATCTAAAAGGGTGTCATCAGGAGGAGGGAGAAAACTTGTTCACCTTAGCCTCCAATGATAGAACAAGAAGCAATGGGCTTAAACTGCAGCAAGGGAGATTTAGGTTGGACATTAGGAAAAAGTTCCTAACTGTCAGGGTAGTTAAACACTGGAATAGATTGCCTAGGGAAGTTGTGGAATCTCCATCGCTGGAGATATTTAAGAGTAGGTTAGATAAATGTCTATCAGGGATGGTCTAGACAGTATTTGGTCCTGCCATGAGGGCAGGGGACTGGACTCGATGACCTCTCGAGGTCCCTTCCAGTCCTAGAGTCTGAGTCTGAGTCTGAGATACAGCGCATCACGCCAGAGGCCAGAGTCCTGGCAGCTGAGTCCGCGGCATCCAGGGAAGCCTGGAGGGAAGTTCTTGCTACCTTCTTTCCTTCATCGAGGATCGCCAAGAACTCCTGTTGTGCGTCCTGCGGAACCAACTCCTTAAATTTGTCCGCTGCCGCCCAGGTGTTGTAACTATAGCGGCTAAGGAGGGCTTGCTGATTGGACACACGGAGTTGGAGAGCCCCTGCAGAATAGACTTTTCGCCCTAGCAAGTCCATGCGCCTTGCATCCTTTGATTTAGGGGCTGGAGCCTGCAGGCCATGGCGCTCCCTCTCATTAACTGACTGGACAACGAGGGAGCAAGGAGGAGGGTGGCCATAGAGATATTCATAGCCCGTGGAGGGCACCATGTATATTACGCTCTCGCAGCAGGTGGGACAGAGGCCGGAGACTGCCAGATCGTAGTGGCATTGGCCTGTATGGTCTTAATGAAGGGAAGAGCCAGTCTAGTGGGGACATCCGATGACAAAATGTCCACCACTGGATCCTGTACCTCCAGGACCTCCTCGGCTTGCAAGTTCATATTTTGTGCAACACGCCTGAGGAGGTCCTGGTGGGCCCTGAGGTCAATTGGTGGAGGGCCGACAGATGAGGTTCCAGCTACAGCCTCATCAGGGGAGGATGAAGAGGAGAGACCTGGAACAAGCGGGTCTGATGAGGGCTCCGCCTGGTGGATCGTGTCTGTCTCCCTGGGGAGCTCGGAGTCCTGAGGCTGGGTCAACCCTTCCTCCATAGGAGGAGGATGAGGATGGGTGATCGTGGCCTCTGGCATCCTGTGTTCTGAGGTGGTCGAGCGCGATGGACCAGGGTGAGTGCCTTGGGCCTGATGGTATGCCCAAGGCATCCAGAAACGCCACTGCTGCGGTCCATGATCTTGAGGCTGGGGCTCATGGAATAATGCAGCAGGCACGTCGGTGTCTGGGGCGTATGCACTATCCACCTGAGAAGACACGGACGGGTGTCGGGACGGCCATGGAGGAGCCAAACGAGGCTGGTATGTGTCCTTCGCTCCCATCGCTGGAGATCTCCTCGGTGCCGGGGATCGGTACCAGGAATCATACCGGTGCTGAGACCGAGACTGGGACCTGCAACCAGCGTGGTGCCGGGAGGTCGACCTGGATCTCGAATGTGTGCGGCGGGACCAGCTGCAAGAGTCTCGGTACTGGGAGCGGTGCCTAGAGCTGGAGCAGTACCGAGAGTACCAGGCAGGACGAGAGGTGGATCTGTGCCACGATTACAACCAGTACCACCTAGGTGAGCGGTGCCAGGACTGCGAGCAGCGTCTAGACCTGGACCTTCCATGAGACCGCGAGCGGTGCCGGGACCTGGATCGAGATCAGTGCCGGCTCGTCGATTCCATTGAAGGGGGTCTCATAGCGGCTGGCTTGCCTCTGGAATGCAGAACCTGCACTGGCAGTGCCGGGGGTTGAGGCAGGGTAGACTCAGTCATTGCGATAAGGTCCCTGGCTGAGGAGAATGTCTCCGGTGTGGAGGGGACCATAAGCTCGACCACAGGTCTCGCCAGGAAGCTCTCAAGGACCAGATTCGACGGCCCTCGCAGGACCAGAGTCGACGGTACCACAGTTGTCTGTGCCACAACAGGAGTAGGTGCCAGGCGATCCGAACGAGTCTGCGTCGAAGGTGTGGAGGAAGCTGATAACCTCCAATCAGGCCCCTGTGCTGGAGAAGGCCGGTGCCGAGGTGTCTTGGCAGAGCCGGCGCGGTCCGGTGCCAGAAAAGTGCTGTCAGTGCTTGGTGCCGAGGACGGAGGGTTCAGGGCTGCCTCCATAAGGAGAGTCTTTAAGTGAAAGTCCCTCTCCTTTTTAGTCCGCGGCTTAAAGGCCTTGCAAATGCGGCACTTGTCGGAGATGTGTGATTCCCCGAGGCACTCTAGGCAAGAGTCGTGGGGATCGCTCGTAGGCATCGGCTTTTTACAGGCTGAGCACGGTTTAAACCTCAGTGAACTGTGCATGGGCCCCGGCACCGGGTGCGGGGAAGGGATAATGCCCAAGCCCCGCTAAACTATATACAGTAACTATCTAATAGCTATAAGACTAATTACACTATAGACTAAGTCAACGATATACAACAAGAGATCAAATGAACAAGGAGAAGCTAGGGAAGTGGAGGACAGCTAAGCCGCTCTCCACTGTTCCAATGGCAGACACGGGCGGTAAGAAGGAACTGAAGAGTGGTCGGGTCAGCAGGAGTATATATCCAGAGCCATGGCAGTGCCACTCCTGGGAGCGACCTGCCGACCCACCGGAGTTGCTAGGGTAAAAATCTTCTGACGAGCATGCATGCGCAGCGCACACACCTAACTGGAATGGACAGGGCCGGCGCTACCATTTAGGCAGCCTAGGCAATCACCTAGGGCTCCAGAATAATTGGTGGGTGCCGTTTTGTCGGAGGGGGTGGCAGGTGGCTCCGGTGGAGCTGCCGCAGTGGTGCCTGTGGAGAAACCGCTGGTGCGCAGCTCTGGTGGAGCTGCCGCAGTGGCGCCTGCGGATGGTCGTCTCCTCTTGCGGCTCTGGTGGACCGCCCGCAGGCATGACTGCAGCAGCTCCACCGGAGCCGCAGGACCAGCGCACTGGGTGGCGAAATTGCCGTGCGCCTAGGGCACTCAAACCCTAGCGCTGGTCCTGGCAATGGATATGAGCAATCACTCGAAGAAGAACTACATTTTTTCAAGTCCTAACACTCAGCATTTCCAGACCTTCTTTGCATGTTCAAATACTATCAATATATACAAATCCAAACTTTTGGGCACACTTAAGCTTTGTCATTAAAAATTGTTCAGCCTGGAATTGTTACCTGAAATCTGGGATACACAAATTTATAGATCAGTGAAGCCACTTTTAAAAGTTGGTCCTTTACCAGTATGTGACCCAATACAAAGTGGTTAAAAACTAAGCTTTACAGATATTTCAACCAAAAAACCCTTGCTACATTGTAAAATAGTTGTTAACATTTGAGATGGCCCAGAGTTAAAATGCTGAATCCCTGCACTCTCAGCTTGTTCAAAATCTTAACTGGGGACACATCTGAAGTCCTCAGAAGGTCCAGATCCCATTAACTGCTCTGCATGAGCTCTGTGCAGAGGCTCATTGGCTTTGATATGGCTTGATGTTGATGTGACAGTCCACCGACCCAAAGCAACTTAGAGCATTGGGGCCCAAAATGCTATGTTTATACCCCTCAGTGATGGGCTGTTCAAAAGCTAGAGCTGGATCTAAAGTCTTGTCCCTTCTCTGCATAAATGTAAAGGGGGAGGTCACTTTCCTTTTTGTCCTCTTATTTTTCTGACAAAGTATCTCAACTTACTTATTTAGGGAGAATGAGTCATGTAAATATCCTCAGTAAAATGGACTTTCTTCTCCTAGAAAAATTAATTTACTTAATTTATCTTAAATTTGATTGCAGCGAGCACTCCTAATTAACCTGATTTTTTGCTGATAATCACTCACAATGGAATCAAATCAAAAATCGGGGGATGGATTGACCGGCACACAGAAAGAAGCTGCTCTCCGTGCATTAATTCAGCGGACAGGATATAGTTTGATCCAGGTAAGAATGTGTAATCACATGCTTGAGTGCTATTTTTTCATAGCATCTAATTTTAGCTTTAATTAAGTAGTTGTGTCAAGGGCTTGAGGGTAAATATTTAACAAGGAAACCTTCCTTCTTTGTTGGTTCTCTTCCCTCCTCTCTGTTGTGTAAGTCTGAAGGATGCTTTATTTTAATAAGTAGAACTGAATTCTTCCATTGATCTTTTGTTACACTGTAGCCAGTCATGATAAGCCAACCAAAAACCTAGAGCTGAATGTCTCTGAATCTCAGGAAAGTTTTGGATTGCAATCTGAACTTCACAGTTGCACTTTATTTTTATAAGATACCAAAGCAAACCCGCTATCACAATGCCCACGCTGTGGGGACTACAGTGGCATAGCTGAGGTGTTGTAGCTATACTGGCTTAACCCTGTAGCCTACAGCAATTGAAAAGGTTTTTCCATCATCATAGGAACATCCTTTCCGAAGCAATGGTAGTGCGGTCAACAGAAGCAGGCTTCCACCAGCCTAGTTGCATTTACACCAGGGGTTAGATACAATGCTCAGAAGTGTAGATTTTTCACAACCAAGAGCCCTGTAGCTATGTCAACCTGACTCAGAAACCCTTTGTACTTTAAAAGTGTTTAGATCCAGGTCTGAATTTGACATCCTGGGACCATTTTTAGTCTCTAAAGATTAAGTATTTAATTTATCTGACATAGGAGAGGGATTATTTATCAGCCTTAATAATCAGAGGTTTGTTTAAAGTCTGTTTGAGAAGATCTCAAAATCGGAGACATCTTTTTATTTTTACTAAATTTATGGCAGGCAGGGGAGCCTTTCAAAAGTCAAATTATCCATCTGTTTACTGAATTTTGGACTCTTTCTCAAAACAAATGTGGTCTCAACATATTTCATTTTCAAATGCAAAAGAAAATTAGCAATACTATGAAATAATCTGGTATATTCTAAGGGAATATAATTGCAAATGGTAATGAGAGTGAGTTTTATGGCGTTTACGAAGGCTCAGATCCTGTCAGTTATTAGAGACAGAAGTATGGTAAGCAGCACAGCAGCCCAAAGAGGCAGCTTTGGTCTAAAAGGAACCTGGAACTACCAAAACTACAGGGCAGACAATTAAAATAACAAAAGACAGTGTGTTTATATAGCATATACAGCTGTGTGCACATGCTATACATAAGCAAGCATTTGGGTTTGCTTCATTTTAACATTATCTACTATACTTCACACAAAGTGAGATAAAAATAACATACATCTGCTGTATTTATATTCTGTGTTAGTTTCTTTATCACAGTCTTCTTTTCTCTTTCTTACTTTCATCTGTATTTTTCAATATTTGATTTACCTCCATTTTCAGTTACTTCATCTCTTCTGCCTCTGACACTTTTCTTTTTGCTTCCCAGGTTCTTTGTCCTTTTGTGCCATTTTCAGAGTTTATCCTATTTCTCCTTTCACCTGTTCCTTTCCTCACATTCTCTGGGGTTTTATTCAAACTCATCACCACAGTATCCACGTAACTTGCTCCTTATCCCACCCTCACTCTACCTACTGCCTTCTCACTCAACTGCAAAAAAGGGAAGGGGACTTAGGAAAACCATTCTTCCTCCTTCCACCTACTCTGTGGAGAGCTGAGAATTGGCTTGGAATACTTTTTCCCTCTTTCAACACATGAGGTGAAGACCTTGCTGACTGAAATAGGTTTTTTTCCCTGCTGCTCATCCCATTGACTTACAAATACATTAACACAATGATCTAATTCAAAGAGAAGGTTTTGTTTTTCCAGTACTTTGTTTTGCAGTGGCATGGTAAATTTTCTCAAGCCTTTCTCATCTGAATCAACTTTGGGTCAGGGTTTTTTACAAATTCCTTTAACTGAGCCTCTCTTGAATGGATCCTGCAGGATCCATAGGCATGCACTACATAGTAATCACAATTAAGAATGTGGCAAAACTGAACAGATTTATCGCACCTTGGCTATACAAAATGAATCAATAGAAGTTCATACATTACTCAGCAGAATTACACCTTCAGGGACAGGAAATGGTGTTTAACGTCGCCAGCTTCAATGTTTTAAAATCTGATACTGCAGGAATTCACTCCTGAATGAAAGTACTGTTATGACTCTCCCATTATGATGAAAATGTTTACAGTAAGAATGACAATGGATAATTTACTACTGCATCTGTCCAAGTGATAATCCGTAGACAATAGGCTAGAAGAGACTTCTTGGTCCCTCATCACTTATATTCCTAATTAGTTTCCCTTCAAGATCTTAATCAGTTTCACTTTGCTGTGCTTTCTCACTATGTAAGGAGTTTGAAACAGTTTCCATCTTCATTAAATAGTTTAGGGTTGGAATGACTTCAGAGGGCAAATCACTAGAGAATTAGGGCTTGTCTGCACAGCAAGCCAGGGTGTGAATCTACTCTGCACCAGCTTGTCATACAGCAACTCATTGTGTGGACACTGCTGTAGCTTAGTAAAAGTCCCACCCTCTCCTCTTCCAAATACCTCCTGGAAACATAATTCTTCCAAGAGCAGATATGTAAGCTTGTCTCTTTGTTCTGTACAGTAAGAAGCGCGCCGTTAACTACCAAAATCCAGTATAAATGTAATAATTAATAAATGTTTCTGAGCCGTAGGCAGATTGTTGAAAACATGTACTTTTTGTTGAATGTGTTACTAGGTTAGAACCAAAACTAACATATGTTCTGCTGGGTGCACCTGTCATATCAGGTTTAGAAAAGCTGTTGGACGTTGACTTTTTAAGCCAACTCAAACATTTGAAAAAATGTTGCCCCAAATAACTGAAGTCAAAACACTCACCTCTCCAGTACTCTAATGTATGTTGTTTGTGACCCTCAGAGAAACTCTCTACAAACTGGTCATCTCTCAAATACATCATAAAACTGCCATTAGCCACCGTAGAAGGCACACAGGAGCTGATCTTGTTCTTACTGAAGTTGATGGGAGATTTTTTTATTGACTTCACTGGAGCTGAATTATGACACCTGGTTGCATTCTGAAGCTCATAAAACACTAGTAAATTATAAACTTTGACTCTGTAAAGGTAGATCGATGCTAGGCAGGCAATGTTTTAGCCTATGGCAGGCTGGCATCTTGTCCAATACATCATGTTATATTAAACACTATAGCATCAGAAAGGTAGTATTTGACTAGGGTCTATCCACATAGTTAAACTTTAAGTAAACAAAGATAGGTAACATTTTAGCAAATATTGAGTGACTTCATTGGGCATTGGATCACGTCTTAATGAGGGAGAGTTGCACAGAGACATTGTTTCAGATGGCAAGAGCTGAAACGAAGGACATTGCTGAATCAGGATTTTATGAAGGGACAGAGAAGATGCCAGTGTTAGATGAGCAGAGACCAAGTGGGGTGCAGGGGGTAGATGGTGGAGGGATAGAAAGAAAGGCACTGTTATGCAGAAAAGTCCATGGAGAGTTATAGAAAAAAATAAGGCAATTTTGAGAGATTTCTATTGATTCTATATATTTTAAAATATGTTTCTTTTCTTTGATGTAGGAAAATGGACAAAGAAAGTATGGAGGTCCACCACCTGGCTGGGATGCCCCGCCACCAGAGAGGGGCTGTGAGATTTTCATTGGGAAATTACCCCGAGACCTTTTTGAAGATGAACTTATCCCATTATGTGAAAAAGTAATGTTTTATATTGAAGAGAATGTTCTCCTCTTGTACCATATACATGTTCCTGATAAAACTGTGTTCAGAAGGAAGGCTGCATTTTCAAAGGCCTGGAACATGAAATAACAAATGGAAAATTGAAATGCATATTATTCTAATACACAAACATTAGTGACTCTTATTGTGTGTGTGTATACATTGCTAGGTGTATAACCCATCGTACTTCTGTGTTTGGGGAGGCTACTGTATAGTTTGCTCCTGTTACCTAAATCTGTTCTGAGTCTCACTTTCTATTACAGGGCTAAGCTGTATGCTTATACTTGTCTGGAGCGACAGAAATGTGGGGGTATAGAGCAGAAGCACTGAGCAGAGGTGCTCTGACGCATGCTATCTGCACAGGGCTGATACAAGCAGAATGCCTCCGGGAGCACTGGGCAGAGAAAGCGTGCTATAGCATTCCTTCCACTTGATTTTGGGAGGAGCAGCATGCTCCTTCAATGACTCCTTCCAGATCCTAGCAGGTGTGTAGGGCCCTTAATGTGCCCCATCCTGTCTAATGACCCCAACGGGACCATGAAACACTACAGGTTATACCCAGCCTTCACCGATATGTACATGCAGCCACTGTAATTGTATGTGTGACAGTCACTCACATATTTTTTCACACACAAGAAGGGAGCAGTTTAAAAGCATGAAAGTAATACCAGCCACACAATCATTTGATTTACCTAAGTCACCACATAATTACATTATTGTAACACTTCTGCCTCCCCCCCCCCACTGCCCTTCATTTTTTTTTTTATCTCTACTCTTTGTTGCATGAGTTCCAAAATTAGATTGTATACTCCCTGAAGCAGGGACAACATAGGTGAAATCCTGGCTCCAGTGAAGTCAGTGGTAAAACTTGCATTGACTTCAGTGGGGTCAGGATTTCACGCCATGTCTTATTTTTTTGTAAAGTGCTTAGCACACCTTAGGTACTTGATAATAATGGTTATACCAGGGCATGCACATACCACATTCCCAAATATGGAAGCTCCCAAAAGTTTGTCCTCACCCTCCTGCAGCACTGCTGTCTTCCTGCCTCTCTCTGGGCTCCCACCAACGGTGGCACAGAAGAAAGTTTGATCAAGTGAGGTGCACATATTGACTTTGAGAACAGGCTGATGTTGTGTGGTTGTGGAGCCTCCAGTCCTTTTCTTTCATCGCACAGACTGAAATTAATATTTAAAAACAAAGAGCAAATCAGTGCAAGAAATCATTACAGTGACAACTGCACAGTAAGGTTCCTGAGGCACACATTGGAACTCTGATACTGTGTTATCAGATGATGTGAACAGAGGTCATTTACCTTGCTAAAGAGAGCTGAAGTGCTAACTCAGCCCTAACTGTCTCTTAAACATATGTTGCCTTTATTTATTCTGACTTCATTCATGGGTCAGAAAACAGTTCTCAAGTAAAATAGGTTCTGGCTGATGGTCACATTGATGGAGATGTTCAAACAACTCTGAGGTGATATGCACACAACACACGGTCAGGGAAATAACCAGCTTTGTGTAAATAGCTTCTGTGTTGTTGGTGAAAGTTTCCTTTCAGAAAGGGTTATTGATTTTTTTTTTCATTTACAGATTGGTAAAATCTATGAAATGAGAATGATGATGGACTTCAATGGAAACAATAGGGGATATGCCTTTGTAACATTCTCTAATAAACAGGAGGCTAAGAATGCAATCAAGCAACTTAATAATTATGAAATTAGGTAAGCATGAGTGGTATGTTCATATAAAGTGGAAATGATACACTGCTCTGTTTTATTATACTCCATGTGTTTTTCCTGAGACTTACAAAAGGATTGTGTAGTTATCTAAACCTTAAAATCACACCATCCATTGTTCTCTTGTACAGTCAGTCAGTAAGTTTCCCATTGATGAAAATACACTTTTAATTAGTTAGCTGGAAATTTCCTGCTGAAGTGTTTAAAAATGGTTCAGACCTATAGAAATGTCTTTAGATTATTTCAAAACTTTTTTTATTTTGCCCTTTTTTTTGTTTTTAAAAATTATAGATATCAGAGTTGGAAGGGACCTCAGGAGGTCATCTAGTCCAACCCCCTGCTCAAAGCAGGACTAATCTGCAGATCCCTAAATGGCCTCCTC
Organism: Gopherus evgoodei; assembly: GCF_007399415.2. NCBI lineage: Eukaryota > Metazoa > Chordata > Testudines > Testudinidae > Gopherus > Gopherus evgoodei. The sequence goes on along the minus strand of NC_044328.1, from coordinate 36,849,373 downwards.
AAGGATTGAATTCACAACCCCGGGTTTAGCAGGCCAATGCTCAAACCACTGAGCTATCCTTAATTAGCTTAAATTTTAAAACTGCCATTTCAAACTACAAAAATCAAACTTTTCATTGATAAAGTGTGAAAATGAAATGTTGTAAGAATTTCAAAACTTTTTTTTTGACATTTTCAGTTGAAACAATCTGTCCAAACCAACCCGCTCCTGCAAAGTTTCCATTTTGATAAATCTGAATTTCTAACAAAATGTGTTTTGTCAAAAATTGTGGATCAGCTTTACTGACAACCCTCTTTGGCTCCTGGGAAGGAAGGGGAAGCTGCTGACTATCCCATCCTGAGCTCTATGGATCCTTCTTAAATTCATAGAGTATGAGTGGGGCATCATGCTAACGCCCATGAGGGACTGCACTTTCTGATGTATTATTTAAGGCAGGCTAGGGATGGAATTTGGAGGCTGTCTAGGAAATGAAGAGCCTTTTAAGGCTTACGGGGAAGGAAGCTGTAACTCTCCAAAAGCCCTCCAGAGGGGCTGGGGAACAAGAGAAGGTAAAATGGGAATGAATGAAGGAGTCTTCATTCCCTGGGGCTCTGCATGAAGACCAGAGAGAAGCAGGAAGCACTCAGAGAGAATAGGGATTAGCACTCCCTATGGCCTGGATCATGCAGGCTGGTGAACAGTGAGAGGTAGAGAGAGGTTGTTTCCCCAGTCCCCCAGTTGTGCTGACCCACAGGCTGACTATGATTTCCCAATTAGCTGACACATTGGTTAACATAATTTGTCCTGATCTACAGTGCCTGTAAATCACAGTTAGCATCATATTAGCTAAACACAATTCTTCACTGTTGTGCTCATCAGTTCTGGGGTAAAGTACAGTGTGGTACAGTTCTGGGGTAAAGGCAAGTCTCACTGGCTGGTTGTGGAAATAAACACCTAGGAAGTTAAAGATTAACATTTATTTCTCCCAAAGTATCAAATTATTTACAAGCAATATCTCTCAAACACTGATACCTGCCTGCAGCTCCAATTTCACCTTCAAATTTGTGCTGTGGAACATTCAAAATCAATTCTGAATATATTCCTTTTTGTCTGGCAAAATTGCTGACTGAGTGTTGGATGGAATACACTGCTCAAAAGGATTGGTCTGATATGTTTTAAACTGTGTTTTTGGGGAAGATGAGGCTTGCGATTTCTCAGAGAACTGAGCCGGATTCATTACAAACTGGAACTGTTGTTTGTATGCAGGAATGGACGACTCCTAGGGGTTTGTGCCAGTGTAGACAACTGCCGTTTGTTTGTAGGAGGAATCCCAAAAAACAAGAAGAGAGAAGAAATTTTAGCAGAGATGAGGAAAGTCACAGACGGGGTCATTGATGTCATTGTGTATCCCAGTGCAGCAGACAAAACAAAAAATCGGGGATTTGCTTTTGTGGAATATGAAAGTCATCGAGCAGCAGCAATGGCAAGAAGAAAACTGCTACCAGGTTTGTCTGCAGTGGTGGTTATGCAGCTTCTTTCACCAACAGCAAATAGTGACGTTTTTCAGCTTTCCTATTGCCTGCCTGCCCAGCTGTTGGAGAGGCATAAAGCCTAGCCACTGAACTTCTTCCCTTCTCCCCAGCTTCATGGCCAGCCAGGCAGAGAGACGGGATACTTAGCCTCTTCAGCCCTGGAGTGGGGGAGAGGGGCTGAGTCTTCCCGCTGGCTGATTGTCCAGTCCCGGAACTTGGGGGAACACTGGGAGGCAGAGTCAGGGAGCTCAGTCTTGGAAGCCCCCCAGAAAGCTATGTCAATTGGAAAGAGCCTTCTAAGCGGGCGGCTGGGGAGCCATCATTTTGATCATGAGATTTCGGGGCAACATTTAAATTTTCCCATGGAAAGTTTGATTTTGAGAGAAGGGCATTTTCAATCGGAAAAATCATTCCAACAAAAATTTCCCAGCCAGTTCTACTGTAATGAAAAGCATAATGTGATCTTTGCCACCGTCACATTGTTAACACTGCTGGTGTGTTACACCCTTTCCCCCTTCCTAAGTATAGCCTATCTATTTATACTGAAAGCTCTTAGTGGCAGGGACTGTCTACTACTCTGTGTTTTGTACAGTGCCTAGCACAATGGGACCACATTCTGCCATAATAAACAATCATCATTACAGCAAGCACTTATACAGCAGTTATCGCTTCAGGTGTTCCACTGATTGGGACTGACCTTTCCCCAGCCACTGCCATCCTCTTTTGGGGCAGCGCTGGCAGCTTACAGGCTTCCTGAAAGAGGAGAAGGTCTGTCTGCTGGACGTACAACAGCCAAGGCCCCAACTCAGTGTCTATGCCATCTTCCATTTGCAGAGTCTCCTGGACTGAATTTGTCCCTGTAAATTATTATTACACCTGAGTACTACTACTTTGCACCATTATAGTCCCTTTTATTTGTGCATTAAGTGACTTGCCCAAGACCAGATAAGTTATTTACTGAGCCAGGAATTTACCCTGTATTCCTGTCTTAACTCCTGTCAAATTTCAGATGCATCAATTTGATGAAATTACCTTTATATAATACAAAGACACCCAACACATACACATGCATGTACTTTATTATATACATCAGAATCAGCTGCAAAAGACAATACTTTTGCAGTTAACACAGGCCAAATTAACCTCCATTACACAGCAGATTGTTTAGTGGAATTCAGTGGAATTGGCCTGGCATGCCATTTTCTTGGTTCAAAGAGGTTTGCTAGGCTCCTTTCAGGAAAAATCATTTGCTCGATCTCTGCTGAAACGAGAAATAAATCTCTGATAAATCCATTTATCATTATTTGTACTGGTGCAAGCTAATATATTTGAAATAGTATAGCTGCTACAGATTTTGCAAGGATTTAAAGTTGCATTAAAGAAGAAAAATATTTTCTTCCCGGGATGGTGGAGGAGATGGCAAGATTGCTGAATGTGGGAATATTTATGGGCCCTAATCCGGGAGGATGGGGACTCCCATTAACTACAGTTGGACTCAATGGTACTCAGAACCTTGCAGGATTTGGAGAATACAATCTAAGGACCTTATTCAGGAAAGTAGTTATGAACATAGTTAGGTTTAGAAATGTGCTTAAGCATTTTCCTGAACAGGGATGCTTTCCTGACTGGAGCCTAATGAAGAAATCTCTAACGAGGAATTGCATTTATGCCTAGACTTAGATTACGCAGGAATATCTTTGAATAAGAATTTACTAGCTGCTACATTTGAAGACATGAGCAAAATTTACTAGTATTTAGCCATGAGATTTGATTAATTTTAAGAAGGCTTGTACAGGTGTTACTAAGGCGGTAATATGAATAATTGGCCTACAGAACCTCTAGTACTTGTGATAATTATCAAGGTGAAAAGAACCCAACTTGATTGTCAGTCCCCAAGATAAGTTTACAGAACTTGCCTTTAGGAGAACAGCTTCCATAACACACATATCATGTGAAAGTCACCATGCATTATTAATAATCAATATTAGATCTTCAAATTGTGCGCAATGAAAGTCAGAAAAGAGAACTAGATCTTGGCACCATCACTCTTACAACACATCTAGTGTTACAAAAGTTCCATGCCTATACTGAACTTTACATATGAGCAGAAGTGTGGAATAGTGACAAAAGCATGGAGATGGGGTTAAGAGTTCAAGATTCTCTAAGCAGCTCTGACTCTCACTGTGCGACTTTGGCCAAATTCCACTCCTTCAGTTTTCCCATTTGCCAGGTAGGAATAATACTTCACAGAGGTGCTGTGAGTGTCAAATAATTGTAAAATGCTCTTGGATCTTCGTCCGAAGTATGGTGCTAGACAGCCATTTTTGTTTATTCTATATTCACCTTGGCTGTGAGGATAATTTAAGATCATATGCTGCTGGCCAAATTAATATCACTCAAAGCTTTTAAAATAAATTATACAGTGAGATCACCACATGATGCAGTGAGCAAAGACTTAAGATATGTTTTGCTTTAAGGTGTATTTAAGTTCTCATTAAAAAGTAAAGCTTCCACTGGTCTGTGAATATACAGAACTCAGGGAGTTGCAGAGCAAGCTACATCATACTATGAGCCTAGCCGCTGCTTGAGGGATTATTTCTAGGGTAGTTCAGGGAAAGAGGTGAAGGTGGTCAAAAACAGGAACACAATTTTTGGAAAAAAAAAAAAAACTTTGTCTCTTCTCTTCCCCCCCCCCACCCCTCCCAATGCAATTTTTTATCAAGTTCTAGTATAAGGGAAGTTTGGTGTCCAAGCTTATGCCTTGAAGAGACTACTAGCAAAACCAGCCTGTTATTTCTACTGATGATTTGAATATGATCACTGAGACCTGGACCAAAGCAATACACGTTACATAGCTAGTTGATAGCCTATCAAATGACTACTTTAAGTCATTACCAGTTCAAGCCAAGTTTAGGCTAGCACTGAAAAGATATAGAGCTCAAGTTAGTCAAATTCACTTCAGATTTATTTTGAACAGAGTGAATCTTGTTTTGAAAGGAAACTTTTTTGTTTTAGTAAATGTTCCAAGTTTTTCAACAAAAATAAGTTTTCAAATTCCTTCCCTCCTTATTTTCTTCCCCTTTCCCACTGGAACAAGAGGAAGAGTTCCTAAAATTTGTTTCTATTTTGTCAAATGTAAAAAAAAAATCATAGAAAGACAAGATAAGAGAAGGACTGCACTGACAACCTCCATTGTTAGGCTGGATAGAAATGCATCATCTGGAGAAAACTTGTTTGCTGAACTCATTAAAATTGCCAATGAAAAAGCACTGAGTCTATCACAACATTTATTATATTATTGGGTGAATCCAGGACAAGGCTGGGCAGGAAATAAGGTCCTGAGATTTTTGTGGCTGAGCTAAGCTTCAATTACTGTTGGAAGAGGAGTAATTCCCTACAAGATGTGCAGGAACGGAAGGAAAGCTGGTCGAAGCAGTTACTGTTGCCATCTGTAGGAGACAAGAGGGGCCTCTGCACAAGGCTGTTTGCCAGTGCTCATTAGCATGATTTGCACGACCTCAAGACCAGCTCTGTGGCTGCATGCAAAGCTATGCCAACACTCTCGGTGAATTTAAAAGCAGTGAATTAATTAACCAAATGTAAATTATTACTATGGACATGAGATTCTTGATGCTGTCATAGGACTGATTTTTATCCATCTAATTTTTTCCCTTTTTTTCCCCCTTTAGAGCTCCCCATATCAGTTACAATTTCTCCTTGAGGGACTCATCCAATACACTAAGGCAGTGAGATTTCTTTCCCCCACATAAGACTCGTCTTGTAATCATTTATTACCTTTCATTCCGCTATCTTCGCTATTTCCATTGAAGCACTATTCTATAGGGACCAAACTACTGCACACAAATCAAATTTCTGAGAACTTAAGTCTTACTTAAACTTATTAGAATCACAGTGTTTGCCATACTATCATCTGTGGAGTTCCTTCCAATCAGCTGCAGAAAGAAACACTTTGAAACCAAACAGTGGAGGGAAGGGACTTTTGGAAGAGAAGCGGGTTCATTAAGCGATCTCTCTGAGTGGTTTATAGAATGAAAATGTTTGAGGACCGTACCATATTTTCTCTCCTTGTTGGATGCTGCATATCTGCAGTGTAAAAAGAATAAAACATGGACATCTGACTATCTGTTTCTGGATACACATGGTATATTTGCCTCTGTTCTAGCATTAAATTTTAGACCTTCTGTATAATCAGTCCATTCTACTACCACAGCATAATTTTATACAAAATATCAATATGCCTAGAAACCAACTGAACAATGGTACTTTAAATTATTTATTATTTTTTGCAGGAAGAATACAGTTATGGGGACATCCTATTGCTGTAGACTGGGCAGAACCAGAAGTTGAAGTTGATGAAGATACAATGTCATCTGTTAAAATCCTCTATGTGCGAAACCTTATGCTATCAACCACTGAAGAGACAATTGAAAAAGAATTCAACAATATTAAACCAGGTAGGAAATGACAAAGTAGGTTTTTAGCTGTTGAAGGGTTAAGCCCATTAAATTGGTAGATATTGTTCAGTTATAGTAAACTAACAGTAGTTGCTCTGTTTCTCTGAAATATTAAATTGGTGGAACACCAACATAAAGGATAACATAGCTGTCCTTTCTCCTGTAAAACATTCAAGTGCTGAAACAATTTTCACTCAGTTTAAGTTCCTAAAACAGCCACTGCTGGAATTAGATCATACAGTAAGCTGCTTGTTTTCTAATTCACAGTACAACTGACAGTTTTAGGGCGGTTTGGCAAGTCAAATAGCTCTGCGGCAGTCCAAAATGGTGTATGAAAAGTCCTAAGGATTCTATGTTAGTAAAAATTACTTCTGTTGTGACATGTTTTTGCATATATGCTTTCCAGTAACTTGATTTCTGCAGAAAGGTTATTTTGTTTTTTTTAAACAGCAGCTTTGTTTTGGGGGGTAGGTTTTACCTCCAAGGAGAGCAAGATTATGTAAGTGGAATAGACTCTTTTCACTATTCTTCTTCCTTTATGGAAAAGGATAATGTTCAGAAGAGAGTAATTCAGGATGGCTGTTTCACTCCTGCCCACTATGATTGACTGACTTTTGAAAATTCCATATGCTTTTTTAAGGTGGTTTTATATAATGAACATTGACATGAAACTTGCACATTGAAGAATCACAAAGTACTTGGATTTTTTAAACCATATTTAACTGACCAGGACATGCAGGTGAATGAAGACAGGCACAGGGAGGGATTTAAGTGGCAGACCACAAGGTTATTAACACTGGGGAGGGGGCTGTATGCCCCTCCTTCTCCATCTCTCAGTACCAGGCATCTGAGTGGGTTCAGTGTGGGATTACAGGTTCCCAGCATATATCCCATAACTCAGGATAGACTCTCCTCAGCCTACGCATAGTACTCATCTCACTCTTCTGAATCCTCTCACCTTCCCCACTCCCAGCAGTGGGACAGAAGGTACTAAAAGAATACCTCAGTCTGTGAATACTTCAGTCCCCTCCTGTCCCAAAGGCATAAGGTACAACAGCAAAATCCCAGTGAATTACCTATAACTGCTGGCCCTTTTGGCTTTGTAACCACCCAGGACTCCAGTTACAACATTCCTGCAAATGACTAATAATTTCTACATTCTACTGCTATTTAAACCAAAATGTACTTCCATGATGCTTCAAGGAAGGCAAAAAACCCTGCAGGCATCTGCCAATTTTGCCCCAAAGGGAAAACTTCCTTCCTGATCCCAAAACAGGCAATTGGTCAGGCCCGCAACACACAAAAACCACTGCTTCTATATTACAACTACAGAGAGGGAGAGTGGGGCAGCTAAGGAGCAGGTTTTTTGAGCTAGATACTCCAAAAAACCCTAGGCAGTTTTTAAAATAATAAAGGTTTATAGGGGTGAGGGGCCACTCAGCTCTCATCTTGCTTTGGCTGGCCAATGGGAGACAGGGGGAAAAACCCCCTGCATTCCCAGACATGTATTCCCACCCTACTCCCAGCTGCCTACCACACTACAGATCTATTCATGGTTCCCACCTAGTGAGATGGGTGGGTGGCTCTGGATTTAATTCACCTATGTTCTATATTCTAGAACTCACATCCAATTCAACTCCTGAAAATGTATAAGATTAATTCCCCATCATAGAAATGAATAACATACAGAAACTTACATAAAAATACAAACCAATATTTATAATTTAATCCATAAATTATCCTAATATTATCCTTATGGCTTCTATTACAGGCAACTATGAGTATGTAGGGTGGGATTTTCAAAAGTTTCTATATGAGTTGAGCACAAGTTCCATTAATTTTCAATGGGAGTTTTGCTCCTAAATCATTAAGAAGCTTTTGAAAATCCAATTCTATATAATGAAGAGCATTTTGACACTCCAAGAAATACAATCATGTCTGCACTACTTTCTTATGCTCAGCATCAGGAAATCATTCATGATCTAACTCACTTCTATTAACTTTCTCCTTAAAGTTTAAAGACGTATTGCAGAGCATCTTAACTCTTTTGCTTTGTCTCTGGCTCCATAAATTTCTCTTTTTCACATTAGGCTGCAGCTGAAAGATCTATTAGAAATTCCTATATGAGTCATTCTTGTCTTTTTAATCCCTCAGTATAATACTTTGAGCAAACATGAAGTTGATAGATAAATCATTTTACTTTCAGCTTCTTCCCCCTATTATTAATCTCAATTTGCTCCAGAACATTTAACTTATTAGCACTCCCTAAAAAACATGTTTATAGTCACCTCAAGTGTCTATAAAACTCCATCATTTTTCACTGAAACCAAATTTGCTCAAAGGAAATAGATTCCAAAACAGTTTATGGAAGCTTTTAAATTGCATTTGCTTTAATTTCTGCAGTTTTATCATTTTTCTCACCACAGATTTTGATCCTGTGCAGGGATGAAATCTGGAAATTTCTTTGTCTCTCCCTCTTTTTTATTAATATTTATTTTTATTATTTTAGATGGATTACAAATCTGGAATAACTCATTTTTGAGGATGTTGCATGTTTTAGAAAACTGTATATAGTAGCTAAATATGACCTTTGGGGACAGGGCTGCCCAGAGGATTCAGGGGGCCTGGGGCAAAGCAATTTCAGGACCCCTTCTATAAAAAAAAGTTGCAATACTATAGAATACTATATTCTTGTGGGGGCCTGGGGCAAATTGCCTCACTCACCCCCCCCCCCCACTCGGGCAGCCCTGTTTGGGGAAATAAGCACAGCGCTAGGGTTATAATGAAATTATAATCAGAAATGTCAGCAACAGTTTGAAATTATTTTTCCCTTCCCCTGAGCCTCTTGCACTGGACATAATGCTGTATTGCAACACCTTGTTACTGAAATGTACATTTGACCCAGTGATCCTATACCTGGAAAGCATTTTGACAGTCATACAGCATCCAGCAACAAATTGTTCAGTTTAGAGGAGTAAAAATCTAGAGCTGCCACTATGGATCAGATTCCAAAGAGTCTTTCAAACCCACATTTCCCCTTAACTTTGGTGGTAATGTTGTGACTGATCCAAGGGCAAAATAAAGCATGAAGACTATTATATTTTATAAAGCTGCAGTGCCAAATTCAATGTTTGCTTTTGGGTTATTTTGTACCATTCGAATAGCACAAAGAGTTTAGAGCACTCTGGACAATTAGGGCAACAGCACCTAGAATGAGAGGCCCATTATTGAATTTAACTTTCCAAATTTGTGCACATAGTCCTAAGCCTGGATAAAAGATTTTTGTTCCCCTGAGTGTGCTAATATCTGACATGGAAGCCAAAGAACAGTTTCTCTGTAAATGTGGGCACACAAGACAGGAATGCATATTATGTTGTAGTCCCTTCTGTCTGTCTGCTCCATTCTGGTGAAGGAATTAATGTAATAAGCCAAAATTCTGCTCAAGAAATCCCAGGCAAGGGGTTAAATTTATGATTCTGGGGAGCAAGAAGCCATTTGGCTCCCATTTCTGGCTGGCTGGCAAATGGGTAGCAAAGTGCTCGGATATATTTCCCCTTTCATTCGAAAGCTGTACATCACCTTGCAGATCCAATCAAGTTTCAAGTGATATTAGAAAAGCTCCAGCTACATACCCAAAAGCAAGCCACTTTGCCTCCCTAACCCTTACCCCCCATATAGGTATCATTTTAGAAAAGTCAACCTGAGTGTCATTTTGAAGTAGTGCACCCAGCATTCAACATTCGAAGCAGGAAAAACCATAAGATTAAGATCTGGTAAACTCTAGGAAATTAGGTTGGCTTAACTGCATCTGGCCGGGTTTGAAAAGTCCACACCTCTGAGCCATATAGTTAATCCAAGCTAAGTCACTGTGTAGACACTGCTAGGCTGCCAGAAGAACCCTTCCCAGGTAGTGTCTACACTGAAGTGGTACAGCAGTACAGTGCAGTGGTGCAGCTGTGCTACTGTAGCATTTTAAGTGTAGACAAGCTCTAACTTAGCATTCACGTGCCACCTTTTTTTCCAGGATCTGTATCTATCATAGCAGATGTCTCAGTAGCAGTAGAGGATGGACATGTAGTTCCACCAAGTGGGAATGGAGAAGACAGAGTCATTAAAAAAAAATAAGGAAGATAAATTCTTAAAGCTTTGATCGCAGGAAACAGAAACAGATGCATCTATTTTTGGTAGGAAAATCAATTACACAGGTTGCTGCTGAATGTCACAGTTCCAAAAAAGATTGGTACTGGCAGCACAGTAAATAAAGGCAAAAAACTACAACAGAAGTGGATTCCAAAAACTTTGAATTGGATTCTAATGAGTAATGCTGAAAAGAATGGCTCTTTTGTTTTCTCAGATTGCCTCACACCCTTCTGTCATAGAGTCATCTCCACTGTAATAATTGTGGAATTCGATTAACCACTAAACCAGTGATCACCTGAGTCTCTGTATAAACAGACTAAACAAAGAATGCTGAAATTAGAACAATTTAAAATTAATGTGGCACACATTAAGTGAATTAAAAGCTGGCTAAATGATACATCTCAAAATGTAATTGTAAATGAGGAATCATTGCTGAGCGGGTGTGTTTCCAGTCAAGTACCACAGGGATCAGTTCTTGGCCCTACACTGTTTTACCAATGACCTGAAAGAAAACATAAAACCGTCACTGGTAAAGGTGGCAGATGACATAGAAGTAATGAAGAGGACCGGTCACTGATTCAGAGTGACCTGAATTGGTTGGTAAACTGGGCACAAACAATATGTGTTTTGATACAGCTAAATGCAAATTTATACATCTAGGAACAAAGAATTTAAACCACACTTATCCAGTACAGGATTCTATCCTGGGAAGCAATGACTCTGAAAAAGATTTGGGGGTCACGGGTAACATCAGCTGAATGTGAGCTCCCAATATGATGCTGTAGCCAAAAGAGCTAATGTGATCCTGGGTTGCATAAACACAGGAACATTGAGTAGAAGCAAAGAGATTATTTTATCTCGGTATTTTGCTGTAGGAATTATTATGGGGAAATTCTATGGTCGTGGAATCTATGAATTTACAACAGTTGAGAATTTGTCCCAACTTTGACTACAGCACAATGCAACCCATTCTTTATCTGCCTGACCATACCAGACAGAAAAAGGAAAGTTTATTTTAGAGAGACTTGGGCAGCTGGAGTTAGATATTTTGTGTGCAAAGCTTTCCAAAGAGAATGAGGAAATTAGCATACAGTCCTGGTCTGTCCCATGACCATCTTTCCTTTGGCATACCCATTTTTTGTTCCCATGCCAGCAGGTACTTATTGTGCATGTTTACTGCCAGCTCTGCTCCTCATGCTAAGTCAGAATCACAGTGCAGGTTCTCTCTTGGAAGTTCTAACTCTCATTAAAGTTTTCCTCAGAGGCAGTCCAAATTGCACTTGTTTGCATAAATGTACCTTACAATAGACCCAGCAAGACCAGTTGTATTGATCAAAAAATCCTACATTTTCACTGAAAATCTATCAATGGATGTATATTCAATACACCATCAATTATAAACTAATTGGATTTAGAGTAACGCTTCTCTCTCTAAAAGCAGCAAAGAATCCTGTGGCACCTTATAGACTAACAGACGTTTTGGAGCATGAGCTTTCGTGGGTGAATACCCACTTCGTCAGATGCATGTAGTGGAAATTTCCAGGGGCAGGTATATATATGCAGGCAAGCTAGAGATAATGAGGTAGTTCTCTCTGACCCTTGTTCCCCCCACTCCTGCTGTCTGGCTGATGTGTCTGTATATTCATGTGTTCTGCAAAATTGCTTGGCAATCAGATGGTAGAACAAATATTCAGAAATCAGGACTGCCGCGCATACTTCAGGACAGATGACAAACCTGTTTGTTGACTTTATAATGAGTGCTGACACACATATCACCTCTCATGTAGCCAGTGGGGAAACAGGAAAAGACTCTGATACAAAGTGAGAAAGAGGCAAATTATTGTAAAAGGAAACTAGTTCTTCTAAACTTGCTGGCTGTGCTGAGGCTGCATGGATATAAAAGTCAGAACAAGCTGCAAGAAATAAACAAAACCAAACTGAATTTGTATCACACTTGCCTAGAAGAAGTCTGAATCCACCATGCAAGCATATGACTCCAAATGACATTTTAAGCCAACAGAATGTGAATGTTCTATGGAATCTGACATAATTCAAGAATATATTGCATAACCAGCTGACAATTGCATTCAGCCATTGTAGTGGAGACTACCAGACATAAAAATTCCAGAGTTGAAATGCACTTGAATATACTTTCTCACTGTAATTTTTTTTTTAATTTTTCATATATCTAGTTCTAGAATACTCAAGAGTTTCACTTAAAAGCTAAGATCATGATTCTATTGCAAGCTGTAAAGGTTGTTGCTCTATTTCATTTACTGCACATGGTTTCCTTCTCAGCCTTGATTTTACCAAGTCTGGTTTAACTGAATTCATTTATCTGAAAATAGGCCTGCAAGAGTAGCCTTGAATTCTTAGTTAAAAAAGGGTCGCTTTAGTGTGTTAATATCACATATATTTAGGTTTACTTTTTCTGTTAAATTAACTGTACATTTCAGTAACCATAAATGAAAAAGTATGACGGGGTAGCTGTGTTAGTCTGGATCTGTAAAAAGCAACAGAGTCCTGTGGCACCTTATAGACTAATAGACGTTTTGGAGCATAAGCTTTCATGGGTGAATACCCATTTTGTCAGATGCATGTAGTGAAAATACATATGCAGGCAAGAATCAGTATAGACTGATCAGTATAGACGCAGGTATACTGCGTCTGGATATTTCCACTACATGCATCTGACGAAGTGAGTATTCACCCACGAAAGGTGCCCCAAGACTCTTGTCGCTTTTTATAAGTGAAAAACTAAAATCAATGTAGTTTTAAAAAGTACTGGGCAATACCAGGTCTGTAGAATACTTAGTTAACTTAGTTCATTCAAACTTTTAAACTCTGAGAAGTGTAACATTCTGAGTTGAGTAATCAGACCAAATTAAAACTATAGCATGACAGGTTCAGTAACTACTCATTTTGATCATGATGCTACAATCATTTATGCACAAGCTTAGCTTTACACACAAGTAATCTTACTGAGTTCAGTGAAATACTCACATGCGTAAGTGTCTGCAGATCAGAACTTTGGTTTATAAAACTGAGTGCTAAAAACACAACCCAGAATGTTAATTCAAATCTGTATTCCTTTGAAAAGACAGTTGCAGAACTAATATCCCAACATTTTTGTAGGTGCAGTTGAAAGAATAAAGAAAATCAGAGACTATGCATTTGTACACTTTAATAACAGAGACGATGCAGTTGAAGCTATGAAAGCCTTAAATGGGAAGGTAATGCTGAACTAGTAGCATTCATATATTGGTGTCATACAACTGTATTTGCTTTTTCGTAATTGTTTGCAATTTATGTAATCAAGTGTCAGCCTTTTGGGAGTTCACAAACTATTCATTTTGACTATTTACCTGCATAATGGGAAACTGGTCACCTAAATCACATAGTCATGTTCTGTTCTGACTCGATGCAAGAAACAGAATAATGAACAAATGACTAATACTGAATAAAAGGTCACAAAATCTCATGCTTGCACTTTGAATACCTTTTCCTTATATGTCAACAAAAAACAAGGCAATGTGCAATGGTCAAACCAAAACAGCTGTTCAGAATTCAAACAAAGATCTGTAAAAGCTGTTTTTTCCCCAGACTTCAGCCAATTTTAATGCCATATACAATTTTGAAATTATAATGCAATAACCAGGCCTTAAAAGTTATTAACTATTTTATTATTTTCATATGTTGCAAATATTGTGTATAATTTATATAATAGTATTACACATTTATCATGGGGTGTTATTCATCCCTCTTTTATTCCTGCTTCTACTGAGGAATCACTACAAATGCGCCAATTCCTTTCCAAAAACATAGGAATAGCATCTGCTCTGATGAGTGTACAGTTTAAAAAAGTGTGTTAACATAACCCCAAATTACATTAATGGGAGCTAAACATACATATTAAAAATGTATTCCTGTGCTGAGAACATGACAGCAAGAGAGGAAATTCAGGATCCATGAATTCAAAGATATGAGATATTTAATCCACACCCTCTATAGACTCTGCATTGCCACTGAATACATGCTTGCTAAGAAAATAAATCCATTTGCCTCTGGTAAAACAAACAGTCATTGATCTGGTATAATACAGCTCAAAAACTCTCTTCAGAGAGACAATTTTTCTTGTAATTGCAGTGCTTTTCAGTCTAGAAGCTGAATAAAGCTATATAAAGCCACCTTATGCATGTACAAATATATTCCACATGTTCTGAGGTGTGCAATCAGTATCTTGAACATCTGTCTTGGGAAAATAGGTAATGCAGTCACTTTTCCATTGAAGGGTGCTGCACTACAGTACCTCACTGAAAAATTGCATGAAGCCCATTAACACATGTTTTGCACCACCTGTTGGAATCAACACTGAAGATGTGGTACTTACAATTAACATCACAAGGAAAACTGACTTCCATTTTCATGTGCTCATTATTGTTTTCAGGTTAATATAAATGGTAATGTTTGAGTTAGGGAAGGGGCAAACAGACCTTGCCTAATTTTGAACCTTCTCAGAAAGTGCAGTTTTAAAATGAGCAGTTGATTGAATTTACACATTACTGTGGGCAGAAGAGGAGGGTCTGTAAGGTTATGTCTACACTTGGAGCTGGGGTTGTGATTCAAATAAGCATACTTAGCTGTCAGAGAGCTAAAAACAGTGGTGTAGCCGTGGTAGCACTGGCAGCAGTGGCACAGGCCAGCATCTTGAGTACTGACCCACGAAGTCCAGGAAGGTTTGTACCTGAGGCAGCTAGCCCACACTGCCACTCTCCACTGCCTGAGCTATGGCGGCTAACCTAATATTTTTAGTGCACTAGCTCCTTGGGAGCTAGCATGAGAATGTCACTGGGAGCTGGGAATCACACACTCTAGCTCCAAGCACAGACATAGCCCAAGTTCCTCTAACCTCACAGCAGCTGCAGGCAGAAGACGAGCAGACTGCCATGGTTCACCCATTTTGCAACAGCAGCCAGGGGCCGTCTTGCCTTTCTGCCCCTGGGAACATGGCCTCACTGCAGAAGATTCTCAAACTCTTTCAGTCACCCCACCTAAGTAGCGGTGGTTAGCAAAATGCAGAACTTGGCTGGGCTTTTACAAGACAGTCATTATGATGTTGGATATTGTACTGCATTTGTGCTTTCCTTGCATTTTTCCATGCATTTCTCCTTGTTTTACAGATGCTGGATGGTTCCCCTATTGAAGTGACATTAGCAAAACCAGTAGACAAAGACAGTTATGTTAGACACACGAGAGGCACAGGGGGACGAGGTACTGTGCTACAAGGAGAATACACTTACGCATTTGGACATGTGTATGATCCTGCCACAGCCTACCTTGGAGCTCCAGTCTTCTATGCACCTCAGGCCTACGCAGCTATTCCTAACCTTCATTTCCCTGCCACCAAGGGTGACCTCAGCAGTAGGGGCATTATCCGACCTCCATCTATTAGAGGTAATTCCAGAAGCTATGTCTATGGCAATCCAGAAATCTATCTTTGAAATAGCTTCCTAACTAGAGTAGGAAGTAACTTTATGAAATCAAATATCCATGCACCACATTAAAGCTATGCATCCATGCATCATATTAAAGCTGGTTCCACTAAAAAGTTTTTTAAAACTTGAGGCATACTTAAGCAGTTTTAACTAGATGGAGAAATTAGCATAAACCACCTTGGATTATATGAGTTGAAGCATACCCCCATCACTCAGGCACTTCAGAGTCCTTCAGAGAGGACCATAAGTTGGGGTTGCTCCTAAGTCTTTAATGATCTGAGGAGTGTCCCAAGGTCATTGTCCAATGGTTCCTCACTATGAAGAAACTCCAGCCCACCGTTCTTAGGAGTTCCAATTGCTAGCATTGAAACATTCAATAATCTTCCTGAAACACACAGTAGTCTCCCAAATTTCCTGCTTTTCTCAGCTACTTCCTTTTTACACCTACCACAATCTCCATTCACTGGGACAGACTTATGCATATAGCCCAGCATTCTATAATTCTGCATAGCCTCAGGTCATGCGTCCTTTTAAGAAAGTGACTGAAAGCCTTCATACACTGGAAAATAGCCACAGTTTTTGGAACCTCTCCTTTAAAAGGGGATGAGAACCTTCAGACAGGCTAAGCAAACAAAAATATATATAGATTCCCTCATCAGCCCAGGAGAAAGCCGAAAGTCTTTTAACAGTCTCTGAATTACTCTTGCTCCAAAATAAACAAACCAAAAATCCTCCATTTTGTCCCAGGAGGGAAAAAAACAAACAAAACAAGAGTTTTCCACTCACAGCAGAACTCCTTGCCCACAGCTGGCTGTTGATTCAATCCCAGAAGCCTAGCAGTTCATTTTCTCCTCTTTTTAATGGCTCAAGGCTGAGTTTCAGAGAAACTAACCAGTCCCAGGAGATTCAGTGCTCTGTGTATTGACTCTTATCTCCCCACAACCAGGACATTTTCTAGTCAGGCCATTACCCTAGTTATTCTAGGGAGCAGCAATACAGCATCATTACAGGGAATGACAAATGAACCTCCAAAACAGAGATGAAAACAAAAAAGTGCTTCACACTGTGCTCCAAGAAGTGGCCATAAGCACTGGCAGATTACACATTCGACATTAAGTATCTTTTCAAGTATGTCGACTACAGAGATCAAAACTGGGGGTGGTTTTGTTTCACTATCTTGTTGGTTGGGTTTTAATTTTGCAACACTCAAATAGTTAGTAGTTCAGTCTGGGGTCCTATTATGTCTCACCGCCACAGATTTGGATATATAGTTCCAATTTTGATCTATCACAGTGTAGACAAAACATTAACTATTTAACATGATAAAAGGTCATGCTCCTTAGCAGAGTTTTTATTTTGTTATGTTTCCTGCAACAAAACAAATTAAAAAACAGTCTATCTGAATGGATAGTATAAGGGATTAGTAAACTTAATTTTGAAATTACTGGTGCAAATGTGTGGTGACTAGAGAGGAGCCTGAATGAAACCTTAGATCCAAAACATTTCCAAAACTAAGGTGTGAATGTTACATAGGCCCACTTACTTTATAATGGGCTTAATTAAATTTTGGGGTGTTCAAAATCCAGATCTTCTCACTCATTTCTAGTAGTGACTGAGATCATTAACAACTGACAGCAGATTGATGTCCTAAGTGAAATCAGATGGTGTTCTCAACCCATTTACAGGTAGAAAGATGTCCTAAAGAACACAGTTCTCAGTCTGAAGTCCTCAGTAGAGTTGATGAGGACTGAATTAACTAACCTAATCTCTAACCCCCTAGAAATGATCCCTTCAGAGAAAGATCAAGACACATTGGCTCATTGGTATGGTTTGGGAAATTTGCACTGCTACTGCTCATGCTTTAGCTTTACTGTGCATATATAAATCTAAAACTCACAAAAATTACATTAGGAAAATGTGTCAAAACTCCCAAATCACTCAGTTCACATTTCCTTAGTATGGTCTCACTTGTTAACCTCCTAAATTCCCAAACAATCCTTCTGAAAGGAACCAGTTCTAATGTGAGAAAATGGTCATTAGTTCAAAGAATGGGGGGAAATCTATGTATTCCAACTTCATTAAAAATCTTAAATTATACCAATGGGCAGTAATCAATCTAATTTTCAACTGTCCCTTTACTCTGCAACTGTAAATAAGGTTAGAAACATGGCAAAAAATCAAAAGTAATCTGTGCATGAATTCAATGGAAAGTTAAGCCTCGTGTTGACTGAACAGAGCAGAGAAGATGGGAAAGTCAGAAGCAACTAGGACATGCCTTCTAACTAAAACATCTCAAGGCACTTTAGGAAAACAACTTAAACGATGATGGGGTAGAGATCTGGTTTATATTGATTAAATTATTGATAATCCCATAGAGAAGTGATACCATAGGAATAAAGACAATCTTAGTTATATACTGTAATCGATTAGAAGATATGGTGAACCAGGAAACAAATCTGCAATGAATTTTCTAAGGAAACTATGCTGCTCTTAGCTTGCAGCCTGAAATTACAGGCACTAAACATAAATAAATGCCCCAAGAAGTATTATAAAAGCCAGAATGATACAGTTGTGTAGATACCAGCTCTATATTCGTGGTATTATTGTATTTTCCTCCAAAGGTAATAAATAAACTTCTCCTTGTGAGTTCTACTTCATGGTGACTAGTGTGGCCTGTATTGTGCAGGAGATGAGACTAGATGACCATAATGGTCCCTTCTGACCTTGAGTCTTAAGTCTAGAGTGTGGTATGAATCTGCAGCAGTTCTCAGTCAGTCAATGTTCCTACCATCTTCTTATCAGAAATCAGTGAATGGGGCTAACTTTTCCATACCGTAAGAATCAGGGTGATTTTCCGGTGATTTGATTCAGTTTAATGCTTCTTACATTCCTAGAAATTTACATGAATGTACCTGTAGGGGCTGCGGGAGTTAGAGGACTAGGAGGACGTGGATACTTGGCTTACACTGGCCTGGGTCGTGGATACCAGGTTAAAGGAGAAAAGAGGGGAGAAAGACAAACTCTATGATCTTTTGCTGGACTGGAGCTTACCCCATGAACCATCTCACTTTAAAACCACATGGAATTAAACTTGCTCCTCAGGTAGGTACAATAAATTAGGAAAAATGCTCTAGTCAGAATATATTCGTCTTTTTTTTAATGCTTTCTGCAATACAATAGATTTAGACCCCAGTTTGAATAGTTACTTATTTTGAAAATGCTGATAGGTGATCATGAGTATGTTCACACACTGATCTGCTCACCTTTGAAAGAGACATTACAGAAAATAACTACAAGTTACTATTGTTATGCCTAAAGAAGGGTTCTGCTGTTTTAGGACCTGTTCCAACTATTCTTGAAGATTACACAAGTTGCATTGAAGTAACTTTTACTATCACTTCAGCCCCAGAATATCCTTGGGAGGAGCACTAATAAAGAGATATCTGCTCAGAAATTATCACTGATATGTTTTATTTTTAAAAACCACATTTATTTTAAGAAGTAATGAAAAAGACTCGTTAAAACAGAAAAATATAAAGAATGGGGTCATATTAAAAAAAAGTTTCTGCTTTCCACAGCATAATCTATTACAATATTAACACTACATAGCTAGAGGCCTCAAACTATCATAATCATTCCAATATGGTAACAGAATAAAAAATTGTGAATTTAAACATGCCCTCAGTTCTCAGCATGTCAGCTCCCATTGACTTTCATAATTTCCATGAGCGTTACATGCCAGATCCTAGGGCAGAACTTTATGCATATTGTATAATCAAACATGAAAGACTACTGCTGAGACTACTGCAGTGAAGCCTCCTTTTAAAGTTAATGTACTGATCCAATCATTTAGTCCTTAACAAAGGCAGAACTTCTATGGAAGTCACAAAGTTATTTAGAGGTAAGAGGTGCAAAACTGGGCTCAACACAGATAACAAACTTGTTGAAATTAGAGAGGGGCTCAAAACAGAATCCCAAATCAGAACAAAATTCCCTGGAATTTTGAGGGTCTGGCCTTCATGATGAGCACACTCTCTCTCTTTAATTGGGCAACACAAAATTCTCAATTCAGACCATCCTGAATTTTGGGGAAGTTCTGGATTTGGATATAAACTTATTGTTATTAATACTGAGCATCACAGTAGTACCTACCGCCTAAGGCTGGTCACAAATTTTCAGCCAAAACTATTTTTCAGTGAAGAATTGGATTTTTGACTAAATGTTTTTTTGCAAAAAAATTTCTGTTCTCCGTAGAAAACTCTGATATTTCATCAAAATATGGAAGACCTGAAAACCTAAACATTTCAATTTAAAAATAGCACCGCAGTGCCTGACAGGAGGCATAGTTTGGGTACCTCATGCTCTCATTGTCCTTTATAGACTGGGCTCCCTGGTTGGACAATATCTTCCATGATGCACCAATGAATATCACATGGTGGGATTTATGCTACTAAATCACTTAGATGTTTTTGAAAATGTTGCCCTTGATATTTAAAAGTGACACTGCTCATTATAAAGAGATCTTTAATAGCCCACGAAACTAGTAGTATAATGCATATTGCCTCTAAAATACGGTTGAAAACTTCTCTCTCTCCAATCACAAGTATGACTCTGTGAGTCTCCTGAGAATCCTGTGTCCCTGTGCCCAGAAAACTGTTCTTAGATAGTATAGATGAATTATCTCCAAAGATTTTAAGGCTATACAAGAGACAACCTGAACTATAATTGATACTGACATTTATTTAATATGAAAATCTTCCTGATAAAGCTGTTTCCTTAGGAACATACAAAATGTTGTCACAGGGACAAATTCAAAGGTGAGTTTAAGTGAATCCAGGCCTGGGACACTACTTTGGTGTAATTTATACTTTCTTCGGTAGGTAAATTATACCAGTTGAGCAGCAGTCTCACTGAGAGCACACCCGTGCCCAAACTTAGAACTTACACTCCTTTCACATCACTTCTGCATTTGGCCTACTGAATCTAAAAGATTCTAGGGTATCGTAGCTGGACAGGCTAAGGAGTAAAAAAAATGTTTAGAAGGAAAAACAATTAATATGCAGATATAAATTAAAGTAACACACACACACACACATACACACACAATGGTAGGATAGAAGAAGGTATAAGTTACAGTAGCTTAGATTCCCCTTGAATCTGGTCAATATATTCATTAATCTAGGTCAATTTCAGAGAGGCCCTTCCAAATTCTGTTTCCTCTCCCCAGCTAAATTTTTAAATATATGTACGTCTCACATGGGATTTCAATACTGATAGGACATCTTAAAATGGGCGTAACCAGCTATTCATAAAGTAGCTTTGGACTGTGGTGGCTAAATATTTTAAAAGCAGCTTCTAAAATTTTGCCAGTAATTTTTATATTTAAGATTCTGCATGTGCAATTTTTCATATCTAAGTTCTTGCATACACAAACATTTGCCCTTTTGCACACAAGCTGCATAAGAATCAGGTAGCTTGGTATACATGAGAATCAGGTAGCTGCCTAACTACCCAATTTATGAACAACTGCCATTTGCAAACTCAAATCCGAATATTTTATGCAAATAAGAATTTAAAAATTAAATTGAACATATGTAAAATTTTAAATGTGAAAAATCACTAATGCAATTTTGATGTATGGATTGTGATGCCTTGAAAAACATAAGCTTGAGAGTTCAGAGCAGTACTATAAGTATGAATAACCTGCACAACATTTATAAAACAAAGATATCACATTAGAAGAGAGATGTTCATGTGGATAAATCAGATAATAGAATCAGGAGACTTTCCTCTATGACTTTTTGAAGTCTATTTACTGCCCTGTGCCTCAATTTCCCCATTTATAAAGAAATAGAATTAATACTTTTCAGCTAAGAGGAGAGCAGGGAGGTAAATTACTAGTGTTTGTAAAGCACTTTGAGCAAATTTAAGTGCAAATCATTACAACACTGAACAAACAGTTTAGAGGAGGCAGCCTTGATGAAAATTTAACTGGAAAACTCCTGATAGTCTTTTGTGCAGTAGAGTGTTTCCATTTTAAGGTCACTGAACATGGTACATGGTAGAGCTACTTGATCAGGATACACAAGTGAATGAGGACAGACACAGCAATTGTTTTTAGGCAGCAGGTTGCAGCTTTGTTAGTGCTCTTCTCCAATGTTAATCTTTCACCAACCTTGTCCCACATCTCCCAATAACTGGCATATATGTGGGTTCAGTGAAAGGTTTACATAGCTCCTATTATATAACCGATAACTCAGAGCAGACTCTCCACTGCCTGCCCCAAGAATTCAGCTTGCTTTGCTGAGCCTTCTCATCTTCCCCCGCTTTCCCTACAAAGGGGACAGAAGGTACCAAAGAGGGTCTGCACAGACTTATGTACCACTGCCATAACCCAAATCTAGTCTTAAACTCAAATCTAGTTTCCCTCTTGCCCATAGACCTGGGGTCCACCAGCAAAAGGCTTTTAGCTCTTCTGGTCACTGGCCCTTTGGCCTTCTGTCCACACCAGACACCGGCTTCGAGTTGCGATGAACTAACATTCACAACTTTCCTCAAATGTATTTCCTAAATCCTATACCTATTTAACCTGAATGTGCCTGCCCAATACTATGAGAAAGGCAAAAAATTCCACTAGACCAAAGCCAGTTTGGCCCCAGTGGGAAAAATTGCTTCCTGAACTTTTAAACAGGCAATTAGTCAGACCCAAAGCAACATAAAAACACAGTTCCTATATATATAACTATTAGGAGGGTGGCTGGGTGAGTTTAGCTAAACATGGGGCAAGAGGCCTGTACTGGGGTTTAAGTAAATGATTGCAGGAAGCAAGAACCAATCACCTTGCATCTCCCTTGTTGGCCGATGAGTAGTGGAGCACCCAAGGGGATATGGGCCTTCCCCGTATACACACCCCCTTTAATTCTAAAGCCAACTGGCAGCTTGAGGAGCCAGTCAAGATTCCTATCCATAAAATTGGTGGATGACATTGTCTGAACAAACAACTGGCTTGGGCGTCATTACTGGAGAGCTATGTAGAATAGTGAGCCTCTAGTAGAGCTCTTAATTATCAGTATTAAGACTGATTTGGGACACTCTATATATTCAGTGATTTGGAAGAAGGAATATAAAGTAGGGTAATAACATTTGAATACAATTATTTATTTTGTAGAATAACATATTGTGGAAGAAACTAACTCCACTTTCATTTCAACCCTTTCTTTCTTCCCCTGCTTCCACACAATGTAAGGAAGAGGGCAATACCACTCAGAATTTCTATTACAGACCAGGAGCATCAGCAAGCAAGTGGCCTTTGCAATAAACTGGACAGAAATGTAACATAACTAGGTTTTAGGCAAATAATTTGGAGAGGGATACACCCATGCTTCATTCACGACACCCCACTACGCAGGAGAAGAAGCAGAGAAATAGTGAAGGATAATATAGTCACAATTCTTTAACAGATGTTAAAAATGCAGAATTCTGGAGCGCAATAAATGGGGTAATGAATAAAAGTCAAGGAAATTCTTCCAATGCTTCATCAAAGTAAAACAGTTAATGGACTAAACTAAAAATACATCAGATTCAGTGTTGTTGACAATTATCTTCATGGAATTACTTGATTGTTGAACGTTCAGGTTGCTTATATTATTCTTAGATTAGGACCCTTTCAACCTTCAAAACTTGTTGTGTGTGTGTGTGTATAAACTAAGAATTTGTAGCATATAATCTACATATGAAACTCATGGAAAGCAATATTTTTGCAGCAGGTAGGACCAGAGATGGGCCAGAACATTAAAATGTGGTTGTAACTGGTATACATTTTCTCTTATAGGTCTTAGAAGAAATCTGCCAGAAAAATAACTGGGGACAACCTGTTTATCAGCTTCATTCTGCAATTGGCCAGGACCAAAGACAACTATTCCTATATAAATCACTATTCCTGCCCTTGCCAGCCAGAATCCTACTATGTATGTAACTATTCCATTTCATATGGTTTTTAATCAGTTTTTAAAATTTCTATTTATTTAGGCATCATTGCTAGAATTAACTACATAGGTCACTATTTATTTTAATTTTTGATTTGGAGAGGAAGGATAAAGTTCTACATTGAACAAGGAGGATAAAACAAAACATTAAATAGCTACTCATTCAGTATGCACTATCCATCCTGTCTACTAAATAAGGCAAAGTCCTGTAGAAAAATCGTATGATCAGGTAATTAAAGGCTGTATCAAAGCATATGTATAAAGGAGACAAATTTAAAGTTGCACAGGCAACCTTAATTCGTGGAATTTCCTAACTTTTAAGTAATTGACTTTGCAACCTTAATAATGTTTGTTAAATAGGTTTTGCTGGGTGATTTCTTAGGAATTTTTAAAAAGCAAATTGAATAAACAGAATTCCATCAAGTGCCATCACATTGATACCCACATGGTTCATCAGCAGGTTTGGAACCTTTAGACCCACCTCACAGACTTCTGTCACCTGAGCTAATAGCAGTAGTGGGCTGTTATCCTCTCATGAACAGCGCTAGAGCAGGATTCGTCACACACTCTGCTAGTGGGTTTCACAGGTATTTGCTGACAAACAGAGGAATTGTGAGACTCAGGAATCTGGATTCTATTCCCCAGCCCTGTAGAGGCTCAAACTCTTCTGCCTGTTCCCCTCAAGCTTGACTCTTTCTGCCTTGGCCCCTCCAACTATCCCTATCCAAGGCTCAACTCTTCCCCACTAGCTACTCATCCCAGTCTCCTTATCTACCCAGTCCCAGTCTTCACTCCTCAGCCCTCTCATACAGTCTCAGTCCCCTTGCCCAGCTAGCTGTAGTCTCCCCCCTTCCAGGCTTAATCTCCCCCTCCAGTTCCTTGTCTCCAGACATTTGTCCAGCCAAACCCAGTTCCCGCCCTCCTAGCCGCTTAATTAATCTGTCCCCCACACTCAGCCCCGGTCTCCAGTCACCACCCTACCCTTATATATCTTGCCTATCCCCACTGTCTCACAGACTCTGATTTCTTTGTACAAATTCAGTGTCCAGCCACCACGGCTGCTGTCTCAGTTCTGTCTAGTCAATGCCAGTGCTCCCCCTGTACCCCATCTTCTTGTCAGATCTGACCCTCCCTCCCTACAACTCCAGTATCCCTCTTCCCCTGCTGCCAGCTTCCAGTCCCAGATTCCACCCCACACACACTTCCTTGTGCCAATCTACTCCCTCTGGCCCCCCTTGGTCCAGCCCTCGTCTCCCCTGCATTCAAACCCGAAGTCTCTTCCTCCATGTTGCCTGGGCCCGTGGGGGAGGTGGTGACACTGAGAACATAGAAGAGACAGGCTCCATGCTCTCAGTTCTGGTACTCAATACAGGCCTGGCCCTACCATGACCAGCCTTTATAAAGCAGAGCTGCAATTGCAGGATAGTCATGCTCATCTTCTGACTGGATCATTCCCAATGTGCACAAAATCATTGGTGAACTTAGCTGCAAAGCTCTATCAAGACTCTACTGAGCATGTGTGAACTGCAGTTTTTCAAAGGCTTTTTCACAGGGATGGCAAAAAGCAGATCCCTGATGCAAAGGCCACCATGACCCTCTTCCAAATTTCAAGCCCCTTCTCCAAAGCATTGCGGCATTACAGCTTTTCAAGAAAAGATATCCAGGATTTTTTAACAGTCAGCAAAAACTATATATTTTTCCATAAAACTCAACTTTTGGAAATGGCTGAACCATTTTTTTAATTTTCCAAATTAAAAAATAAAATCAGTCTGAGGCAGACAACTAGCTTGGAAAAATTTCAGTCCAAACAGTTAACATTTAGCAAAGTATAAACAAAGTACAATGGGAAGTGTTGGGTACCTTAATAAGAGGCCATGCCACTAACCCTGTCTCTAATTATACCCAATTAGAAATCAAATAGGGTATATTTCCACTGCTAACCTATAACAATATTTTGGATTACATTTCACTGGGTCACACCACATCATGTCATCAAAAGAATTGTTGATGAGTCATATTTAGCAAATATCCACTCCATATTTAAAAGTTACACCTCCAGTTTGAGGGAATTTGCAAAAATAAGCAGAAATATGCAAGTTTTCAATGATACAAGGCTTTTTTCCCTGCCTGAACCATGAACTTCTGGTGCTAATGTTTTGTACTAGTGCACACACTAATATTTAAGTAAGTGTTTTTCTTTTATAGTAGTGTTTTGCTCAAATACATATTCTCTCAGAATATCAATAATGCACCATTTTTCTATTTGAGCAAAATACTTGACAGGAGGTATGAATTGTCAAACTGTCATCCTTAGAATAGGATGCAGTTTGTTGTAGCCTGTTGGTCCCAGGATATCCAAGAATCAAGGTGGTTGAGGTAATATCTTATATT
Organism: Gopherus evgoodei; assembly: GCF_007399415.2. NCBI lineage: Eukaryota > Metazoa > Chordata > Testudines > Testudinidae > Gopherus > Gopherus evgoodei. The sequence goes on along the minus strand of NC_044328.1, from coordinate 36,823,376 downwards.
GGACTAGCTTCTGCTGGTGAGATAGACAAGCTTTGAGCTTACTCAGAGCTGTTCTGCAGGCCTGGGAATTGTACTCTGAGAGTTTGTCTACACTGCAGTTAAAACCTCTAGCTGGGCCATGCCAGTGACTCAGGCTCCCAGATTGCAGGCTAAGGTACGTTTAATTGCAACTGTAGATGTTCAGGCTCAGGCAGGAGCCTGGGCTCTAGAGCCGTTGCAAGGTGGGAGGGCCTCAGCGCTCAAACTCCAGCCTGAGTCCAAATGTCTACATCAAAACTAAACAGCCCCCGAGCTGTGACTCACTGGCACAGGTAAGCAACAGGTGTCTAATTGCAGTATAGGACATACCCAGAGAGTCACAGCTAAATACATGGTAGAACAGACTAGCATTACTGACCCTTAACACCCCTCCAATCATAGGGGGGAAAGAAAGGGTGAGGGAAACCAAAGACATCTGTGGCGGGAGGGGTGGTAAGAGTAAGCGAGTTAGTAGTGGTTTAATAAGCTATAAATCAGTATCTCTGTTCAGTCCATGGTTTTAGTCTTGTACAGTTATGAATTTAGACTCCCAGACTCATCTTTTGGAGGTGTTGTGCAGGATAAAGACTGAGAGGAAGATATGTAATGATATTTGTGAAAAGTGTTCACCCATGGGTGATAGCGTGTTTCTGTCTTTTATCATTTGAATTGATTTGAGGAGCGTTAGTGCTTGTCGGTTTATCCACATAGTTGTTTTGGGGGCATTTAATGCATTGGATGAGACACATCACAAGTTGTGGTCAGCAGGTGTAGGGCCCATGGAGCTGAAGGTGCATTGTGGGAGTTTTGATCATTGTAGCAGAGGAGGTATGTCTGCAGGTTTTGCATCTGTTGTTCTGGCAGGGGCTGGTGCCACTCTGAGTTAGTGTGTCCTGGTCTGTGAGGAGTTTGTGTCTGATCCTTAGAATAGTAAAAACAGCTAATGTTTTATGTCTGATTCACAGACATCCCTTACACCTCCTAAGCTAGTGCATCTATTGAGGAGCCAAGACATATGCTGCAGATATATCCTCTTCAGACCTTGGGCATTCCTACAGAGGAGCAGAGACTCCTGCTACAGCTCTGCTTTTCCAGGTATGTGAAGGTCTGTACTGAGATGCTCTTCTGAAGATATATTTTTGTTAGCTACTTTATTACATATAGTGGGATTGCAGGCATGTTCAGATTCAAAACTACTGAATGGAAATGCACATATTGTCTATCTGTTTACACATCTATGTATCCATTCCTGTCCCCTATTTGTGGAGAACATAATATAATACTCTGGGTTATAATAGCAGCAAAGAATCCTGTGGCACCTTATAGACTAACAGACGTTTTGGAGCATGAGCTTTCATGGGTGAATACCCACTTCTTCAGATGCATGGGTTATAATAGTTTGCTGACATAAGAATACATGTTTTCAAATGATGTACTATGACTTCACTGTAGGATCAAGTGAGAGAGGATGAGAGGTTAAGTTTTAGAGATGGGCTTGAGCTAAAAAGTTTGGATCTGGAGCCACATGAGAACTTCCTCAAATTTGGGAGTGTTTGGAGCTACAGTTTTGATTTGACCCACTAGAGAAATGAGGGCAGTCACTAAATTTAGGTCCTGATCCAAACTTTTCCCAAATTCAAAAGCATTAGGACTCATTATTCAGTCTGGTGGCCCATTTCTGATAAATAGCTTAATAACTAGCCAAAATGGCTAGGAAAATTATGGAAAATGTCAGGCAAAAACACAAATCCAGTTTATAGACACTGCATTACACTGTTATCCATTGTGAATGTGCTTCTGAGATCCTGGGAATGCCTTGAGCCAAACCTGCCACGAAGCATGCATTAATCATACTGCTGAATTGTTTGCCGTATCTTGAGGAGGATTCAATAATATTATATATATATATATCCAGCTTCCTGCCACAGAAGTCCGCAAAAGCCACAGAAAAATCAATTTGTCTGGGTTTGTGAAGGCTTCCGCAGCATGTAAGCCAAATGGACTTTTTATGGAATCCAGTCCCCACTTACTGCTTCATTATAATCTCTCCCTTCTTTCACCCACTCTTTTTATTTGTCTTGGAAGCTTGACAAATACATGTACATTAACTTTTCAGCATGCAACACATTTGACTTGCTGTTATATTTCCATAGTTTTCTGCATATTAAGTTAGTCATGTGGGGATAAATCTTGCCTTTAAATGTGTGTGCCTTCAGAGAAGCTCATGCTCCTATGGGACTGGCTGGGCACAGCTCTCTGCTCCAGGCTTTTCAACCTGGCCCCTGGTGCATGGGGTTGCAACACTGCTCACATTTGGCCCAGCGCTCCTAATAGTCTTGTTGCTCTTGAACTCCACCCAGGGGCCAATGCAAGTCCTTTCCACCGCCTCCCACCCAACCCCAGGATCAGTACCTGAATCCCTCCCTGGAACTTCCCCTTCCCGGGACCACCCACTTAAGGCCCATCCCACTTGAAATGTTGGGGACATGTGCTATATAGCCATATGAAGTGCAATTTCCACATTTCCCCAAGAATAAGTATTGAATATCTCTGTCTTCTCTACGTGATGTTACTTATACACACATACACATTGTGAGAGGAGACTGTGGTAGTGATTAAGCGTGACTGAATGTGGTATGCAATTCCATCATTTATACAGATTTCTCCTCATGAACCTGACCGGGAACGTCCTTGTGTTACAATATATGTCTTGTCCTCCATATGCCAAGTTTGAAGTAGAGAATAGAGGCCTATAGTGGACATCCTAGTTAGAGATAACCAAATACTGGGGGGAAAATCATTCAGCGAATAGCCCGGGTGGGGGAGGGGGGAAGAGGGTCGGAGTTGGGAATGATGTGTTTACAGATTAGCAGAGTTTTCATATATAATATAGCTATACCAAAATTGTCACTGTCCAATATGATGCAAAGGAGAGAAAATTATCTTTATAACAGTGATTAACCCAGATGTCAGAACAAGTAAGTATATTTAATCTAACAAATATACTGTTCCATTGACAATGAAATCTCCACCTGTTTACATAATCGTATAGACAAAAGGTGGTTATCAGCTATATAGGTATATTTGCGTGAAAATGCATTTTGTGTCTGTTTTTTTACTGCAGGATACACCATTGCTAATCCAGCTGCTACTGTACCAGCTACACAACTAAAACAAGCAGTGACACTGGGACACGATTTCGCACCTTACGCAAGTATGAAGCCTACCCTGCCTTGCAGTGGCTACTCGTAGTGATGGTTATGGAACATTTTGAGAGAACTATTTTAATTTTTTTTAAAATCAATGTTTCTTTGTAATCAAGTGCAGCAAGAGGCTAGCTCAGTGTGATAATTATGTGACCTCATGATTTTAAACTAATCTATTGGCCAGAATTAGATTTAGTGATAGTTTTATACGTCTAGATTCATAGTTTTTACAATGGAACATATACCAAAACAAATTTTAAAAATCAGTTAAAATCAATTTTCACACTGGAAATAAAAAATTACCTTTACCCAGGAAAAGTTCTAAAGGTTTCTCAGGTATATATTACTGTGTGTGTTTCAAACAATAATCCATGCCAAATACAGAAATATTCCAATTATGTAGTGACTTTAGAGTTTGAAAAGCAGTTAGACTTCTCAGATTAGCTAGCTATGTTATCATACCCATATTCGTGGTGCATAGCAAGATGTAAAAGCAGAAAGGAGGGCAGTTTAGGCACCCAACTCCCACAATTGTTTTAAGTCTCCCCCTAATTCCTCAAGGGGCACAAGTGGGCTATTACACAGGGGCAAACGGGAGTAGGGAGAACAGATCCTCTTTCCAGCTGCTGAGTGGTAGTGTTGCTCCACCCCAAACCACTACTGCATGACATGAATGGTCAGTGGGATCACTGTCCTTCTCCTTGAGAAACAGCAAATCTCTCACCCCCTTCTACAAAACAATTCACTTCCTCTGCATAGCAAAGCTCCCATGCTATCCCCAAACCGAGCCTGTGTGTGCTGGCTACCCTCCTAGTCCAGTATCACTGCCTGGCTCTCACTAAATTAGCTACATTATGTCTCAGTCTCTGTTTTCTTCTTCCTCTCAGCTGTGTGTATGGATGGGAGTGGCTTTTTGTGTCTTTGGATGCCTCTTTTATACTTGTACCTCATTCACATAAGCCAATGGGGAGTTGATTCTCTACCTGCTCATCTATAATAAGCATAATGAGTTAGATGTGCCCTAACCATGCCTAACTTTCATGAGCATATGTTGGCCCATGTGCACCTCCACCCAGCTAGAAAATCCTACTATACCCTAGGTCAAGCAAACAATGTGTGAAATTTAAGGCAACCCTGGGTGCACAGAGATCCTGCACACAGACTGGTTTCTTTGAAAATCATGTATGAGCCTATCTTCCATATAAACACTAGATTAGAGGCATTAAACACTCATTTAGGTATCTAAAATGTTTTGAAAACTCCAGCCAATATATCAAAGGCCAGGTTTATACTGACTGCAAAGCTAGTTTTCACACATTTAGCAGTAAAATCTGATGTGCTTGTTTATGTGCATTTCAGAGCTGATTTGACGTTTAATGTAGAGGATAGGTTTTAGTCACTGGAGTTTTCTCTATCCCTTGTAGTGCTAGGTCTGTATAAAGAAGGCAAAATCTCAACAAAATAATGTAGCATTTTCAACTCCTATCCTTTGCCATAGGAGAGCAATAATTTAGAAAAGCAAGCCCATAACTACTAATGGTGATATCCAAAAAAGGGCTTGTTTATTATGGCTGATTTTCAGTTAAACCAGGCCCATGAGAATCAGAAGTGAGATTTAATCATCATGCTTGCTAAACCTTTTCTGAAGTCAGTGTGCTTCTAGCACAAAACATCTCAATGGGACAAATTCTCTGCAGGCTTAAGCAAGTTCTTGGAATTACATCCTTTTACGCTAGAAATTGTCCCTGAGAGCATTGTCCTACTTAACAATTATACTAAGAGAAATTTAAAGCCATATAAAATGTAAATAAAGGATACTGTGGAGAAATCTGCCTGTGTTCATCAACAGTTTAGCACGACACTGAAGCCATGTCAAAGTTGCATTATCAATTTAAACCAACAGAATATTTTAATGGCCTTTTGGCCCAACATCCAGTTGCAGTAATCAATTTAATAACTGAAATATCTTCTCTTGCAGTCTAATAGCCAGCCCTTGCAATTGACTAATTAATTGAACAATATGTTTTCCCATTTATTTATTAGTCTTGTAACAGGTATGGTAAGGGTTTGTGCAGTACCTGGTCTTATTACATATTTATGAGGGTTGCAAGTTGATAGTGATCTTTTGAACCCACCAAAACCCATTGTACCATAGCTCTTACAAGTTTCTTTAAAAAAAATTAGCTGTTGAAACTACTGATATCTCATTAGCCTGAGGACACAGATCCCGAAACTGTTAAAATGAATTATATCATACAGGCAAGCTATGGTGATATTAAAATTCCCCTTTGATTTACAAGCATGGGAGAAAACGATTTCATTGCAATATCAGTCACCTCAGACCTACCCAGGAAACCATCCCTCTCCAGCAACGTGAAAAAGACTGTGATATAGCACACATCTTTTAATCACACCAAACGTTGGAGAGCTTCCAACTGTAAGATACTGCATTCCAGTTCCTGAGGGGATTGATATGGTAGATTGGTCTTTCTGAGCATCTCAGAAAGCTTGCATCTCCTTTCACATATTTCTGCAGGATGTAGAGCCATAAGTTCATACTGTAAGCCACACAGACCCTTACTACTTATCCCCACTGTACCCCTGATGGTACTCACTCACTTTAAGCCTATTGAGTCAACACTAGTTATGAAATTGTTTGCTCAGAAACTGTGACATTTTTTAAAAGATAGCTCAAAAAGTTTGCTGAATATGAGACTTGATTTTTTTTACCACTGTAAATACGCAAACATTATAGAAAACGTAGAGCTCTTTGGTTCCAGACATATCACACAGAAATGTACCTGAGGCACCAGATCTGGACCCAATTTTCCCAAAATTCAAGACTGTTCATGTATGAGGTTTTGATTTGGGCCCATTTTTAATTAATAAAACTTGAGCTAAGACTAAACTATATTAAATTACAGAAGTTGCACCTAATTAACATCAATAATTTGCAATGCTTGAAATGAAATGAAATTAAACAATCAGCAAGAAAACACACTGTAAATTGTTCATAGGGTGAGGAAGCAAGAACCAGACACAAAATAGTTGTGCAGCTGCAGACAATAGCAATCACACAGTGTAACATGAACTTGCTTTTAAAGACACAAAGTACTGCCTTGAAAAGTGCTCTGATGACAACTGACATCACTCTAACAGGATCCTCCTGAGACAGTGCAACAGTTTGCTACAGTTTGCACATATAGGAGCAGAATAAGAAAGCTTAACCTATGGTCCTGGATTTCTAGTTTTTCCTTATTTGGTGAACTGTAAATGTTACTCTATGCATATGAAATCAAGAAAAATAAGTCCTGACCCAAATCTCTCTTCCTTTAAAAAAATCTTATATTTTATTGCACAATTTAGAGTATGAAGCAATTATAAGTTCAAAACTAGTAGAGTCCAAAATATAGAGACAAAGAGAGAGAGCAATAAGTTATTATTCACAATAATTCAGTACTAGTCTCTTTTTTGTGACAAAATGTCGTGCATGTTAATAAATGGTTATTAAGGTCCCCAGAGATAATAGTTTTATTAGAGAGAGAAAGGAACCTTACAATAGCTCAGTCTATATTGCAATGTTATGCACGAAGATTTTCCATTATTCACGGAGAGGATTTACAATATCAGATTTTCATATTGCAGTCATTGGTCATTTTTTTAATGTCACAATTTCAGCTACGCATCTTCTCCATCAAAAAGCAAAACAAGTACTTTCACCACCTTTCACCCACTGTCACACAGGTCACATGAGAGGCACTCAATACTAAAAAATTACCTGATCCTGCCTGCACCCAGTGTAGTTAAGACTGTTGCCTTGATTTCAGTGAGAAATGGATCAGGCCCCAAATTTGTAAACCAGTATATGTGAAACAACAACACTGTGAAAATTATTTTGCTTTTCTAAGTAGAGTTTTATATATATAAAGCTCTTCAAAGCACATTGGTATATGAAATAGTGTTTACTAGACTAGTCACAGTTAAGTGTTTGTATTTACCTTTTTCTCATATTTTTGTGACTTACTTGTAGTAGTAATGGAACAAATGTATAAGTTGTATAGTCTCTAATGGTATTAGTCTACCTATTCCTACAGTGTTTTGCAACTTTGTTATAGAGACACAGGGATCACTCTTCTAAATCCTAATCACTCTTTTCAATGTATATGCTCTATAGAATTTATATAGGAAACTTAAAGGGATACTGTCAAGATATTTGTAATCATTTTTAAAACTCTTGGTTTTTCTTTTTAGTTCATTCTTCTCTGTAACCCACTGGAGGCTTGAGAGTAAACTGTGGTTTTAACAAGCAACAAAGAGTTCTGTGCCACAGGACTCTTTGTTGCTTTTTAAAGATCTAGACTAACATAGCTACCCCTCTGATACAATGTTTTTAACATTAGGCTTGCTACAGTGCCATTGAAATCCATTGTCCTTGACTACAATGGGAGAAGAATAGGCCTATTTTCTCTCCACTCATCACACTTATGCCCTGGTTTGGCATCATAAGATCACTTATCCATGCTGTTTCCAGATTCCAGACTGTTTGTTCATTTTAAGTTTTAAAGCATTAGCTTTGGTAAGAAAAAACAATAGTTTTTTATATATGGTCTGATTCTGATTGCATTTGATACACACCCATGTAGTTCCACTGAGTTCGATGGCATTATTCCTGATTTAGGCCAGCATGAAAGGAGAATCAAGCACATTGGCTTTGCAGAGTTGTATGAAGGAGGATGGTTTTATTACTTAGAATGAGGAACCCTGCTTTTGGCAAGTCACTTAATGCCTTTGTGCTCACTTCCTTTATCTGTAAAACTTGCCTAATAAAACTGTCCTTTCCCCTTCTTCACAAATTAAATTCATTAATGTCTGTAAAGCATATTAGTATCTTCAGACAGAGAGTGGTATCTAAGTGCAAAGTACTCAGATATAAAAGGGGACTCGTAATTTTACCCACCTTGGCAGTATCCCTTTAAAGGTTTTCAGAAAACAAAAGGGAAATTACATTGTTTGTCAATTCTTTGGTGCCCCCTCGTCTCTAGAGTTTCATATTAATTTAGTTCATTGTTGTACTGTCACAAGCTTATTCATACGTCAGAGCCACTGAAATGAAATGTACCCCAGTCCGACTCTTATTAGGTGAGGTAAAACTCTCATTAACTTCAATGGATGTTTTGCCTGAATAAAAAGTGCAAGATCTGGCCACATTTGTGAAAGTTCAGGTCTTCTGTAATTGCTGGAACTAATGGAGCTTATTTCTATTTATACACTTTAGACACTATCTCATTAAGGTGATTTAAAAAAAATCATGGCATTCTCCTCTACAATTGATATAGAACTATTTGCTTGCAGAGAATGACAGCACTGCAGGGAAACCATTTAAGCCTAGCCATTGTACTCAGAGGTTTAAATAATTAATACTATTGTTGGTGTTTCAGCTCAATTTTCCCTCATACATATCTGTTTTAAATCATTTTTAGCAATGATGCACTAGTGAAAATTGCCAAGAACTAATGTACCCATACATCTACTATTAACGAAAAAGGCTACTGTCAGTAAAAAATGTTTCTCACTTTCATTTGTTAAATAACTATATACTTCTTTTTTTTCCTGCTATTTATATGAGGTAAGTTATAACAGGTGCCAAAGCCAAGAAACAGGAACAGTATTAAAAAAGTGTGTGCATAAAGCACTTATTTTTGTACTTTTAGTACAATATTTGTATAGCGTTCTAACACTGTGAAATGTAATAAAAATCATACCATCTATTTACTGGAAAAGCAATCATCTGTTTTGAAAAAATAAAATGAAATTGCCATCTAAAAATCAGGAATTTAAGGAATATTGTAAATTGGATTAAATACTGTGAAGCAATTTCGTAATTATAGGCTCATCAAAGGGCATTAACTGGACTTTGAAATATCATTAAACTTTCTAAACTAACATCAAAGTTTCTTTGGGTTTTTTGTTTGTTTTTGGTCAGTTGGCCATAGCTTCATCTAAGGGTCATTCTGTGTATAGTACAAAGGAAAACAGTTCAGGTTCTGTTGAGCTCAATATAGAGTGATGTAAACATAGTGATGCCACATAAATACATATGCAAATAAAAATGTATCATTATTAAACTGCATCTTCAAATCAAAGATTAAAGGTGTTTTCAGAATTATGTCCCACTTATAATAAATGATAACTGAAATTAAACTTTAACTATGCCACCTAGTGGAAAAAATAAACAGTTGCATTTGCTTTTTAGAATTGTTACAATAGGAATAGTTACGGTATATACACTATTTAACAGTTCTGTGTCCCAGCAGATCAGTCACAGCAGACACACAAAGGAGGACTGACGATCTCTGTGGGAGTGGCTCTGCAACAATAAGCATTGAGCCCTTTGCTGACTCTCACTCAGGACTAGATATGTAATGTCTTCAATTTAAAAGAGCCCCTAGGATTTCAGAAGGACATTCCATAAAGATATAATGTATCTGAAAAGGATATATAATGAAATCAAGATCCAGAGGTCCAGTTATTTTCCTTTTATTTTAAGTAAAACATGCATCTTCTAAACTGAAAACTGGAATAGTTGGAAGTTTAAGAGGTTTGGAATCCAAGGTGGGTTCATGTGTATAAAACAGACAGAAGAGCCTAGATATTATTCTAAAAGCAAGCCAAAATATAGTCTGCAACTTGCAAAAACCTCAATATTAGTTTGAGCAATGAGGAGTCCTTCTGGTACCTTAGAGACTCACAAATTTATTTGGGCAGAAGCTTATTTTAGCCCACGAAAGCTTATGCCGAAATAAATGTGTTAGTCTCTAAGGTGCCACAAGGACAAGTAGTTGTTTTTGCTGATACAGACTAACACGGCTACCACTCTGAAACCAATATTAGTTTGGTTCCTCTCTCCTGCTTTAGGCTGAGCTAGAGCACACACAGCATAAGCAGTTCAGAGTTTACAGAGCTACCGTGTTTTCAAAGCAATCTGTGCCTTCTGTACAACTGCAGTCCATCAGGATAGACAGTACTAAATTGTTTTATACAGTCAAGGTCATTCCAATACTTCAGATAACCGCATTTGTTTAAAAGCTGGCCAGCCCTGAACTATTAGAAAAACAACAATTTTTCAAAAGCTCACTACTTTTTTTTTTCTTTATGGAATGTCTCACAAGTACAAATTCCCAAGCTTCATATAAAAAAAAATCTGGTTTGGCACATACATATAAGCCATTGGTGAATGTAAAATCATATATAAAATACAATAAAAGTATTATAAATTCTATTAAATCTAAGAATTTGTGAATGGTATATATAAGATCTGAATCAGTGCTACAGAAAGGATGGGTTTGGGACTTTGATTATATAAGCATTTAAAATTCTGGCTTGTTATCTGAATCTTTTCCAATCTACCTGTGCTTCTTAGGTCTGTAAAACTGGATAAGGAATCTTGCAAGAAGAAAATTTCTCATGATATTTCCAGTACTTTCAGAATACCAGAATTTTACACTGGTTCTCAGTTAGATTACTGGACCTAGATTTAATAAAATTCCATGGAATGGATTAGATAACTCAATATATTACATAAATATATTTAAAGGAACATATAGAAATACCACTAAGATAGTACTCATAATGAAGTAACCCATAATTTATACTAGTCTCTTGCCCTCCCTTTCACCCTACTTCAGCCAGATTGAATCAATTCTTTAATTAGATTATAAACTCCTCAGTGCAAGGATCATGTATTTAATTTGTTTAGCAAAGAGCCCAGCACTCTTTGGGCATTGTCTAAAGAAAGAAGGGAGAGAGAGAAGGAATGCTCAGAAACTGAGAACAGACAGGAGAGAGAGGGGCAAAGGAAAAAAAGCAAGACAGACAAGTTTTAGCCAGTGTGTACAGTGACACCCTGGGGAAAAAAGCGAGAGAGAGCAATGAGGTCTGTTGGCTAAAAGCTTGTACCTTTGCTCCTTTTATTCATGATTCCTCTTGCTTTCAGAGAAGCAGGACTTTGTACAGGCCTTGTAAATAAACAAGATTGCATCAAAGAAAATAACAGACTCCATCAATTTCTTCTCCCGCCTGGAACATTCCAGTGTACCAAATGTTGAATAACCACTCAAGTAAATTTAAAAAAAGAAAAAAAGGGTGTGCAGGCACCAAGACAAACCTTCTCTGGGACTGCTATTGCAGATGCCAATTGAAATTGGATTTGTGGCAATAGTTATCAGACCAAATTCCTGATGGTATAAATGGGTGAGTCCTCATTAAAGTCAGTGGAGCTGCATCAGGAGCGGCCCCAGGATTTTTGGCGCCCTAGGCAGGGGTCCTGCTGCGCTCTTGGCAATTCTGTGGCAGGGGGGTCATTCCACACTCCCAGTCTTCGGGGCACTTCGGCGGCGGGTCCCGGAGCGAGTGAAAGACCCGCCGCAGAATTGCCGCCACCGACCCAGAGCGCAGAAGGACCCCCCGCTACCGAATTGCCGCCCTCCCAAATCCTGGTGCCCTAAGAGACCGCCTAGGTCGCCTAAATGGAAGCGCCAGCCCTGAGCTGCATTGATTTATATCAGCACACAATTTGGCCCATAGAACACAAATGTGTTCACTAACATCTGAAAAGCTGCTGTTTATTGAAAATGTATGTTTACAAAAGTTCAGGTTTTGTGTAATTTTCATTTCTCCTGCTAATGCAGTGACTATCTTGAGTAAAATGATCCCAAATGTCATTTACTGTGCTGACAAATGGAAGCAGTGTATAAAGATACCACCACGCTGTAAATGCATTTTGATGCAGCATGCTTAACCTTGGCACAGGCAGTGATTTCTGTTGGGTATAACAACCAACTCTCAAAGTGTCTGGCTTGTGCAGTGAATTTCCCCTCAGACTCCCAAGAGAATAGGGTATTTGCTGGGTTGTCTAGTTCCCCCATGATAGACACAGGCATGACTGGTCTCAGCTCAATCACTATTAGCTTAGACCCGGCTCTTTCAGGGAATAAGGCACCAACAAAAAGTGCTAGCAGAGAAGTAAATGAAATTATGAGACATTGACAAGAGGCAGCCTTTTGCTGGATAAGAGACTTCTGTAGGTTATACTTGTTGAAGGAGACAAAGAAATATATGTGCATCACATGGATATTTTTTCCTGCTTGTTCTGCAAAGTGCAATCAGACAGCACTGGTATCACTACCAACAAGGACAAGAAGAAAGCAAAATGTCAGAAAAATGCCACTATATTGGACAACTGCACAGCAGCATTTTCCCATGCACTAACCTTCTATTAAGAAACACTCTAACTGATGTATTATGTAACACCTTAATTGATGTATCGTGTAATATGGAGGTAGGTACAAGAACGAGAGGCCAGTCAGGACACCTGAACAAGGAAGTGTAGCTCAGGGCAGATAAGGATATAAGATTATGATTTGTGTCTAAGGCATGACCACAGTTTAAATCTCCATTCAACTGCAGAGCCCACAGGCTGACAGAAGGTCAGTTGAGTGTTTAACAGGGGAAATGGATTTGTTCCTGACATACATTCAAACATGGGTCCCTGAAAGGTGCAGGGCTTCATAGAGCACATGTGAGGTGAGGTAAGAGTATTCAAAGTAAGAAGTGGGTGGTCAGCCAGAAGGTGGTGTTACAAGACCTCAGGCAGATGGTGAGGGGTCAGGAGTAAAAGACCCCATCACCAGTTAGTTTAGATGCTGGGGTATTCGTTGGACACCACTCCCCTCGGGAAGCCCCAGTTCCTTTCAAGAGGAAAAGACATGGTGAAATGAGCAGTTTGGAGGAGACCATCTCATAGTTGCGTGGGAGGATATGGCCTATCTTTCTGGGCAAAATCTGAATTAGTTGACTGGAAGGGCAGGGTGAGTGGGTAGCCAGTTAACTCTTGCAGTAGATAAATTCAGTTCAATCAAGTTTTCAAAACAAAATTTTGGCCAAAACCTTTAGCCATCATATCATGTCAGCGAGTTCATTTTGGGGCAGTGGAGGTGACAGTCAGCAATGATGCCATTATTAGTAACCTGCTAGAATTGCAAGTTCTCGGACTTGTGTGAGCAGAAGTTATAATGTAGTTTCTATTGAGCTTGTCTCAGAATAGAGAAGTGAAAATTATTCCTTAAAATACCTGAATGTGTATATTTACGTATTTTTCTGCTTTACATTAATTCTGAATTCTGCCTGTTCCATTGAATTGGGCAGTAGTGTCCAGAGCTCCCAGTGCTAGAATAGGTAGCATTATAATTTGCTTTGTTCCTGCATTCTTCAGTATCATTATTTATGGAAGTACTGAATCCTAATGATTAGAGAGGTTTCAACATTCTGCTGCTAACTATTTATATTACATAATGTTCACTAGGAAGGGTCCCAAAGCTGGGCAGATACTTAATCAGAAAAAAAATAACAGCCTAGGAAGAACTGAAGAATAGCTTAAATACCCAGAAGCAATTTTTGAAGAATTTTAAGGAGGTCAGCTGTATTCTGAGCTTTACTCCATCAAGAAGAATTTGTTCTGCCAGTTCTATTATTGTACCTCATTTAACTCCACTCATTTCCTGCTCTCATTTTGTTTTAAAATCATGGCAACACAGAACTCAGGTTTATTCTTCTTCAAAAGTTTCCTTAGAGCTCTCAGAAACTGCCATTCACTTTGTTTTCTCACCTGACTAGATGACACATTAAGCAAGTCAGATTTTCTTTATGAATACCAATGGCTAAAATTCAAAAACCCAAAGAAGGCCAGAGAAATACTACTTCCCTAAATTAAAGCAATATGTTCATGTTGGACAGTAAGATGCAGCTGAAAATCATATTAGTGCTCTGAAATAGAACAAACATGGAGAATTGAAACCTTCAGAGAGAAGATTGAAGACCTGGAAAACCTGAAGATGGCCACTCATACATCAGTTCATTGGACAGAAGGGGCCAAAGATTGGGACTATGTTGGCACTGTCCTCACCCTCTGGTGCTGTCAGAGCTTTCCTGAGAGTATCTGTGACATATCTGAGGTAGTGAAGCGAAAACAAACCTTGCCTGTGAGATCCCATATTTGGAGCTAGGCAGATGTTAGGCAGGGAATATAAATTTGCTATTTCACTAAGACATTGAAAATAAGTCAGACAACCTACTAAAATCTCTTCCTCAACTATAGAATACTATTGTATAGCACTGCGAAGACAGTTTCAGTGGAGTAATTGTGCCTACAAAGCTGGAATGGCATTGACGAATTTCCTTCCCCTATTCACGGGGCCACGAGGCCTCACCCCCAGCAGGTCCCAGCATATAAATTGTTCTCTAACTTCACATGACCAGTATTGTCAGCAAGGAAACCCAGTCAACTTGGTGGTAATTCACCAAACAGAGAAGATATTGCTCGAGGACCTGGTTAATCCCCTCTGTTTTCCTATTACTGTATGGGTGACAAACAGACAAGAGTTGGGTTTATGTGCCCAGAAGACTTAGAAACTCCTTGCCAGAAATGGGAGATGAAGTGCTAGCCTCTGTCTCACATTATGGCAGTTGGCAATCAGTGGTAATGAAAAAGTGTTCCCAGGAAAAGACAGGCAGTCTTTGGAGTGGTAGGATTGTGGGGCCCTGGGTACCATTTTGGTAAAAAGGTCCACCATCAATAAAAATCATTGTATGCTCCTGAGAGAGTGGCAGCTCCACAATAAAGTCCATGGACAAGTGGGCCATGGCTGAGGTGAGTGGACAGGGGCTGGAGAAGACCAAGAGGTCTTGAGCATGGGCATTTGGTGAAGACATTGTAGATTTTATACATTGCTTGACAGAGATATGCAGGCCTGGCCACAAGAAGGTCCTTGAGACCAAGTTACAAGTTTTGAAATAACTGAAGTGGCCAGCAAGAGGGGTATAATGACAGAGCTTCAAGACTTGAAGCCAGGACTATCTGTCTGGGACATAGATACAATCCTTGTAATAGAATGCCATCTTGTAGCCTGAACTCAGCAACAGTACCAACGTCACCCGTGGTCTGGCAGGTTCAGGTGGCAAAGGAGATGGGGTAACGGAATAGATGGAAGACATCAGGTTGTTCTCTACCATCTCAGAAACAAAGTTGGACAGCTTGTTTATCATGGAGGGAGTTTTTCCTATCAGGCTCGTGGTATTCATCATTTCAGGGCAGGGCATCAGCCTGTCCATTTCTGACCCCCAGGCAATAGGTGACCACAAAAACTGAACCAGGCAAAGAAGAGGGACCAGTGGCTCTGATGTTGATGAATATGTCTCTCTGTCCAGAGGTATTCCAGGTTTTTGTGATCTATCAGAATCTGGAAGGAGTACCTGTCAGTAAATGACACTATTCTTCAAATGCTGCTTGGATGGCTAACAGTTCTTGGATCCACATTTCATAGTTTTTCTTTTCCTGAGTTAGTTTACAGGAGTAGAAAGCTCATAGGTACTGTGATCACAAGGGCCCACTGGTTGGGACAAGACCAGCCCTAGCACAAAGTTGGATGTGTCAGCCTCTACTGTAAATGGTTTTGTGGCATCTAGATGGATCAGGCACCATGGTGAACGTCTTTTAGTTGACTGAAAGCAGCTTTTGCCCCTCGGGACCAGATTATCTGAGTTCTATTGCACAGAAGGGCAATCATAGGGGTAAATTAAGCTAGAAAACACTTTAATAAATTGCCAGTAAAAATTGGTGAACCCTAGAAATTGCTTTACCCCAGGGATATCCTTGGGTGCAACCCAGTCAGAGATGGCAGCAACATGTCTATGGTCAGTAATCTGGGGGGAGACAACATACGCAAGGAATTAAATAGCATCCTGGTCAAACTTGCACTTTTCTGGCTTTGCATAAAGATGATGTTGATGGAGCCTCTCTAGAATACTGTGGACATGATGTTCATGAAGGGTCTGATTTTCAGAAAAAACAAAAATCCACTCCAATTGCTTTTTTGTACTCACACTGACTTGCATACATATATCTATTTTTTTTTTCATCCTCACAGTTCGAGACAACAACCGTCAGATCCACAGCAGAGATTTCTTCCATTTCTACTAGAGGAATAATGGGTTCTTTCAGTGGAGGGAGGAGCTTTTAGGGGGGAAATGTGGATTTTGTCCAGACTGATGAAAATCACTACTCCCTTTATTACTGGACTTCACCTCATGGTGCTGCAACTGCACTCAGCTCTCTAGACATTTCCTCCCTTTGTACACTGCACTCCAAGAGCTAAAACAGCCCCCATTGTACCAGCCCCTTCATCTATTCCCTCTCCACCACTTCTGCCCCTGGCAGAGACTGCCCTGGGAGAGAAGGCATCTAGCAGAAAGCTGCGGTGGGGGGAGAGAGGCAGTTTAAGAAAACTAAAGCGGTAATGTGTTTGGTGGGGCTTCACGCCATTAGCCCCTCATGACTGCAGTAAATGCTTATCTCCACAAACAGGCATGTATACATTTAGCTTGCATTAACTCAGATGTAAATTATGCATGTAAGCTGTCAGACATGAAATAATAATCAGAGGATCAGAGCACATTGCAATGGATCACAGACATGTCCTTAATTCGGCAGAGCAGCAGTATAGGAATTGGTCAATTAATCACAGTTAACTCACGTGATTAACTCAAAAATGTAACCGCGATTAAAAAAATCACGATTAATCACACTACTAAACAATGGAATACCAATGGAAATTTATTCAATATTTTTGGATGTTTTTCTACATTTTCAAATATATTGATTTCTATTACCACACACAATATAAAGTGTACAGTGCTCACTTGATATTATTACTTTTATTACAAATATTTGCACTGTAAAAATGATAAAAGAAATAGCATTTTTCAATTCACCTCATACAAGTACTGTAGTGCAATCTCTTTATCGTGAAAGTGCAACTTATAAATGTAGATTTATTTTGTTACATAACTACACTCAGAACCAAAAATATGTAAAACTTTAGAGATTACAAGTCCATTTGGTCCTACTTCTTGTTCATCCAATTACTAAGTTTGTTTACATTTAAGAGAGATAGTGCTGCCTGCTTCTTATTTACAATGTCATCTAACAGTGAGAACAGGCAGTCACATGGCACTTTTGTAGCTGGCATTGCAAGGCATTTATGTTCCAGATATAGTAAACATTCGTATGCCCCTTCATGGTTCAACCACCATTCCAGAGGACATGCTTCTATGCAGATGATGCTTGTTAAAAAAAAGAATGCATTAATTAAATTTGTGACTGAACTTGTTGGGGGAGAATTATGTCTCCTGTTCTGTTTTTCCCACTTTTTGCCATATATTTTATGTTACAGAAGTCTTGGATGATGACACAGAACATGTTCATTTTAAGAACACTTTCACTGCCGTTTTGACAAAACACAGAGAAGGTACCAATGTGAGATTTCTAAAATAGCTACAGCATTCAACAGAAGATTTAAGAATCTGAAGTGCCATCCAAAATCTGAGAGAGATGAGGTGTGGAGCATGCTTTCAGAAGTCTTAAAAGAGCAACACTCAGATATGAAACTAAAGAACCTGAACCACCAAAAAAGAAAAATCAACCTTCTGCTGGTGGCATCTGACTCAGATGATGAAAATGAACATGCGTAGGTCTGGTCTGCTTTGCATTGTTATCGAGCAGAATCCATCATCAGCATGGACGCATGTCCTCTGCAATGGTGGTTGAAGCATGAAGGGACATATGAATCGTTAGTGCATCTGGCCTGTAAATATCTTGCGATGCCGGCTACAACAGTGCCATGCGAATGTCTGTTCTCACTTTCAGGTGACATTGTAAACAAGAAGCAGGCAGCATTCTCTCCTACAAATTCTAACCAACTTGACTGGCTGAATTAGAACTGAACGGACTTCTAGGCTCTAAAGTTGTACATTGCATTCAAAAGTAAACAGTTATCTTTTTGTACATAATTCTACATTTGGAAGTTCAGCTTTCATGATGAAGAGATTGCACTACAGTATTTGTATGAAGTGAACTGAAAAATACTATTTTTTGGGGGGTTTTTTACAGTACAAATATTTGTACTAAAAAATCAATATAAAATGAGCACTGTACACATTGCAGGGGCAGCTCCAGGCCCCAGCATGCCAAGCGCATGCTTGGGGAGGCATGCCGTGGAGGGTGCTCTGCCGGTCATGGGGAGGGCAGCAGGCAGGGTGCCTTGGGCAGCACGCCTGTGGAGGGTCCGCTGGTCCTGTGGCTCCACCAAAGCCACGGGACCAGTGGACCCTCCGCAGGCATGCCTGCGGGAGGTCCACCGGAGCCGCGGGACCGACGAGTGGCAGAGCGCCCCCCACGACATGATGCCATGCTTGGGGCGGCGAAATGTCTAGAGCCGCCCCGACACATTGTATTCTATGTTGCAATTGAAATCAATATATTTGAAAATGTAGAAAACATCCAAAATATTTAAATAAATGGTATTTTATTATTAAAAGTGTGATTAATCCCATGATTAATTTTATTTCATGTCCTATAACGAAAAGTAGAACTCTAGATTGCTAACACAAATGCATGTTTTTAAAGGACAGAAATTTTAGATGCAGTGTTGTAGCTGTATTGGTCCCAGGGTATTAGAAAGATAAGATGAGTGAGGGAATATCTTTTTCTGGACCAATTTCTGTTGGTGAGGAAGACAAGTTTTCAAGCTTACATGGAGTTCTTCTTCAAGTCAACTCTAGGGAAAGATAGAAGCATATATAAACGATTAGTTCTAAATCTGAAGATCTGACACATTAGCTAACCATTCTCATTGAATTTTACATACATCAATTTATTTAGTGACTGCCTTGTTTTGTGTAGAACAATACTGTCACCCACTGGCTGGTAAAATTAGTGACAGTTCAGTGTTTTGAATAGTTCCCATAATAATTCCCACAATAGTCCCTGGAGGCTGAGTTCGGGAGAGAGGGGAGAGACCTATCCTCTCTCTGGACCTGCGCCCGCAACACCTCAAGACGCCTGGGGAAGAGGATCGGCAGCTGATGGAAGTGGTGCGAGGAAAGCCGGGAGCTGGGAATACTGGTGCCACGCATAAAGACCCCGGACCACACCATCGCCACCCTGACTGCCAGAGCCATACTAGAAAGGTCCCTGAAAGACGCCATCCGCTACCACTACGCCGAGAACCTCAAGCGGAAGCTGGACCAGTGCAAGGTGTTTGAGGTGTCCAGCAAGTGGGATGCCAGTAACCACTTCCTCCCCGGGGGCAGCTTCACCAGGTTCGCAGACTGGCGGTTCATCCACAGGGCCCGACTCAACTGCGTTCCCCTCAAAGGAGTCATCCGCCACGGCAGCCAGAACAAGCGCTGCAGGAAGTGCGGCTACGTGAACAAGACCCTGCCGCACGTCCTGTGTGGATGCAAGCAGCACTCCATAGCCTGGCGGCACCGCCACAATGCCATCCAGAACCGACTAGTGAAAGTCATCCCACCTTCCCTGGGGAAGATCACCGTCGACTCCACCATCCCCGGGACAGACAGCTGACTGCGACCCGACATCGTCGTGACGGATACAAAAAAGAAGAAGGTCCTCCTGGTAGCCGTCACGGTGCCTTTCGAAAACCGGTCACCTGCCTTCCACGAGGCCCGAGCACAGGAGGAGTCGAAGTATGCCCCGCTGGCTGAGACCCTGAGAGCCCAGAGCTATGAAGTCCAGGTACACGCCCTGATCGTGGGAGCCCTGGGCTCATGGGACCCCCACAACGAGCCGGTCCTGAGAGCATGTGGGGTCGGTCAACTCTACGCCCGGCTCATGAGACAGCTTATGGTGTCCGACGCCATCAGGTGGTCCAGAGACATTTATATCGAACACATCACCGGACACTGCCAATACCACACTGAGTAATTGAGACAGCCGACCAGGGAAATAACCCACTTCCTTCCCTGAGCGACCAAGGGACACACCCCACCCATGTACCTATCCGCTCCACCGATACTGACTTGGATTCCTTATTCATTCCATGAGTGGCGAACCCGAGCCTACTTATTCACTGACACTTTAAAAACTCTTGCACCCCAATCTGGGTCTATGCCGGTTATGCGATATGTATGTATTTTTTTCCATCCTTGCAAACATATCTGTAACCCCCCATAACCCAAGCCTGACCCCAGATGTACAGTACCTTCCCTCTCAACCTGTGCATATTTCATTTCAAACATTTATTTTAATAAAATTTTTATATCTCAGAGCCAATGTTCTATTGAAGTTACTGTGCTAAACTGGATTTTAGAACCAAGTAAGGTAAAGGCTACACGACAATTTTTTGTTGGCATAGTTATGTCAGTCAAAGTGGCAGAAAGCAAGAAAGCTACTGTCAAGGGGAATGAATACCCCAGGGGGCACACCGACAATAAACCCTACAACCAAGGGCAACCCAAGACCCCTCCTACAACCCAAGGAAAGCCACAGACACCCTATTCTTCCACCTCACCAGTCTCCAGTAACTCACCTCGACCCAGTGACCAGTCAGCTGGAAGATGCTTTAAGTGTAATGAACTGGGACATATAAAGGCCAACTGGCCAAAGAACCCCAACCGGGTGCAAGTCATTACACCACCATCACCCAAAAGATCCCCAGGCCCAGATGCCTCTCAAATACCCTTGGAGCGAAGGGAAAATTTGAGAGTGGGTGGAAAGAAGGTTACTACGTGGAGAGACACGGGGGCACAAGTGTCAGCTATCCACCAATCCTTCGTGGATCCCAAATTCATCAACCCAGAGGCCCAAGTGACAATTTACCCCTTCATGTCACAAGCTGTAGACTTGCCTACAGCTGAACTGCCTGTCCAGTACAAAGGCTGGTCAGGAAGGTGGACTTTTGCAGTCTATGACAATCATTCCATCCCCATGCTAATGGGGGAAGATTTGGCCAACCAGGTGAAGTGGGCCAAGAGAGTGGGAATGGTTACACGTAGCCAAACCAGGCAAGCTTCCAGACCCATTCCTGTTCCTGAGCCTTCCACAGGAAACCCATCTGTGCTACCAGAGACCCAGACAGAGGTAGTGGACCAGGATTCCCTGCCAACAACGGAAACAGCCACAGCACCTCCAGTCCCAGGCCCGGAACTGGAACAGCTCCCAAAACCAGCACCAGCGCCAGCAATCGCAACCACATCTTCAACCTCACCGCCAGAAAGCACCAGGGAGCCAGAACTGGCAGAAGCAACAGACAACCATACCAAAGAGGCTCAGCCAGAGCCTGAAATACCCCCAGGTGCACCACTGGAGAGCGGTTCACCAGCAATGGAAACAACCCCATCACCTACATCGCTTCCAGAGGGAGAGTTCCAGACTGAGCAGGAAGCAGATGACAGCCTTCAGAAAGCTTGGGCGTCAGCACGGAGCACCTCACCGCCTCTCAGCTCTTCTAATCGATCCCGATTTGTTGTAGAACAAGGACTTTTATACAAGGAGACTCTTTCTGGTGGACACCAGGAAGACTGGCATCCGCAAAAACAGTTGGTGGTTCCAACAAAGTACCGGGAAAAGCTCTTAAGCTTAGCCCATGATCATCCCAGTGGCCATGCTGGGGTGAACAGAACCAAAGACCGGTTGGGGAAGTCCTTCCACTAGGAGGGGATGGGCAAGGACGTTGCCAAGTATGTCCGGTCTTGTGAGGTATGCCAAAGGGTGGGAAAGCCCCAAGACCAGGTCAAGGCCCCTCTCCAGCCACTCCCCATAATTGAGGTCCCATTTCAGTGAGTAGCTGTGGATATTCTGGGTCCTTTCCCAAAGAAGACATCCAGAGGAAAGCAGTACGTACTGACTTTCATGGACTTTGCTACCCAATGGCCGGAAGCAGTAGCTCTAGGCAACACCAGGGCTAAAGCTGTGTGCCAGGCCCTAACTGATACTTTTGCCAGGGTAGGTTGGCCCTCCGACATCCTTACAGATTCAGGATCTAATTTCCTGGCAGGGACCATGAAAGAACTGTGGGAAACTCATGGGGTGAATCACTTGTTTGCCACCCCGTACCACCATCAAACCAATGGCCTGGTGGAAAGGTTTAGTGGAACTTTGGGGGCCATGATACGTAAATTCGTCAATGAACACTCCAATAATTGGGACCTAGTGTTGCAGCAGTTGCTTTTTGCCTACAGGGCTGTATCACATCCCAGTTTAGGGTTTTCACCATTTGAACTTGTGTATGGCCACGAGGTTAAGGGGCCATTACAGTTGGTGAAGCAGCAATGGGAGGGGTTTACGCCTTCTCCAGGAACTAACATTCTGGACTTTGTAAGCAACCTATAGAGCACCCTCCGACACTCTTTAGCGCTTGCTAAAGAAAACCTAAAAAATGCTCAGGAAGAGCAAAAGGCCTAGTATGACAAACATACCAGAGAACGTTCCTTCAAGGTAGGAGACCAGGTTATGGTCTTGAAGGCCCAACAGGCCCATAAGATGGAAGCATCATGGGAAGGGCCATTCACGGTCCAAGAGCGCCTGGGAGCTGTTAACTACCTCATAGCATTTCCCAATTCCTCTCTAAAACCCAGAGTGTACCATGTTAATTCTCTCAAGCCTTCCTATTCCAGAGACTTATAGGTTTGTCAGTTTACAGTCCAGGGAGATGATGCTGAGTGGCCTGAAGGTATCTACTATGAAGGGAAAAAAGACGGTGGCGTGGAAGAGGTGAACCTCTCCACAACCCTGGAACGTCTGCAGCGGCAACAAATCAAGGAGCTGTGCACTAGCTTTGCCTCATTGTTCTCAGCCACCCCAGGACAGACTGAACGGGCATACCACTCCATTGACATAGGTAATGCTCACCCAATTAGAACCCCACCCTACCGGGTGTCTCTTCATGCCCAAGCTGCTATAGAACGGGAGATCCAGAACATGCTACAGATGGGTATAATCCGCTCATCTACCAGCGCATGGGCATCTCCAGTGGTTCTGGTACCCAAACCAGATGGAGAAATACGCTTTTGCATTGACTACCATAAGCTAAATGCAGTAACTCGTCCGGACAACTATCCAATGCCACGCACCGATGAGCTATTGGAGAAGTTGGGACGTGCCCAGTTCATCTCTACAATAGACTTAACCAAGGGGTACTGGCAAGTACCGCTAGATGAACCTGCCAAGGAAAGGTCAGCATTTGTCACCCATGCGGGGGTGTATGAATTTAATGTCCTTCCTTTCGGGCTGCGAAATGCACCCACCACCTTGCAGAGGCTGGTAGATGGTCTACTAGCAGGATTGGGAGAATATGCAGTTGCCTACCTCGATGATGTGGCCATTTTTTCAGACTCCTGGCCCGAACACCTGCTACACCTGGAAACGGTCTTTGAGCTCATCAGGCAGGCCGGACTAACTGTTAAGGCCAAAAAGTGTCAAATAGGCCAAAACAGATTGACTTACCTGGGACACCAGGTGGGTCGAGGAACCATAAACCCCCTACAGGCCAAGGTGGATGTTATCCAAAAGTGGCCTGTCCCAAAGTCAAAGAAACAGGTCCAATCCTTCTTAGGCTTGGTTGGGTATTACAGGCGATTTGTACCACACTACAGCCAAATCGCTGCCCCACTGACCGACCTGACCAAAAAGACCCAGCCAAATACAGTTAAGTGGACTAAGGAGTGTCAGAAGGCCTTTACCCAACTTAAGGCGATGCTTATGTCTGACCTGGTGCTAAGGGCCCCAGACTTTGACAAACCATTCCTAGTAACCACCGATGCATCTGAGCATGGTATAGGAGCAGTTCTCATGCAGGAAGCAATGGATCACAATTTCCATCCTGTCGTGTTTCTCAGCAAGAAACTGTCTCAGAGGGAAAGTCACTGGTCAGTCAGTGAAAAGGAATGCTATGCCATTGTGTACGCCCTGGAAAAGCTACGCCCATATGTTTGGGGACGGCGGTTCAAACTACAAACTGACCATGCTGCACTAAAGTGGCTTCATACTGCCAAGGGGAACAACAAGAAACTTCTTCATTGGAGTTTAGCTCTCCAACATTTTGATTTTGAAATTCAGCACATTTCAGGGGCTTCTAACAAAGTAGCTGATGCACTCTCCCATGAGAGTTTCCCAGAATACACTGGTTAAAAAATTGTCCTTCATATGTAAAAGTCTTGTAGTTTACATACTTAGTAGTATATGTAAAGGTGTATGTGTTGTATTCATCTGTTTCTTCAAAAGTTCTAGGAAAAATATCACCGCCAGTGATGTTTCCCACTGTCTGTGATTTGGGGGGCGTGTCATAAACAGATAGCTAAGGGTTAATGTTCTTTTACCTGTAAAGGGTTAACAAAGGGAACCAAACACCAGAGGACCAATCAGAAAACAAGATTTTTAAAATGTCAAGGGAGGAAAGTTTTTGGGTGGGTGTTCTTTGTCTTGGTTCGGTGGCCCTCTCGGCTCTGAGAGTGATCTCTCTATCTCCAGGCTTTCTAATCTTCTGTTTCCAAGTTGTAAGTACAAGGATAGTAGGTAATAGGTTTATATTGTTTTTTTTGTATTTACATGTGTGTAGTTGCTGGAATGTTTTAAATTGTA
This sequence comes from Gopherus evgoodei, assembly GCF_007399415.2. NCBI lineage: Eukaryota > Metazoa > Chordata > Testudines > Testudinidae > Gopherus > Gopherus evgoodei. The sequence continues at coordinate 36,798,662 of NC_044328.1, read as the reverse complement.
TTCTTTTTGGATAAGGCTGTTTGTTCATTTTTTCTTTTAAGCAATTGACCTTGTATATTGTCACCTTGATACAGAGACCATTTTTATGTCTTTTTCTTTCTTTTTAAGACCTGTTTGAGTTTTTTCACTGGTGAAGGCTAAAGAACGAAGGGAGGGGGAAAATCTCTTTGTGTTAGATTTACTAAGCCTGACTTTGCATACTCTCTGGGTGAGGGGAGAGAGAGATTTGATCTCTCAGTACTTGTGTTTCAAGGACTTGAAGCAGGGAATATCCTAGAGTACCAAGGGCGGGGAAATCTGGGAGGAGGTAAAGAAGAGGAAGGGAAGTGGGTTATTTCCCTTTGTGGTGAGACTCAGGGCATTTGAGTCTTGGGGTCCCCCAGGGAAGGTTTTGGGGAGACCAGAGTGAGCCAGACACTGGAATTTTCTGGCTGGTGGCAGCGATATCAGATCCAAGCTGGTAATTAAGTTTGGAGGTTTCATGGTAGCTTCTCATGCTCTGAACTCTAAGGTTCAGATCTGAGTAGGAAAGTTATGACATGAGTGGCAGCGGTGTGGAAAGATAAGAATCCAGAAGCCAGTAGAATATTATTTTCTTTTTCTCTGCTAGGGCTTTTAAGCAGAGAGAAAGGGTTTGGTTTTAAAAGGAGCCAGAGAGAATTTTTTTTTCTGTTCTCTCGTTGCAGTTTGGCTTGCATATTAAGCAAGGAACTATTAAGGTTGACAAAGGGTCTTTTGTTAAACTATAGCACTCCGATTGAGAGTCAAGTACCTAGCACAACACACATGCAAATAAAGTGGTTTTTCTGGTTTATTTTACATTTAAAAGATTAGCTAGAGGAAGAAAAAAAAAGGCACTGTTGCTAGGCAAACCCCAGGAGACAACAGAGAGCCAGCAGTTCAAACAATAAACACCAGAGGGCACCCCAACACAAGAAAACAGGAACCATGACTTCCAAGGCAAAACTCAGATCTATTAAAAATCTGCATTCATTATTGAGACTTAGTAGGGGTTATAATTGATTCGCTATCTGCTATTCACAGGGACATGATTTTTCATGCATAAACTGTCATCCACCATGCAGTCCTTTTGCCACATGAGAACTGAGAGAACTGAGATCATAGAATCATAGAAGATTAGGGTTGGAAGAAACCTCAGGAGGTCATCTAGTCCAACTCCCTGCTCAGACCAGAAGCAACCCCAACTAAATCATTCCATCCAGGGCTTTGTCAAGCTGGGCCTTAAAATCCTCTAAGGATGGAGGTTGCACCACCTCCCCAGGTAACCAATTCCAGTGCTTCACCACCCTCCTAGTATCCAACGTAGACATCCCCCACTGCAACTTAAGACCATTGTTCCTTGTTCTGTCATCTGCCACCACTAAGAACAGCCTAGCTCCATTCTCTTTGGAACTCCTCTTCAGGTAGTTGAAGGCTGCTATCAATCTTCTCTTCTGCAGACTAAATAAGCCCAGTTCCCTCAGCCTCTCCTCATAAGTCATGCGTCCCAGCCCCCTAATCATTTTTGTTGTCCTCCACTGGACTCTTTCCAATTTATTCACATCCTTTCTGTAGTGGGGGGCCCAAAACTGGATGCAATACTCCAGATGTGGCTTCACCAGTGCCAAATAGAGGGGAATAATCACTTCCCTCAATCTGCTGGCAATGTTCCTACTAATGCAGCCCAATATGTCCTTAGCCTTCTTGGCAACAAGGGCACACTGTTGACTCATATGCAGCTTCTCATCCACTGTATCCCCTAGTCTTTTTCTGCAGAACTACTGTTCAGCCAGTCCCCAACCTATAGCAGTGCATGGGATTCTTCCATCCTAAGTGCAGGACTCTGCACTAGTCCTTGTTGAACTTCATCAGATTTCTTTTGGACCAATCCTCCAATTTGTCTAGGTTACTCTGGACCCTATCCCTACCTTCCAGCATATCAACCTCTCCCCCAGCTTAGTGTCATCAGCAAACTTGCTGAGGGTACAATCTATCCCACCATCCAGATCATTAATGCAGATGTAAGCAGAGTCTGGATAAGCTCTACACTGACATCTGGTGGAAAGAATTTCAGAGAGTGTATTTGCATAGGCACGCCTACCCTATCCCAGACTCCCAAGCTGTGGGACTGCTTGGTGACAAATTGCTCACCCTCAGTTGGGCGGTACTGGCTAGACATGGGACATGGGTTCCAAAACCCAGAGAACTGAGAGAGGCTGGGGACAGGTATTTGTGCCTGGTGGTGCAGTCTTCTTATGGTGCCAGAAGCACCAGTTGCACCCCCTCCTCTCTCCACTGTAGAATGTCAGAGATGAATTTTTTATTCCCTCAAGAATTTAAATACAGGTTACTGAGCTGAAATCACTTTGGGCTAATGGTGCACTAGCACTGGAGCTCCCCTACTATGAGCTGGAATCACCAAGAGCTGAAAATCACTAACAAGCTAAAATCACTGAGCTGAGAGCACTGAGTACGGTGCTAACTAGTGGGGAGCCCAAAGCTATACTGTGGAACAGAGCTGCTGGCGGAGTGGAACAGTTTGTGGGGACGGCTGGAGCGGATCACGGGACAGCTGGTGGCAGCAGAGTGGCTGACAGAGCGGAGTAGCTGTGGGACGGGTGGAGCGGCCCACAGAGCGAGCAGAGCCGAGCAGTTTGCAGAGAGAACCGGAGCAGCTCATGGAGCAGAGCAGCTGGTGGAGCGGAGCAGTTTCTGAGGATGGCTGGAGGAGCAGCGTGCAGCGGCTGGTAAAGCGGAGCAGTTCGTGGAGAAGGCGGAAGCAGAACCCACGGAGAGGCAGGGCAGTTGGCCCAGGACCACGTAAGGTGCCCCTTTCTATCCAGGCTGGGGGGAGGGACCTCTACAGATAAACTCTCGAACTCTGGGGTGACATTGACCAGAGACTTTTGGGTTGTTGGACTTTGGGGTGATTGGACTTAAAACCCTAAGGGGAAAAAGGACAGTGCCAAAAGTACTTGGAGGTGGGTTTTTGTGTATGGTTTGTGTTATAACCCTGTTTGTGGTGTTTCTCCAATGGGATGCCGCATTAATTCCTTCCTTTCTTAAAAAGATTTTGCTACACTCAGACACCGTGCTTGCGAGAGGGGAAGTATTGCCTCCTAGAAGCGCCCAGGGGGGTGTGGTATGTGAGTGTCCCAGGTCACTGGGTGGGGGCTCGAGCCGGTTATGCATTGTGTTACTGAAATGGAACCCCTGGATACTGAACCCGGCCCTTGTTGCTGCCAACTCAGAGGGGCAGAAGGGTTACACAGATGTTGACAAAAATCGACCCCAGGACCGACCCCTGGGGAACTCTTCTTGATACTAGCTGCCATAATATATCTTGACTTTAGCAAAGCTTTCGATACAGTCTCCCACAGTATTTTTGCCAGCAAGTTAAAAAAGTATGGATTGGATGAATGGACTACAAGGTGGATAGAAAGCTGACTAGATCGTCGGGCTCAATGGGTAGTGATCAATGCTCAATGTCTAGTTGGCAGCCGGTATCAAGCTCTCCTGGACTCCTTTCCCTCTCAGGGGATCTTGAAGGATCTAAACAAAAGCTGAGTTCTGTAACTTGTAAGCCACCAGGAGTTCGCACTCCAAACCCCTCTTCATTGCTTTCAGATGAGCCACATGCAGGCTGTCTCACTTTTCTTTCAAAATGAGCCTGAAGTCCACATCCTCCTACAACAAGCAACTGAGGCAATTTACTTACTTGTAATTCCAATGGCAGCCTTTTGGTTTTGGTACAGTAGATGATCACCTACCTTGACCAGCCTGAATGCTAACTCTAAATGGCTGCTTACTATATCAGCTACTGATCTAACTAGCTCACACCATATTATCACTAACTTCTAGAACGCAGTATCGCCAGGCCAGCAAGAGAAGCAGTGAGAGCCTCTACATCTTGAATACTATGTAATCATGGTCGACAAGGGACAAACTAGAAAAACACACTCCAGGAGAATGTGGATAAATGCTTTTTAACACGTGCTATTGTAATATATCAAATATCTTTGAAACCTGAGTGAAATTCTATGGCCTGTGAAATTCTATGACCCTTTCTGGCCCTACAGTCTATGAAATGAACACCCATGTGTTGCTTTTAGATCCCTTGTGAAAGAGGACTTGGGTTTGAAATAAGAAGGTGTCCTGGGGCTTACTTCATCTTTGAATGTATAGAATTTAAACTCTATCTTTGCTAGATTTATATTTAGCAGGGCCTTTGAGTTATCTATTCCTTGTGTGCTTTAATTGTCTGTTTTCTGGACTATGTTACACCACTTGCTTAGGGTTAAGCCCCATTAGCTTTTCCTTTTTTTTAATTTCTGCAGTATTTGTATGGCAGATAACAGAGAAAAAGTGATTTGAATCCCAATATTTGAGTCATCTGCCCAAAGCGTTTCAGGTAAGATTCAAATTACTTTCACTCTAAACCAATTACTACTATTACTACTATTAATTACTACTTTGCACTTATTTACAGTAGCACCTTTTGTATAAAGACCCTCAAGAGTGCTTTATAAAGGTAGCAATAGGCATCCCATTATTTGTAGCATGCACACATACAGTACTGGAAATCTTGATATTTAACATTTATATCAGAGCTGATCAGGAACTAGAACTTCCATTCCATAAGAAATTCCATTATTTAGGGGGAAAATATCAGTCTAAATCCAAAGGAATAGACAAAATTTGCAAAATGAAAATTTGAGAGGTTTTGTTTCAATAGTGTAATTTCAATTCATTTCATTTCAACTTTTATATGGTATTAAAATATTTAATAGAATATATTGTATACATATATTTAAATTATTTTAATATTATATAAAAATCAAGACAAAATGAACTGAAGCAGTGCTATTGAAACAAAACATTTTAACATTTCCTTTGAAATAATTTCATTTTAATTCATTTGTTCCCATGAAATGTTTCATTTTCAACAGAACTGCATTTTTTTAAAGAAAACTGTAAACAAGCATTTTTTTGACTGGCTCTAGAGTAGAGTAAGAAATATTGACAACAGAAGGGGCACAGAGACATAAGGAATGAGAATTTTTTTATTATTATTAAAATGGGAGACACTAGATGGTGCTATTATACATAGTTTTCCAAGGTTCTTTGCATGAGAGCAGCATTTAGTCCTTAAAAACATGTGAAACTGTTGATGGTTTAGTGAACCAGTTGTAGGGGGAACTGCTGCAAGCAAGCAGCAGGAGACCGTGTTCTCTGCCTAACAACAATTATTGAGACAGGGTTGCTGCCTGGGAACTGAGCATTGGTATTTTGGCTCAGATTACTAAAAAAAGGGGGTTGCCTGTGTCACCCTTTTGTCAGTTTGAATTGCAGCATCAAAGGTCAGGTTCTTTAAGCTTTGGGGACCCTTTCTAAAATAAATCAAATATGTGCTCAAGCCCCCACCCAAAGGTATGTTCCATTCTCAGCTGTAGGAAACTAAAATGTAAGCTCTCTGGTCACCTTTACAAAGGTTTCTTCTCCTAGTCACAAGCAGATGGGAGCTCTCTATAACATCAAACCATTAAAATCTTTTACTTGGAGAAAACACAATCGCCACTATAAAAAACAATTAGAAAAACGCATATAGCATATTTGGGTAAATCCCACCACAGCCTTAGCTAACTACTCCACTGATTGTGTACTAGGAATTCAAACCCCACTCACCTAAAAACCTTGCTCATGAATCCAGATAGATCTGTAGTGGTCAAGTGCGTGCTTGGAGACAACTTTCTCTATCTCTTTCGGTCCAATGAGGCAAGCAGCATGGGGTATTGCTCCACTCCATTTTGCTGCCACCTGTTCATCCCATAGAGTTTACTCTATGCCACTAACACAAGTCTGGTTCAATTAACCTTAAGGGTTCATGCTGACATTACTCCATCCTGCGGAAGCTGCTCCTCACAGGGTTCCAAATCTCCAGGTGGGAAATCCAGAGCACTGCACAACCCCAAACAAAGTCCTACTCCCTGGTATTTGAGACAAAATCCAGCATCTCTCTCTGTCTCCTTGGGCTTGGGGCTGTTTCCACAGTCCCACCTTTAGCCAGGGTGACCCACTTATCACCAGCGCATACCTCCCACAATTCTCCCCTTACAGAAACACATATACATAACCATTTAACATGGTTTCCTAAACAGAACACAACCAAACTCCAAACCATGCAAAATAAAACAAACATGGAGGCAGAAATGCACTGGGGTGACATTATAATATGTCATTTAAGCCTGCCAGAGCTAACCTGTCCTCTTTTTGCCTACAAGAGGAACTAGAGTTCAATCCCTCTGAACCTTCCAACTCTGTAGGTCTATAGCTTACACATGAATGTTGTTCATAGAATCATGGACATGTAGGGCTGGAAGGAACCTCAAGAGGTCACCAAATCCAGGCCTCTCTGCTAAGGCAGGACAAAATAAACTTAATCATAGAAGATTAGGGTTGGAAGAGACCTCAGGAGGTCATCTAGTCCAGCCCCCTGCTCAAAGCAGGACAAACCCCAACTAAATCATCCCAGCCAGAGTGATTCCCTGTTTTGCTAAATAATCAGAACAAAGTGTTTGTTACACTGTTAATCCAGGCTCTCCAAATCTTTCTGAATCAGTCTCTCATGTTTCAAACTTGTAAGTAACAGCCAGGCAAGGCCTGTTAGTCTTATTTTTGTTTTCTCAACTTGTAAATGTTCCTTTTTGCTGAGAGGATTTTATCTCTGTTTGCAGTAACTTTGAACCTAAGGCTAGAGGGGGTTCCTCTGGGCTATATGAATCTGATTACCCTGTAAAGTATTTTCCATCTTGATTTTACAGAGATAATTTTTACCTTTCTTTCTTTAATTAAAAGCTTTCTTTTTAAGAACCTGATTGATTTTTCCTTGTTTTAAGATCCAAGGGGATTGGATCTGGACTCACCAGGAATTGGTGGGGGAAAGGAGGGGGGATGGTTAAATTCTCCTTGTGTTAAGATCCAAGAGATTGGATCAGTGTTCACCAGGAACTTGGTGAAAAAGCCTCTCAAGGCTGCCCAGGGAGGGTAAGGTTTCTGGGGAACAGGAAGTGTTCCAGACACTGAAATTTCTGGATGGTGGCAGTGTTACCAGATCTAAGCTAGTAATTAAGCTTAGAACTGTCCATGCAGGTCCCCACATCTGTACCCTAAAGTTCAGAGTGGGGGAGGAACCTTGACATACACAAAACAGGCAGTAAATTTGCCCATTTTGCAACTAAAGCAGCAAATTTCAATTGTACACTTAGATGCATTGATACTACTTTTGCTGTTAAACCTGTCCAGCAATGCATGTATTAGCATGTCCTCTTCTGCAGGTATTTCATATAACAGTAATTTATTGTAGATATTTACCCTTTGTAGTTGTGTAGTATTTCTCAGCTCAATAGGAGGTCCATAAGCATAAAGATTTAAGCCAGTGGAACTACCTAGTTCACAGTTCATAGTCCAGTCCCCTATATGCTTCTATGTTACCAATGGGAAAGTTGCAAAAGAGTATGCTCCATAGTAACAGAGGACGAAGAGCGCACCAGTCTGACCTCTGGAATTTTCCCTCAGCATCCTTGTGCAGTGGAGCTACTTTGTTGCAGCTCTGGGGTGCCTACATACAGGGAAGCTGGATATGCTTCAAAATAACATCCCATAGAAAAACATGGTGTAACAGATAGGTCTACACAGAGAATCTGAAAAGTCCCACATTTGCAGTTCTGGACAAGACAACTGTATTTTGATTAAATTAGTCTGATGTTGTAAGTCATACAGACAAAGCTCCAGTGAAGTGTACAGTGCACTAGAATCCCAAAATAAAATATTAAAAACTACCCCGTTGTGAAAGGCATTACTAGGTCATCCTATTACAGTCTGCCAAGTTCTTTTTCTTGGCAGGTGAGCAATATTTGTATTAATCTTAATTTTGGTTATATAAGATTCTGTGTTTAAAGACCCGTGTGAGCTGCACGCACTGAAAAGACGATATTGTGTGCATGACAGCCATGGCCGCCTCTGTTCCACAGCTGGTTATACATTCATAAATAAATCAAGTTACACTTAGAGTATACCGAGACACTGTCTCACTGATTTTCCCTCTAAGGGCAAGCAAACCTGCAAGACCAGGACATCTGCTATCTCTTGGCACTGGGGCAACAATTATCAGTGTTGAAAACAGAAATAATACTGGTGTGTGGGTTCCTTGTTCAGAAAAGCATTTTTCTTGTAATGTTTTCATTTTATAAAAGTCAGTTTGAATTTTCTTAAACCATAGTGGCGTTAACTCTTAGGTTTCTATGAGGAAACATGCAAGGCATTGTTGTTTTTCCAGCACCGTCTATTTCCTAAATCTATATTAAGATTTATTTGTACTCCTCATGTGAACGCAGACGTGTCTGACACCTACTTGAAGCTGGATTTTAAATGAAGAATTCCTTCTCTTCCACTGATTTTTGAGAAGGGCAGAATTCTTTGGATAATGAGGCTTTGCAGACTTCCACAGATTGCATATAAAATGTTTACGTGTTGCTATATATCATATAAAATATTAAGAATTATTTAGATAATACTCTATAGGGAGCTCTAAATGTCCAACAGGAAAACAGAGCACAGTTAATTTAAATACACATATGTAATCTGTAATTTGTCTTTTTTTGTTAATTAAGACAACGAAATCCAAATCAGCAAACAAGTATCAGTTTGCTACTAAGTGATCTATTCATTTCTCATGCACCTGGATCTCTCTCAAGGGTCCTGGACACCACTGAGCACTCCCTATTTCTTGAAATACTGACAGTCATTGGCTTTCATACCTCCAGTCCCTCATGGCTCTCTTCCTGCCTCTCTGATTGTACCTTCAGTGTCTGGTTTGTTGGATCCATACAGTACATTTTACAGGGCTCTGTTCTTGGCTCCCTCCTCTTCTGTCTCTATAACCTCTTTCTAGATTATTTTAGCCCCTTTCATGGCTTTGATCACTATGTTTCTGCTGCCCTCCATCTAGTCTGCCAGCTCACTTGTCTCTCTGACATCTCTTTGTGGATGTCCTGTCAGCTGCTTAAAGCAAAGGTTCCTAAAGTCCATTCAAATTGCTGTTACCAAATATCTTGTTGATTTACTCACATTTTCCCTCCTACTCTGACATTGCTCCCTTTTTGACCCCATTAAAAATATGTTTTTGTGGGTTTTTTAGGTTCCTACAAAGCTTAGCCCCACTCCACCTATTATATCAGTAATCTTATAGTGCCATTGATTATCATCTTTTCTTCATCAACATTTTCAGCCTTCATTACCTATTAATCCACAAGACTTCAGGGCTTCATCCCACACTGCCCTTAATGTATGTAACAAACTCCCCAAAGAAATTTGTAAAGCTGCCACCTTTTTCAGCTCTCTCTGTAAAGCTCATTTGGGTTATGATGCCAACAGAACCTTGCCAGTTGATAAAAGCAAGGCAGGTGGTGAGCTACACTGTGAACACGGATACTTTGTGCAAAAACATACTCATTTTATTGTGCTCTCCCCACACAACACACACTCCCATTTGTGCAGTACTTATTGTAAGCCCTTTGCAGCAGGTGTGGTCATTCTACTGTGTGTTTGTACAGCACCTAACAAATTAAGGCCCTGATCCCTGATGGGCGCCCAAGTCAAAGAGCTGCTGCAATACTAAGGAATAGCAATAATAATCTGATTTCCTTTGATTTGGTCAGAAAGATCATTCAAAACATCTCATTTTGAACTGCACCTTAACCGACAAGTTCAGCCTAATAGGGTAAAACTGCTACTCCTTGCCAAATGAGACCCCCAGTCACTCCAGTGGGAGCCTGGGTGCAGGTGGATGACAGTGCTGAGACTACATGGTATATTCATCTTTTGAGTAGCAACATTTCTGGAAAATAATGTGATCTTTTAAAAAAATACGATTGTTTTATTGTATATGATAATATTTTATTTAGGTTCGTTGACCCTCTTCTTCCTGCTTTAGACCATTGGCTGGCTGCTAAAAGAGGATTCTGTAAAAAGGCTAGTAAAAAAAACCACTCTTCCAAGTTCAGTGTACTGAATATAGAAACCCTAGGTCTGAGTTGCATCTTATTTACACTGGTTTCCCCCCCCATTGTAATATCATTTTTTCCCAGTGAAGTCACTCACCATTTACAGTGGTTTCAACTGTGAGAATTAAGGCATCTATTTATCCATAAAAAATAGTACAACTGGTTTGGTACAAAATCATTAAGAAGAAAATCATCAATCTCCTAGACCTCTTTGATGAGGAAGTATATAAGAATGTTTCCGCCAGTGTCTCGCTTGAAATTAACTTTTCCAAGCAAAAAAAAAAGGGGGGGGGGAAGTGGGTGGAGTGCTGCCGCCAAAGCAAAAAAAAAACAAACAACAACAACAGAGTGCTGCCCCTTGAAAAGTGCCGCCCCCAAAGGGCCAGAATGCCACCCCTGAAAAGTGCCGCTCCAAGCACATGCTTGGAACACTGGTGTCTAGAGCCGGCCCTGCTGGGGGTATTACGACTAGGTGGGCAGGGGGACTGTAGCACAGTGCAGACTCACTCCTGTGGTGACTCCTGCTGGTCATCCTTGGGAATTAGCTCTTCGACCCAGGAGCGCCCTCTGCAGGCCGGTGATCCGCTTGCCGTTGGCCCCTGTGTCCCTCCCAGGACCCCGCTGCTGTTCTCTCAGGGTTCTGCCTCCTGCAGTACCCCACAGTTGTAGAACTGATAAATGAAATTGTTTTCAATTGTTCACTTTATTAATGTAACTTCTGTTCACCATTCACTACACTTGCCTATACTGTAACTTCTGTTCCATATTGTAATTCAAACCCCATTTTAAAACACTCACTCCATTTTGTAAAAGCTTCCTCCAACCTTCATTTTTGAAAACCCTGCTGTAATCTTATTAGTTTAGTTTAGATGTGTGAATGAGGTATGTATGAATGATGGAATCAACCTCCAGCCCCAGCCTGTCCTGAAGAGATAAAGTTCAAATACCAACGGCTGAAGACCTAGACAACAGCCCTAAACAAAGTAAGAAGCATCCACCCTAAAAAGAAAAGGACAACAGAACAGAAGGAAGATCAAAGCCAGGTCCAAGGCTGAAAGTCACGCCTGCAATTGATGGGTGATCAATCTAAACCCAGAGGCAGCGTGACACAGCAAGACCTATAGACTTTGAATCCAAACTAAAAGCCTATAAAAAAGAAGGGTGAGATGAGAGACTCTGGGTAACATTCTGCTGCCAACATGGAAGAACATCGGTGCCTGCCCAACAGAGATCCAGCTCAGTCTTATGCCCAGCTTTCCTGGCCAGTTAGCTGCCACAAGCTACAAACCCAAACTGCAAAATCAAGCCATGAACTTAAGCTATCTTCAGAACTGGTAACTATGCAGCAGCTGCAGAACACCTGATGTGTGTGAATGTGTGTGTGTGTGTGTGTAGGTATTAGGTATAATGTGAATATGTGTGTGTAGGTATTAGGTATAATGTGTGTGTATAAGAATTAAGATATTAGTTATTAGTCATAAATTGTTATCATAATAAATGTGGCATCTTTGCCTTGTCCCCTTTAATAAGATCCTGCTGGTTTTTACTGGTCTAATATAATTGGTACAACACAGTCTTACTGGGTTTCCCCACCCTAGGGGAACCCCCACCTCTATCCCCACGTCACCTCAGTCATGGCTACTGCCAGTCTCTGTTTAGTCCCTGTGCCCTGGGGCAGACTGCAGCGTATAAGCCGATCATCACAGGCAACAACGGGTTTGGACTGGCTGCCTTTACCCATGCTCAGGCTGCCCCTCTGCAAGCCCACTACCTAGGAGGCCTAGAACTAGGCCCTGCAGCCTGAGGAGTTGCTGGCCTAGGGCTTCCAAGCTCCTACAGCCTTTCCCCAGCCCTGCCTCCCTCTAGGTCCCCTAGGTGAGTTCCCCAGCAGCCAGGCCTGTCTCCCTCAAGTCAGAGAGAGACTGCACCCTCTGGCTTCCCTGGCCTTCTTCTAAGGCCCAGTTGCTTAGTTTGGGGCGTGGCCGCAGCTGCAGCCACTTCCCCCAGTCAGCCAGGGTTTTACTCCCTTGCCCAGCACCAGCCCTCTGCAGGGATTTTCCAACCGTTCTCGGCTGGAGCGAGTGGTCACCCCGCTACAGGGAGGAAGGGACAACACACACAAAAGAGAGAGAGAGAGAAACAAAAAGCAAGACAGTCAGTGCTTACAGCTTGAAGGAAAGGATGTCAACATGGCCACCGTCCAAATCTGAAAATTTAACTGTCAGTGCTGAGGCTGGGAAAGCTTCTGGCCATTCTGTTCAACTGGGGGACTAACTATTGTCATAACAAGGTTTCATCCAGATCATAACAGTATTATATGAACTGGATTGTCTGAAACAGCCTCCATTAGGAAACAACTTTTTCTTAGTGCTACACATTTAATAAGGAATGAAAATTCAAGTGCAATCGCTGACTTTAAAAAGATGGTGAATCATTTATTCAAGTGAGAGTTCACTGCAACAATAACAGGGCTGGACATGAGCAACCAGAATGGAAATACATCAGATCAGCCAAGGAAGACTGAAGATCAAATAGATCAAATCATTCCAAAGAACAAGAACTACATTGAATTATTGGGGCTCTAACAACAATTCCAAATTATATATTTGTATAAAATCAATAACACATACACTATTCCTATTAAGCAACTTTTTTTCCCAATGAAAAAGTATCTACAATTTTACAACTTCAAATGCTGAAGATGTGCCATTGAATGCATAAAACTGAGCTGGCTTCAGAATTGGTTGAACCTTGTAGTGCCCAAAGTACTGTATTCTGTAGAGCCCTGGTTCAGCAGAACTTGGAATATGCCATTCTACTCTGGCCTGGCTGCGACCAAGAAATCCTTTGGTCCAGTAAAATCTAATGGAAAAATAATAAACTGCATGTTAGAAAATATAATCCACGTTAATGTGTATTGCAATAGTCCAGCCAAGATCTCTAATTGGCTGAATTAAACATATCTGAATGCCAAATCACTATGGAACAGAAAGATTTTTACTACCAGTTAAGTGACATAGATGCTAAATAATCACTCTGGCTCAATTTGTCCCAAGAGGATTTTATTTCTGTGATTTTTTATTATTTTTTTTTGTTGCTTTGTTAATAACACAATGCACAGCAAATACACCAGGGAACACTAAATGACAAATAAGTGGTTATTTCTGTAGATAAAAAATATTTCTGTCTAGGTAATTATGTGGCCCCATAGTGTATTAAATGAGCACTTCACAATATCATTATCATGGTTATTAAATATTAATAAATTTACCCTCACAACTTCCCCATGAGATAAGAAAATATTGTTCCCATTTAACAGAAAAGGAACTGAGGCACAGATAGAGCAAGAAAATTGTGAAAGGTCAGGCAAAATCTGTGAAAGAGCTGGAAATTGAACCTAAATAATCTGAGTCCCAGACCTGTGTCAGAATCACACATCCCCTTCCTCATATTTATTGCTAAAAATGGGGTCAGGAAACTGAATTGCGTTAGACTGATATAACTGGGTCCTGAAGTTTTTTTAACCATAGAGTATGTGCTGTATACATCAGACAACAGCACAAACTTCCTCCCACTGCCCTCACCAATGTGTCTCAGCAGAGATGCATGTCCTATGCGGAACAGAGCTAGTCCAAAAAATGCTGACAATACTTGTTTCTGTAAAATGTTTTATGTATCTATTTTGACAAAAAAGTTGTTGGTAAAGCTTTGTAAGATGGAATTTCTGGTGTGAGAGTGAGACCCTAGAATAACCCAGTGGTGAGGGCACTCACTGGGGGTGTGGGAGACCCAGGTTTAAGGCTCTGCTCTAAATCAGGCAGGTTTCCCATATCCAAGGTGAGAGCCTTAACCACCACACTATTCGCTATTTCACACATACACACCCCAATGCTTTTTCACAAGTTGTATTGAAAGGTCTCATTTTCGTTCTACGTCAGAATAAAAACAAATTTCAAAACCTCTAAACTTTTTTGTGAAAAAGAATTGTTTTTTTTCAGCTAGCCCCAATGGGAAACACCTCTCTGGGTTATAAAATAGATTCGTATTCATTCTCTTTTTGTCCTGTCTATTGAGACTGTCAACATCTGTTGTGTCTTGTTTGGTACTTAGATTGTAATCTCTTTGGGGTGGGAACCATGTTTTTGTTCAGTTTTGTACAGAACCTAACACAATGGGATCCTGGGATCCTCAGTGCCAGGGCCACCCAGAGTGGGGGACAAGTGGGGCAATTTGTTCCAGGCCCTGGGCCCTGCAGGGGCCCCCATGAGAATATAGTATTCTATAGTATTGCAACTTTTTCTTATGGAAAGGGCCCCCGAAATTGCTTTGCCCCAGACCCCCTGTATCCTCTGGGCAGCCCTGCTCAGTGCTACCAATAACAAACAATAATAAACATCTACCCAGTGATCTGATATTCTAAATCCTAAATGGTGTGGCTCTCAGAGATGTGTGCTCTCCGACAACATGTGTGATTAAGTAGGATCATTATTCTGGAAAACTGTAACTGGAAAATGCTTCCCTTAAATATACATGGAGTTCACAATGGTTTACACTGTCTTCCCTCTTTACCTATGGTATTTATCTGTGCACTCACAAAAATAAGGCTGTGATGGTACCCAGTCTTTTCAATATTGTAACAGTGAGTATGTGACTGAAGTTTCTCTCCCAAGTTTGTGGTAATTTTCATAGAAATTTTATTAAAATGTCTTAAATTGTGTAACTCAAAAAAAGGAGAAATTCCTTGTTTGTAGCATTACCCGCTTTCTGGAATTATTATTAGGCTGCTAAGCATAGACATACTACACATAATACTTACAAGTAATGAAACACAACGCTACCTTTATCTGAGTAGGTTATATGAGGAGGAAAATTTACAGAAATGGGGATCCTAATATACTGTGACAACATAAGAGAGCAACACAACCCCCCGCAGCCCCCAAAACATATAGATACACTGGAAAAGGCCAGAATAACCTCTGGTAGAAAGGGGGAATGTCAGTCTGTAT
Source organism: Gopherus evgoodei (assembly GCF_007399415.2). Classification (NCBI taxonomy): domain Eukaryota; kingdom Metazoa; phylum Chordata; order Testudines; family Testudinidae; genus Gopherus; species Gopherus evgoodei. The sequence goes on along the minus strand of NC_044328.1, from coordinate 36,783,595 downwards.
TCCACAAACACAGGCATGATTTCCATCTCCTAAAGCTCCAAGCTTAGTGCTGTTATGTATGCTACTAAAGTGTGTCAGAAGTTGTCTCAGGAGACATTAGATTTATATCACTGTCTTTTAGGTACCAGATCAGATTCAGAAAGCAATTGGTTGCACTCAGGCAGAGAAAATTATGCACTACCAGGAAGAAGCCATCATAAATTCAGAGAAACAGAATCTACTGATGTAAGTCTGTTATCCTGGGAACATTGTCTCTCTCCTTTGGAAGTGTAAGTTGTTTTTATTGAAATATCTCCAACATCACAGGATCCTGAAATGGACCTCTTTGGCATCCATTCTTTGGCTGATATTTAGGAGACTCGGGTAAATAAATCATCATTTTTAATCAGATTAAGCAGTAACTTCTTTGAACAAGGATCTGACAATCACACTATCTTTTCTTCCTGATACATGCATTCGCCAAAAGGCTGGGTGTCCTACCACACATTTGATTTCTACTGCCCCCCCCCTTTTTTTAATGAAACTTCTCCGCTTTGGGGACATACATCAGAGCCACTAAATACTTTTCCAAAAAACAACAGTGTTGGTGGAAACCTTTTATATCCTCCTTTTAATATCCAACTATTATGCAATGTGGACCAGTGAACAGGGCATTTGTCATAAACAGATAGCTAAGGGTTAATGTCTCTTTCACCTGGAAAGAAGTAACCTGAAACACCTGACCAGAGGACCAATCAGGAAACAAGACTTTTTCAAATCTGGGTGGAGAGAAGTTTGTGTGTGAGTCCTTTGTTCTTTGTCTTGAATCTGTCTCTCTCTCGGCTATGAGAGGATTTCTGTTTCCTGCCTTTCTAATCTCCTGTTTCCCAGTTGTAAGTACAAAAAGATAGGTTTGTTTTTTTGTATTTACATGTGTGTAGTTGCTGGAGTGCTTTGAATTGTATTCTTTTTGAATAAAGCTGTTTATTCATATTTCTTTTAAGCAATTGACCCTGTATTTGTCACCTTAATACAGAGAGACCATTTTTATGTATTTTTTTTTCTTTTTACATAAAGCTTTCTTTTTAAGACCTGTTGGAGTTTTTCTTTAGTGGGGAACTCCAAGGAATTGAGTCTGTGCTCACCAGGGATTGGTGGGAGGAAGAAGTCAGGGGGAAATCTGTGTGTGTTAGATTTACTAGCCTGACTTTGCATTCCCTCTGGGTGAAGAGGGAAGGACTTCTGTTTCCAGGACTGGAAATAGGGAGGAAACACCTGGAGGGGGGAAGGAAAATGGTTTATTCTCCTTTGTTGTGAGACTCAAGGAATTTGGGTCTTGGGGTCCCCAGGGAAGGTTTTTTGGGGGACCAGAGTGCCCCAAAACACTCTAATTTTTTGGGTGGTGGCAGCTTTACCAGTTCCAAGCTGGTAACTAAACTTGGAGGTTTTCATGCTAACCCCCATATTTTGGACGCTAAGGTCCAAATCTGGGAATAGGTTATGACAGCATTGGACTAGGAATTGGGAGATGTGGGTTCTAGCCCTAGCTCTGCCACTGACCTCCTAAGTAATCTTGGGCAAGTCACTTTTCCAGCTGTAAAATGGGTATAATAATATTTACCTGCCTTTGCAAACCACTATGAGCTCTATGGATGAAAAGCTCAATGTGAGAGCCAGATAGTACTATCTCCATGGAATTTCCAGACATTAAATACAAATTGTTTAGAAAATGTAATAAAAATGTTTTAACAAAAATGGGGTTTGTCAAGTTGGTTCACACCATGATTTTCCTTAAGAAGAAATAAAATTTAGTTGCTCATTCTCAATGCTGTGTTGATGAGAGCTCTGCATAAGATTTTACGAAATCACAAATTAGTTTCTAGAGGTGGATTCTTTTTAAATGCCATTTTTAATATTTATTTTCAACTCAGCGTGTGCCAAGTGTCATTGACATCATGTTCAATAGACGTTGCCATACAGATCTCTGTATTAAAAAAAAAAGTTCTGGCTTAAGCAGAGCTGGCTTTTGTTACATTTCCACTATGGAAATGGACATAGTAACACCAAAACTGAGTGATCTCCACTGCCTAACTCTGAAGGGAGTGTTACTATTCTGTAATGCATAGGGGCTGGGGAATGTGAGGGTATATCTCAATCAGAAACTCACAATATCAAAAGCCCTAAAGTTTTGTGACTAGATCTCAAGACTCCTCAGGCCTAATTGTCAATCATGTTATAGCCTGCTTGCATCGCTTCACTGGATATAAAAGATTACAAAGTATGTGGATCCCACTGCTGAGAATTCCCATGGCAAAGGATGAATCTCAATGTGGCATAAAGCTGGCGTAGCAACACTCTGCACCCCCTCCATTTTGCATCACTGGTGCAGAGGCGATTGTCAGAGGAGGGGTAATGTGGCCAAAATCTTTGTGATTCAGCTATGCTCAGCTGCTGGAACAGCATCTTCATATAGTTAAAGCAGCCCTGAGGTTGCTCTAATTTATGCCATGGGCCAACTGGTCTCTAGGCAGGCAGCCCCAGAATATGGGAACTACAAAATCTGCATAAAGTCACCCCTAAACCAAGTCCTGTGCAGAGACCAAAGATTTTTAACTTTCTAGTGAACCAATATCTTGCATCTCAATGACTCTGGGCTTGAGGCAACCTTTTAAGTCAATATAAGTTACTTTACAAGTACTATAGTGCAAAATGCAGTATTTAATTAAAAATTATTAAAACAATGAATGTATTTTGCAGAAGGAGGTAGTTCTATCCATTGTTTTTACAGGAATTATTCATTTATCTTACATTCCACAATTTTATTGATAGTAATTGTGGGTAATTCATCATGGTTATACAGCTTTTCAATTCCAAAATCTGCCTCCTGTTTATGTACATTAAAGGAAAGTCACATCCAGAAGGGGAATCGCAAGGCAGAATGATTCCAACTCTGATTCTGCCCCCTGCATTCCAATCTAAAAAGAAGGCTGCATCACAGAGCTTCTGCTGATGTTCAAAGGCAGGTCTGGGGGCTGTGATCTGAGCATTTTTACCGCCATAGCTCAAGTATCCACAGAGTGTGCAGGTTACTCTTTTCTACAAGCATAGGCATAAACTACACTGTGGTACTGTGCATGAGACAGTGGCTAGTCAGAATGCGCGTGTGCAATTAATGCTCTTGCGGTGTTGGTGTACACCTGTTTGAGGAAAATGCAAAAGAGTGCCAGAACTTGGTCCCTGGGGTTTTTATAAGCAGCTCACTGAATCCTTGAAATTTATGAAACAGAGTCAGTCCTGGGAGAGTTACTCACTTGGTATCCCAGGAGGCATCATTATACATTACATGCCAATTTCCTGAAACGTTCTCATACTTCTCGACTGTAAGGAAGGTTTTGAGAGTCTGTAATAAAAATTAATATAACTAGTCACATACTGAATGACCAATCATGTAAGCTTTCTAGTGCTTAACTTAAAATTGAAGAACAGGGTTTTTAATTTGTTTTAATTTTTTATTGGCAAAACATAACTAGCCTAAGCTGTACATGTAATGTAGGGTATAATAAAGGACACATTCATTGCAAGAAGACTGCAAAATACACCTCTACCTCAATATAACGCTGTCCTTGGGAGCCAAAAAAATCTTGCCGCGTTATAGGTGAAATCGCATTATATCGAACTTGCTTTGATCCACCCGAGCACGCAGCCCCGTCGCCCCCGCTCCTTTATCACATTATATCCGAATTCGCATTATGTCAGGTCACATTATATCAGGGGAGAGGTGTATATGGTATTTAATGAATTTCCAATAAAAATAACCAATATGACATGTCCGTTCTCTATTTTTAAAAATGTTTAAGAAAAGGTAACAATATGAACTTTGATTATGAGAATGAAAGCTTGGACTTGCATTAAACTGCACCAGCATGTAGAGAAAAGGTTTCTGCATTGCTCATATGTGCAGTTTTGACTCACATGGTATGAAGAGGTCATGAATTATCTAGGACTGAACTCTTTGTGCAGTTTTCCTGTTCAATGCTCAAAATCCCCTTAACAACTGAACAAACTTCCAAGCTGGTACAGTCAAAGGGCTTCTGGTAATGTAAGGCCCCAAAGAATAGGCTGAAGTCAGTAACTCACGTAGGTACAAACAGCGTGAACATGGTTTTATATGAACCAATGGGGACCTCCAATGAGCATTTAGCTACAGGAAGTTTAGAAAATTATATTTAGAAGACTTTACCGATATCATTGGTTGTGATTTATAAACATTCTAAAATGAAGGGTTTACCTGGGATGTATTATTTTAATGTGCAGTATTCATCTTAGTGTAAATGCATAGTTATAGTATGATAGTTTTAGTATTGTAAGCAGGGTCAGGATGAGCTCTACCCTGACATCTGGTGGTGAATTATGGTGAGTGTGGAAAAGAATTTCAGGGGCTGATCGTGTTTGCATAGGCACACCCACCCAATTTGGCATAGCCCACGGCAGCCTGGGATGGTTGCTTTGGCAGCTGTGGGATCCCCAGTTTCTTTGTTGTTGGGGCGGGAGGAGTGGAGTGTTGTCACCCTGATTGTGTGGATGAGGAACTGTGAAACTGCTTTGTGACAGGGAGTCTCACCATCAATTAAGTGACACTCTCTAGATAAGGGAGTGGGCTCCTTGTGTGAGCCAGAAGCACCAATTGTATCCCCTCCTCTCTCCACTGTTGACTATCAGAGCTGATTTTTGATTCCCTTAAGAATCTAAGTTACAGGTTACTGAGCTGAACTCACTAAGAGCTGAAATCACTAAAGAGCTGTGCTAACTAGTGGGGGAGCCTGAAGTTATATTGCGAAGCAGAGCAGCTGGCGGAGTAGAGAAGTTTGTGGGATGGTTGGAGTGGCCCACAGAGCGAGCGGAGCCGAGCAATTTGCGGGGACGGCTGGAGCGGATCACAGGACGGCTGGTGGATCAGAGCAGCTGGCAGAGCGGAGCGGAGTGGAGTGGAGCTGAGCAGTTCGTGGGGAAGGCGGAAGCGGAATCCCATGGAGAGGCAGGGCAGTTGGCCCCAGACCATGTAAGGTGCCCTTTTCTACCCAGGCAGGCGGGGGGAAAACCCCTGCAGATAGACTCTTGAACTCTGGGGCTGCACTGACCCAGGACAGAGACTTTTGAGTTGTGAGACTTTTGGGACTGTGGGTGATTTTGGGGTTGCTGGACTCAAGAGCCCAGGGAAAAGGACACGGCCTAGTTGAGGAGTCTTCCCAATTTAATGCTATGTTGTTTATCTCATGTTATTAAACATTTTCTGTTATACCGAGACTCTGTGTTTGCGAGAGGGGAAATATTGCCTCTTTGAGGGGCCCAGGGGTGTGTGTAAGATTTTCCAAGGTCACTGGGTGGGGGCTCGAGCTGTTTGCATTAAGTTGTAGGGAAGGGACCCCTATGTATTGAACCTGGCCCTTTCTGCTATCAATTCAGCCTGGCAGAAGGGTTACAGTATAATATGCAAGAATCTTCGTTTATAAACTTAAAACTTCAGTGACTCTTCCCTGCAGTTTACAACTAATTCAACTGGCCACTGAAATAAAATAAAATAAAATAAAATAAAAAAAAGAGCTCAAATAATATTTTCTTCTCTGAGAGTTGTGTGTGTGTTTGTAAAGATATGTTTACACTTAAAACACTACAGCTGCACAGCTGCGCCACTATAGCTGCGCTGCTGTAGCACTTCAGAGGGGCTCACTGTAGGTAATCCACCTCCCCGAGAGGAAGATGCAAGAATTCTTCTGTCAGCCTAATGCTGTCTAGGCTGGCTTTATGACATACAATCAAAAGTGCGGATTTTCCACACCCCTGAGGGACATAGTTATGCCGCCCTAATCTTCTGGTGCAGATCGGGCCTAACATCTCTGCTGCTTTTTCCTCTTTCCATGTCTGACCTATTCTATCTCCACATCACTTGCTCTTTTTCTAATTTCCCTCTATTTCTCTTGTTTTTCTCTCTCTCTTCTCCTTACCTTTCTTTAGAAAGGTGCATCTCAAAATCCTCCATGTAAGCAAGCAGAACAATCATTAAACATTAGCCTTTGTGGAAGAATAGAAAAATCTAACATCATTTAATTATACTTACAGTGTTCTCAGCAGAATTTCTGGGGTTCGCACCTACAAAAGTTGCTTCAGCGACTTCTCCCTGAGGAAATGTTAGAATTTATTTTGAGAGTGAACTATATGTTACATAATAAAATCAATGATTTAAGCAACAAGTGGGTATTCACCCACGAAAGCTTATGCTTATGTTAGTCTATAAGGTGCCACAGGACTCTTTGTTGCTTTGTACAGATCCAGACTAACATGGCTACCCCTCTGATACTTGACATCAATGATTTAAGACATCTTTATTAACATTTCTGTATTATTTTAATAGTTGCTATTGGATTGTAGAGTTTTTATCATGAATTCCACTATGTACAGTGCCTTAATATTCCACCTCTCCTGTCTGCCAGATTAATTCCATTTTGTGAGATTAAGTTCCTGTATTAAAAAAAACAAAGGCAGGATGGTGGGATGTTAAGGTTAAAGTACTACATTGTAGCTGCTTCCCATCTTCTACCTGCTTTTATTGCACCCAAGAGAGTACAGATAAGATGACACTACCCTTGTTCTGAATATGTTATAATCTAATTTTACCAAGTATTTAAAATAATTAATCCTTATGACATTTTATCTCATTCAGATTCCAACGCAAGTATATCAAGGACAACCAAGTTTCTGCTTCAAAACATTATAACACAACAATTGTTACTTCACAGTGAATCCTCATTTTATGCATAGAAATAAAAAGATTCTCCTTCATGGAGAGATGTCACAGGCTTTTTTCTTTTAATTCCCTGATTTTAACTACATTCAATATACAGACATTGGTGGATAGGACAAGTAACTTTAACATAAAAACACTGAAGTGGTTATACATTTCTCAGAAGCACCTTCTTTACTCAGTAATTCATTCATATGTGAATTTCATATTCAAGGGGCATGTTTAGTTTATTGCTATAAAGAATAAGGAAGAAAAGGAGCGTTTGGAAATTCATGTCAGCTATATAAACATCAGAATACCTATCTAATTCTCATTTGTTTTATTATAATTTTATTTCAGTTTCACTTTTTCTTGCAACTCACGCAGGGGAAAGCTGAGTTGCTATTACAACCAACCTTCAAAAGATTACTTAGTCTAGATATCGTGGGTCGGATTCTGCTCTTATATATCCTGATGTAAATTTTGATTAACAGAGAATCAAGCAGAATTTTACCCTATATCTCTATAGAAACCCCACACTAATTAAGAATATGGTTAAGACTCTGACAAGTATTTAGACTAGTAGTTAATAAATGCTATTTCCCCAGATAGTCTTACCACTCTGTACTGTGGTTGTACTTCCTGTAACACATCCCCAAATGTTTTACTGACTGGTGCAACATCAGCAAGAACACTAGGTAACAAAGTCATGTTGGTTACATTGATGAATGGTGGTTCTGGACCATTTGGCAAATCCTGAACTGTATTCTAGAAAAAAGAACATTGTTTAATGAGCAGAAATATTGTTTGTCAATTCTACTGTGAAACAATTGTGACAAAACATCATATATGGATGCTGTTGTATTTCACAAAATCCAATAAGCCAAATGTGCCTTTTTAATTAACTACAGTGAGTATAATTGTCTGTAATGCCAAGAATAAGAAAGTCACCAAAAAAAGTACAGTGAGAGGGTTCTTGTTTATATGCTACTTTCAGCACCACATCATTCTTCAATCTTATCTCCATATGACTTTACACCAAATTGCAGCTCCTCGGTTCTTGCTCTAGCTAGCATCCTGTTCAGCCCCAAGCAAAAGCTGCAACAACTTAAGGGCTGATCTAATGTACATGCAGCTGTCCACAGATCACCAGGATTGTTTTAGCAGCCAGAAATTGTCAGAGTGCATAGACTTTTCCAGCTACACTGACATCACCCTCATAGCAGGGCAAGGAGTTGGGACACAGAGAGCTATGATCCTGCTTCTGTACCAGCTGGAGATTCTGTTTACTGAAGGGAAATTCCCATGGAGCTGATTAGGCTGGTTTCTGGTGATTTTGCACTGCCAGAACAATACAGGCAGTTAGATCAGAACAGAGAATCAGGACCATGGCATTTAAAATAATAGGATGGAAAAATTATGTAAACCTCACTTCTAAAGCATATATAAATATGAAAGTATGCACTGGAATCAAATGATCTTTCATTACCGTAGCAATAGCCTTGGCCAGTCCTCTGAACAACTGAATATAAGCAGAGAGAGTGTGTGGCCCATAAATGGTGGATGCTGCCTCATATCGTTGAGCCTACAAGACAGATTAAAAGATCTCTGTATTTCTTCCACAGATTTTGTTGGTGCTGCTGTTTTCATTTCTTTGTGAAAAAGAAAAATTATTCCACCGGCATCTAAACTCCCATGAATTATCACTGAAAAGTAAAATGAATGGTAAAAATGGCCTGTAAATATCTTTGCCCTATATTAGAGCTATTTTGTTTACCTGGTATTCTTCATAAGTAGTAACGTAATGAGTATAAACATTGCACAAGCCTGCAATTACGACATTCATTCCCTGGGTCCCGTGGGATTCAAATTCCTAAGAAGGATGAGTACAAACACATAATTACTTTCATAAATATTAAATATACAATTATATCCATCATATATTGGTCATTAATAAGACGAATAAAAATAATAAATAACATTCAGTATGATGTATGGATAATGTTATGATTGTCACAGTGTTTCTAATCGTTCTCATGGTGGCACCACACTGGTAGAGTTAATGGGTGAAATTTTGGTTCCACTGAAGTGAATTGCAAAATTCCCATTAATTTCAGTGTGGCCAGGATTTTACCCATGTTTGTTTGGGTGGCCTTATTTATTGCCATATTGGGAGGTGGGCTATGCTGATTGATAGACAGGTGTCAGATACACAACTAGCTTTAAAAAAAAATACCTTCATAATATGTGAGACCAAGTGCAGTTCTACACTGGAGCTGGAGGTGTAAGCTCCAGCCACAGAAGACACACCTACACTAGTTCAGTGGGATCTAGCATGCTAAAACCAGAAAAGTAGCCACCACCTTGCTAGTGACAGGAGGTGCCAGCCACCCTGAGTACAATTTTATCTGAAACTCTAGGTATGTATTCGGGCAATCAGTCAGTCCTGCCACTCATGCTGCTGCAGCTATATTTCTACTTTTTGAACACTAGCTCAATCATAGCTTGAGAGGGCGGGTCTACTCAAGTAGGAAATTACACCTTCCAGCTACACCCCAAGGAACAATATCAGTAGGAGGCAAGAGAAAGATGACAAACTCAAGAAAATAAAGGTTCCATAAACTCTGCTGTCTAGAAAAGTTCTCTTCAAGTTTTTAGCCAGTAACTTACACTTTTAATAGCTTCCCGTAGTCTCCGTCCAGACATTGTCCTGTGAGGTATTAAGATAGTAATGTTAAACTCCAGTAATGTAGAGAAAGTGTGATATACTCAAGTGCAAGGTGAGTTGGAATCACTGATGGACGAGCATCCATAGGAAAGGTTTGGATCACACAAGTCTCCCAAAACCTGGATGCTCAGCTGAATATCATCTGAATTATCTGTATATTTAGAGCCAATAAAAAACCCCTCCCCTTTATAACAGTTTGGCATTTAGAAATCACCCTCGCTATGTGGAAAAGTGGAAAGGAGACTATAAATAATTTATCCACGATATGTGGTCTCATGCAGGCCCTGGCTGAGGTCTAGCATTTTCCTAATTTTGGCCATTGAATTGAAACTGCATTTTCTGATGGAAAATGGTACTGTCAAAAAAGTTGCTCAGCTATAAGAATGGGAAGCTAGTTTCAACCTCAACTATAGATCAGTAACTACTGGTCTAAAAATTGGGAAGAGGGAATCCTCATGTATTCAACTAAAGACTGCACATGCACACACACACAAATGCACCTGCATTAGAGCATTAGAATGGACATTGACATACAGTGGCTGCATATCACATCGTACCAGTGATAAGGTAGTTTCTGGCTTTATATTCCTTCCGTAAAAAATATGCACACACAAATATTGTGAGTATGGTAGTTTAGATATATAAAACTGTCTGCTTTGTTAAACAAAATAAGAGTAAAAATAGTACATACGTCAGCTCTCCTGGAAAAGCAACTATTGTGAGGGACCCAATGGTAAAAAGCTGAACATCAACTATTTCAGGATGCCATGGATAAGGTAATGAAATCTTGGAAGAAAAAAAAAAAAGAATATAGTGTTACTTTTTTTTTTTAATAGGGCCAATGAGGTACAATCTGGTTTTTTTCTTTCCGTATTCATAAGAACAGTAATGCAAACATGTATTTTTGTAAGAAATTTACATTGGCTATAGAAAATTAATGCTTTGTCTCACTTTATCTTCTGTACTACCCATGCATTAAATCATTCAACCAGAACCATATTAATCAGGATGGAAGAAACCTATTGTATTATCTAGTATGTCTAAATGCCTATGCAACATTGTTCTTTATCCTATGTTCTTAAATGCTTTGTTCTGTTCCGTTCTAAATGACTGAAGCAATGGGTTTTCATTCCCTTCTCTTGGGACAGTATTCCACAGTCTCATAGATGTCACCATTAAAATGATTTGATTCCAATTTTAACTCTGTTTAACTTCATCTCATCATTTCTGATTTACCTACTTTAAATAATTCCTCTCTCTTTCAGATACTTGTAGGCAGTGATCATATAACTCCTCAGTTGGTATTTGGCTAGAAAGTTAGTTCTTTTACGTTTTGCTCCACGGGTCAATACCTCCAGGGATTTAAACACTTTGTTAATATCTTTCTGTTAATGAAGTGCCCAGAACTGTATGAAACATTCCTGGCGCAGTCTAACAACACCGTAGAGGAAGGAGCAATGAGCACTCTGATGAAAACAACATGATGCCTAGGAGCTGGAAGCTCAAAAAGCTATTGTTTACAAAAAAAATCAAGCTCATGAGTAAAATTTTCAAAAGCCTCCAAGTGATTTAGGAGCCTAAATCCCATTGGCTTTCAGTGAGATGTCTAAGTCTCTTTTGAAAATGGGATTAAAGATCATACTTCACTCAGGCACATTTGAAATTTTTCCCTCTCTTTAATGTGATTTTCATTCATGTTTACTTTGTTTTCACTTTTCCCCCCACTCTCTAAGACTACTTCCTTGTCATTACAGTATGGATAGACTCTCTTTAGATTGAATTTTCCAGATTCCAAAATCCCATTTTGTTATTTTCTAACCATTTTTGTAATTGGAGCTACAAATGTATAAATACATTTATATAATGAAATATTCCAGAACTTTGACATACTAGCCAAGCCACAAGGTTTGAAATTCTAATGTCATTGCTCCTTTAGTCCAAAATTTCTCATCAGACATTTCCACAAGTCGAAAACTCTTCTACCATGAAATTATATATTTTGGCAGATAACCAAAGATCTAACTGACCTTCCTAACATCTCAGTAGTAATCTTTATATAAGGACAAATATTCTCAGACATTTTCTGCACTGTATTTTATTGTAAAGACATTTTTCCTTCATTATGAAGCATGCATATCTTTTCCACCTTTTTTAAGTTCTACAATAATAATGTATGGGAAAACATGCTTCTTTTGTAGTAAGAAGCCTGTATCTTTTACTACTTTTTCAGAGTATTGATAAGCATATATTTATGTTTCTTTTCATGTCTTTTAAAGTAAGATTCCCTTTAAAATATTAGTGTCATACAACCATTCAGTGTCTTTACTTCTGCATCATTAATTTAATTATGGCTGGAATTAAAATGAATATCTTTCTCTTGGCAGGAAAATCCAGCATAGTTAAGCACAAGCTGTGCTCATAGTGATATACACCAACACACTCTACCTCTCCGGTATTTAAAAGGATTGGCTTAGGTTTGTGGCACTCTTTTGTTTCATTGGATGGCTCTCCAAGTAGCTGGTTACGAATAGTTTCCCAGAATGGCTGCCCTTCTAGTGAACCTGTAAGTAGAAACCTCTTTTAATTCAATTTCTTCAGTTTTTCTCAGTGTAGATTTGACAAAGTCTAATTTCTCAACTGCATTTCCTAAAAGTATGAATGTATCTAGGCTGGGATTTTCAGGGGAGTTTTGGGGATTTGAATTCTTTCATCTTAAAATGGGATTTTGGACACCTAACTCCCACAGGTTGTTTTTAAAAATTCCAGCTATAACCAAAAAGTATTTCGAACATGGCTGTGATCATAGTATGTGGGTAGTGACCATGAATTATAGAACTAGAAAGGACCATCCTCCTCACTGGATCAAGAACTAATGGTAAGAGGGAGCAAATAAAGGGAGATTTTTAAAATATTAAATAAAAGCTAAACGATAGTTAGGTAGAGAGGCAATTACGGATGGATTTGTAAATAAAGAATGAATGAGGAAGTAAAAAGACATGTTCCAGTTCTGACCTTCGCCATTTTCCTTATACACTGTATCCCTATCACCCAGTCTTTGTCTGTATTTTTAAGACTGTAAGCTATTTGAGGCAAGGACTGTGTCTTCCTATGTTTGCACAGTTCCATGAACAAGACTGAGGGCATTATTGCGACAGAAACAATAAACCTCAGTGAACAAGGTCTGCAGACTCTGTTCTTCTGCTTACCTTGTGTGAAATTGCAGAATCCCACTCCATCAATAGTACCTGCTGCAAAGCTGTAGCCCAACGCTGGTTTACATGTTTTACCCTTAATAAAAATATTTTAAAATTAGATTATACACCCTATATCAACTCCAGATGTAAAACCACAACAATTCAACCTGGAACATTCTGATGAGGATTCCCTATCTGCAGGATGGAAATTCCCAGTACTTACTGTATGGGTGGCATTGAGCTGGACAGTGACATCACTCATGTTCACCCACTGATGAGCTGAATGGAGAGGTCCCGTTACCTCCTGGGAAGCTGAAGTATACAGCTCCTAAAACATAGACACATATTATCCTGATTAACACTGGGTGCAAAAACTAAAGAATATATTTTAGTGAAGCAGAACCACAAACAACCTGTTAAAAACAGATGCAAGACAAATATGAACTATTCTAATACAATTTCAGCTCCCTTAGGAGCAGATGGAAGCCATTAGTCCTTCAGGTAGAAGAAATGATGTGCCTAAATCTTTGAGAACATGTCCCTGTGGTGTGGGTCAGTTACAGAGATTAGTGCTTTATTAGCCAAATCCTTCCCAAGCTATCAGACATTGCTTAGGGCAGTGATTCTCAAACTTTTGTACTGGTGACCCCTTTCACATAGGAAGTCTCTGAGTGTGACTCCCCTTATACATTAAAAACTCTTTTTAATATATTTAACACCAGGATAAATGCTGAAGGCAAAGCAGGCCTTGGGGTGGGGGCTGACAACCCCCCACGTAGTAACCTCATGACCCCCTGAGGGGTCCCAATCCCCAGTTTGAGAACCCCTGGCTTAGGGCATGAACAATGCCCCACCATCCCTATTTATCTGGGGCCACTCTTTGCATACCCTCTCTGTTGTTAAGTTTTACCTCTCTGAGTAGTGTTTGAAGGAGCCTTTAGTGGGACCTTTTGTGTGTTCCTTTCTTTTCAGCTAAATGTTAATTTTATTCTCCTGAGATAACAGCTGTTATTTTCAAGTCTTTTTGCTCCTTTATTATCTCTCAACATCATCGGGCTTTCTGTGACCCATGAGCAGAGGATTCCATCAGTGTCTTTGCCTATAAGCAATAGGCAGATGGTCACTCACACCAACCTCACTTCCCTCCTCCATGAATGAATAAATCAAGAGGGTGTCCACCAGCAACTGGTCCAAAAATAAGTTAACTAGAGCTGTAGTTGTCTAACTTTTCCGTAGTGTGGACCATATCTCAATAGAGAGAGTGTCCTCAGGGACCACCTCCACTTCTTTTTCCCAGTTGCAGAGACCATCTCCTTTCCCATTCCGGATCACATAACATCTCTGTGGCAACTACAGCTATTACTTACAGGCAATAATAATATTGGGAAATTATTGAATATATTTGTATGGAAATAAGGAGAAAAAAATGCAAGTTTTCTGCGGACCTTTGGCAGTCCACCAACCCAGAACCTCTGAATTGCAGTTTCAAAATTAAATTAGGCTTTAAATATCAAATAGGGAGTAGAGAAAGATTATACAAAATGAAACGGGTGGCACAGCTCACTCAAGTACCTGGAAAAGCTCTTGTGAAGATATTCTATAAAGTTAGTAACAAAAAGGAATGACTAAACTTAAGGAACAGCAGTTGCCTCATCAAATTTTATAGTAGAAGTTTTTTTGTTTCTCTCATCTTAACACCAACCCAGATGACCCTCTCCTTGGGGAAATGTACCTGCTTGAAAACATCTTTCCCAATTCTTCAATTCTAGTTTGATCATTAGATATTCATAATTCAAAGATATAATTTCCTTTATTTAAATTCACAATTCATATATAATTGTTCATTAAAAGATATCTTCCACAATGAGTGATTTTCATAGTTCATAAAACTAGTACATACAAAATATTAATAGAAGTTACACAGATTTGGTAACATTTCATGTAACAGTGTGAAGTATCATTTTACTATGGTATGTATATATTGAAATCCAATAGTGCCACCACCCACAATGGTCATATATGGCAAATATCATTTCTCTCTAAATTAGTTACACATACAAGTCCCTAATGTACAATTAGACTCAAATATCCGCTAACCTACAAATCACTGTCATTTTAGAGCAATTCTACTGCAAACACTCAAAATGGCAATTAAAAAGAAAACTGCTATAATCAAGTCTGCTGTTGTCATTAATTTACTGAATCTGTTCCAGCTCCTGCAAGCTGCTGACACTGAAATCTCCGAGCGCAATGACTTCCTCCTCTGCTGCCCTTGACAAACATTAAAATAGATAGCATGGATAAAGGAGGATCCATTTCAGGTTAGCTCTTTGAGGAAAGAAAAGCATTTTTAGGCATGTCTAGCTATGAGGTGGAGAAAGCCTATATTTATTGTGTTCTGACATATTAGAGTGCACAACATAGTTCTAGCCTACATATTCTATTGTATATTCGTTCTTATACCACTCCCACCATCTAGCATCATGGTGAGGTCTCTATCTTAACTGGGCCATTGACAGGAGTGGCGCCAGGGTTTCTGGCGCCCTAGGCAGAATTCAGGGGGGTGGGGGAAGGTGGCATTTTGCGCATTCGCCACCGGGCGCATGGGAGTTTCCAGTTCTGCTCCTGTTGTAGCACCGAAGAAAGACCCTCCGCCAAAATGCTGTAGGCAACAGCGGCAGCCGTTGCCAAAATGTCGGCGGTAGCTCAATTGCCTGCCGCTGTTTACTGTGGCATGTCGGCGGAGGCCGTTCTTCAGCAGCGCAACAGGAGCGGAACCTGAAGCTCCCGCGCACCCCATGGGGAGAGCACAAAATGCCGCTCCCCGAATCCTGGTGCCCTAGGTGATCGCCTAGGGTCGCCCAATGGAAGTACTGCCTCTGGCCGTTGAACATTACTGTGATGCTTCCCAGGAGCACTCAGGACTGTGAGACATCTTGGTACCACCTGCCCTTAGCATGAGGAAGCTTTGTTTGTGCCAGCTAGGAGTCACCGCTCAGATTCCCCTGGCTAGAGGCAACCCCCACACTCCCCTCTAGGCCTACACAGCCCCCACTCACTCATTACAGGTTATGAATAGGCATTCTCCAACCTCTGAGCCCTTGGAGCATCTCCCTGGAATGTCTAGCTCCTGTTTCAGTGGGCACTCACAGTATTCACAGATCAGCTGCTCCCAGAGGAAGTATGCCCCAGCTTACCAGTTACACCTCAGATCTCTGTTCCACGTAATAGACAGCACTTAGATAAGTTTATAGTGAAAACTAGTACAAGTTTATTTCACAAAGTATAGAGATTGACGTGATAACAAGTGTTGGAAACAAATGGTTACATACAAAATAATACCATAACATGCATTCTAGATCCTAGGCTTAATTAACAAGTTACTCTCATGTCTAATAAAGTATCACTCAACAGTGCTTTCCAGCCAAGCAGGCTGTGATTCCTTTTTCATGAGACAAGAAACACTGTCAACTTGTCTCCTAGGTTAGGGATTCTGGGTGTCTCTTGGTACCCTTAGATATAGCAGATCAATCCACTGTCTTTATTCATAAATAAGATGTCCCCTGCTGGTTGTTTTTTCCTGTGGCTTTCCTCTCCTGTCACTATTGTAATCTCCTGATTAGCCTCAGGCTCAGTATGCAAATTTGCATGCCTTGTGAAGTGAACAATCCCCACTGCACAATTATCAGACAGGGAGATAAGCATCTGTTACCATTTGCCTGAAAAGAACATCCCTGAGGTCTGGTACTCTTGGTTACCAGCCTCAAGAACATATTATGTATTCATACCTTTTGCAGTGATTGTGATGACTAGTGGGCTACTACCTCTTGCTACTCTTTAGTGAATTATTATGCAGATTTCTGACGCTGGGGATACTTGCAAAACTCTGTGTAACCCTGTGTCCTCTGCATGTTGGCATCAAGAGGTTCCTAGGTCACAGTTACCACAATGCAATCAACAAACAAACAAATAAATAATGCCATTCCTGTAGAAAAAGGTTTGCCTCTACTAGCTGATTATAACAATAATAATAATAATAATTTATGTAAAGTGTGGGGAAAGGTGAACCTTTTGGTTCTATTCCCTAGCCTGCTGTGGCAGAAGTAAATCCCAGATACTTGTGATGACATATGTGTCCAGTTATTAGATTTTGGAAGAGTTTTGCCAGGACTGATATTCCAGATAAGCTGGGGTTCTGGGGAACCCAAGACACTGAAGGGCTACATGAAAGGGTCATGGGTACTTGTGAGTTTTGGGACCTAGATAGCTCTTTACAAACATTAGCTACTTAACTGTCACACCTTCTCCGTGGGGTAGGGAGGTATCATCCACATTTTACAGAAATGTACAGTGAGGAACACAGAGGCACTTTCAAATGTTGGTGCCTAAAATTAGGCACCTAAATAGAAGTGTAACTGCTCTGAAATTCAGACAACTTTTACTTAGGTACATAAATATGGATCTAAGTGCACAGCTTTAGGCCTACAATCTTGACCCATGTTTTGAGAATATCTCTAGCAAAAATAAATTTCAGAAACTCGCTTGTCAAAAAGAAAATGTTTACTAGCATTTCCAATCATTGCATTTCAATACACAAGTAAAAAGAGTCCAGTTTAACTTACCTTTGCCTTCAAATAGAGGTTTTGTCCTATAATTTTTGAACTGTTAATCATATCACTGCCAGGACCTGCAGCCATGCACATTTTAGCCTGTTACGGATTTTTTAAAGCAAATAATTAAACAAATGTAAATGGATAAGACATCCTTCTAGCAATATAAAGCTTTTATTGTACTGTGAATGAAGGCACAAATCATTGTCATCGCTTTCATGAAAAACTCTTTTCTTTTAATACACAAATTAAACCATGCCCCAGGCACTATTTTATAAACTAGGACTAAATTCTGTGGCAAGACCTGTGGTTTCTGAGCACACCAGTGCTGAATTTCATGGAAGACTGGAATTTCTGTGGCAACTTGCAGTAAGTTCAGGAATGGAGGATTTTGCCCTCCGTACAGTATCCTTTGCTATTTACTGTATTATTATATTGTTTTATGCTATACCCAAACTTTCCAGAGACTTTGTATTACAGTCCAGGTGCATATTGAAAGTCATAATCTGCCCCCCAGTTTCCCTGAAATCAGCACTTTACCCATAGCACAGGATACATCTCCCAGCATGCTAATAACACTGCAAAGTAAGAGTTAGTGGCAGCCCTGAGGAGGCTGCCTATATGGGTAACCAGTACAGGAGACTATAGCAGTACCTTATATACTTTTACAGCCGGACGGACCACAATCTAGTCCTATATTTGCAATTACATACTTAAAATCTACCTTAAAACTTGAAATGTAGATAAAATAATATATACCTACCCCACCTACTGGACAGTAACTGTGGGGGTTATCACATGATTCTCCTGTGTTTATGCAGTGTGGGCCTTTGATATTGGGTGATACATCTCCCAGATTGGATGATGCAAAGGCTGCTACAAAGGATCCCTGCCAAAAGAAAATAAAGTGTTATAGCTTTTTCTGTCTCTTGCACTGATTGCCATCACCCTGTGGACATCAGATATATACTGGTGTTTCAATAAAAAAAAATCCCATCATGCAATTCGAAGATGTGAAATAAACATGAACTGCCTATATAACAAACTGCTTATGTAAATTCCCCCCAGGACTTCAGACAACATGTGCAAAATCATATCATCACTGATATCATATATAGTTGGTAGTGATGGGACATTGGTCACTTTTGAAAACTTCACTAGGAGCTCTGGATGACTGAATTTTTGGGTGCCCAACTTGACTTAAGTTAAAGGAACCTGATTCTCAGGACATGCTGAGCACCTAGCCCCCTAACTCAGTGCCTCAAGTTGGGCATTCGAAATCTTCAGCGCCTAAAAACCATTACTTTTGAAAATGTAGGCCTTATGTTTTTTGCAGTAAGGATTTTTTAAATATTTCAAATTACCTTGAATTTATCTCTCTCTTTTGCCTGAGCATCTCAAAGCATGTTACATTAATCTTTCACACCTCTCAGCAATTTAGAGGTAATTAAGTATTGCTATTCCCATTTTACAGATGGGGAAACTGAGGCATAAGTGATTAAGTGACTTAGCCCAATGTCATGTAGTGAATCTGTGACTGGGCAAGGAATAAAGACACTCTGCCCTTTGCTCTTGTTTTATCTCTTTTCATTACATAAAATAAATTACATCCCTTCCATCCTCTCTCAATTCAGTAACCCTCCTTTCCCCCAGTTTCAAATTCTTATTTATAGATATTAAATTCTAGCAATCCTTGCTGTTATTTTTGCTTGACTTTCCCATTCTACCTCTTGTTTTTCACTATGATTTCTACTAACAGATTTAGCCGATGATTAGTTTAGAACATTCTCTGTTCTGATGATTTGTGTGAGCCATTGAGCACAGAAACTGACAGCAGAAGTTAGCATTAAAGGTAGCAAATTCAATGGGTGATCAAGGACAGATTACACACTTATCCAATGTAACACTAAATCATCACATACAGTATTCACCTCTTAGTTAGGATGAATTAACTAAAATTGTGATGTTAACGTGCATAAGTTAAAGTGCATTAAAACTTTATGTGGACGCTTTCATTCAAGGTCACTTTACTTTAGAATAAGAGCATCCACACAGTTTTTAATGTGCTTTAACTTCACAGCTTTAGTTGATTCATCTTAACTTTTCTGATAAGCCCTTACGGATGGCATATCTCACCATCCATAACGTCAATTTAGGGTATGTCTACATTGCAGTCAGAGGTATGGCTGCAGCACATGTAGACACATCCAAAGTTGCTTTGGTCTAGCTAGTTCAAGTAAGAATAGCATTGAAACCTTGGCAGCAAAACTGGGGTCTTGGGTTTAATAAACATTTTTATAAAATCTAACATCAAAAGAAATGCTTTCATGTAAGTATGAGCAAACTTTTTTTGTCCAATTTCCAACTCATTCAAACATCTTTAGTTTGAAAGTTGGCCTCTATCTAATGGGTATTAAGCTTGCTTTTCAATTGTGAGAGGGGAAAATGTAATCGAACAGAAAAATTCTAAAGGAAAAGAAGTGAACTCATATTCTATGCTGGGTAGAAATAGGGCACCACTTCTATCAGGTTTGCTTTTTAAGATTGTTCACCTACTAGAAAAAAAACTTTTAAAATAGTTCCAAAGGGCTCTGAACACACTTGTACTTCATGAGGTTCACCCACTTCTATTTTAAATATGCATTTACATTTCAATTAAAACCTTGTCTTTTCAAAGAAATAATATGGTCCTACATTGTTTGAATTCCAAATACTGCAGAATTCCAAGAATCTACGAAAACCAGAAAGCAGAACTGCGTAGAAACTGATGATAAAGTGAAATTGACCAAAGCCCCAATCCTACAAACACTTACCTGTGTGCTCAATTTTATGCATGTGAGTAGTTCCTATAGAACCAAATGTCACTAGAAAATTGGTTCTTTTTTTAATCTAGATCAAATTTTGGATCTTAACAGATCAACAATGTCCCTTGAAATCTAAATAAATGTTGTCAATTGCTATTTTGGGAAGAAATAGTCAGCAGTTGCCTTGTAATTTCTCTTTTCTATAATTGGAAAAAGTAGATGGTAAAATGTATGATACGTCTTTTCTGTGCATCTGCAGTATTTGTCCTGCAGTCTATGCTCACTGTTTAAATGAGATTGTGTCTATCCATAAAAGACATTTCATTAGTCCTTTTTTATTTTTGTTTTATCCTCCACTCCTCAGGATAGCCACAACATAGTCCAACCTCTCCAGGAAGCAGTCCTTTGTTCTTCTCTTGTTCAAACAGGTAGGATGCATAGCCCACGTTGTCACTATTTACGAGAAGGTTTGTGTTGTTCATATTGACTGGATGAATTGCAAACCAGCTAATAAACAATCAGAAAACAAATATTATAGGAAACACATTCACTAATATTAGTTATAGCTGACCTGCTTGTATCTTTCCTCTGGGGGAAAAGAGCCAATGTTAGCCATTTGGAGCTAGATCAGCAAATGTCTCTCAGCTTCCACTTGAATTCAGACATCTGATCAAAATCTACCTTTAGCTACAGCCAGCTGATATGCTCTAAAGCTTGGAAAAGTCCATTCTTTCCCTACTGCCAAAGACTACTCCAAATTCATGAGACCTTAGGGACCACTGCAGCTGGCCCAGCTTGAGGCTGCTGTGAGTTGCTTCTCAGGAACAGATCAGTGCCTGATGGCTTGAGGATCAGGGCGTTGTGTGGCCCCAGTCCCCAAGCTGCAGGCTACTGAGGACATAACCCAATATCATTTCTTACTAGGTTTGATATACTAATAACTAAATTAACCTGTGCTCATGTAAACCACATTCCTTCTGGGTGTGGTGCTCTGTCCCCTCTAGTGGCAGCAAGACCACCTGGAAATTAATGAGTCTGTTACAGCCTTAGCTGAGAGCTATGTGACTTTTAGCTCATGCAGTAGAGGCTCATGTACTAAGCTTCCAAGGTCCCAGGTTTGTGGGCTACACTCACACACAGTAACATGACTGTTCTAAAACATACCAACAAGGAGGCAAAATTAAGTTTGTTGCTTCATCTTGAACTTCTGTCTTTCCTGACTTTTGTGAAATTAGACATACATAATTAATTTAGTAGTTTTTTTTGCATTTTATTTCTCTCTCTTTTTTTATGGGAAAAAATAGAGGTGTAAAAAATTAAGCTCCCTGTTCTGTAACAGATGTCAGCACACCAAAGAATAGAATGGCAGGCTAAAGGTCTCATTCAAAGCCCACTGCAGTCCATGGTATTCTTTCCATTGACCCCAATGGACTTTGGATCAGACCCTAAGTGCACAGCTGACATGTATATTGCACTATTTTGATTGTACATGAAACAACTTCCAATGTTTTCCCATGGAAGCTTAAAGCTCCATGTGCCATTCGTTGACACAGCTTGCCATCCTCTTTCCCCAGAGCAAATCAGCTTCCCCTTGCTTAAAAGCTAATGCCTTCTTGTGTATTTCACTACCTGTGGTCATATGCTCACTGCATCTTTGAATGTCTAACTGCACATACTTCTGCATTTTCATATATTCATAATTTTGTTAGCTTCAGTTTCCCCCAACAAAGTTAAAAGCACATACTGGTCACCCAGTAAGCTCTGTATACATGCCAACTCTTGGTCACATGGTCCATGGTCACAGTGGGAAAGTGCACGTTGTCCCCATTTGTCACTTAAAAATGGTTGAAGCAATTTTGCTCACACAAAGAAAGAAAAAGCAAGGACCAAGCATGGAAATGTTCAACTCAAAAGGTGAAAGGTTTGAAAAGTTATGAGAATTATAAAAGAGGAGTTTGTGAAGCAAATCGTTTTTTCAGCTTTAGGCTCAGCAATTGCCACCAGTCTCACGTAGTAAAGAGGTATACTTTGTAAATTAGCAATGTTTATTAATACATCTGCGGCGTGATGGTTAATGCAAGGAGATGTTTCATGTCACTTTGTGATACGTGATATGAATGCATACAAAGTCTTGCAAAATAACAAGGCTTCTTCCGTATTACAAACTGCCTAAGTAACACACCTTTCCCCTCACCTATACAGTGTACAACTGTGCGCAGCAGGGTGAAAAAAGATGTACAAAAATTTCCTTGCACAATAAAGCTTCAGGTCCCTTGTGACAGAGCTGGACCCCACTCAGCTGTTCATGCCCTGAGCTAAATGGGCAAGTTCAAAAGTTGGGTAAGTATTGCAAGTTTTGTTATTTGTTTGCCTGGCCTTGATTTCTGAACGTTGTACAGCCGAACACTCAGCTTCAAATCTCTTAATAGAAAGTGAGTTACCCAACATGTTCCATCTTACATGATATTTCAGCGTATGAAGTCAGGGCCCTAGTGAGACAATGGCATATTTTACATGATATATGGGGCATTTTATAGAGCTAGACACTAGAAGAAAGATCCTCACCCCCTGCTCCGGCCCCTTTGCATTAGGTAAAAGGGTCAGAGTAGCATAAGGTGATCCTAAAAGCCCTGTATCCAGCTAGAGGAGGAGTCCCTTGGCGCAGATGCTATGAGGAAAGACAGCTGTAGAGCTGCTTTCCAAGGACTCCCTCGCAAGCCCTGGTGTAGGGGGAGCACCAGAGGCAGGGCTACAGCACACTGACCTGTGGAGATCTTGGACAGTGCTGCAGCCCATAAGGCAGCCTGGGTAACTTAAACAGGCCGCAGGTAGGGTGCAAAGGTGACTTAAAGCTACCTTAGCCCCCACTGCCCTGGGCCTATAAGAGGGATTTGAATGAACGCCCTCAAGGAGAAAGGTTAACATGGACATTTTTGATGACTACAAAGAACGCAATCAATAGATAGGACATGTTTGGGGGCATAGCCTATATTTTAGTGTTTGGGAGTGGATTTTACTTTCATATTCAGTACCTGAAAAGGCCTAGCTCCTGTCCATTTACATCTACCATCTTCAGTACCACCATTTCTTTGTCTGTGTTTGATGAATACCTGGACAACAAAACAGATAAATCACTTTAGTGCCACAGCGAACATCACAATCTGTAAATGACTCTGTTATGTGCCAAACAAGAAAACGAATTGAGGTCATTAGTTTCCAACTGCTATATTTACAAGGAGTTATTGTAAAAAACTGCTGAATTCAGTGACAAAGTCACATTCTGTATTATATGCTGCTTCCTTGAAGAAAACTGAATTCTCATTTTGCTGTGATATAAAACTATTTACTTTCTACAAAGACTGTAGATATTGCTTTCCATTTTTGTCACCGTCTAACCAAAATTAGAATTTATAGCAGTGACATGTTTTCTAAATGAAACACTGAGGCCAGATTCTCAGTTACTGCTTTTCTGCGCTAAGGGTAGGAATGGACTGGGGAGTGACAAAAATGACTTGTAGGTCCCTTTGGGCAACCCATATTCAGTGGCAATTGTGTGGGGAGCGGGGCAGCCCCCAATGCAACCTTAGAATAGCTCTGAGCCTCTGTAACTTATGCTCTGCATTCTGAGGCTTCCTATGGACCATGGGTAGCAGAGAAAAAGTGTAGTGTTGTGTGACCCCATGTCCTAGAAACACCATGGGCTATGAGTGGTGCTGGTTTAGAATCCCTTCCCCAGTCAGGAAGGCCCTCCCCTGGGGGTATTCTCAGGGGCTATTTTACCCCATTTAAGGCCTTTTTACACTGACAGGGGGCATAAAGAAGGCTTGTGTGACTGAAAATCAGGCCCAGTAATTCTGTTTAGTTTCTCAGCTGCCAGTAATTATGCCCAAATGTTTCTTTTAAACATATTAGTGTTGCCAGTCGGAAGAGGGTGTATCTGACCACAATGCTAACCTTGAAATTCTTTATTTAATTTCAAAAATCCAGTATGAGGCTAGCTAGAGTAGAAGATCCTCTGCACAGAAAGATACCAGAGATACCAGCACATGTACTCAGGAGCATGGTAAGAAAGTGAAGCACGAGCCACCTGGGTGGGTTGTCTACCATCAGCATAAAATTGCAGTTTCCTGCACTTTATTGTTGCTAAAAACTCACCGACCCCATCATCCCCTGGGTGGGGGGAAGTTTGGATCTAGATTTCCCAGGTCAGGGCTATTTCCACATTTGATTTGCCTTTGATAACATACAGAAATGTAGTTCTTCAACACTGTGTCCCCAGAATATTTTTTGCCAACAATTCATGCTTGTTTTTAAGAGCTATAGCTTCCCCATTCTTCCTCACCTGTTTCTTTCAGACTCTGGATTCTGAAGATAAGAGTAAGGACTTCTGTTGATTTGGCTATTTTCTACCAAACCTTTATTGATAAAAAGTCTTCCTTCTTTCATATTCTCGTGTGCTATATCAATGCTCTGAAAAGCAGAAAGGCAAGGAAAATCAGTGCAGTAACAGTGAAGAGGTGCCACATGGAAAGCAAGTTTGAGTCTTCTGTGTCTAAGAACCTTACTAGAAGTCCAGATATGGAAAGATGAATCATTACACCTACAACAGATGATCTGCGGCTATTGCTTGTTGCACTTTTCTTTTTTTTTCTTTTTTTACATTTGATGTAGTGTTATCTTTTAGAAATTAAAACAGCTAATATCAGTCAAACTTAATTAACATTTTAAGTAATATTAAATCATCTCTTCGTGAGGAAATAGTGCAGCATTTTGTTTGCTAATCTGACCAAGTTAATCACGATAAATCTAAAATATTTTAACAAATAAGATGATTATGTCATGAAACACTAAAACTAATTTCCCCATGACAGTTCTCGGCTACTCCTCTACACCTCTACCCCGATATAATGCAGTAAAAATCCCCACCATGTTATAGGTGAAACTGTTATATCAGGGTAGTGGTGGCAAGGCTGCAGTGGTGATTTAAAGAGCCCAGGGCTCTGGCCACAGGGAGCCCCAAGCCCTTTAAATCACTGGCAGAGCCCCACTGCCGCAGCCCCAGGATAGTGGCGGCAGGGGTCCAGCAGTGATTTAAAGGGCCCGGGACCCCCGCAGTAGCCAGAGCCCCGCACCCTTTAAATCACTGGCGGATCCCCACTGCTGCAGCCCTGGGGTAGCAGCGGCAGGGCTCCAGCGGTGATTTAAAGTGCCTGGGGCTCCCCACAGCAGTCGGAGCCTGGGCCCTTTAAATCGCCGGCGAGCCCCACTGCCACAGCCCCGGGGTAGCGGTGGCAGGGCTCCAGTGGTGATTTAAAGGGCACGAGGCTCCCCGCAGCAGCTAGAGCCCCGGACCCTTCAAAGCGCCTCCGGAGCCCCACTGCTACCGCACTATATGCAAACCCATGTTATATGGGGTTGCGTTATAGCGGGGTAGAGGTGTACTACTAAATAAAAATATAACACAAAGGTTATCCCTGCTATACATACATTTTAGGGAGAAAATTTAACTGAAAATACCTACCTTTACAATCCCATTTACAAGGGCATTAAGGGATGGTTTGATAAGTCCCTTGCTAGTTAGCAAAAAGAGAGTATATTGGAAATAGCCTCCAGGTCCTGAATGGGTGTGAGTGCCACTCAGTATAACATTGTCTTGTCTGTATAGCTCCCCATATTTACTCTTCAATTGCTTGATTACCTAAAAGGAAGGAGACAGTAATTACAGAGTGTTTTTCTATCATGCCGGAAAGGTCAGTCCTTGCATCAAGGCAGTAACAGATATGTATAATCCTGGGTTTCTTTCTCTTTGTATTTTTGTGGTGATAGCACAGTTCTCCTTTCCCACATCCATCCTCCTAACCCCTACCCCACTGAGTAATTGGAAGTGTATCTGACCACTTGGTAAAGAACCCTTGAAGTTGTTAAATCCAATAAAAGGCTGCTATGGTTTATTTATAGCCAGTCTTATTTATTATTACAAGACATATGAAAATTACCTAGAGGATTCCCATTTCTTCCTACCATTTACCCTTTCTTGACACTCTCACTAGTTTGATCTTCTAAGAATGTAAATCGGAAACATTTAATTGACGATATTCACCCCACACTATCTCACCAGCTACCAAGAAGGCACTACAGGCAAGAAAACGATATGTGCCACTGCACGTTGGCCACTACAGACAAGAATGACCATCATACATTATCCCTACGACCAGTTCTGGGTGCCTGGGACATATGTGAGATTAAAATACTTGATGTTAACTTCTGGCTGAAACTAAACTCATCATAATTAAATTACCTGAGGTGGCATAATGTGCACTGAAACATCGTCTAGAAGCCACCTGTTCTGTTCTCTGAACAGAAAACCATTTGATACAGTTTTGATTTACAAATTTTTATTCTAAATAAATTTTCAGAATTTCAGTAGACCTGTTAGCACCACTAAATAGAACTGGAAAGCAAATATTACAGGGGACTATCAGGCATGAGCCGTTGCTAAGTTTTCTACTAATCCAAACATAATAAAAGCCCTCTTTTGCCCATCAAAGGATTGTCAGCTCTTTGGGACAAGGAGTGCCTCTTCCTACATGTTTATACATCATCTAAAACAATGAGGCTACAAGCCTGACTGGGGTAAGTGTGACAATAATTATTTTTATTATTGTTAATAATAATAATTTTAAAAAGCTAACACAAAAAAGGCAATTGATTTTATTCACATACCTCCAGCCTAAGTCTTTGAGACACCATGCCTATGTCAGCACTAACAAACACCACTCTTTTGGAATCATTAGGCTGTGCCACAATGAAAGCTCGACTATACAGACGAGAGAGAATTCCACCTGCCAGCTGGTCTGGATTGGCATAGCCCATCTGCGGCAGAACATAGCATTAGGCCAACCCCACACTGACCA
This sequence comes from Gopherus evgoodei, assembly GCF_007399415.2. Lineage (NCBI taxonomy): Eukaryota > Metazoa > Chordata > Testudines > Testudinidae > Gopherus > Gopherus evgoodei. The sequence continues at coordinate 36,756,588 of NC_044328.1, read as the reverse complement.
ATTTATTGATACATATTTCTACTTGCATATATTTCTCCAAGCAAAATCATCACAGGATCCAAATTACAGCTAACCATTAAAAACAGGATGATATAAGTTATATATTAAGTAGGGCTGTCAAGTGATTAAAAAAATTAATTGCAATTAATCGCGCTGATAAACAATAACAGAATCCCATTTATTTAAATATTTTTACATTTTTACATATATAAATAATTTTCAAATACAATTATTTCAATTACAACAGAATACAAAGTATACAGTGCTCACTTTATATTTATTTTTATTACAAATATTTGCTCTGTAAGAAACAAAAGATATAGTATTTTTCAATTCACCTAATACAAGTACTGTAGTGCAATCTGTTTATCATGTAAGTTGAACTTACAAACGTAGAATTATGTACCAAAAAAACCTGCACTCAAAAATGAAACAATGTAAAACCTTAGAGCCTACAAGTCCAATCAGTCCTACTTCTTGTCCAGCAAACACTGATTAATATTAATACTTGGTGATTTAGTATTTAAATATCTGGGCAGCAAAAACAGAAATCAACTAAAGCAAATTTTCTGAGAAAAGTTTGTGGAAACATTCATTCTATGCAGATTGACAGACTGAAAACAAAAGGTGATCATGCCCCACGTAATGTAAAGTTCTATTTGTTCATTAAAGAAAGAAAACACCCTGTATAGCAGTGCTATACAAGCCATGGGATTTGGTACATGAAAGAATACTAAGATAATATGTTTCTAAGATACTTTATTATAAAGTTCCTATACATACCAAAGGGACTTCTGCAACTGGTCCAGTGCAGTCAGCTCGACCAACACCAATCCGGTAGTTTTTAGAAACTGCAGCTGAAGGGATTTGAGTTAATATGAGTGAAAACACTAACGCAGTGAACATATCGGAAATGAACAGACTTTTTTTTTTCACAAAACTGAGAAAGGAGGAACTGGATTATCAGGTAAATTTTCTGTTATTTATAACTGCTGTGTATGATGAGTACTTTATATTATGGTTGCCAAATGGCTGTGGGATTTACCATCATTGAACCCGATATCAAAACTAGCTACCTGTGGCATATATGGGATTTCAGATCCCTGCATTCAGGGCAGGCAACCTATGGTCCTACTTATAGGCTAAAGAAAATTCACAATCATTGTATGCCAACCTTTGAAACAAGTCCTATACATCTATCAATATTCTGTTCATGTCAGCATAGTTCACTATTACATGCACATAGAGCTTCTGCCAGTTTTTGCTGAAAAATATGTTCCATGCCTATGTATATAGTACAACTCACTAATCTTAATGGGACAGTTTTTTTTTCAGTGATGCTTCTTCAATATGCTAACCTTACAGCTTTCTCCTCGACAACTTCTATGATGCAGTTCTGCATTGTTGTTAGGGCAAAACTCTTTTGAATATCAAAACTGAAACTGTGGGGAAAGTGAAAACTGAATTGAATTTAACATCAAAATAAATAACTCAGAGGTTATTCTGCTGATTACATTATTCAGTTTCGTATTCATCCTCACTAGAAAGGGATGGGAACCCAGGTAGTTTTGTAAAGAACCAAAGATAGGTAGTGGAACTCAGTGTTTCACATCTACTGACAGTTGTTTGAATCAGAAAAACAAATCACCAAACTTGTAATAAATAACGATGAAAAAACAGACCATTAAAACCCTGGGCCTATTCAAATCTTAACATTTAATACTTGGAGTCAGATCCTCACCCCACTCCTGCTCCTCTACACCAGTAAAAGAGCTGGAGCAGCACAAAGGGGCCCTACACACGCCAGAAGAAGAGTTCTTGCTGCAGATATTGAGGGTAACAGCCATAAGGCTGCCCTCCAAGGTGCCCTTTGAAAGACTTGCAATAAGGAGTGTGCTGGGGGTGTGAGGTAAGTTGTCCGGGTAGGGTACTGTTTACAGTACTGCAAAGATTTCAGGCACACAGTGCCCCCCAGTGCCGTTCAAGACGGATGCTGTAACTTATGCCCCCAGTACTATTTAAATTATGCTGGAACCCTTTGTAGCCTTTGTAGCAATCAAGGACGAGGAGGCTGCAAAGGCTTCTTAAAACCACTGTAGCACATCCTTCCTTTAGACTCTGAGTGTGCTGCTTTGAGGTGCAGGACACAGTCTCACCCTCTGTTGTTATCCATCTACATACAAAGGAGCCTCATACAGAGACTTAGAACAGGTTGGACAGAACAGGGCTGTAACAGGGTGGAAGGTTCTAAGACCTTGGACAGACAGGCAGTAACTTCTGTGGATTCATGTTACCAAGTGGGTCCTAGTAACTACAATCCAGGGTACACAAGTGATTAGAGGGGCTCTCAGAAGTGGAAGAAACTAGAGGCCCAGGGACAAACCCTCAGAATCACCAAGGTCGGGAGACAGTGTACATGGAGGTTTAAGTTGCATTGTTAAAGGAAAGGGTTTGATGTCCACACTCTTGAAATTTCAGCCAACATGGGCAATTGTGTGGATGGGATGGAGAAAGGACTGTGAATTTGAGCATAATAAATGAAAATCCATGACAGCTGTGTCATAATTCTCTTTGGTCCACTAATTGGAATAAGCATTCAGCGGAAGAGAATCAGTGACATCATCATGTGTGCTGCTAAGGAAATGCAGAAAATTATGAACAGTCTGGAAGGTGAGAGCTCCACTCATGTCCCATTTTCTGGAAAGGTGTCCCGCTGGGGGAGGTCATCTTCATGTTACTTTTCTTCTAATATGTAATTTTACTTTCTTGAAAGAATAAATTGTCTAAAAAGAAAAAATACCTATGTCTATGTACTTAGACTGTACAAACTAATGTGTATGTGCATAATTGGATTACATATTCAGTTAATGCAAAGATTGATCTTCCCATGAAAAAAATGCAGTTGTAGGAGCCTAAGTTCCCAGTGACCTATGGGCAAGACCCTTTTCATTTAATGATTCATATCACTAGATTGTTAAGCAATATATGGCAGTCAGCATGGTCTAGGGCAGTGGTTTTCAAACTTATTTCCTGGCAACCCAGTTGAAGAAAATGGTTGATGCCCATGACCCAGTGGAGCTGGGGATGAGGGTTTGGGGTGGGGGGGGGGCTCAGGGCTGGGGCAGATGGTTGGGGTGCAGGGGTGAGGGGTGCAGCTCTAGGCTGGGGTAGGGATGTGGAAGGAGGGCAGGGCTTTAGGCTGGGGCCAGGGATGAGATGTTTGTGGTGCTGGAAGGAGCTCTGGGTTTGGGAGGACTCAGGGCTGGGGCATGGGCTTACCTCGAGCAGTTCCTGGTCAATGGTGCAGCAGAGGTGCTAAGGCAGGCTTCCTGCCAGTACTGGCACCGCAGACCACGTGGCACCTTGGAAGCAGCCAGCAGCAGGTCCAGATCCTAGGCAGAGGCATGCAAGTAGCTCTGCGCGGCTCTCGCCCACAAGCACCGGCTTCCCCGCAACAGCTTCCTGGCCAATGGGAGTGTGGAGCCGGTGCTCAGGGTGGGGCAGCGGACAGAGTCCCTTGGCCCGCCCCCGCCTAGGAGCTGGACCTGCTGCTGGCCACTTCTGGGGCACAACGCAGTGTCAGAACAGGTAGGGACTAGCCTGTGTTAGCCAGGCAGCACCAACAGCTGGACTGTTAATGGCCTGATCAGCGGTGCTGACCAGAGCTGCCACGACCCAGTGCCTTACATTTTGTGACCCAGTACTGGGTCACAACCCGCAGTTTGAAAACGACTGGTCTAATGGGGAGGGCACTGGACAGAAACTCTTGTCTCTGCTGTGTAACTCTGGGCAAGTCACTTCATTTCCCTGTTTCCTCTTCCATGTTAGTCTATCATATCTGTTTACACTGTAAAATCCTGAGGGCAAGGAATCTCACTCACTATGTGTTTGTATAGTACACGGCACAATGGGATCATATCCTAGCTGATGCCTCTAACTAAACACCAACATAATAGAAATAAGTATAATAAATTCACATACTTCCAGTTAGTTTGTAACAAATGCATTTTCAGCCTTTGTTCATGAAGCTTTACCAAGGCCCAGTAAACTCTCTAGATCAAAACAGTTGCACGGCATCTGATAATGGTATCAAATACCTTAAAGGAACTTACCTTTTTTGTCTGTAGTCTTGGTTTTTTTAGGGGCAAAGAGAAGAACTAGAAGAATCAAAGCAATTATTGTCATCAGCATAAAGAGGACAATGAGTACCACTTCCAGGTACGAGAAACGGGATTTGCACTTTTCACCCATTCCAGGAACAAAAACTACAAAGAAGCAGCAGCAGCAGCAGCTATAAGAAATTCAAATAGAAGTCAGCACATTGATTCCAGTTCAGTGTGTCCAAAGCAAGTTTAGGCCATGTTACAGCTAACTTCAGATCATACCAAAGTCCTTCCCTTTAGGGACCTCCTCGTATCCTATCTAGGGCATATTTGGATAGGGAGAACAGCAGATGCAGGAGGATCTCTTTTACCACATCCTGGGTTTCCCACTATACGGGCTTGACTTTTAAATAAGCCCTAACTGATTGGAAGCCCTTCAGTGGATGAAACATCCTCCATTCACAGAGTATCTGAGGTTAATATAGCAGCCTATATCCTGACAGCATTTCCTACAGTGCACATGTCAGAGCACCACTGAACGAGTACAGAATTCATTGTACAAATGACTTTTTTTTTAAACTTGCAAACACAAACTATTCAGGTTTCATGATTACAAATGTTATTACATTTTACTCTAAATACAGAGGTTGTTCTGTACAAAAGAAGTCTATAACCTCAGTTTATGCCATTTTTCTAATCTGCAGAGATGATATATACACACTAGAAACAACTGATTGAAAGGAGATAAACTCTTTGGGAAAGTGCCACATAGTTTTAAAAGATGTCAATTATAAATAACATATCAAAAAAGTCTGTGTGTCAAACCAATTTGCTAATTAAATACTTTTTTGTTTGTTTCATCCTCCATTTGTATGATAAAACAGTCATATTTCATCCCTATGATTCACAAAGGGTTTTTCTGGTTTCCCTTTTTTGCATTTACAACCTGGTTTACAAACTCAAACTTAAAATTTGGCATTCAATTCCATGGTATTATAAACCCAGCAAACTATATTGAATCAGTGCTTCACAGCCTAACTGGATTAAATGGGGAGGAGGGGGTTAATCACGCATTTTTCAAGGTGGCTAGAAGCAAAGTGCTGAAACAAAAACATCACCACCAAAAGTATTTGCTTTATAGTAACTACTAAACCTCAAAACAGAAAATCTTACCTTACAGTATATAATGTATTAAAGATTTCAGAATTCTGGAAACTTAATAATCCCTTGGGAAAATGTACAGCTTTTGTATCCCCCTTCTTTTTGTTCATGAACTTCTAGAGGTCTGAAGAAAAGTCAGGTTATTCTTACAGCAACATGAAAGCTTTCTAGATTTATTGCAATTATTATTATTACCCCTATGAGTCAGTGACAGTACAAAATAAGAAGCTCATACATCAAAATTTTAGGAGCTATCAAATATATTTTTTATCATGAGGCAAGTTTAAGCAACGTCTATCAAAATCAACATCTTAGGAAAGCTCAGTTTATAAGTTACTCTATATTGAGCATGACATGATGGCCAAGCACAACCTCAGTACGTCCATGGTTTGTCAAAACATTGGTCTTTTAATCTTTGCACTATTATTGGGCCAAGGCTGCCAAGTTTAGAAGTTCAGTTCTAAGAGTGAATATCTCTGTACAATATAAACAGCAATATCAAGGGCTCATTCTTCCATGGCACTACCAAAGCTTATTTTGAAATAACATATATCTTATCACATTAACAGCTGTTATTAACAATGAACTAATAGATTCTAAAAGTACTATAAACTCTACCTTGTAATTCAACCTTAGTACTTTATTAAATGGCAACAAACTTCATTGCCACAGAGTTAAGTTTGCTGGCTAATAGCTTGTGCGCTTCCAGAACATCAAGATCAGCGAAACTCAAACACTAGAAAATTAGGCTGGTTTAACTGTGTCAGCCAGGGAATGAAAAATCCCGCACCTCTGAGCAGTATAGTTAAAATGACCTAAATCCCCACGTAGATAGCGCTAAGTCAACAGAATAATTCTTTTGTCGACCTAGCTACTGCCTTTTGGGGAGATGAATCATAGAATATCAGGGTTGGAAGGGATCTCAGAAGGTCACCTAGTCCAACTCCCTGCTCAAAGCAGGACCAATCCCCAACTAAATCATCTCAGCCAGGGCTTTGTCAAGCCTGACCATAAAAACCTCTAAGGAAGGAGATTTCACCACCTCCCTAGGTAATCCATTCCAGTGCTTCACCATCCTCCTAATGACAAAGTTTTTCCCTAATATCCAATCTAAACCTCCCCCACTGTAACTTGAGACCATTACTCCTTGCTCTGTCATCTGTTACCACTGAGAACAGTCTAGATCCATCCTCTTTGGAACCCCCTTTCAGCTAATTGAAAGCAGCTATCAAATCCCCCCTCATTCTTCTCTTCTGCAGACTAAATAATCCCAGTTCCCTCAGCTTCTCCTCATTAGTCATGTGTTCCAGCCCTCTAATCATTTTTGTTGCCCTCCACTGGACTCTTTCCAATTTTTCCACATTCTTCGTGTAGTATGGGGCCCAAAACTGGACACAGTACCCCAGATGAGGCCTCACCAATGTCAAATAGAGGGGAGTGATCACGTCCCTCGATCTGCTGGCAGTGTCCCTACTTATACAGCCCCAAATGCTGTTAGCCTTCTTGACAACAAGGGCACACTGTCAACTCATATCCAGCTTCTCATCCACTGTAACCCCTAGGTCTTTTCTGCAAAACTGCTGCCTAGCCACTCAGTCCCTAGTCTGTCGCAGTGCATGGGATCCTAAGTGCAGGCCTCTGCACTTGTCCTTGTTGAACCTCATCAGGTTTCTTTTGGTCCAATCCTCTAATTTGTCTAGGTCCCTCTATATCCTCATAGACTCATAGACTTTAAGGTCAGAAGGGACCAATGTGATCATCTAGTCTGACCTCCTGCACAAAGCAGGCCACAGAACCGTACCCATCCACTTCTATAACAAACCCCTAACCTATGTCTGAGTTATTGAAGTCCTCAAATTGTGGTTTGAAAACCTCAAGCTGCAGAGAATCCACCAGCAAGTGACCCATGCCTCACGCTGCAGGGGAAGGCGAAAAACCTCCAGGGCCTCTGCCAATCTGCCCTGGAGGAAAATTCCTTCCTGACCCCAAATATGGCAATCAGCTAAACCCTGAGCATGTGGGCAAGACTCACCAGCCAGCAGGAAAGAATTCTCTGCAGTAACTCAGATCCCATCCCATCCAACATCCCATCACAGCCCACATGGCATACTTTGCTGCTGCTAATCAATGATCAATTGCCAAAATTAAGCTATCCCATCATACTATCCCTTCCATAAACCTATCAAGCTTATTCTTAAAGCCAGATATGTCTTTTGCCCCCATTATCCTATCCCTACCCTCCACCATATCTACCATTCCTCCCAGTTTAGTGTCATCTGCAAACTTGCTGAGAATGCAATCCACGCCCTCCTCCAGATCATTAATGAAGATATTGAACAAAACCGGCCTCAGAACCGACCACTGGGGTACTCCACTTGATACCGGCTGCCAATTAGACATGGAGCCACTGATCACTGCCCATTGAGCCCGATGATCTAGCCAGCTTTCTATCCATCTTGTAGTCCATTCATCCAGCCAATACTTCTTTAACTTGCCGGCAGGAATACTGTGGGAGACCGTATCAAAAGCTTTCCCCTCATCCACAGACCCGATTATCTCCTCATAGAAGGCAATTAGGTTAGTCAGGCATGATTTGCCCTTGGTGAATCCATGTTGACTGTTCCTGATCACTTTCCTCTCTCACCTACACCGACAGAAGAACAGCTCCCATCAGCATAGGTAGAGTCTACATTGAAGCAATATAGTGGCGCAGCTGTGTCATTGTAACATATTAAACATAGATGAGCCCATACAGTTAAGGCCAGAGCAGAGCTGGTGCTCCATAATATTTTATGAAATTAGAAGGAGAATGAAAGGAAATTGGCTCTCCACATCCATCATCAGCATACCTCTCTGAGCCTGCTATGAAGTGGCCCAGTCAATGAACATCTGCTGCAGATTAATACAGCCTGAAACAATAGCTAGAGATGTGTGAACAGCTTTGTTCAGGTCAGTGGGTGTTCCATTCCCCCCACCTTCCCCATCCGCCATGCTGGAAAATTTCTGATACACGTCAAACGCCAATTCTTAGCTCTTCACCCCAGTGTCAGCAGTTTGTTCTTGGTGTGTGCTTTGGGCATGCCAGTTCTATGCTCCTATCCCCACCCAAAGGTGCTCCTCAGACCCTGGCTCACATGGGGAGACGGAGACAGACTTAGACCCCCTCCCCTACAGAAAAGCAAGTCCCTGAGAACCTGGCTCATGTGAAGGGGGCAGGCAGCGGGTTCACACCCCTATGGATGCACTGGGTACCCTCAGATTATGGCACACATATTGGAGGGGAACATATTGCCCCTATTCTCCCACAGTTCCTATCACCCAGCCCTGTGTTGCCTTTCCCAGTGTCCCACCTGACTAAACTCCTCCCTTCTCACTCCCCCAGTCCTCATCCCCTCCCCATCATCTGATCCCTCAACCTGTCTCCCACATTCCCATCCACTCTTTCACCCTAATTACCCTTGTCTCCCGGTGAGCATTTGCTTGTGTAGTTTATCATCTGTTCAGAAAATAGTTTCAGTACCTCCTGAATATTCTGCTGTATTCAGATTACATTTCCTCAAAATTAAAAAAAAAAAAGAAAAAAAAAGACTTTTATAAAGGCAGATTGGACCAATGTGACTGTCTCTTTCACTTGAGATTTCTGCCCTGGGTTGGATTAGAACTCAGAGTTCCAGGCTAGTGCTCAGATCTGATGGCCATAACATACCCTCAGATCTACCCAGCTCCTGCAATGTTGAGGTAGCTTTCCAGAAAGTTAGCTTATGTGCACAGCGTACTCCATTAGGCATCTAAGTAGGCCTATGAGCCTGTGTGCACCTAGCTGGACAAACAAAATCTTGCTCAAACAACATTTTAATTTGACTATCCCCAAAGGGCTAGTGAGGGCTCTATTATGTGCAGGTTCCAACCTGTGTCTGAAACCAGTTTGTTGCCCAAGCTTGTAACAACAACAAAAAAAAAAGTAGTACACAGTAGGAATCTTGCCTTTTACTTCTTGAAACACCCAAAACTCCCATTGAATATCCTGAATTCACGCTGAAATCAAGGAATGCAGGTGTAAATCTCAATTTTTCTTAAATGCTCAGTTTGCGTACAGTCTGAAAACCAGGAGATTCTGACAACTGCCACTTGAAATTGATACATACTTTTGTCTAATAGGATTCAAACAGTTCAAACAGTTGCCCCTGGGAATGAAAAATCAAATTCAACATGCTAAGGTCAGATAAATAACTGTTTGACTCTGCAATTTCCAGAATAATCTTTTTCAAGATATAACATTTTCTGATATATTGTCTCTTTCCAATGATACAGATAAAGAATTTATTGCATCTGCCATCAGCAAAAATTGGCCTGTTTTGACATACAAGGTTACAACTTACTAAACAAATTTATTTATAGCTATCACTGTATCAGTGACATTACATAAAGTTAATGTGTGCTAACAGCAACTTTCAAAGAAGAATACTTCTCCCTTCTTTCTCTAAACTTCAGTAAGTACTGCTCTTTGATAGTCACTGTATGCTTTAGGTAATGAAAATAGACAAAAATATTAGATTTCCTAAAATCTGGTTAAGATCTAAAACCTACATTTAGTGCAAAACTGTTAATCTGAACATTTGTTTTTACATAAGCAAATATATACATATACAGTAAAATTCCCGTTATTCGAATTCTCTTTCTCCAAAAAGCCTAATTATCTGAATCCACAATGTTTCCCACACACCCACACCCCCCTGTACATTAATCGCCTACTAATAATGTGTCAAATAGCAGTTAGAGCTAATCAGTAAAAAGCACAGGAGTACTTGTGGCACCTTAGAGACTAACAAATTTATTTGAGCATTAGCTTTCGTGGGCTACAGCCCACTTTATCAGATGCATGGAATGGAACATACATTAAGGAGATATACATACATACAGAGAAAATGAAACGGTGGAAGTTGCCATACCAACTCTAAGAGGCTAATTAATTAAGATGAGCTATTATCAGCATGAGAAAAAAAAACTTATGAAGTGATAATCAAGATGGCCCATTTCAGACAGTTGACAAAAAGGAGTGAGGATACTTAACATGGGGAAAGAGATTCAATTTGTGTAATGACCGAGCCACTCCCAGTCTCTATTCAAGCCAAAGTTAATGGTATCAAGGTTGCATATTAATTCAAGTTCAGCAGTTTTTTGTTGGAGTCTGGTTTTGAAGCTTTTCTGTTGCAAAATTGCCACCTTTAAGTCTGTTACTGAGTGACCAGAGAGGTTGAAGTTTTCTCCTACCAGTTTTTGAATGTTATGATTCCTGGTGTCAGATTTGTGTCCATTTGTGTCCGGTTTGGCCAATGCACATGGCAGAGGGGCATTGCTGGCACAGTCACTAATCAGTGGCTCCGTATGAGCAGTTATCTGCAATAACTGAGGCACATTCTGCGCTAGAAATTTATATCTATATAGTTGTGTTTATAAGGATGTGAAAACTCCACACCCTTCCCCTGCCCCTCCGAGAGATACTAACCTAACCCCTGCTGTAGATATTCTTGACAGAAGAATTCTGCCATGGGCAGTGGTGTTTGGGCAGAAAAGACAGTGGCCTCTTCTGACTAGTGCTGTGACCCAAGCTTCAAAAAGAACAAGGAGAGCCTGATTATATTAGCTTGTAGTAACATCATAGGAGAATATAAGCTACCTCTCCTACTCATTGGGAAGTCTGCCAACTCCAGGTGTTTTAAGAACATCAACCTTACCTCTCCTCCCATGATTTACAGAGCCCAAAGGAGTGCATGGATGAACACTGAGCTCTTCTGTGACTCGTTGTTGATAACTTCGTCCCTGCTGCATGCTCCTTTCTTCGTTCGAAAGGACTATGCACTGACAGAGCTTAAGACCTGCTGATGGTCCATATAATGTGAATTTTTGCTGGCTAACATCCCAGCAAAAATTCAACCAATGGACTAAGAGATGATGGGAATACTAAAGAAGGTACAGAGGCAAATTGCTCCACTATGTCCTTAATGATTAAAGCAACAAGCTAACTGTGACTTACATTATTAAGTGAATGTCCATTAAGGTTACCATCCATATGGTGGCCAAGTCATGGAAGGATATCTGAACATCACCAAAAAAAAAAATAAAAAATGCTGTGCTACCTATACACTGCTAAAGCTTCCCAAAAATGCCTCTGAGTCTGATACCCCCAGTGAAGAGCAAGCAGCAGTCAGCAACCTCTATTCCTTTGCTAAACAATTTTCGTTTAATGCCCAAGAGGTAGAAAACTGGGTCCAGACTGAGGGAGCTGATCAGGGATACAGTGACTTGTCTGACTGTGACGTTCTGCAATCTATCTTAGAGCAGGAGCAGACCAAAGTTTGTGAAATCCGCAATGAACAAACTCAAGTGGAGCCAGATGATGTGAGAATCCCAAGTGACGGTGAGGCCACTAACTACCTGGAGAAAGTTATCATCTGGCTAAGAAACTGGATCAATACAGAAATTTACAGACTCTACTGTTGCATCAGCTATGTCAGAATGCTGCACAAAAAAAGAAATTCTCACAAATGGCAGGCAGATTTAAAAAAAAAAAGATAAATAGATAATGAAACTATGTCCGCTGTGATTTTAATGCAATGTTGATGGTTCAATATAGTCAAAGTTTTTATTTTTTAATAAGGTAGAAAGTATTAAGCATTACTTCTTTCATTCCCCAAATTTCTATGTCAGTGAAACTGCAGCTCAAAATAGCTCTTCCATTTATCCAAATGTCCAATTATCTGAAATGTTCAGATGTTCCCCAGGACATTTGGATAAACAGGAGCGTACTGCACAGATGCGAACCCTAACCCCTCCCCCACACACTCACGTTCATATGTGGAATGCAACAAGTTTCCAAAAACTATACATCATAGCCAGGAGAGTTAATCCTCCTTTCAGCTGCTTTCCAAATGATAACTAGGAATTCACTGTGCAAAGTCTATTCATTTTAGAAGATACGGTTTTATACTAGGAGAGAAACAACGGAAAATTACAGCTTTCTAGGCTTTAGTAAGTAGGAAGCAGTGAAATATCACTTTGTTTGCAGACCACCACAGACTCTCTCAATCGGTTATTTCACCCCAAATAAAATAAAGAAGTCAATAGTATGAACTATATTTTCCACTCAACTAAAGTGGACATTGTATCCTTCATAGGTATTAAGTGGTAACAACAAAGATGATGTTAAAGAAATTATGTTAACTAACCAATTTCAACCATACACAAAAACTTAGAGCAGCTTTTGGGCAAGGAAGACTAATAATATTTCACAGCTGAAAGCTATAGAAAAAAATGGAATTCTAGTGCTGCAAGAAACCATACTGTATTATTGTATGTCATCAGATGGCACTGGTAGTGTCTTACAAATTCTGCTTCATTGACTGTGTAGGCAGTTAGATCTTGGAGAAATGAGTGCCACTGGTTGTGAAACAGTTGTTTTACAGAAACTAAACAGATCACAGTATAATCTCGCTTTCCTGAGTCTCTCTGAGTGGAATCATTATTAGGTGCCTACGTGATACATGACATATCAGAGAAAGTGTCTGAAAATGTATATACTTCTTCACACTTCAAAGTAGTTTCAAATACATTATACTATACATCAGTTTGTATTTATGCTGGGACTATATTAAATCTCACATTAGGCCTTCCTTTATTCTATTGCAGCATCATTAATAAGCCACATTAATATAACAACACAAAATTAGAGTGTTTTATTAGGATCTAGGTCACCAGGCGAGTGTTCCATTAAGTTTGTATACACAGTAGAAAGCAGCAAAAAATGAGCTATTATTAAGAGAAGAACTAACTTGATTTTTTGCAGTGGAAGGATGGGATTTTGGTGGCATTAGGACAGCACTTATTCTAGCAAAAGTTAGCTGGTGTTACAAAGATTAGGGAGTGGAATTTATATTTTAGTAAAATATTAGCTTAATTGCAAGTCTGCAGGACCAAAGGAAGTATTTTTAGTTGTAAAACAATCACACTTAGAAGGTTCTTTCACCTCAATAGATAAGACAGATAGTGAAGCCTTCAGTTCCAAGATAAATGGACTATAGCTGAGACTATTTTTCCTGCATTGGAAATACGCAATATATTTAAAGAAGTTTGTTCTCTTAGTTCAAAGGCTTCAATTGATGCCCTCTTGATTACAGATAACAAACCTTTGAAGGTCTTTGGTTCTAGCATTCCACTAAAGAAATCAACGAAGATTAGAGTAAAAGTAAAAATATATATATAAAAATATATTTTATAAATATATATTTCCTTGAGCAGTAAGACTGTACTTCTAAATCATCAGGAATGTGACAATCAAATGACCTGCGTATATTAGCAATCTGAAAGATTTAAAGTTCATATGCAGATGTAAGCAAATATAAGAGTGGAAGGAATCTTTACATCCCTAACTCTTAACTTCTCATCATGCAGGACCATGAACATCTGGTCACATTAAATGTCCTTTGGATCTTGTTTGCAAACATGAACAATCATTGCATTGTTCTCCCAGGAGAAAACAGGACACTAGCCAGGTAGTTGTTACACACCAGAACCTGCTGTATCAACTGCTCCAAAATTCCTTAATCATCACTGCAAGGGTAGGAACAACAGAAATCACTTTTGACTTCTAGTAATACTTTGAACTTAAGTAGTACCAAGGATCTCAAAGTGCTTCACTGTTCCTTTGCCTTTTTTCCCCACCTTTTTCAGATATGGGATACGGTTTCTTTTTCCCCCTCTTCCTAATCCTGCAGTTATTAGTGAAAAATCATTTCACAAACTGAAATTAAGAGGAACAATTCATTGAACATTTCATCAAAAGCCACATTGGTCTCTGTGTGTCTAACCTTGCTGGTTACTACACTACAAAAAAACTTAAGTGAAACAGTAGCCGCATATTGAAACTTTAAAAGAAGCATTTCAACTGTTTCTCTCTGGCACGTAAAGCGAAGCATTGCAACTGATTTCCATTTTAAACTAATACAAAACTAAAGGGAACATGTGCTAGTAAATGTCCATGATTGTGCAGACCTTGTTCAGGTTGCATTTTTGCATTTTTCCTGGCACAAGTGATTTTTATTCAATAACAGCTTGGCATCTACCAGTCTTTCCTATGAGTAATTAAATCACAGTGAACCACTAAAAGGAGTCTCTGAGAGCTTACATTGTATAGTAGGTAAATAGCTGCTACGTATCTTGACACAGCACAAAAAAATAAAGCAGGGTTGTCATAAACAGATAGTTAAGGGTTAATAGAACAGGAGTACTTCATGTCTCTTTTTCCTGTAAAGGGTTAACAAGTTCAGTGAGCCTGGCTATCACCTGACCAGAGGACCAATCAGAGGACAGGATACTTTCAAATCTTGAGGGAGGAAAGTTTTTGTGTGTGCTGTTAGTGTTTGGTTGTTGTTCTCTCTGGGTTCTGAGAGTGACTAGTGCAACCAGGTTTCTCTCCAATCTCTCTGATACAGGCTCTTATGTACTCAGAATAGTAAGTATTAGGTAGATAAGGCGAGTTAGGCTTATGTTTGTTTTCTTTATTTGCAAATGTGTATTTTGCTGGGAGGAGTTCAAATCTGTATTTTGCTGAAAGGATTTTAATTTGTACTTGTTTACTTAGGCTGGGAGGGTATTCCCAGTGTCTATAACTGAAAGACACCATAACATATTTCATCTTAAATTTACAAAGATAATTTTTACTGTTTTTCTTTAATTAAAAGCTTTTCTTGTTTAAGAACCTGATTGTGTTTTTAAATTCTGATGTGAGATCCTAGGGTCTGGATTCACCAGGAAATTGGTGGGGAGAAAGGAGGGAAGGGGGAGAGAAAGGTTAATTTCTCTCTGTTTTAGGATTATTTTCTCTCTCAGGGAGAGTCTGGGAGGGGGAGAGAGAAGGAGAGGGGAAGGTGAATTTTCCTTTTTGTTTTAAGATTCAAGGAGTCTGAATCACAGTAATCTTCCAGGGTAATCCAGGGAGGGGAAGCCTGGGAGAGGCAACGGTGAAGGAAAGGGTTTACTTTCCTTGTGTTAAAATCCAGAGGGACTGGGTGTTGGGGGTCCCCGGGCAAGGTTTTTGGAGGGCCAGAGTGTACCAGGCACTGAAATTCCTGGTTGGTGGCTGCGCTACAAGTACTAAGCTGGTAACTGAGCTTAGAGGAATTCATGCTGGTACCCCATCTTTTGGACGCTAAGGTTCAGAGTGGGGGTTTATACCATGACAAGGGTATACACTACATCATGTTTCCTGATGATACATTCAGCGCGTAAAACAACTGCACAATATTGATTAGCTATCACATTATTGAATTTACCTGTCAAATTGATCAGTGGCTTTACCTTAATGTATCACTTTTTCTTTGTTCCAGTGAAATGTTGAAGGAGAAAGAAAAAAAGGTTCCTAGCTTTAACGGAGGAAAATTTATATTGAATTCATTCTTGTTTCATCAACTGTGTCAAAGATCTTAAAGAACAATATTGTCCACACAATGTAATGAAGCTGATCTAACAGTGTTTTTTATCTTTATGCTACACCATTTCATTTGCCTTTAGGCATTTGGTTATTGACACATTAATACTTGGTTGATTATTTTAATCAATGTGGCACTAATGAGATGGACTAGGTTAGAAGCCCTTAAGAGTGAATTCCTCTGTTAATCACAGTATTTGGGCACTTATCCGTGACAGCCAGTAAGGTTATCAATTATGCAGTACTTCTCCCTCTAGGAACTGGACTGAAACCACTGCATTTCACACTGGCAAAGAACAATCATTGGAGGGTAATGGCTTTTGATCATTAATGATCTGAGCTGGATTCTAACTAAAAAATATTTAATTTTATTGTTTTTTGGGTGTGGGAGGAAGAGGAGTGGGGATGCTTTTCTTCGTGCTATATAGAACAGTTTTCTTTTGTAAAGCAGTTGCCGTTCTGATATTTTATTATTGTCCAGACACCAGTTAGAACAATAATGTGAAAGTAAAACTCTAAACATGTTTTGCCAAATAAATCGATAACCTCCAACTTACCTCTGATCTCAGCCAAAAGCATTTCAGGGTGAGCAGTGTGTGGAGTAAATGTAAATGAACATCGTTCACATTTTAGCTTGTCTTTTAATAACTTGTATGGCCTCAGGATGACAGGGCCTCAAGCTCCTGTGCACCACTTACACTCTCATCTGGTGCATATGTGCAACACTCAATGCATATGTGCACTGAGAACATGATTTCAGGTGCATGCATGCTTTTGAAAGCATGGTCTTTGTTCTACACTTAATTGCCAAAGGTGTTTTGTTTTTTGCCATGTTTATTTCAATATCTGAAGACTTCTTCATTAGTGTATTTGTAGATTCATAGGCCATGAATGATTGTAAGTTAATGAAATAATAGCCAGTTTGGGGAATTGGTATCTGCAAGAAACCAAGCTGGCACAATCTTCCATGTTCATGATGTTCTGAAGTGATCTTTCACCTACCCAGGGTATAATTGAAATGTATTTATTTTTGTTTGCTTAACACTGAATGAATGTTAATGGTATGCAGGGGTTATGTGTGATGAATAATACATTGACATTTCTTTTCCTGAAGAAACACTGAATTTTTAAATCATTTTTTTTTTAAGATTGGAACATTTTGTACATTCTGCTGTGGAACTAGAACTTCTGGCTGCATTCCCACAGCTACTGCCACCTGCTTATTAATGCTCTATGTGTTACGTTCTCATTCTTTGGTTAAATGTAAGGGACTGTGTCTCCTTACTAAAACTCAGTGGGCGTGGTACTAACTCCCAGTACGAAAAGAAAGGGGAAGGGTCGATGGGAAATCAGGACCCTGAGACTGACAGTCCCCAGGAACAATGGGGAGAGGCCAATGTTCCAGGTCAACCTGATTGACAGGGCGGGCAGGCTAATCAGGGAGTCAGGAGGCTGGGGAGGAGGGGTCCTGTCCTCCCTGTGAGCTGGAATTGCCTGGGTCAGACAGAGATGGGCCGAGCTAAGGAGAAAGAAGGAGCCCAAGCTGAGCTGGGGAGCAGAGCTGTGCCAGATCCAGAGGGGCCAGAAAAGCAGCAGGTCAGGAAGCAGGTCAGTGCTGAGAGCAGATTTTCTAAAAATTGATTTCTATAAAATTGACCTAATTTTGTAGTGTAGACATACCCTGAGATGTTGCCTTGTTATGTTTGCTTCTGGTGCCACCTCTATCCTGAACAGGCAGTTAGCTGGGTTGCTTCCCCTACAGGGATGAGAGCAGCCTTCCACCCAGGAGAATCTTTTTCCTCCCAATGCTACTAGCCTGCTGCAGCTTGTCTCTCATCCCTCCTCCCTCTCTCTTAATTGGACTCAAGTGTCCCTAGCTGACCTGAGGTTACCTGTTCTCAGCTCATGGGGAAAAGGGCCTTTACATTCTAGGACCTTCTTCCTCTCTCTTACAGCTGTCCGGTCTGACTTTGTCACACAACACAAGTCTTGTTATGACATTTCAAAACCACAAAACACCAATTCCGGGCCCCAAAGCAGAACAGTCAATGGGCCCCCAGCCCACGCAGACACAGTCTGTCTGACATTTTGGCAGTGCTGCACCTGCGCTGGTTGGTGCCCAGCGAGCTGCCGGCTGTGCTGCTGGGCTTGCTTTTCCGGCATAGCCAGGGCTTCCACGTGCCCGCCCAGCAGCCTTCACTGCCACCGGTACCGCCCTGCACATGTCTAGGGGCCCTGCTGCCCACCTGGGTGATTTAAAAGGGCCTGGGGCTCCCAGCTACAGCGGGGATCAGATAGGAAATTCTGGTTGAATGGAGCTGAGTTTTCAAAAAAGGTATTTGTTTCTCATAGGTACTTATATATGCCCCCCCTCATTAACATAGTATCTGAGCGCCTCACAATTTTATTTATCCTCACAACTCCCTGCTGAGGAAAAGCAGTATTATCCCATTCTGCAGATCCATAGATTCCAAGGCCAGAAGGGACCATTGTGATTATCTAGTCTGACCTTCAAATAATTCCTAGTGCATCTCTTTCAGAAAAACAACCCATCTTGATTTAAAAATTGCCAGTGATGAAGAATCCACCACAACCCTGGTAAACTGGTGCAGTGGCCTATTAATCTCATTGTTAAAACAAACAAACAAACAAGGTTTATTTCTAGTTTGAATTTGTCAAGCTTCAACTTCCAGTTATTAGATCATGTTATACCTTTCTCTGCTAGATAGAAGAGCCTGTTATCAAATATTTGTTTCCTGCATAGTTTTCATAAACTGTGATCAAGTCACCCCTTAAACTTCTCTTTGTTAAGCCAAATTGAGCTCCTTGAGTCTATCATGATAAGGCAGGTTTTTTAATCCTTTAATCATTCTTGTAGCACTTCTTTGAAACCTCTCCAGTTTATCAATGTCCTTCTTGAATTGTGGGCACCAGAACTGGACACAGTATTTGAGCTGTGATCTCACCATGCCAAATACAAAGGTAAAATAACCTCTCTACTCATACTAGAGATTCCCCTGTTTAGGCATCCAAAGGTAGCATTAACTCTTTTGGCCACAGCATCACACTGGGAGCCCACATTCAGCAGCTCTCAAATCATTTTCAGAGTTGTTGAGTCCCAGGATAGACACCCTTGTTGCATAAGTATGTTATACATTCTTAGCTTCTAGATGTATACAATAACAAGTAGCCATATTAAAATGAATATTGTTTGCTTGCACTCAGTTTACCAAGCAATTCAGATCACTCTCTATCAGTGGTCTGTCCTCTTCATTGTTTACCTCTCCCCAGTTTTTGTGTTGTCTGCAAACTTTATCAGTGATGATTTTATGTTTTCTTCCAAGTTAGTGGTAAAAATGTTAAATAGCATGGGGTCAAGAATCAATCCCTGCAGAACCCTCA
The DNA here is from genome assembly GCF_007399415.2 of Gopherus evgoodei. Taxonomy (NCBI): domain Eukaryota; kingdom Metazoa; phylum Chordata; order Testudines; family Testudinidae; genus Gopherus; species Gopherus evgoodei. Next base: position 36,737,439 of record NC_044328.1, on the reverse strand, counting down.
AACAGAGCTAGCATGAATATGTCTACGCGAATATGTCTACAGCTCAGATGTATACATACCTTATGTGATGGAGCAGGGAACCATCTTCTGAGACCCAGACTAGTGCTCTAATCATTGGACCATCCTTCCAGGCAGTGAAATTCCTGCTAGAGAACATAGCTAATAGAATGCATGAAAGGACCAAGAGGTTCTGGATGGGATGGCAGGAGGAGTGAAAAAAGCAGAATTTTGATAATGTTTCTGAAGGCCAAACGTGTGTGAGAACCACTGCTGGTTCAGACAATCAGTCTGTTAACCTATACAGAGAATGTAATAAGAGCATTTAAATCATTACTTGGTAAAGTGTTCCAAGAGCATTCCATTATGAAAGGTGTTATAAAAACCAAATACTCTTCTCTACTGTGCTGTTATCAGATCTATACAAAAATGTGACTTTTATAGAAAAGTAGAGAATTTAAATTATTTGACTACATTCTGGACTGCCATATCCTGATTTTTACACACATTCAATATTTGATTGATCATAGCATTAAAAAAAGTGTCATCCCTGGGAATATACCAACTATTTTCAGGTAGAGAGTAAGCATATAAAAATCGAACAGAAGAGCTTTAGTAGTTATGGAACAAATATAGAATACAAATGCAAAATATGTGGTCACTTAAAAAAAATACGATTTTGTAACTAAAATGCCATATTCTAACTCCTGGCTACAATTATCAACTCAAAAAAGCATGTAATGGATAGTTTAAAGATACTGTCTCAAATAAGGTAACATCCTGTTAATAAAGAGATATGATGATTATATTACTAAATGCTTCTCTGGATCAAAGCTCACTGTTGTAATGATTATTGTTTTGTCTGTAATGTTTACATGGCAAGGATTTGTCAACCTGTTAATACTCCCTAAATAAATAAATAGCATAAATACAAACAAAAAACAAAGAAGAGCATTGTGTATTTCACAATCTTGATAGCTCGCTGCTCTGCATGTCTAAACCTGGCTGAGAATGTCTGTCAACCAAACTACAGGACACACCCCCATTTTTACAAGTGTATCATTATGCATGACATCTCCTCTATTTACACATGTTGATATAATGGAAATTAGGTGGTCAGGTTGTGTCAATGCGAAGAATTGGTTGGTTTGTACTGAACATTAGTGACATTAGCTTAGTCACAACCAGCTTTATCATGGCAAATATTAAAACTTTGGAAGTTAAAAGTAAGATTGACTGAAATTAATAGTGTTCTGTCTGCAAGAAAAAAAAGCTATACTGTGTGTGTGTACATATATATCCTATCAAATATCAGATATTTAAATGATTTTTTGTATAAAAATGTGCAATGTTTATTGCTTATCAAAGAACACATTCACTAAAATTGTAAAAAAAAAAAAAAAAAAAAAAAGAGGGAATTAGGTTAAGTGAGAAACTCTTCCTGCATATTCAAAGAAATAAAAAACAAAGTTATCGCACGTCAAGGACACTGCCTGAAATCAGCCACCAGGAAGTGCTCTAGATTGGCTCTAATGCTATTTGTCTTGAATTGCGCAGGGCAGCTCATGGATTTTGCAGATGAAATAAACATATCTCAGATAATTAACATTAGCAACTCTTCAAGCAGTAAGAGTGATGGCTCAAATCCCCTATTTCTCAGAATCGATTAGGACTGCATGAAAAGAATGAAAATGTGTACAGCACTGGACAGAAAAAATGTCCCATATAGTAACTGCTGGTCTCCAGGTGTGCTGTGTGGCATCCACAGTCCACTGTAGGGTGTTTCTTAAAGGTGGTGGGACTTCAGATTACTTGAAGACAGACTGCAGCACCTATTTGCCAAAACTGAAATCCTCCTGGGATATTGAGTGATATTGTAGTGTCTGGAAAGAGTATATACAGAAACCACGCTGCCACTTTGCAAATGTCCCAACTGATACATTGCTCAAGAAGGTTGATGAAGCGCAATAAGCCCAAGTGGAATAAGCTCATATTGTCAGAGAAAGAGAAACCTTTGATAGATTACAACAGAGCTTGATACAGTCAGAAATCCAGTGTGGCATATTCTGGGCTGTAATCAGCTGCCCTTTAATCCTTTCAGCAAAGGCTGTAAAAAGGCTAGGAGATGATCTGAAAGACTTCACATTCCACGTGAATGGATAAGGCCTTCCAAATATCCAAACTACGCTGCTTCTCTTTAGCTTTTTAAGAATGTAGTTTCAGAAAGAATACCAGAAGATGAATAGTTTGACTGACGTGGAATACAGACAGGTACAACCTTCAGCATGAATTTAGGGTGCAGTGTCAGGGAGACCTTGTCTTTGTGAAACTCTGTGAAGCGGAGGTCAGTTAGTAGTGCCTGGAGCTTCAACACCCTTCTCACAGAAGTAACTGCTACCAAAATGCTGTTTTCATTGACTGCTGTGACAAGGAAGTTGGTGCTAACGGTTCAAAGGGAGAATCCATCAGATGGGACAAAACCAAATTCAAGTTCTATGAAGGTACTAGATAAGAGACAGGATACGTGTGAGTGAAGCTCTTTAAGAAAGCGTAGATACAAAAGACAGAAAAGTGGCGGATGTATCGTGGAGATGGATGCTAAATTGATCCTCACAGAACTGATGGAGAGGTCGGAGGATTTCATCAACAGCACGAGGTCTGATATAGATCTAATTTCTGTGCTGCTAGGTGACAGGTGGTAAAAGTTAGCCCAGGTTGACAATCTTTTTCATTTTCTTGTGTAAGCAAAGTCAGGATGAGTTCTACCCTGACATCTGGTGGTGAATTATGGGAAGGGTGGAAAGAATTTCAGGAAGTGTGAAATCTCAGATATTTGCATGGGCACGCCCAGCATAGCCCAAGGCAGCCTGGGATGGTTATTTTGACAGCTCTGGGATCCTCAATTTCTTTGTTATTGGGGCAGGATAAATAAAGTGTTGGCACCTGATTATGTGAATGAGGAACTACGAGACGGCTTTATGACAGAGATATCTCAATATAAATTAAGTGACACTTGCTAGACGAGGGACATGGGTTCCAAAACCCAGTGAATTGAGAGAGGCTGGGGAGTGGTGTGTGTGTACCTGATGGTATGGGCCCCTTTTGAGGGCCTGGAACACCAATTGCACATCCTCCTCTCTCCACTGTAAAAGAGAGGAGCTAATTTTGATTCCATTACGAGTCCACCTAGAGACTGCTGAGCTGAATTCATGTTGGGCCAATGGTGCACCAGCACCAAGGCTCCCCTACTAAGTGCTGTGTTAACTAGTGGGGGAGACTGAAGACCTATCGTTAAGCAGCTGGCAGAGTGGAGCAGTTTGCAGCACGTTGGAGCAGCCCATGGAACAGTGAGCAGAGTGAAGCGGTTTGCAGGGACGGCTGGAGGAGCGGTGGAGCTGGTTGTGGTGAAGGCTGCAGCAGAACTCCAAGGAGAGGTGGAGCAGTTAGCCCTGGCCCATGTAAGGTGCCCCTTAACACCTTGTGTGGACTCCCCCCACCCATTTCCACCCAGGCTGGTGGGGGGTAAAACTCTGCAGATAAACTTTTGAATTCTGAGTGGCACTGACCAGAGACTTTTGGGTTGTTGGACTTTGGGGTGATTGGGCTTAAGACCCTGAGGGGGAAAGGACATTGCCAAAAGTACTTGGAGGTGGGTTTTTGCTTATGGTTTGTGTTATAATCCTGTTGGTGGTGTTTCTCCAATGGGATGCTGCATTGTTTCCTTCCTTTATCAAAAGGATTTTGCTACACTCAGACTCCGTGCTTGCGAGAGGGCAAGTATTGCCTCCTAGAGGCACCCAGGGGGGTGTGGTATGTAAGTGTCCCAGGTCACTGGGTGGGGGCTCGAGCCGGTTATGCATTGTGTTATTGAAACGGAACCCCTGGATACTGAACCTGGCCCTTGTTGCTGCCAACTCAGAGGGGCAGAAGGGTTACACTTGCATAAGGGAGCCATTCTTCTGCACATCAAAATGGCTTAGATATCTGGGGAGCAAACTCTTTCCTCACTGCTCTCTCCGAGTTAGTCCATGACATGAGGTACACTGATTGTAAGTTGGAGTGCAGTAAAATGCCTTGGTTCTGAGACAGAAGGTCCTTGACCAGGTCCACTCCTATGCGAGGTCAAACTGAGCTGATGTAGGTCTGTGTATCAGTACTGGGCCAGACTGGTGCTATGAAAAATATAATTGCTGAGTCTCTTTTTAGCTTCCTGATCAACCTCAGAATTAGAGGAATGGGAGGAAACACACATATCAGAAGACTCAACCAAGGAAGCAGGAAAGCATCTGGGTTACAGAACCCAGGCTGCAGCCTGCTCTGGAGCAGAATTTCTTGCATTTTTGGTTCAGGCTGGTCACAAAGTGGTCTATTACTGGGTTACCCCAGTGATGAAGGTTCTGGTACAGAATGTCTTTGTTTATGGATCACTCATGATGGTCTATAAAGCTCCTGTTGGGACAATCTGCAATAGTATTCCTCACTCCTGGGAGGTGAAAGGCCTTTATTGTTCTTTATGCCAAAATTCCACAGGTGAATCACTTCTTGGTATAACTGATTGGACTTCACACACCACTGTTTGTTTAGATAAAACAAAACAGTGGCGCTGTTGGTGAGTGCTTGGAACCCCCTGGTTCTTGATGGTGGAAATGAACATCATGCATGCTCTGTGAATGGCTTGAAGCTCTAATATATTTATATGGATCAAAACTTCAGAGATTTACGAAGTGCCTGAGCCTAAGTTGATCCAGATGGGCTCCCCAACCTTTGGTAGATGCATCTGTTACCAGGGTTACAGTTGTTTCTGGTGGCAGAAGGGGAACACCTCTGTATACTTTTGGCATATTCAGTCACCAATTCAGGGGCGGAGGGTTCAAGAGGGAATAAAGTAAGAATGGAGAAGGCTAATGGGATCAGGCAAAAGCATTGGGGGGATGGGGATGGGAAGGAGTGTGGAACATTCAGAAGTAGGAGCAGAATGTTCACTCGTCCAGGCCCCCCGATTCAAGACTCAACCCCAGACCCCCTACCTTTCCCCTTAGCTGCCTTAGGTTCTCCCATTCCTTCCTTCCAAACAAGCCCCATGCTCCCTCCCACCCTCTCAAGTTGTACCATATTCCTTCAAATACCCGGGTCCCCATTAGTTTCCCCAGTCATCTTCCCACTTTTTGTGCTGCAAAAAGATAGATTTCTGCCTCCCACCACACCTGTCCCACGGCTCTGGACCTCCTGAGCGGAAAATCTGTGACTTTCTCAGTGGGAAGGAATGGCTTATGGAACTCCACAAAAACAAACATGCTGGCAAACAATAACACTTGTGGGTGCCATTATTTGGCTGAGGTATTCGACTAAAGTCAGAAGATAAATTTTTTCCTTTAATCTTTTGTGTCTGCTGTAACAACACGGCTACATCTTTTTTCATGCACTGCTCAGGAAATCTAGGGGGACAGGAAGAGGAGTTAGTAATAATGGAGAAGCTCATGTTTAGTGTATGGTTGGTTACTGATATATCTTCATCTGAGAGACGTAACAGTCTCTTTTGCCAACCCAATACTTCCATAAAAAGCAGGATCTTAGTGAAATGAGTTGTTGCTTTGTGGAAGATCCTGTCTAAAACTAAAGGAACTAAATTCATAAATGATAACTGGTCCCTTCCCAACCCTCCGATCAGAGGAATGCAAAGACCATTGGGTCCTCTGCCAAATGCAGCTCAGCCTCACCTGGTGATCAGTACCCCAATGTGTGGTTGAAGGGATGGTCTTTGTGATGGTCACATAGTTGATGGTAATTTGGTATGGCAGCATTCAGAATAAAGGAATTTTCTTTTAGGAGGCTGCTTGTCTTGGCTCTGTATGTTAATCAAAACTAGCCTATTAATTTCTTATATCACTAGTGGTTGTTTATACTCTCCCATGGGTTTGGTCAGATTCAGGCTGTTGTGGGAATGACACACTTTCATCAGTTCTGTCACACCCCCTGCATGCCTGGTTGGATGTCACATATTCTATGCTAGATGTAGGTTGTTAGTCACTGTGGCATCTGGGCACCTTTTTCTAGTGCAACGCGACTATACTGTTTGTTCTCTCATCCTCTCCCTTGAGAGAGAAGCATGTAAAGTGCAGTGTCTTGTTTTGGTAAGTTTGTTTGATTCTTTGGTTGTTTTTCAGGACCTCTTGTACATACATGTTTGTGTTTATACTAGAGAAGGCAAGTTCAATGAAATGGACCTTTCACTGAAAGTGGAAAGTGGTGAGATTTGGAATCCTTAGTTCCTAGGGGAGTTCAATGCGCTGTCTCATACCATTCCACATAGACAAGCTTTACTCTTATTGTTGTTGACCACAGTCTTCATCCTGGAACTTTAAAAAGTCTTTTAGGTATCCTGCACTCTGACCACAGAGTGCTTTAAAGATAAAGACAGAGACCTTGAACTTTATTCAAAATTCTGTGGGAAACCTGTGTCAAGAGCAGAGAACAGGTGTGATCTGCTCACAGTAGCCTGTGTCGCTGACGAGATGTGATGCAGCATTTTGTACTAGTGGAGTTTAAGTGTTGAAAGTTTCAAGCCAGGTGTACTGCATTTCTGTAGTCCAGCTGAGAGGTGACAAAGGCATAAATGACTGAGGCTAGGTCTGCATTCACCAGGATGGGACAAAGTTTCCTAGCTAACCAGAGATAGTAGAAAACATTACTTGCTTCTGTTGCAAAGTGAGAGCTCTGTGTCAGTGCAGAATCCAAGACTACTGCTAAACTACTGACTGAATTGACCAATTATGGATGTGAACCTTCAGTCACCGCACTGTGGCTGCAAATTCAGATACTTTCTTCTGCCAAGCTGCATTTCCTCTCTTTGCTCAGGTTCAGATTCAGCTGGCTGTTCTTCATCCATGATCTGATCTTATCCACCTTTTATTTTTCAAAATTACAAGTTAAATACAACTATATAGAGCTGTGATGTACTTTTCTGGTTCAGAATGATTCCTGTGCATCCGCAACAGATGCTCTGCATGGCAGTAGTGGGTGAAGTAATCTCTAAGGGCAAAGATGTTACACTTTGGAATCCTTCCAAAGGGAAGATGTTTTTTAAGACATGGCAATGCATTCTAGTTTGATGTAGGCCCTTCATAAAAATCAAATTATACCACAAAATATTTCAGAAAGTCAGTTGAAACCTAGTGAGAAAAAGACAGCAAGGTTTGTAGACAGAAACTGGTTCAGTTGTTCAGGAAAGATGGTGACTTTTTTTTTGGAAAGTGCTAACTGGACGGGACAGCACACACAAAAGAACAACTCCCAGGAAAACATTGAGAGTTATGAGGAAACACAACTCCAATTATTGGGAAGGGATTGCTGGAGCACTGGCATCCCGAATGGGTGAAATTCTGTGGTGCATGGTTGCGTTAGTGGGAAGGTCTCTCTCTGAGTGGAGGAATAGAAGCTATATATTGTTACATGATTTAGCATTTTGCATTTCTTTGCTTTTGAGGCTTTATGTCAGATGTATTAATGTATGCAACAATCTGAACTGATACAGAATGTAGTGTTCAGTCCCCTCTGTAAGTTAGAAAACTCAATATTAACTGATCTCTTGTTGGAGGCAAATGTAAAGTAACACAGTAACTAAGACGACGCCAACACTAGCCCTTTTGTCAGTGTAACCTACGCCACTCAGGGGTGTGAAAAAAACACACCTCGAGCAACATAACTTACACCGACAGAAGCATCAGTGTGGACAGTACTGTGTCAGTGGGAGAGCTTCTCCTGCCGACATAGCTACCGCCACTCATTGCGGGTGGTTTACTTATATTGACAGGAGTCTCTTCTGTCAGCCTAAAGCAGCTACTCGGGAGATCGTACAACAACACAGCTGCGCCAGTAAAGCTCTGCCACTGCAAGGTCTCTAGTGTAAACATGGCCATAGTGAAAGACATATTAGATCAAATCAGTGGCTCATCTAGACCAGTAACCCATGTGACAGCAGCCGGTAACAGATGCTTAAGACAGAATGTACATGGATTCCAGCAATCAGGGAACAAAGACAAAGGCTATGTCTACACTACAGCTTACATTAGCTTAACTTATGTTGTTGCAGGGTGCGTGTGAATAAATGACATACCCCCCCACCCCACAGTGACATAAGTTACACCAGCACGAGCACTGGTGTAGACAGTGCTGTCGGTGGGAGAAACTTGCAGGGGCTGGAGTATTTAAGAGCTCTGCCATCGACTTAGCTGCACTGGTGCAGCTATGCCACTGTAAACTCTAGACTAGCTGTGCCCCAGGTGAATGTCTCTGGATGCTCTGGGGAGAGCACTAGATCAACCACTGTTACATGCTATATCAACAGTAACAAACTGCACCACTATTTCTCTCTCCCACCCCGCAGTGAGTATGAATAGGAAAGTGTGCAAGTTCCCAAAGCAGTGCCTGAGAAGAGTTTAATTTTTCTTGGAAGGCATTAGATACCATGGTAATGAAAATGATTAAAAAACTTGATCAGTGTAGGAAAAACAGGTCCATGAGGTAGAGGAGAAGGGAAATGGCAACATTCTCAACTTCATGCCCCTTTTCAATATGGGACAGCTCAATTCAGGATAATGGCTGCCACTTTCTGAAGAATACAAGAAAGGAAATAGATCAATGTACTCTATTGCTTCATACAGCTCGTACATCTGCAATAGTGCAAGCTAGCATCTGGCCCTAAAACATACACTTATCTACACAACTTGCACAGATATTTATATGATACATGGAAAGAAGAAAAACCCTGTGATCAAAAATGATGGGTCCCCTAACAATCACTAATGTTTAAGTTTATACTTTTTTAAGCTATTAACTTACAGTTAGATGCTTTTCTGATTTGTTTTTATACATTTGTGGGGCTCCTAGTGAGTAACTGGAATATTCATTTCATCCTTTTCCTATAGTCTAGTGCCTTTAAAAGCTCATTAGATTGAAAGGATTTAATGGCTAAGAAGGATTTATATCTGATATGTATCTTTCATGTCTCACTTTCAGGCCAATCTTCTATTGAAAAACACTATGAGAAATTGGCCTCTGCCTTGCTGTAACAATCCTAGCACATCCAAGTTGTTGGCCATTTCCATATTCATATCATTATTTTCCAGACTTTTAAGGTACAATTTCAAGAAAGCAATTATACCTTTCTTTTGCTCCTGGGACAATAAAAGCAGATAGTACAGAAAACATTGCAAAATAAAAAGAACTGGAAATAAATACATTAATAAAATTCAAAGCAAAGTGCTGCTAGCCAGTCACAACATATATTTTACCAATGTATGAAAATATTAGCTGACCTCTAGACCATCCCAGCACTTTGAAGACTTTCTCAATCAAATATTCAGCTGCCCATATTTTCCAAGAAGCATAATTTTGATCATGTTTAGGCTCATTCTAACATGATAACAGTAAAAGGTTGTTATAAAGAGGAGGGTGATAAATTGTTTTTCTGAGCCACTGAGGACAGGACAAGAAAGTAACTGGTTAAATTGCGGCAAGGGGGAGTTAGCTTAGTCATTACAAAAATGTCCTTATTGTAAGGATAGTTAATATCTGGAATAAATTGCCTAGGGAGGTTGTGGAATCTCTATCATTGGACGTTTTTAAGAACAGGGTATACAAACACCTGTCAGGGATGGTCTAGATAATACTTAATCCTGGCATGAGTGCAGGGAACTGGACTAGATGACCTATCAGGGTCCCTTCCTGTCCTACATTTCCATGATTCCCAGGCAGCTTCAAAATAACTAATACTGAACTTTACAGTTTTCAGCTGCTCCTCCAGAGTTATTGCCTATATAATCAGCCACTTATTTTGCTTGTTTTTAAAGATTGCAGTTTATATTCCAAAACAAAATTTTAAAAGATCTTTAATTAATTTAAAAGATACTCACTGACTGGAACTTCCACTGAAGTCCAAACTCCTCAGTACTCACTCTGTCAATTGCCTTTCATCTGGAGAAGCACATTGATTAGATATCTCTGCATTTACATCAAACTAGTACAGCACACAAGGACTTTGAACCTCCCACCAACTAACTCAGTCAGACAACCAGGCCTATGACTCAGTCACTAACACTCTGACTCAGTCATTAACACTCAGACCTCAAAGAGATTGGTTTGGAATGTAGGTCTTGTTAAAATCCAGCTCCTACAGCAATTACACTCCTAACCACTAGTTACTTTTTATCCCCCACTTATCCATTGCTGAACATAGCCTTATAACTCCTCCTCACACTGTATACATTTTTAAAGAAAAAAATTGTCTTTACTGGAGCTCCCCGTCAGTCCAAACTCCTGCGTCTGCACAGTCAATTGCCTCTCACTCTACCTGGGGCCTCTCAGATTGAGTAGATTTCAGAGTGGTAGCCAAACAACGAGGAGTCCTTGTGGCACCTTAGAGACATAAGCTTTCGTGGGCATAAGCTTTCGTGGGCTAAAACCCACTTCACCAGATGCATAGAGTGGAAAATACAGTAGTGAGGTATATATACACAGGATATGAAAAGATGGGAGTGTAGTAAGATGAGGCTCTGAAACATAAACCCTTGTATTAGAGGCCCAGTATGAGGCCTAAAGCCTGAGCTAAAGTAATGGTCAAGACTTTGCTAACATAAAGCAAAGTTAAGCTCTGAGCCAGAGGCAGGCCCTGCTCACAAAAGCTGGCAAGGAAAGGGCTGATGTTGCATAAACATATACCTACAAGGTATTGGTTACTAGAGAGATAAACATATGGTATCGGAACACTGATACTTGTACATTCCAAACAGATAACAAGCAACAAGCTGACCCATCCTAAAGACAGGGTCAAAAGGGTAATATGATGGAGTTTTGTTCGAACCAACATGTACAAGGTGAGAGGCAGTGCCATACGGCATAGAGGCGTTGTACCTAGCAATGTAGAGCGGTTGCACTTCGATACGTCAGGAGTGGTGTGTAATTTGTTTGTAACCGTGTATAAGAATGTATCCTTGAGTGGACAGCTTTGTCTGGCCTAGGGGGCAGTGGAAAGTCCCGCCACTGACTGAGCCAGTCCATTTCCAGGGAGCACATACGTATTAGCTAGCAGCACCTTGGATATCTAATCCGGTGAGCTAGAGACTGTGTTTCTCTTTGACAATAAACCTGGCCCGGGTGCCTTCGTACCTTACAAGAGTCTGTGGTCTTTGTGGGTTCTCTCAGAGTCTGTTGTGTCAGCTTTCTGTGCAGAGCCAGGGCAGCACACAGAGGGAACACACTCACTCAGCCAACTGATATCAACATTGAATTGAGCACAGCACCACACTGGTAAGGGAGTTGCCTTACCAAGTGGGGGGGCAGTGCTAATGAGACAATTCAATTAAGGTGGAAGTCGGATATTCTCAACAGTAGAACACCAAAGGAGGAAAAATCACTTTCGTAATGGTAATGAGGGTGGCCCATTTCAAACCGTTGACAAGAAGGTGTAATACTACTCAGATTGACTAGTATTATGTTTGTATTTACAATTTACTATTACTATTTCCAGCGGGTTTTGCATCTAGAGCTTGACTATAAGTCATGCTCTTTGAAGACACCCAGTTAATTTCCATTAATAATATATTTGAATTAGTAAGTAATGTTTATTTCTGCAGATTGATCTATTATCTTACTTAAATATATTGTGTCTTTCAGAGACATTTTGCAATACCCAAAGCATTATTAAAGTTCTCTCAAACCAGTGAGGAGCATTCATTGAATTTCAACTTTTAATTAACTGAATGTGTATTTTTTAATTTCTAAATTAATTCTATCAACTGGAATTCAAGGATCACTTTTTTTTTCTTTATGGCCCAAGTTAAGATTATCTAGTAATCAAGTATTCTCTCTAGCACAAAAACAATGTTTTTCAATTTATTCAAAAAGAAGTGTTTCATAAACACCCAGGCTATGAGCCCAGCCCTACAAACACTTCTGGCAGCAAGCAATACGATTTGCTGTTAAGAACTTGGAGGACTGGTTCTTGTTTCTCTCACCTTATTCACACTGTGTGGTATCTTACTCTGTGAGTAGTCCAGTCAATGCCAATAGCACCATCTGTGAAACAAAGGTACTATGCAATGTAAGGGAGATAGAACTGAGCCCTAGAATTTAATTACAGTTTAACTGCTCAAAAGGATCTTGATTTGGTGTCTAGTATTTGCAGGACAGAGGTTCTATGAGAGTTCAAAGATCTTTCAGATTGTGAACAGGTATTGCACGTTCTGTATGTATTTTAAAAATACTGTATGTATTTTGTATGTATGTAATACTATTTATGTACTTTGAAAGCAGTTATATCCCAGCCTAGGGCCAGGTTTTCAAAAGTGCTCCGCTTCCAGTTTTTTTGTCTAAATGAAGTTACTGGATTTGAAAACCCTCAAGCACCTAAGCAGCCCCCACTGTACTAAATTTTTCTTTTTAGATACCATGCACACAGGATTTCTACTTGCCTACACAGGGCTCTGAGATAGGAGGGCAATGTCCCAGGGCATTTGGCCTCAAAGTGTTACGGCTTATAGGCCAGGAGTGATTCAGAGGCACCTGGCTTTACACATGCTGTCAGTGTGCCAAAATAAGGATGCAATGTATTTATGCACTTGTGCCAGACCCCTCTACCCAGGCACGATGTGCTAAGCTGCTTGATCCCATAAGATCAATATCCATTCCATCAGAAACCTGCCTTCATTTTAAGGGCTGCCTTTTTGTCTTGCTGCCACACTTCATGCTTGGTGCTGCCATAAGGAGGCAGAGACGCTAAGGTACTGAAGCACCTCTCCTCTGCAAGTGTCAATGATTCCAGTGATGCACTGAAACAGACACATTGGACTGTCTCTTTGGTTAGGTATGAGATCAGAAACACTGTACCAAACAGCTTCTACTGCCTAGAGCAAGTGTGCACTGGTGCACATCTCCCTATGGCATCAACCTCACTGCACTTCTAGATCCCTGCTCTTCTTGTCTCAAACACTTTTCTGATTCTGACCTCAAAGGCTTTTCCTGGCAGGCCGGAAATATAGCATCCAGCCTTTAGAGCCTCCCACTACTGAGGGGAACATGCCTCAACAAAACTAGAGAAAATAATTTACATTATTCAATAGCTGCAGGCCAGAGGTCCTCTAAAACACCACAGGAATTATGTGACTTACTAAGAAAAAGAGAAACAAGAGGAAATATTAATTTCACCTACACAATCCTTCCCGGAACAAGTCATCCAGAGACAGAGCAACAACCCAGTTTCAAGAGAGACTGGGAGGACAATCTGTATCTGAAGCCAGTTGAAAAATAGTCTAATTGGAATGATTGACGAGAGACCACTAAAGGATCCAGCAGAACTGTCAAAAGTAAATACAGTCTCCCAAGAAAAGAGATGGAGCAGCATCAGACAAAGCTTCTGCGGGGAAGCAACTATGCTAACTGGTCATAAAGGGTCTGAGGAGGTCTAAAGGAGATTGAGGGCATGGCAGTTCCAAAGGGATGAAAATTTTAAGTCTTGGAATACGAGACCCCAGACTGAAACAGACTCCTGTGCATGTGTTTTTTCTAAATGGTCGTGAGCAGCTCTTTGTAACTTCTTTAGAAATAGGATGGTAGAACCAAAGAAAATATACCATATCTGAACAATTTCAGAGACACAAGGACAAGTTCTCCTTGATTATGGGGACTGAGTTATGTCTTATGGTGGTTATTCTCTAATTATTATATCAAACGCCAAATGTTCAGCCACTGCACAGTGGTTTATGATCCCTGCAGGTTAAATTTTAACTTGCCCTATCTCTCAGAACTCATACACCACCTGGTCCTAGTGTCCTGTTGCTAGTTAATGTATCAATTTGTTACAGTATTTCCTTTCTTGAAGCATTAGTTTGTTAGTTTCCTTCTTTATTTCCAGTAACTAAATAGGTATCTTTCCAACATTCTGTGTGAGGGATATTGATGTAAAGAAATCATGTAGCTTCGCCTTTATCCTTCTTAATTGCCCCCTTTACTGGTGGGTGGTCCAGTTTTGTCTCATCTTGAATTTTATTTTCCATGTTTCCAAACGGTATCCACTGGACAAGAGTAATTCCAGTTACCCAACAGTTATTTGCTGCCAACGACAACAGAAAGTATTAATCAAGACAGGTTTCTTTGATTTAATGAAAACTCACTGTGCTAATCAAAACATCGTTAGCAAAATTCATGCAGTAAGTCAGATACTTTAATGCAGAATTGAGCAGATTCAATTTAATGTAATGCTCATATATGCATAGAAATGCCAATGATCTTTCATGTGTGATCATGAAAAATCTAGATAATCTAGTCACTTACCCCTGAGAATCTTTCCCAAGCATTATCAACATCTAAGTTTTGTTAATTTTTACATCAACTTTTTAGCCCTGTAGTTGCAAATGTTATGATCTGGGCTATATTTTATTGAAACCCATTAGGTGTGAACACACTCTTCATTTAAAATAGCTGAAAGAGACTGGGGTCCCACCTAAAACAAGGCATGATGGAGACTGTCCAGAAACTGACAGCATATGAAAACTTTTAAGAATTGATAACTCACCATCTCGTAACTGCTGTTTAAGATGAGTTGTGTATGTCCATTACACTGCAGGTGTATGTGTATCTCATGCACTGAAGCCAGAGAGTATCCCCTAGTGGTACCCATAGGCATGGGTCCATTTACTCTCTGGCTTCCTCGTGCTACAAATGAAGTGTGTAAAGAGCAGAGCCACACTGATCATCCTTCAGTTCCTTTACACTGGGATACCAATGATAGACTCCAAGGTGTTGGGGAAGGAGGATGTGCCATGTAATGCACATATGAAAAACATCTCAAAGAACAAACTGTTATGAGAAGCAGAATAGCCATTTCTTCTTCTGGTGCTTGCATATCCCATTACACTGTATATGACTACCAGGACAATCCAGGGCCAGGCAGAGAATAAGAGCATGCAACGCACTCCCAAAAAACAAGCAAGTGAATCAACTGGTTGTATACAATGTTATTGGGTATAAATGTGTGTCAGATAAGGTCTTTTATAAAAGCTAGTAATGTTTTGAACTTAATTGTCATTCCAAGATGAATTATCCATTTATATACATTTAGAAAACTGTAATTGTAACTAGGGTGTGCAACAGCATCATCTCACGGGAGTGTGGGGAAGCAATCAGGCAGGGAGGGGCACCTCCCAGGCTAGTTGCTTACATTAAACTAACTCCAAACATCTAACATTGTACAACCCAAGGAAAGAGAATGGTGGACCATTAAATTAATGGAAAGACAAAGAAACTGAAACGAAGGGCATGCTTTTCCAAAACTGTGGTTATGTCTAAAATAGCATTTATGTGAGCAAAACTTTTGTCATACAGATGAAACACACCCCTGAGCAAGATAAGTTTTGCCAGCGTAAGCACCTGTGTGCAAAGTACTATTCATGCAAAGTGCTATGTCAGCAGGAGATGCTCTCTACTGCCGCTCCTTGAACAGATTTTATTATGTCAATAGGAGAGCTGCTCTCCCGTTGGCATAACATGATGACATGAGTGCTCTTACAGCTGCACAGTTGGATAGGTACACCTGTGCCTCTGTAAGCTTGTAAGTATAGACATGGCTTAAGGAAGGAAGGAAGGAGTTTCCCCCACTTTGTGTAACCATGAATTACTACAGTCTGAGAAAAAGAAAATAAAAACACTGCAAACCCTGTTAATAGGGAAGGGGAGACTTGGGACCAGAAGGGCTATTGGGGTCACCCTGCAAGAAGTAAATAGGTGGGTGGAAGCCAGAGAGACCTTTATGCTTGTAGGCTGGTTACTAGTGTCAGGGCTTTGAACCATGGCAGCATAGACACACCGAATGTCACAAGGTAAGAGGTGACAGAACCCCTTACTGCTGTGGGTGATTCCCAAAATGTCTCCATTACTAAGCCATTATCAATAGACATGGGACTAGGCATCTGATCAGAAGATGGACTCTTTTTTCCCCTTACATTTGTGTCTTTTCTTGATGCACTTGTAATTGCATATTGTCTAACAAATCTGTGGACTGAGACCCTAGTCACCACTGTACAGATGGCAACAATAGGAACATTTCCCACAAAAGGAAACGAGGATGGATAAGCGCACTCTTGTTGAATGCAGATAGCTTCTCAGGAAATTTGATATCTTTGGCAGCATAGGTGTGACAATGCACCTTGCAATCCATTTAGAGTTGTCATGCTGCAATAGAAAGGATGTCTCATTTGCTCTGCATACAATATGAAGAGCTGGTAAGAAACCCAAAAGGATTTTGTTCTGTCCAGGTAAAAGGCTCATCCTTGTGAGCATGTGACTTTGGAAGAGACTGATAAGTATATAGACTGATTGAGGTAGAAATCAGATACCACCTTGGAAAGGTGCACTTTTTTCTCATAGATTATAGCATCTGGGGGATCTGTTACCAGCATGTACAGTTCCCCACTACTCTAGCAGAGGTGATGGCCTCAGGCAGCCACTTTTGCTGAGAGGTGTAATAATGCAGCCGGAGGCTAAGGGTACAAATGCAGGACTCATAAGAGATGACAACAATAAATAAAGGAGGAGTTGGATTCCTGATAAGGGGAAGTCCCACACGTTGTCCTGGCACATGCACCAATTCAGAGATCACAATATTCTGTCTGGGATGCATGCACCAATTCAGAGATGACGATATTCTGTCTGAGATGCATACTAACTTGTCCAGATGGTGAACCTCAGAGTGGTAGATTGACTTGAGCCACGCCTGAATCCCCCAGATGTGCAGCCCGGCAAGAGGGTCCTGTGTGTACAAGCAGTCATGTCATCTAGGAGCTAGAAGCAATTTCTCAATATGGATCATGGTTGATCCTTGTACAACACATGGAGGTCTGT
Organism: Gopherus evgoodei; assembly: GCF_007399415.2. Lineage (NCBI taxonomy): Eukaryota > Metazoa > Chordata > Testudines > Testudinidae > Gopherus > Gopherus evgoodei. Next base: position 36,720,552 of record NC_044328.1, on the reverse strand, counting down.
CAGACCTATTACCAGACCTTTAAATATTACTACTATTCCATAGCATTAATGCACTGACTGGTAAAATGTGAACACTGGCTGGCTGTGAATGCTGTTTCCATAAAGTCCAATTCTGAGTCCATTCAATAAAACACAGAAAAGTAAAGACAAGGCTCTAGAGTGTAAACCTACCATTAAATTTAAGACATATTGAAAAGCTAATAGAAAATACATTTTTTTAAAAGTCTCTTTATTTTCCTTCACCATTATTGTTTTACAATACAAATATCACCTTGTGAATACACAATAACCCTATAGAAGATAACTCTGCTTCACATAAAATACAGAATGGATATCTTCTTCATTCTTAAAAATCTATTTTGTTCTGCACATTGGCAAGGATATCATAGAATACTTCCCCAAACATACAGTATGTATGGTAGGAATGAAACTTAGAGGTACATGCAGCTTCTGCACAAATATATTTTAAAGAAATAGATTATTTTTGTTGTTTTTCAACAACATTTTCATTAAAGGATGGAGAAACTATTCAATTTGAAGTCAGTTATCATCTGTAAAACTCCTGAAAAAGTGAATCCATGGCTGTTGTCTTGACAGTTAAAATCCAGTTACGGAATAGATAATAAAATCAATTTAAATCTTGCATTTTACTAAGATCTGCCCACAATGTGTGAACAAGATCTGAGCCTTTGATTTGTTTTTTCCCTACTAATAGCAATTTCAACACTTTAAGTAAATTTCCAGTTTAATTTAGTTATAAATGTAAAATTTATTAATGTATACAGTACATATATTTGTGTTTTCATGAAATATTTTATTTTAAATAAGAACATCTAAGACTGCCTACTGACCATACAATCAAGACAAGAAAGGCACTAGAAACATAGACAGATCTCTCTCTTCCAAGAAGCATTTTTTATTTTAACTCTCTTTTCTCTGACATGTAAAAATCTTTTTAAATTTCATTTTCATACATATTTTGAAAAATAAAGTTAGGAAATACTTAGAAAATCACTTTACAACAGAATACTATATTTTTTGCACGTTTTGACACTGTCACTGCAGATTTTACAAAATCAAAAGTTACTAAACCTTTCTGTCTTTTATCATTTTATTTGTAACATTGGTGTAACAGGTAGAAAGAGTTTTAATTTTTCCCCCGTCAGGTATTTAGAAACCTTCATATAGACATTTGCTAGAAAATGGCTTACAGCCCAATCTTTGGGGCAAGAGATATGAAAAGTATGTTTTCCCAAGAAAATAATACGTTTTATTCCCAGATGTGACTGGAAAGACCGGAACATATGATATAAAAGTTTTCATTTATGCTGTCGCATCATATACAATGGAACATGGTGATGAGTAATATAATTCCCAAATCTATTAACAAGAAATGTATACAGTGCATGATAAGTTAAATTTTCTTTATTGTTGTCCAACGCAGATCCTTTGGAGAGAAAAAAAGATCACAGTGCTTTCCAGGTAACTGAATTGGTTAAGTCAAGGAAATGGTTAAAAGATTACGGAGGAGTTCACTTTTTTATGGCATCTTCTCTCATGGAGTTCTGAGCACTTTGGACAGTTCCTTTCCCCCTACTTTTAACAGCTGTTATGTGTCATTCACCAATTTTCTGTATTTAGCTTGTCTACCGAGATGTAGCATCGGCCAGGGGAAGGGCCAATGGTAAGAGCGAGGTACAATTCCTTGAACATTCTTTTCAAAGTACTGGAAGGGCCTGTACCACCACACCCGTGCAAGGAGGTTAGTTTGGGAAGCTTCTTTTAGCACCTGCACAAAGATAATTAGGAACAAATAATTACAAACAAGCACAGCAATTTCGTTACTTTAATGAGCACTGTCTGCCACCATCTTCTGCAATTCTCCACAAATTTACTGTTTCAATTTACATAGTACCTGCCTTCTATCTCTACATTTACATTAACAATATGAACACATATCAAAACCAACCTACCTTGACAAAACTTCAGCTGGATAAAAATAATTATTTTTCACGTGCATCCTATCCACTGCCCCCAAAAAACTCTCCTTCCTTCCTCCCATGAAAGTCTGAACAAACAGAACACGTCCTAACAGTCAAACTGCAGCTCTATTCGCCAAGTGAATAAGCAAGTTATGGATTTGGGAGCCCTATGAGAATTCTCTGTCCTCTAGGGGTTGTTGGTTACATAGGAACAGCAAGTCGCAACTGTCAAGGAGTTGTCCTAGGTGAGAAAATTTTTATAGACAGCTGGAAGATCCAAACTATAAAGAACTTTCCAGATTAAAAGAAACATCTGTAACAGTACCATGTATAAAGCAAGCAAGTTTTATGGAGCACAGGCATGCTTCTTGAGTGAAACATGAGTAAATAATTTGGTGTTCAAGCAATGTAGTAGATAAAGTTTCTGCGTGGTTAATCCTTAGCTTTTCAGCAACCCAGTCTGGCGGTTATTGAAGCATGAATGACTCTGGAGAGATTCATACCTGAAGGGGAAAAAAGTTACAAACTGGCAAAAAACACACTTGGCTTCTGGAATCATCTGGGAATCAACACAATCTAGGGTTGCCAACTTCAGGGCATGTCTACACTGCCCCACAGTTTGGACTAATGAGTGGTATCAGTGCTCCCCTGATAGAATCTGTGGGAACAAAATTAAAGGTCCTGAGATAATGCTAATGTTGCATCAGTGAGAACTCGGGACCTTTACATTTGTGACTAAGGCATTCACATGGGGGAGTTAACAGTGCAGTACTTTGGTGTGTGCTGCTAATCACATCACTCCTCAGGCTGAACTGTGGGGCAGTGTAGACATGTCTTCAGTAACAAAAGAAAGACACACCCCAATACAGTTAAAGGGGCTAACAAACGTTGCCATAACCTCTTTTTGCTTTCCCTAATCCTCAAACACCTCTTGACTCTTGTCTTGGGTCAACTTAAGCCAGCTATAGTTCAACCAGGTCAACTTTTGGACAGACACTGAGGCAGCAACCATGTTGTATGGGCAAGCACCATATTAGCCCAAAGCAGGAAACGTAAGCAAGTGGCCCATACAACAACGTTTAATTTTCATTTTATCTCTAGGCTCAATAGGCAAGATAGACCCATTCCAGTGAATCCAGGTTAGAAATGGGAGAACTTTATCTACAGCAGATGCAGCCAGCACAGCTGTGCTAATTTCCAAATTGCATATGGGCTAATGCTGAACCATATACCAGACACGAGAAAATAATGATGATATACTGTAAAATAAATAAATAAATACACTGCTACCTCAATATAACAAATTTGGATATAATGTGGTAAAGCAGTGCTTGAGGGGACTGGGCTGCACACTCCAGTGGATCAAAGCAAGTTCAATACCACACAGTTTCACCTATAACGTGGTAAGATTTTTGGGCCCCCAAGGACAGTGTTCTATCGAGGTAGAGGTGTATATGGAGATATACCTATCTCATAGAACTAGAAAGGACCCTGAAAGGTCATCAAGTCCAGCCCCCTGCCTTCACTAGCAGAACCAAGTACTGATTTTGCCCCAGATCCTTAGGTGACCCCTCAGGAACTGAACTCACAACCCTGGGTTTAGCAGCCCAATGCTCAAACCATTGAGCTATCCCTCCCCCTAAGTCTCAGTAATACAGTAAAAATAGAGGTATAATCCATGATTATGGATGACAATAATCATATTACCAATTTACCTGGTGTTATATAGAATTAACTGTAACGTAGATCTGTTGTATTGTGCCTCTGGGATAAGATTCCTGACCAGGGTGGGAGCAGTCCATGTGCCGTTAGGGTGGCACATGCGTTTCCGTGGTGGCGGTAATTTGGCAGCAGCTTCTATGTTCAGCTGTCTGCGGCAGTGCACCTTCTGTCTTCCGGCTGATAACAGAAACTGCCGCCGAATTGCTGCCACCACGGAACAGGCAGTGGCAATTCGGCGGCAGCTTCTATGTTCAGCTGTCCGCGGCAGCACAGCTTCTGTCTTCTGGCTGAAGACAAAAGCTGCTGCCGAATTGCCGCCGCTGCGGAAATAAGCGTGCCATCCTAATGGCACACAGACTGCCTCCACCGTCCGCGGCGGCAATTCGGCACGCTGCTTGGGGTGGCAAAAACAGTAGAGCCGGCCCTATTCCTGACAAGACTACAGAACTAATATCACACACCCGGTCTACACCATAGAGATTATCTCTTCCTGTCTAGTGTTCTCCTACTCTTCATGAAAAGGACTGAAGGACCCAAGTCCTCTGAAGTCAATCCTGGGCCTCCATATTACCAAACTGTACAGCACTGCTATTCAATCAACCTGAAATGGCTAATGAAGTATCATATTTGCTGCAGCTGGATGCTGAGCAAGAACTCTCAAGACAAAGTGAAAAGGACATTTAGAGAATGATATATTCCTCAGCTCAATGTAAACTCAATAGTCCACAACCATCGCTACTATATCAGTCTTCCACCACAAAAGAACCACTCTGTCAGGGCCATGCCAGTTGGTATCGTCACACACAGGATTTAATGGATTACCTTTAGTCTATTCCCAAGCACACTTAATGATTCCCAGAACCAATATATGCAGATTATATCATCACTGTGAAAACTGGAGGCCAGGATAACCAATGTTTTTCTGTGAAACAAAGAAAAGCATTTCCCATAACAAGACTTTTGTGGTGTAATTTCCACCACTGCGATTTAAGTTAGGTTTACTGCTCCCAGAAAAATGAATCAATGCATTTTGCAATTGTAAACTACTGAAGTGAAACCTATCAGTACCAGGTTTGTACTACAATCTAAAAAGTATTGTAATGCCTTAAGATTGCATTACTTTTTATATTATCAACTTAAAACAATTTTGCTGCTGGCATTAATTGTCAAGACCATATACTGCCATCTTTTCACGTCATAAACCAAGATCTAGCAGCTTTCTTTTCAAACTATATATATTTCCCCCTAGTTAGAAGCTTTGGGTATATACTAGAAATGATGGAACATTGATGATTCACAGAACATTCATACTTCAGCACTGTGTGTAGGCCCTGAATAAGCATGCGCTCAAGTGCTATTGTGAACTGGAGCCATAGCAGGCATATAAGGAGAGAATGTGTTAAAAGGATACATAATCAGGATCTCAATATTCCACATATAATACTTTTACACTGATCCATTCTCTTAGATCAAAAGAGACTCCATTCCTATCTTAGATTTTATGAGGATCAGCAAATAGTTTTGAGTAAAAATAGGCACTAAATTTTTGCCCAAGTCTGAAGTCAGTCAATGGCTTTTCCATTTAAACCAGGACTCTACATTACTGAACCTTGGCAGACTAAATTTAAAATAAGTCAGTCAGTATTGCTATCGGTTTAACTCTACAAGACTCACTATCTCCTGTCTGGCTCACACATGAAGAATGAGGGCAGCCTGGCTTCTGTCCCATTATTTTCAATGGGAAAAGGGCAGCCATCTTTACTAGGTGCAACTTCAAGTCCACCTGCAGACGCTTTAAGACAAAGGCTCTTTTTACTCAGACCAGCCTGGCTTCAGTCCCATCAAAAGTAATGGTGACAGACATTTTTAAAATGGCTAAAAGTGCATAAGCAGGCTACAGAACATCTAGAGATCAAGAAAAGCTTTGCCCCTCTACAACCCCCATTAAATTATGGGTTGTGCTAATACCATAAGAGTGAACAATTTTGCTTTCTTCACATTGTCCAAAACTCAAAACCACACATCCTTCAAAAGTGAAAATTAAGTAAAAAATGAAGGCAGACTGCTTGTTTGGGGGCAGGCTTTCCTACATTTTTGGTAATCAAGATAAGAGTGATGGAGCCCCACTGGCACGGAAGAATAAACCTGTCATGCGTCTCTGCCATCACTAGAAGTTCTGTAGTTTTTTATTTTAAGTGTTCTGTACAAGTTTGGATTTTAGGAATTCTTGAGGTTTGTCTTCTCTTCTCTCCCATAAGGCACAATGTGAGGGAAGAAGAATCCATTCATATTTCCTGATTAAAAGTCTCAAAACAACATATCATAATTCATCCATTGAAGTTCTAAATAAGGAGATGAAGAGCCAAGGAGAACAAAATATTTGGGGGAAAACTCACTTGCTGATTGGCCATTGTGTGATACCACCAAAAAAGTCTTGTAGTGATGTAGTAAGCCACCACCACATCCACAGTGTAGTGGTCATGCGCCAAGAGAATACAGAACATCCCAACTATGCTAAGAGCCCAACAAATCCAATGGTACCACCAAAGTCGCCGAGGTGAATCTGAAAGCAAGAAAAATAATCGCTATTTAATCACATAAAAGAGTGTTGATAAATTAGTGTTTTTAGTAATGTTATTACTCTGGAAGCCAGTAATTTATAATTAGAAACAGGAGCTTGATAGACAACAACTGGGCACGTGAATTGCACAGTAAGACTTACTGTAATGGCTGTCATTACATTACCCTACGGTTTGGGACAGGAATGATCTGATTGCAAAACAACAAAATAATTAATGTTTACTTCTCAATTTGAAAAGTAATCAGAATTTTTTTTAAATGTATTCATAGGTGTGTGGGGGTGGGGAGGGAGGGGGAGAGAGACACACACACTGGTGTATGATCTGATGCCTGAACCACAGTCATCAAAGTTAAGGCATGACATGAACCAAAGTCAAGCCATGTATTACAGCAGATGCTACAAGTTTACTGTCTGATACATGACTTTAGCAAAAGTATTGCTAGTATTGCTAAAACAGGTTCCTAAGAAACAACAGACACTGGGTAGATACACACTAAAAAATTAGCTCAGGATCATCCTGACACCAGATTAGAAGGTTTGACAAAAGTGATAAATAGGGATGTTTTGCCGAGATGCCTGGAATAAGATACAAGGGGAGGTAACAAGCAGATGTCATGAAACACATAAGGTGGTACACAAATTGCTAGTCTACAAATGTCAGATTACTTCGCCTTAACCCTTTATGTGGCCTAGGGAACAGCAGACACTGGCTGCTGACTGCCACTCCTTTCCACTGGGCATTCGTGTTTGCATATTTGTAACCACAGAGCCAAGGCACTAGTATTCTGCCTTGAGAGCAATTAACCTGGCCGAGTGCCTTTGTCACTGAACAATGCATGTGGTTTTTCTTCAACGTCTGTTGAACCAACTCTCTTTTCAGGGCTGGGATAGCATACAGAGAGAGCAATATGCATGCCAACTGACAACAGTCAGATACTAAAAAAAGGAAAGGCTAACTGAATCCTCAAAAAATTACATCTGTGACTGTTTGGCTAGTTTATCTCAGTCTATAAAAACGGAAGCATTTATGAAGTACTGTGAGATTGTAATTATACATATTACATGGCTACTGTAATTCCTTTTTTCCTATATCCTCTTCCCTGCCATTTTGTGTGTGTGTGTACACGCACACTTTTGGGGCTGATCATCCCTTCAGCTGTATGCACACAACTTCCAGTATCTTTGGGAAAGTCACGTAGGGTTTTTTTGTGCCACATTTCCCATTCTGCAAAACATATATGCTGATATTTACCTACTAAATTGATGTATTGTGAGACTTGTGTTTTAAAACTATTGAAATACTTGGATCAAAAGCACTATATTCAGTGAGTGAGAAGTATGTTTCATATCATGTTCTAGTCAAAATATACTTTAATAAGAATGAATAATCCAAGTATAAATAATACAGTAGTGTTTTATTCCATTTTCACTTGTTTTCATATTCAGTAAAGCACATATTATTGACTTACATTACTGAATAGACTTGAACAAGCTGGGTTTTTCACTCTCATTATTTAATGGATCCAGACAGTGAACATTCTTTAAACATTATATATAAAATTAAATTCCATAAACATTGTAATGAACTTACACTCTTTGATAAATAAATATGTAAGTGTTAACATGACTGTGTGGCCGCTGTAGAGATAGTCACCACACATGTTGTGGGATCCTGTGATAGATAACCCTCCTCCAGCAAGCAATTTCATTATCCTCCTCAGGTGAGATTCCCAATCTCCAAAGAGCTGGTGGAAGAAGAGAAGAACATATTTAACCAAGGTTATCTCATACTGCATTAAAGGTATGAAAGGTTAACACAGGATTATGAGAGACGGCATTACCCTACAAGGTGTCAAGAATCTCCAATGCAATGCTGAACAGGCCTGACTCCCATTGATGCTAATAGGACTTGAAGATGCTTACTAATTTATGTGATCAAACTCTTTATCTTGGTAACTTTACACAAGTTATTTAATTAGAACAAAAAAACAATTGGTTCCAAAGACTACTGCCAAATATCTTCAGGGCATAACAATGAGACTTTAAGACAAAAATACATAAAAATGGTGAAAAAATAAAGGAATTGTTTTGGGATTACAACATACAGAAAACACTACTGGGATGAAAACGTATGCCATGTTACTCTAATTAAATAGATTTATATTGTCTAAAAAATGAAATCAAAATTATGGAGACTTCCCAAAGAAAACCAACTGTCAGGGACTTCCCCTTTCTCTGCAAATAGCTAATGGTTTGGATAGAAAAGGAAACTAACAAATAGTCAGACCTTAACTCATTCACTTTCAATTAAAATAATCAACATGACATATCTTTTAGGTGTTATACTGGATCAAAGCAATAATTCCATAGGTACTGCCATCTAGCAATTAATACGCCATGATTTTAGAGTGCTATCAGTTATGGTAACACTAAAATAAGTAAGATGAAACCATTTTCTCTGGTATTCATAAATATTTATAAGTGCTGCCATTTAAGACATTCTTCTGCAGATGTTTTGCTAGCAACGTTCAATATTGTTCACAACTGTAAAGAAAAATTATTCTAATGGGAACTTTAAATTCACATAATTGTTTAGTTTTCTCAATGGGAGCTACACAGCTATAGCTGAGAATGCTTTGTAAGCCCCGTAAATATATTGTGGAATCCTGGGAAAGCAGGAAAACTCCTAGCAAAACAGCTTTTCTATCTCCTTTACAGCTACATCTCCAGAAAATAGTGAAGTGGTCACTCTTTCTCACAGATGAATGGCAAAGGAATTAAGTCAACCAGGCAAATAATTTGTACAGCAATAGTAAAATGTCTTCCAAACTTAGCTTTTTTTCTAAGAATGAGACAAAACCCTGAAGCTAAGGTCAGGCAGTCAAAATACAGAAAAGATTGTTACTCACCTTCGTAACTGTTGTTCTTCGAGATGTGTTGCTCATATCCATTCCAATTAGATGTGCGTGTGCTGCGTGCACGTTCGTAGGAAGATTTTTACCCTAGCAACACTTGGTGGGTCAGCAGGGTCGCCCCCTCTTGTGGTGCCGTTATGGTGCTGGCTATATACCCCTGCCAAGCCAATGGGCCCTTCAGTTCCTTCTTGCAGGCTACTTCCGAGGGGAAGGAGGGCGGGTTTGGAATAGATATGAGCAACACATCTCGAAGAACAACAGTTACAAAGGTGAGAAACCGTCTTTTCTTCTTCGAGTGCTTGCTCATATTGATTCCAATTAGGTGACTCCCAAGCCTTACTTAGGCGGTGGGGTCAGAGTGAGATGTCGCAGAATGTAGAACTGCTGAGCCAAATGCCGAGTCATCTCTGGATCGTTGTACCAATGCATAATGTGACGCGAAAGTGTGGACCGAGGATGCGTAGCTGCACGACAGATTTCCTGGATGAGTACATGAGCCAGGAAGGCAGCAGATGAAGCCTGAGCCCTGGTAGAATGTGCGGTAAGGTGGCTCATTGGAACATGAGCCAAGTCATAGCAGGTGCAGATGCATGATGTCACCCAAGATGAGATCGTCTGGGAGGAAACAGGTATGCCCTTCATACGATCTGCCACCGCGACGAAGAGTTGGAGTATTTTCTGAAAGGGCTTTGTTCGCTCGATATAAAATGCGAGAGTTCTACGGACATCTAGGGAGTGCAGTTGCTGCTCTCGGTGTGATGAGTGTGGCTTCAGGAAGAAGTCTGGAAGTAAGATATCTTGATTGATATGGAAGGCCGATACCACTTTAGGGAGGAAGGCCGGATGTGGTAGCAGCTGTACCTTGTCCTTGTGAAACACTGTATACGGGGGGTCCACCGTAAGAGCCTGAAGCCTGGAGACTCGTCTTGCCAATGTAATGGCTACGAGGAACGCTATCTTCCAGAACAGGTACAGCAGCGAGCAGGTTGCCAGCGGCCCAAAGGAGCAGCCATATGTTTGGCTAGAACAAGGTTGAGGTCCCAGGTTGGGGCGGAGCGGCGGACCTGTGGGTATAAATGTTCCAAGCCCTTGAGGAACCTCAAAACCATGGGGTGATAGAAGACCGAGCGGCCGTTCTCCCCTGGGTGGAAGGCAGAGATGGCCGCCAAGTGCACCTTTTTGATGAAACCGCTAGGCCGTGTTGTTTTAGGGACCAGAGGTAGTCCAAGATGGTATGAACTGGTACCTCAGTGGGAACAACATTACGTTGGCCACACCAGCAGGAGAAACGTTTCCACTTGGCCAGATATGTTAACCTAGTGGAAGGTTTCCTACTACCCAAGAGTACTTGTTGTACCGAGGCAGAGCAACATAACTTGGACTGACTTAACCATGCAGCAACCATGCTGTGAGGTGAAGAGACTGCAGGTCTGGGTGGTGAAGTCTGCCGTGGTCCTGAGTTATGAAATCCAGGCAAAGAGGTAGGGGAATTGGGTTGGTCACCAACAGGTCAAGCAACATGGTGTACCAGTGTTGCCTCGGCCACGCTGGAGCGATCATGATCAGATGGGCCCTGTCTCTGCGGAGCTTGAGCAGGACCCTGTGAACCAGCGGGAACGGTGGAAAGGCATAAAGTAGATGGCTCGTCCACGGCATCAGAAATGCGTCTGAGAGGGAGCCCAGGGAGAGATCCTGGAAGGAGCAGAGCAGAACTCCTGGCATTTCCTGTTCTCGCAGGAGGCGAAGAGGTCTATGCGGGGAGAACCCCACTTCTGAAAAACAGAATGGATAACGTTCGGACGAATCGACCACTTGTGAGACAGGAAGGATCTGCTGAGGTGATCCACCAGAGAGTGTTCTGAATCCCTGGGAGAAAAGACGCTACCAGGTCGATCGAGTGGGCTATGCAAAAGTCCCAAAGCTGAATAGCTTCCTGACAAAGGAGGGGGGGAACATGCTTCGCCCTGCTTGTTTATGTAAAACATGGCCGTTGTGTTGTCTGTGAGCACTGAGACACAATGGCCTTGTATATGCTCTTGAAATGCCTGGCATGCAAGGCGGACTGCTCTCAGCTCCCGAACATTGATGTGCAAGGACAGTTCCTGAGCTGAACAAAGGCCTTGAATGCAGAGATTCCCTAGGTGGGCTCCCCAACCCAGGGATGACGCGTCCGTTGTCAGGGCCATTGAAGGTTGAGGTGTGTGGAAAGGCATTCCTGCACAGACCAGGTTGGGCGTTAGCCACCAGGCCAGGGAGTCTAGGATGCTCAGGGGGATCGTGAGGATCATGTCTACGCTGTCTCTGCCCGGCTGGTATACTGAGGTGAGCCAAGTTTGAAGGGGATGGAGACGTAGTCTGGCGTATTTGGTCACGAATGTGCAGGCTGCCACGTGACCCAAGAGTGTGAGACAAGTGTGAGCCGAAGTTGTTGGGAAGTTCAGTAGGCTTTAGATCCCATTGCCTGAAACCGAGGCTGTGGCAAGCAGGCTCTGGCGAGATTGGAGTCCAGGATGGCCCCAATTAAGTCTATTCTCTGTGTGGGAACCAGTGTGGACTTCTTTATATTGATCATCACGCCTAATCGCCTGAATAGGTTCTTGATGATGCCCACATGACAGGTGACTTGGGCCTTGGAGGTCACTCGAATAAGCCAGTCATTGAGATACAGGAAGACGTGTATCCGACGATGACGGAGGGAGGCAGCGACTACAGCCATGCATTTTGTGAATACTCGTGGGGCTGTAGAAAGGCCACACAAAAGGACCGTAAATTGAAAATGTCGACGGTTGACCACAAAACGGAGGTACCACCTTTGTGGTGGGTAAATAGTGATGTGAAAATAGGCATCCTTCATATCGAGGGCGTCATATCAGTCTCCGGGATTCAAGGACAGGATGATGGTCCCCAGGGATACCATGCAGAACTTCAACTTTATCATGAATTTGTTGAGTCCTCGCAGGTCTAGGATAGGTCTTAGACCTCCCTTTGCCTCGAGGACTAGGAAATAGTGGGAATAAAATCCCTTACTCATCGAGTCTTTCGGTACCTCCTCTATAGCGCCCATGGCAAGGAGCATCCGCACCTCTTGCAATGGGAATTGCTCGTGAGAGGGGTCCTTGAAGAGGGACGAGGATGGGGGGTGGGAGCGGGGGGCAAAATAAACTGGAGGTGGTATCCCGATTCGACTGTGCGTAGTACCCGACAATCCAAAGTTAGTTAGGTCCACACAGGGAGGAAACAGGAGAGGCGGTTACAAAAAGGAGGAAGAGGATCCTGGGAAATAACTGGTACGCCGTCCTTGGGCGTCCCTTCAAAAGTTTGGTTTGGGTCCCGCGGGTGGTTTAGGGGGACTCTGATTTTGACCCCCTTGGGGTCCAGACTGCCTTCTGCGATTGCCTCGGCCATGCCTTCTGCCGAAGTCCTGTAGCGGTCTAGGCGGGGGTAAGGGCAGTGAGGCTGGAGACGGAAGGACCTGCACTGAGTCACCGGTGTGTGCATTCCGAGCGAGAGCATGATCACTCTGTTGTCCTTTAGGCTTTGCAGCCTAGAATCAGTCTTTTCAGAAAATAGGCCTTGGCCTTCGAAGGGCAAGTCCTGTATAGTTTGTTGTAACTCAGATGGGAGGCCTGACACCTGAAGCTATGATATTCTCCTCATGGCGACTCCTGAAGCCAGAGTCCTGGCTGCGAAGTTGGCTGCATCCAGTGAGGCTTGGAGAGAGGTTGTTACCACCTTCTTTCCTTCCTCCAAAAGGGCAGCAAACTCCTGACGGGAGTCTTGGGGAACTAGCTCCGTGAATTTTCCGACCACCGCCCAGGTGTTATAGTTGTAATGACTACGCAGGGCTTGCTGGTTTGCCACCCTGAGTCGGAGGCATCCAGCAGAGTATACTTTACGGTCCAATAAGTCCATGCGGCTAGCCTCCTTTGACTTTGGAGCAGGAGCTTGCTGGCAACAGCGCTCCCTTTGGTTGACCGATTGGACAACCAGAGAGCAGGGAGGAGGGTGCATGTACAGGTACTCGTACCTCTTAGAGGGTATCATGTACTTTCACTCAATTCCCCTGGCTGTGGGTGGAATACAGACTGGAGATTGCCAGATGGTATTGGCGTTTGCCTGAATAGTATGAATAAAGGGCAAGGCCACTCTTGTTGGGGTGTCAGCTGATAAAATATCCACCACAGGGTCTTCTATCTTCAGGACCTCCTCCACCTGAAGATTCATATTCTGGGCCACCCGCCTCAGAAGATCCTGATGGGCCCTCAGGTCAATTGGGGGAAGGCCGGAGAAGGATGTCCCCGCCACTGTCTCATCTGGAGAGGAGGAAGAGGTGAGGCCAAGTACAAGAGGGTCCTGCGTGGGCTCTTGTTCTTGGGCGGTGTCAGGTTCAGGTGGGACCTGAGAGTTTGTCGGTGGAATGGACACTTCATCCGTACCTGCAGGAGGGGGGCGGCTTTAAGTCACCACTGGCACCCGGTGTTCAGATGGCACGGAGCGTGATACCTCTGGGGGCACACCTTGGGCTTGATGATACACCCAAGGTGTCCAAAACGACCACTGATGGAGCCCTTCTTCTTGAGCTTGTGTCTCCTGGAAGACTCGGCTGGGCACGTCTGAGTCATGGTCATGTGCATAGGAAGCACTGTGCGTGTGAGATGACACTGAGGTGTGTCCAAACAGCCAAGGAGAAGCTGAGAAACCCTGGGAAGAGGCCACATCTCTAGATGATCTCTCTCTGTGCGGCTCCGGAGAGCGGTGCGGGGTGCCATAACGGTACCGAGAATGAGACCAGGACTTGCGACCGTACCGATACTGGGAGGTTGACTGGGATCTCAAAGCTTGATGCCAGGAGCGGCTGCGAGAGGCGCAGTGCCGGGAATGGTGCAAGGAGCTGGACCGCTGCCGGGAGTACTGGGCCGGCGAACGGGACGGTGAACGGTGCCGCAAGTGCGACTAGTACCGAGATGAAGAGTGGTGCCGAGATGTGAGCGGCAACAGGACCGAGAGTACCGGTGGGACCAAGATCGTGATCGGTGCCTCTCAGCGGTGCCAATGGAGGGTGGTTTCAGTAAGACAGGCTTGTCAATTGACTGTATGATCCGCACCGGCGGTGCTGGGGGTTGAGGCAGTGCAGACTCCGTCAGTGCGATTAACTCCCTCGCCGTGGAGAAGGTCTCCGGTGTGTGTGGGGGGAATAGTGAGCTCGACCACGGCATGCGCCGGGGAGCTTTCAGGCACCGGACTCGACAGCCCCTGCGGGACTGGAATCGACGGTGCCGAAGCTGGCGGTGCCGTGGCAGGTGTCGGTGCCGGGCGGTCCGCTGCAGGCGGGTGCTCCGACTGTGGTGCAGGTGGCACCGAAGCAGCAGGAGTCTTATGATGCTTCTTAACCCGTGGGGAGAGCGAGCGGTGCCGAGAAGACATCAGTGCCGGCGATGGTCAGTGCCGAGGGGCCTTGGCTGTACCGGGACGATCCGGAGCCGAAAGAGCGCTTCTCCCTGATGTAGACTGTTCAGCGCTCGGTGCCGAGGGGGGCAGAGTGAGAGCTGCCTCCATCAGGAGCTGTTTGAGACGAAAGTCCCGCTCCTTCTTTGTTCTTGGCTTAAAGGCCTACAGATCTGGCACTTATCTGAGAGATGGGATTCCCCGAGGCACTTAAGGCAGGCGTCATGGGGATCTCCCATTGGCATCGGCTTGTGGCAGGCCGAGCAAGGTTTGAAGCCCGGTGACCCGGGCATGAGCTCTGGTACCGGGAGTGGGGAAGGGGCTAATCCCCGAACCCCTCGCAACTATATACACTAACTATATTATAGAAAACGACTAAATTTAACTACAATTATACAGATTATAACTATATACACAACTATTAGTAAGAAACTACGAGTAGGCTAGGAAAGTGGAGATCAGCTAAGCTGCACTCCACTGTTCCAACGACTGACACGGGCGGTAAGAAGGAACTGAAGGGCCGTTGGCTTGGCAGGGGTATATATCCTGCGCCACTCCAGGGGGCGACCCTGCCGACCCACGGAGTGTTGCTAGGGTAAAAACCTTCCGACCAACGTGCACATAGCGCACGCACACCTAATTGGAATCGATATGAGCAAGCACTTGAAGAACTGCAACTGACAGATTAATCAAATGCATATAGTCTTGCCTAAATCCAGCTCCTAGAATACAGGTTTTTTTGGAGCTACACTGGTTTCTACAGGCAAACAGTCGTGTTTGTGGAAAAAAAAGAAAAAACAGGTTACGTTACTATATGAGCTATCATGCAACTTACTTACTTCTTCCAATGAATAATGGACCAATGCAAAGCAAAACTCACAATAAAAATTCAAACACCTAACAGCAATGGAATATAAACACAATAGCTATAAAAACATGGAATCGTTTCCTGTAGCACCATAAAAGCCTGTACACTGAATGCCACAGATTGCAAAAATGTACTTTACATACCAATGTCTCTTTTCTTTGAAAAATCTCATCTAACAAATATTCTAAAGCCCAACACCTCCACAAAAAATAAGTATGTTAAAACAGAAATCAAATTATTCCAGCTACAGACTGCAATTTTTAGGTGTTTTCATTACATCTGGTAACCCCCTATTTTCCTTTAAATTCATACTGATAAACTGTAAACAATTAAGATGAATTAGTAACAATGCTGTTCCTACAGAAATTAAACCCATAGTAAATTGGATGAATTGACCAATTTAATGAACTTGATCAAACAGTTAATACCACCTTAACATTCAATGTGGTCTGATAACATCTGAAATTTGACATAACAGTTTCTGCATAAAGAAGAGCTGTAAAGCTTTATAGTTCTGGTTAACAATATTCCCCTATTACTACCCACCCCTCATATGGCTACCACCCAGTGGATCCAGTACTGGAAATGCCTCCATAAATTATAAATGCCTCCATTTTCAGCTCTGTTGTATCATTTCCACAAGTTGGCTCAAACATCAGCAAGGAACATAGGACACTGGTCATATTTTCATTTAGTGCCAGACAACTGCGCATTCGCTCACTGTGTGGGCTGGCCATTTCCCTCCGACTGTCGAGCCAGGCTACCTAGGCACAGATTTAATACAATTCAGTGCCTCCTTTACCAGGCTGCTGAGTGTTCAAGAAGGTAGAGCAGATCTCACACAGAAGACCAGGAAACACCATCGCTTATTGGCTGCTGTTCACTATTCCCACCAATGCAGAAAAAACGGAAGGCTGGTGCCTTCGCTGTCTCCTGCAGAAAGTCAATCTGTGAACTATCTATACCTTGCCATCTCCCTAAAAAAGGAAGATAAAACCTGTGTTCATTATACTCCTCTGAAGAATGACTGAAAACCCCATTTTTTTCCAGTAACCCTCTCTGCAGCAAAGACAGGGAAAGAGCAATTTACCCAGTGGTCTATGGCTGGAGCAAAATTCTCCTGCCTATCACAAGTGTTCAGATGCATTGGGATGAATAGGATGCGTAAGGTGACTATGTGGAGAGGCTGGGGAGACAGATTAGAGAAAAGAAGAAAGAGGGTGATTGGGAAGAAGTGAAATTACTGGAGAGAAGAGGAGTAAGAAACGGAAAGATAATAACTGAAGGAATGGAAGAGACAATACATCGAATGCAAGGAAGGAGAAATAGGTGGAGGGAGAGAAAGTGTTAGCAAGGGACAAACAAGTAATGAGAACTGAACAATGGTATAAGCCAAACATTAATAACTACAATATGAAGGAAAAGTGTGATGTGAAAGACAGGAAAGAAGCTTAGAAAAAAAGTCAGAGTGGCAGAGTGTTGTTTTCAAAACCACTTTAATAATGGAAAGATGATTGCGAAGTACTACCACAAACTAGACACATTCAGACTGTTTCCACAAACAAAAGCTTATTAAAAACCAGCTAAAACTGCTATGGGTAAACATATCCACACAAATGCAAACCCTGTCTTCCACCCCAAGTACAAGGGATTATCAATGAGAAGGACAGAGATGACCCATGGCCATCTTTTACAGTTAGCCCCTTCTTCTCCGCATGATTCCTACTGTTGACCTCCATCCACTTGTGCTCCCTGGAACACATGTATGCATTGGAGTATCCATATCTCATATCTGTCCTGGGACTTTGCTACCCTTTCACTGCCAGTAAACCACAAGCAGTTTGACTGTAAAATCTAAGAGGCCTCAGAACATTAGTTTCTACTTTTCATTTTGAACGAAATGAAACTAGTGTAGCCCACAACGCACACACGTTAGTTTACTACAATTCAAACAGTAGGTGGAAGGGCCAGGTGGATTTCCACATATCTGACTGGGTTTATCTCTCTTCCTCTTGATGTTTACACTATCTATACAATGGATGATTTAGGCTCAAAGATACTTCTGGAGAATTTTTTTCTAATTTTGCCTTTGGAACACACCAGATGGCAAATACATTTTTAAAAAAAAAATCTATTTGTGAAGATTCTACTCCCCCTCCAAACAAAATTTTTGCTTCTTCCCGAAGATCATTAACTATTTTATGGAGTGTTCAGAAGATATTGCCTGGGCTGATCACACCTGCTAGAGTGACTCTGATCAGATATTTGCATTCATTCAAAAGAGGCCACTAATGGAAGTAATGGAATTTTTTACACTCTGTTGCAAGCATAACAGGGGCACAAGTCACTCAAAGAAAAGATTGTATTGCATGCCTACAAAACTACTTGGAAGCATAGGATCCAACATCTTAGTATATTAACCAGCTAGGATCTAATGGATAAGTGTAGTAACCAGATAATTCTTTATGCTATATCTTAATCTAATTTTAAAGAGTTTCACAGCCTAAAATAACCACGGTAACCATTTAATAATTAGAGCAAAATGTGTACTAACATCAGTAACTACTGAATACATTTGTCTTCTGAAGACTAATATTCCTTTATTTTAGAGCTTATTCTTGTCTTAAAAACTGAACTGAAGGCATGAATTATACTTTTCAGACAGTTCTAATGTTAAGGATCTGTTTAGTATCTTTCATGGTGACTCTAAACACTTCCTGCAGTACCCATAAAAGCCTAGAATGCTCCCAAACACCGAATTGTTTCTTTCAAATTACGTCTGACTCAGATAAGGAGATGACAAGGGATTTTGGGAATTGAAAGTGTTCTATATTTTACAAGGAAGTCCTGTAGAAAGATCAAAGAACATATCAAAACTCTGCAGTAATGGAGTACAAAGCTTGTTAGTCCTTGTTATAAAGGTCACTTACCACGTTGGCAAATCTGCCTAATTTCTGTTGAAATAAAGAACGTTCCTTTTCAGAAATGGCAGATTTACTCAGTGTGGAATTATAGGATCTGGTTTCTTTTTGTATTTATAGTGCTCACTGTTTGACTGACTGATCACACATGTTGCGGATTTCCCCTTCTCATGTCTCTCCCATTCCTCCATTTACAAAGACTTATGTTTCCAAGCAGCCACACACGATTTGGCAAAGATTACACTGTCATCATATAAGCAGTGCTAATTTCCAACATTGGTCAGCACACCCATTGGAACATTTTCTCTTGGAAACCAAACATTTTGGGTTTGTCTACTTTAAGAACATGTCAGCATTTTTCTGCATCCGTGCAGTTCCACCCATAAAAGAACAGTGGTAATACTAGTGTAAACTAGGTTAAGGGGTGTTGGAATTTTAAGATGCCCTGCCAACTAATTCTGCTCTGTAAGCGGAGTTTCACCAATACAGAAAAACGTGGACGAAGCTGTAAAGAGATTCTACGGGGGAGGTTTCAAATAGGCTGATTAGATTATTTTTCTCAAGCTTAATAATGACCATAATTAACATCTAGGCTGGCTAGGGATAGGAATGCTGTGGAGTGAGCAAGCACTACAGCTTGTCTACAGTTTTTGGATCACTTAAATTGTATTGGTTTCAAACTGGTACAGTATAGCCCCCCCCCCCACGCCCCAGTGCAGATCCAATTATACCCATATAAAGGTGCTTATACTAAGATAGCTAAGTGTTGTAAATTTAGGGAAGTAAGCAGAGCTTGGTGGAAATTTGCCAAAAGAAAACCATTAAAATGGAAAATTTATTGCCCACAAAATCAATTTATTTTAATTGGAAAATTTGTTTTTCCAAGACCCTTTGATTTTCTATTAGAAAAATGGAAACAAGATAGTTGTGTGACAGTTCGATACAAACTGGAAAATTTCACTTTGTTTAACTAATCTGAAATGCTTTGTTTAAAATCAATTCAACAAAACATTAAACTGCCTTCCCTACTAGTGCATTCCCTCATGGGACCTACAGGTCAGGCTTTCTGGAGGACTACAAATCCCACAATGCCTTCTGGACTCCCCTTTGATGAAACTGTAGGGGAATCGTGTGATTCTGCATGAATCGCAGATATAGTCCAGGTGTGAAGCCTGGTCCATGGGGAAAATAGAGACCAACAGGCTCGCAAAATACAACTTCCATGTTTACCTCAGTGGTGAAAGAACAGGTTAAGGACCATTGAGAAAATCTGGACATGAAAAAGTCCATAGAGGCAGATCTAATGCACCCGAGGGTGCTCAGGGAGTTGGCTGATGTGATTGCAGAGTCATTGGCCATTATCTTTGAAAACTCGTGGTGATCGGGGGAGGTCCTGGATGATTGGAAAAAGGCAAATATAGTGCCCATTTTTAAAAAAGAGAAAAAGGAGAATCCAGGGAACACACTGGTCAGTCTCACCTCAGTCCCTGGAAAAATCAGATCCACAAGGTATCCATTTTGAAGCACTTTGAGGAGAGGAAGATGATCAGGAACAGTCAACATGGATTCACCAAGGGCAAGCCATGCCTGATCAACCTGACTGCCTTCTATGTTGAGTTAACTGACTCTGTGGATATGGGGAAAGCAGTGGATGTGATATATCTTGACTTTAGCAAAGCTTTTGATACAGTCCCCCACAGTAGATAAAAATATATAAAATATGGAGATATACCTATCTCCTAGAACGGAAAGGGACCCTGAAAGGGCATCGAATCCAGCCCCCTGCCTTCACTACTGATTTTGCCCCAGATTGCTAAGTAGCCCCCTCAAGGATTGAACTCATAACCCCAGGTTTATCAGGCTAATGCTCAAACCACTGAGCTATCCCTCTCCCCATAATACTTACCTACATAGTACTTTTGCAAGCAAGTTTAAAAAGTATGGATTGGATGAATGGACTACAAGGTGGATACAAAGCTGGCTAGATCATCAGGCTGATGTCTAGCTGGCAGCCAGTATCAAGCGGAGTTCCCCAGGGGTCGGTCCTGGAGCCAGTTTTGTTCAACATCTTCAATAATGATCTGGATGATAGGATGGGTTGCACCCTCAGCAAGTTTGTGGCTGACACTAAGCTGGAGGGAGAAGTAGATACACTGGAGAATAGGGATAGGGTCCAGAGTGACCAAGACAAATTGGAGGATTCGGCCAAAAGAAATCTGATGAGGTTCAACATGGACAAGTGCAGAGTCCTGCACTTAGGACAGAAGAATCCCATGCACTGCTACAGGCTGGGGACCGACTGGCTGAGCAGCAGTTCTGCAGAAAAGGGCCTGGGGATTACAGTGGATGAGAAGCTGGATATGAGTATGCCCTTGTTGCCAAGAAGATTAAGGGCATCTTGGCCTGCATTAGTAGGAACACTGCCAGCAGATTGAGAAAAAGTGATTATTCTCCTCTGTTCAGCACTGGTGAGGCCACATCTGGAGTACTGCATCCAGTTTTGGGCCCCCCACTACAGAAAGGATGTGAACATATTGGAGAGTCTAGCAGAGGGCAATGAAAATGATTATGGGGCTGGGGCACATGATTTACTAGAAAAGGCTGAGGGAACTTGTCATATTTAGAGTCTGCAGAAGAGAAGACTGAAGAGGATTTAATAGTTGCCTTCAACCACTTGAAGGGGGGTTCCAAAGAGGATGGAGGTAGGCTGTTCTCAGTGGTGGCAGATGACAGAACAAGAAGCAATGGTCTCAAGTTGCAGCGGGAGAGGTCTACGCTGGATATTAGGAAAGACTATTTCACTAGGAGGGTAGTGAAGCACTGGAATGGGTTACTTTGGGAGGTGGTGGAATCTCCATCCTTAGAGGTTTTTAAGGCCCAGCTAGATAGAGACCTAGCTGGGATGATTTAGTTGGGATTGGTCCTGCTTTGAGCAGGGAGTTGGACTAGATGACCTCCTGAGGTCTCTTCCAACCCTAATCTTCTATGATTATATGTGGCAATGTACCACAATGGGGAAATACAGTTTAACGTCCAACTAATTGCAATGTAGTATCCTACCCGAGTTCAACCAAAAGAAATGGAACATTGTGATTTCAGGAATGATGAAAGAGTTTGTTTCAATCGAAAAAGCAGAAAACATTTTAATATTTCTGAAAATAAGTTTTTGGGAATATTTAATTCCATGAAAAATTTTCAAATGATAACTTTTCAGTTCAGGATGAAAACAAAAGCTGAAATACCGGAATTTCCCATGAGATGGAAATTTCAGATTTTGGTCAGCTCTAGAAATAAGCTAGTGGTATATGGCACCGTTACACTAGTAACTGCATCTCCTTATAGGATGTATAGATTCCACTAATCTCAGTAAAAAAAAACAAAAGAAAAAGGCATCCCCCAATCAAAATAGTTAAAAATTGATACAAACACTAAAAATTAGGCCTGAAAAGGGAGTGCTTTGCATTGTTCAACAGCTAGCACTCGAGTTGACAAATTCACAGCACTGACTATCTGTGAGAAAAGGTCCCTGCCATTCCAGCTTATATGAGAGTTACAATCAAGAAGGCTGTTCACAGTTATTAAGGATCTCTGGCGTGTGGAAAAAGGAAAAAAACACAGAAGCTACAAAACGGAATTGCAGTGAGAAAAACTTACCTTTGGAGAGCAGTTGAAATGCATACCGGGTACTGGCAGTGTAGTTACATACATCGTAATACACCGATATAGGTATAGTGTGCCAACTATACAGAAAAATCTTCTGCTAATAATAGACCTGGAGACAAGGAAAAAAGTGTCATTCTAAGGAAACAAATTCTACCAAGATTTGTCTAAAAACCATGAAAGGCACCAGTCTAGAATATAATGTTGACAATTCAAGCTCAAGCTTAATAATGCTTTATGCATCTACATCAGCTTTCATCTAAGAATATTAAAAAATCTTTGATCTCCCATTTTACAGGTGCAAAACAGGCACAGAATGCAATTAAGATTACACAGCAACTCAGTGGCAGAATTAAGAATAAACCCCAAATTTCTGCCTTTTAGTCCTGTGTTCTAAACACTAACTTATGATCCCTTCCTACCACCATTCCTTATAAATACAAATAACTTGTAGTTTAAAGGTAGCAAACAAAGCCAGTCCAAAACTAACGTAGGTTTCAAGCCAGAGGCTGAATTCCTTTAGCCTCTGCAAAGTACCTCTGCATCTACAAACATGGAATTATCTTCCAAAAGGAGCAATCATATTTGATTTATTCATATACATTAAAAATGCTACTCATGAAAGAGAATCAGCAATCCAAAATACAGAAATACAATTATTACAAAGCTGAATTAGACCAACCAATGACAAATGGAAGTTATTTACTAGTTTTGGAAGTTCTCTGAGATATGTGGTCCATATCTGTATTCAACACATGGATATGCGTGAGCATGCATCCGAGTCTGGACATTTTAATGAGTGGTGTCCACTGGTCCTCGTACGTGCAGTAGGTCTCCTTGTGCTTCTGAGTGAGGATATAAAAGGTAGTGATAGTAGACGTCCCCTCAGTTTCTCTTCTTACAGTGAATCCAACCAAACCAGAAGCAGAGGGGACCGAAGGCAGGTAGCGGAATATAGATAGGGAGTGGAGGATAGATCTCAAGTCTTTTAATAAATGAAGAGTCCTCATTTTAAACAGGCTTGACTCATCAAAGGGAAGGGCCTGCATAGTATTCTTCACTTCCCTGGGAAAGCCTAAGGATTGTAACCAAGTATCTCCCTCATAAAAACACCAATGGTCAAGCTTCTGAATGCTGTATCTGTTGCATCAACTTCAACCTCAAGAGCTCTTTTTGCCACCAACTTGTCCTCCTTTAGAAGGCTCACCCTGCCTCGATGGGCTCAGGGAAGGAGTGCATCTCTTATGGACAGTCCTTGACAGGGATCTCTCCTTGTGCCCATGAGAATGCCCTTCATTCTCATGGGAAGCTCTAAGGAAGAGTCTTTGGAATTTGAAACTGAAGGCTCTGCTCCTAGGCATGTGCTCATTTATTGAGGCTGTTGTACAGGAGGGTCTCCCTGGCCCAGATCAGAGGGGTCTCAGGGCCTTCTCCATTAAGCGTTTCCTAAGGTGAAGCTCACAGGGTTTGCAATTTATTGGTGGAAATGATCAACAAACGCAGAAGAAATATGTGTCTCACCCAGACAGTAGAGACAGCATTGGTGTTCGTCACTGACAGAGAAGGATCTAGTGCAGGAGATGCAGTTTTTGAAGCCTGGGACTTTGGGCATAGACCCAGACCGCAGGGAGGTAGTCCCCGGTCCTGGGAGCAAAGTACACAAACCACACTAAAACTATAGCTGTACTAATCTAAAAAGAATAACTATATACTATTTTATCTGCAGGATCTCTGAAAGCTGAAGAAAGAGAGGACATTGAATTCTGACTCTGGACCATGCAGCAGTAAGGAACTGAGGGGGCATCAACCTGTACTGCCTCTTCTACTCTTGCTCAAGAGACCAACTGTGCATATATGGACCAAAAGACACTGCTTGTTAAAATCTCTGAACTCAGGTGCGTGCTGCACATGTGTACCCACATGAGGAACACATATAGGAACCAGCATTTGAAGAACTGGAGGTTTAAATACCATGGATCCACAGTGGCCTCATGAAAACACAATCACATGTTTTAAAATTTACTTCTATAATTACACCTGCAAGTTTGAGTGTGAAAACCTGATCATTAGCTGCCACCTAATTTGAATGCACAAGTGCAAATTCATGTTAAACATGAAATGCAGGCTTTGCAAGTACCAACTGCACACAAAATACAAGCATAACTTTAGATTACAGGTTGTGGCCAGCCCAAAATGTGGCCCACTTAGGCTTCTGCTGCCAACTTTCAATGTAATTACAGCAGTATTAACTATAACAACAGTAGCACTAATATTAAATATTGGCAAGCATATATATGATCCATCAGGATTAAAGCCCCACTGTGCTGAGTAAGAGAATCACTCAGATATTCTCAAAAACAACTGATAAAGAGTAGAGGAAAGAAATTTAACATAGAAGGAATCTGAAGAACTGATACAACCTTGTTAGTTACATGTTATGTTGGTTTTGCTTTTGTAAAATAATCAGTGTTTAAAACTGAGGAAATGATGGCAAACTAAGCTTGCAGTTTCTTATCCAGTTAAAAGTAGAATGCATGGGTAAGATAAAACATTATCCTTTTCCCCATACTGTCTCTACTTGCCATACAAGGCCCTAGGTATGTTATTCTATAATTATCTCACTTCCCACAGAATACTTTAAGAGAAGCTGTCTGCAAGAAGGATCTATAGTAAACATATTGAAAAGTTATCCTTTCCCACTCTTGCTGCTCTCCTTCCCTAAAACTGCCTGTTAAAGTAAAAACTATGTACTTAAGTAAGGATTCCTAAAGTATTTATTTGTGACTGCTTTCAAATTTCATTGTTTAAAAGCACTTAATCCAGACAAACATCTAATACTTCTTAAATAAGTAAAGTTTCAAAACAGCCAGCAGCAAACTGAGCTCTTCTGAAACTCACAAATGGCTGACAATTTGATTTTTAATGGCTTTTGGCAGAGTCAATTAGTTGCAGTGTTATTGATCTGATTACAGCATGACTTAACAATGCTAGATCAATATTATGAAAGAGTTTTACTGCTTTGAGGGAAAGATTTCAAACAATATATTGTGTGTACATATGTTTCAGACAAATGATTACTTCCTCTTGAAACTGTAAATATTTTTGCAAACAGGAATACACTAAAGAAGGCTTAAGATTGTACTAAAAGACTATATCTCCATGGATGTAACTATTGCAAGCTAGGATAAAAGATGGTTACTCACCTTTGTAACTGTTATTCTTCGAGATGTGTTCCTCATATCCATTCCAGTTAGGTGTGCGCACTGCACGTGCACGTTCGTCGGAAGATTTTTACCCTAGCAACTCCAGTGGGCTGGCAGGTCGCCCCCTAGAGTGGCACCGGCATGGCGCCTGATATATACCCCTGCCGGCCCGTCCGCTCCTCAGTTCCTTCTTGCCGGCTACTCCGACAGTGGGGAAGGAGGGCGGGTGTGGAATGGATATGAGCAACACATCTCAAAGAACAACAGTTACAAAGGTGAGTAACCGTCTTTTCTTCTTAGAGTGATTGCTCATATCCATTCCAGTTAGGTGAATCCCAAGCCTTACCTAGGCGGTGGGGTCGGAGTGAGAAGTCGCGGCGTGTAGCACTGCGGAGCCGAAGGCCGCGTCATCTCTGGACTGCTGGACCAGGGAATAATGGGAAGCGGAGGTATGAACGGAGGACCAGGTCGCTGCCCTATAGATCTCCTGGATGGGCACATGGGCAAGGAAAGCTGTCAATGACGCTTGAGCCCTGGTAGAGTGCGCACTCACGTGACCCGGAGGAGTATGAGCCAAGTCATAACAGGCTCAGATACAGGATGTTACTCGCAAGGAGATTCTTTGAGAGGAAACAGGTAACCCCTTGGCACGTTCCGCTACTGCCACAAAGAGTTGGGGGGACTTGCGGAACGGCTTGGTTCTCTCTATATAAAAGGCAAGCACTCGACGGAGGTCCAGTGAGTGAAGCTGCTGCTCCCTGCGGGATGAGTGGGGTTTTGGGAAAAAGACAAGGAGAAAGATGTCCTGGTTGACACGAAAGGCTGAGAACACCTTGGGGAGAAAGGCTGGGTGCGGTCTCAGCTGGACCTTGTCCCTGTGAACACCATATAGGGGGGAATCTACCGTGAGAGCCCAGAGCTCCGACACCTGTCTGGCTGAGGTGATGGCCACCAGGAAGGCAGTCTTCCAGGAGAGATAGAGCAGGAAGCAAGTCGCTAATGGCTCAAACAGGGGGGACATGAGCCAGGTGAGAACTAGGTTCAGGTCCCAGGCAGGGGTAGGGCGTCGAACCTGGGGGTAGAGACGCTCCAAGCCTTTAAGGAATCTCATCACCATAGGGTGAGAGAACACCGATCGGCCATCCTCCCCTGGGTGAAAGGTGGAGATGGCCGCCAGATGAACCCAAAGAGATGATATCGCCAGGCCCTGCTCCTTAAGGGACCAGATGTAGTCTAAAATGATGGCAATGGAGACCTCAGTGGGAAGGAAACTGCATTCTGCAGACCAGCAGGTGAAGCGATTCCATTTTGCTGAATAAGTCGCTCTAGTGGAAGGCTTCCTGCTCCCCAGGAGCACTTGCCGCACTGGGGTAGAGCAACGGAGTTCGGATTGGGTCAGCCACTCAGGAGCCACGCCGTGAGGTGCAGTGATTGCAGGCCTCGGTGATGTAGCCTGCTGTAGTCCTGGGTGATCAGGTCCAGGTGAAGAGGCAGGAGGACAGGGTCGGCCAGAGACAGGTCCAGCAACATGGAGTACCAATGTTGCCTGGGCCACGCTGAAGCTATCATGATCAAGTGGGCCCTGTCCCTGCACATCTTCAGAAGGACCTTGTGGATGAGCGGGAACGGAGGGAATGCGTAGAACAGATGCGTCATCCAGGGAATAAGGAAGGCGTCTGCTACCGAACCGGGTTCCCAGCCTTGAAAGGAGCAGAACATCTGGCTTTTCCTGTTCCCTCGGGATGCGAAGAGGTCCATCCGGGGACATCCCCACCTCTGGAAGAGCGAAAGGGCGACGTCCGGGCGAAGGGACCACTCATGGCAAAAGAAGGATCTGCTCAGATGATCCGCCAGCGTGTTCCAAACCCCGGGAAGGAAGGATGCGATGAGGTAAAGTCCCAGAGCCTCACGGTCTCCTGACACAGGGCAGAAGACCTCATGCCACCCTGCTTGTTGATATAATACATGGTCGTTGTGTTGTCGGTGAATACCGAGACACAGCAATCTTGAAGTTGATGATGGAATGCTTGGCAAGCAAGGCGGACTGCCGTCAATTCCCGTACGTTGATGTGGAGGGCTAGTTCGTGAGGTGACCACCGACCTTGGATCCGTAGGGTTCTGAGATGGGCCCCCTAACCTAGATCTGAGGCATCCGTTCTCAGGGACACCGAAGGCTGGGGTGGATGGAACGGCAGCCCCGCACACACCACGGACTGGTCCAGCCACCACTGCAGGGAACCTAATATATCTGGGGAATGGTAACAACCGCGTCCAGAACGTGCCGGGCCGGACGGTACTGACTGATGAGCCAGGACTGGAGGGGCCTCATGCGAAGCTGCGCATACCATGTGACAAACGTGCAGGCCGCCATGTGGCCCAGTAGGGTTAGGCACGTGCGTATGGAGGTCAAAGGTGCTGTCTGCAGTCGTCGTATAATGGCCATCAAGGTCTGGAACCTTGAGAGAGGAAGAACGGCTCTGGCCAGAATAGAGTCCAGAAGGGCTCCGATAAACTCTATCCTCTGAGTGGGGATTAGCGTGGACTTTTCTATATTGAGGATGAGACCCAAGTTCGCGAAGAGACTGCTGACCATGCGGACGTGGCTGAGGACTTGTGTCTCTGATGGCCCCCGAATCAGCTAGTCGTCGAGGTACAGAAATACATGTATGCGGCTGCGACGGAGGTGGGCGACGACTACAGCCATACATTTGGTGAACACCCTCGGGGCCGTGGAAAGGCCGAATGGGAGGACCGCGAATTGATAGTGGCAGCGGTTGATCACGAACCGAAGGAACCGTCTGTGTGGTGGGAAGATGGCTATATGAAAGTATGCGTCTTGCATGTCGAGGGAGACGTACCAGTCTCCAGCATCCAAGGACTGGATAATGGTCCCCAAGGATACCATACGGAACTTCAACTTCACCACGTATCTGTTGAGTTCGCGCAGGTCGAGGATAGGCCTGAGGCCTCCCTTGGCTTTGGGGATCAGAAAGTAATGGGAGTAAAACCCCTTGCCCCGCTAGGCTTCTGGAACCTCCTCTACAGCTCCTTTGTCGAGGAGTGTCCGCACCTCCTGAGGGAGGAGTTGCTCATGAAGGGTCCCTGAAGAGGGACGAAGGACGGGGGCGGGAGGGAGGGCACGAAACAAACTGCAGATGGTATCCAACTTGTAATGTGCGTAAGACCCATCGGTCGGATGTTAGTTGGGACCACGCCGGGAGGAAAAACGAAAGACAGTTGGAGAAGGGAGGGGACAGATCCGGGAGGGAAACTGGTGCAGTGCCCTAGGTGAAGGCTTCGGGCCAGAGGGAGCCTTGGAGGAGCTCTGGTTTTGCCCCCCTTGGTTACCCGATTGTCTACGCCGGCCGTTCCTACTTCGACGTCTAGCAAAGTCCTGCCTCTGGCGGGGTTGAGGGTAGGGCCAGCGTTGCTGTTGAGGCTCAAAGGATCCGCGCTGGGTGACTGGCGTATGAATCCCCAAGGAGCGCATAATGACCCTATTGTCTTTAAGGCTTTGCAGCCTGGGGTCAGTCTTGTCCGAAAACAGACCCTGGCCTTCAAACGGGATATCCTGTATGGTGTACTGGAGTTCTGGAGGAAGGCCAGAGACCTGTAGCCAGGAAATTCGGCGCATGGTAACGCCAGAAGCCAGAGTCCTGGCAGCTGAATCTGCAGCATCGAGAGATGCTTGCAGGGAAGTTCTTGCTACTTTCTTGCCCTCGTCAAGGATCGCCGCGAATTCCTGACGTGCATCTTGTGGAAGCAACTCCTTAAATTTGTCCGCTGCCGCCCAGGTGTTGTAAGTGTAGCGGCTAAAGAGAACTTGTTGATTGGACACCCGAAGTTGGAGAGCGCCCGCAGAATAGACCTTTCGGCCAAGCAGGTCCATGCGCCTCACTTCTTTAGACTTCGGTGCCGGGGCCTGCTGGCCATGATGCTCCCTCTCGTTCACAGATTGTATGATGAGGGAGCACGGCGGTGGGTGAACATAGAGATACTCATACCCTTTCGAGGGCACCATGTATTTGCGTTCCACGCCGCGTGCCGTGGGGGGAACTGATGCCGGCGACTGCCAGATGGTAGTGGCGTTGGCCTGAATGGTCCAGATAAAGGGAAGGGTGACATGAGTGGGAGCATCTGCAGATAATATGCTCACTACCGGATCCTCAATTTCTGAGACCTCCTCGGCCTGCAAATTCATGTTTTGCACCACGCGCCTGAGGAGGTCCTGATGCGCCCTGAGATCGAGCGGAGGAGGGCTGGTGGATGTTGTTCCAGCCACTGCCTCATCTGGGGAGGATGATGAGGAGACACCCGGCAGGAGCGGATTTGCAGGAGGCTCCGTCTGGAGCAATGTTTCCAGCTCTGGAGGGAGATCAGGATCCTGATGGTGAGACAATCCCAGTATCTGGCACTGCAGGGGACGGGGGAGGACGAGACAATGGGGCCTCCGGAGTCCTGTGCTCTGATGTTGTTGGACGCGGGGGAACCTGCTGCAGCCCTTGGGCTTGATGATATGCCCAAGGGGTCCAGAAGCCCCACTGCTGCGGTCCATGCTCCTGAGGAGGGGGATCCTGGAAGAGAGCGGCAGGCCTGTCAGCGTCCACAGCGTACGCGCTGTCTGTTTGAGAGGAGACAGACGGCTGTCGGGACGGCCAGGGTGGAGCCGAACGGGACTGATATGGGCCCCTCGGTCTAGACGACGGAGACCTCCTTGGTGCCAGGGACGGGTGCCAGGAGTCATATCGGTGCCGGGATCGAGACCGGGACCTACCCCCAGCGTGGTGCTGGGAGGTAGACCAGGATGTAGAACGCCGATGATGGGAGTGGCTTCTGGAATCTCGGTGCCGGTAGCGGTGGCTCGAGCCAGAGCGATGCCGGGAGTATCGGGACCGCCGTGAAGAGGACCGGCACCGCAAGTATGCCGGTACCGCCGCGGAGAGCGGTGCCGGGACTGCGAGCGGCGTCCCGATCGAGGTCGTCCACAGTGCCAGGACTGTGATGGGGATCGGTGCCGGTTCGGTGAAACCGGAGATGGAGCTCGCATGGCCGCAGGCTTGCCTTTTGATTGCAGAACCCGCACCGGAGGCACCGGGGGTTGAGGTAATGTAGGCTCAGTCAGTGCAATCAGGTCACGAGCCGAAGCAAATGTCTCTGGCATCGAGGGGACCATTAGCTCGACCCCAGATCTTATGGGGGAGCTGTGAGGGACCGAATTCGAAGGACCTCCTGGACCCGGAGTTGATGGAATCCCTGGCATCGGTGCCGTGGCAGTAGATGGTGCCGGACGCTCCGTCCGTGTCTGCTTGGCTGGAGTGGCAGACGTCGAAGGCCTTGCTTCGGGGCCTGGTGCCGGGGAGGGCAGGTGCCGAGGAGTTTTCCTGGTGCTGGAGCGGTCCAGTGCCGCAGTGGAGCCGGCGCTCAGCATCGAGGCTGGAGGGTTAAGCGCTGCTTCCATTAAGAGGGTCTTTAAGCGCTGATCTTTCTCCTTTTTTATTCTTGGCTTAAATGCCTTACAAATGTGGCACTTTTCAGAGATATGCGATTCCCCAAGGCACTTCAAGCAGGCATCGTGGGGATCGCTCATTGGCATCGGCTTCTTGCAGGCCCAGCACTGTTTAAACCCTGGCGAACCGGGCATGAAACTGGCACCGGGCGCAGGGGAGGGCTAGAGCCCAAGCCCGCTAACTATATACAACAAGTACTACAACTAACAACTGATATTATAAACTCTGACTACAACTATAACTATATACAACTATTAGAACAACGAGACAACGGAGAGCTAGGGACATGGAGGACAGCTATGCCGCGCTCCACAGTTCCAACGACCGACATGGCAGTAAGAAGGAACTGAGGAGCGGACGGGTCAGCAGGGGGCGACCTGCCGGCCCACCGGAGTTGCTAGGGTAAAAATCTTCCGACGAACGTGCACGCACGGGGCGCACATCTAACTGGAATGGATATGAGCAATCACTCGAAGAAGAATGGCATTATTCCATTAGAGAGATCAATTTCACTAAGAAGCAAAGACATTCTACTCAAGGCTGAACATCCCTTTCATTAAACTATATATGGCTCTGATTTCAGTTCTATTTAAACTAACTGGTTTAGCAGACTCTGGGGTAAAGAGACAGAATAAATGGTAAAAGGCAAATGTGAAGTAAAAATTCAATACTACTGTTTTTCTGATGCTGCAAATGCTGACAAGGTTGCTGCAACTATTTATAACGTTATAGCACACCAAAGGAGAGAGACTCAGACAATACTTTTAAGATCACTAATTAACAAATGGCTACTGACTCGTAATATACTTCTGAGACACAACTATGAGGAGTTGTACTAGAGCAGGGGTCAGCAACCTCTGGCACATGGCTCGCCAGGGTAAGCATCCTGGTGGGCCGGGCCAGTTTGTTTACCTGCGATGTCGATAGGTTTGGCCAACTTCGGCTCCCACTGGCTGCAGTTCGCCATCCCAGGCCAATGGGGGTGGTGAGAAGCCGCAGCCAGCAGATCCTTCGCCCACGCCGCTTCCCGCCGCCCCCATTGGCTTGGGATGGTGAACCGCGGCCAGTGGGAGCTGCGATCGGCCGAACCTGCCGACGCGGCAGGTAAACAAACTGGCCCGGCCCGCCAGGGTGCTTACCCTGGTGAGCCGTGTGCCAGAGGTTGCCGACCCCTGCACTAGAGTGTAATGGTTTCTATGCATTGTATGTAGATAGTTTAAATTATAGTGGATTCTGCAACCCTTCTTCATACTGAGTAGAGCTGTGCCAATTCATTTTTTAGTTTGCTAATAGTTCTGGAAAAAAAAATGTGGCTTTGGATGAATAGTAGCCAATGTTTTTTGTTTTGCATTTCAATGAATTGAAGAAGTCTGAAAACTTTAATTTAGGGTTGAACAAAATGTTTAATTTGGAGTATTTTTAATAAAAGCAAAAGAAATGAAGACTAGATTCACAAAACCCTTGATATGCAGTAGTTCAGTGGTTAGGGCATTCACCTAGGATGTGAAAAAAAGGGATTCCAATCGCCACTCTGGAGCTGGGACTTGAACCTAGGTCTCCCCACTCCCCCAGATACGCTAAGCACCAAGCTATTTGCTATTCTGAGGAGGGTCTCTCTCCTGTTGAAACTGTCGCACTTTATACAAAATACTTATATATTTATTGGGATAGAGAGAATGACTCCATAGCTCCAATGGTTAGGGCACTGGGCTATTAGGCATAAGGGGGGCAGCACCACCACTGTTTTTGTGAATGGTACTGTAAATCTCACTGGGAATCTAGCCTGAAAAGTCAACATATTTTATGCATATACGAAAAAAAATACTCCACTGCACACACGTTTCTCCTTGGGAAGAGGATACGAGAACAAACACGTCAGACATTAGTTACAATGCTTAAAGCACTACTGGCAGGCACCCAAATACTATGGCGATGAAGTCAGTACACAAATCTGCACACAATAGAATAGAATCCACTCATATAATGCTATCAACCCATGTGTTACTAGTGGGCACAATTTGCTCTTTAAAAACAAAAAAACCCCAAGCTAAATTAATTTACATGTCTTGGATTTATGAACAGAAATGTCAATATTAAATTCAGGATGGTTCAGGGTTTGTAGCTCTAATGAGCAACATTTTCAAAGACTTAATTACCAGTTAATGAGTTAATGATAGTATAGAGTGACTAAATATTGGCCAAAAATATCCTCAAAGTTCTATATTAATTTTCCTTTTTTATATCATTATATATTACATAAAAGCTAAGAATTAAGCCCCTTGGCTAAGTAGCTTATTCATATGCCACTGCAGAATTGTTGAGAAGACAAAAACTAGTCAAAATAGATCATCTCAGATAAATTTTCTTGTTAAACATATTGAACTTTAGTAAACCATAGTAAATAGATTTAATCCTAAAGGAATAACTTATTCATGGGGAAGCATGATTTTCTAGTTGTTAGAGAAATCATCAGGAAACTTGGAACCCCAACACATTTTCTGGCACCAACTCTCTACATAGCTTTGAGCAATGCTCTGATTCAGCAAAGCATTTGAACACATGCTTAACTTCCCTAAAAAGGGATGCTTTCCTGAGCTGGACCCTGAACTTCAGTGCTCCACCTTGCCCGTACAAAAATGGAGATAATGTTTAAGGAACTAGCCAAAATGTCATTTGATACATTAACATACAACCTATAGTATATCAGTGACTTCCCAGTTATCTTCACTATCCAGTGAAATAATTATGCCTATGAATGCTTTTTTCGTTGTCTCCATGGTTACTCTGTCATCTCAGAAGATCAGGGATTACTTCTGATAGTTTGCCTGAGAATAATACAAACTCTCTTATAATTATTAACAGCTATAAAGGTAAAAGGCAATGAAGGAAGTTGTATTATAAAAATTCTACTTATGATGTCAAAGATTTCTGGTCTCCTTGTTAAAAGCCTAAGCACTTGATTGAGCATATAATGGTTTGGAATATTTACCCAAATGCCAGGTTTTTAAACTCATAACATAGCTCTCAGAATCTTCTTCCTCTAAAATGCTCAATTATTTATGTTTCTATAGGAAAAAAATTTAGCCACAAATCTAGGAGGCAGCCAACTCAAAGAATTGTGGTTCATCAAGATGTTGCAGTCAATGTGCAGCCCACACTATAGGTGCACATGAGCCTCATGCACACAAAATGAAATTTTGTGCCTCCTTGTTCTCCTCTTTGAGGTCAAAAGGGTAAAGAGGGAACCCTGCCTCAGTTCCCTCACCATTCAAAAGTTGTGATAGCTAAAGACTCCGAAAGTGGAGATGGAAGGTAGGTTGTGGGATCTACACTGAATAAAAAGTTTGAAGAACCACAGTTACTATAGTGAATGCAACTTTTCTCTTGAGTATGTGTCTGTGGATCCACTGTTCATGACTGGCAAACAGTATCTGCTTCGGATAATGAGAATGAATAGTGCCAGCCAGATGCAGTATTGTAGCCATGTTGGCACAAGGATATTACAAAGTAGGTGAGGTAATATCTTTTATTGGACCAACTTCTGTTGATGAGATGAACAAGCGTTAGAGCTACACAGAGCTCTTCCTTGAAAGTTTCTCTCTCTTACCAACAGAAGTTGGTCAATTAAAAAAAAATATTACCTCATCCACCTTGTCTCTCTAAGCTGACACTCTCTAAAGTCAGGTCTAAGAGTTGAACAGTGATTGTAGTACTGCTTTCCTGAATTTGGCATCTGGTCTAGCCATTAGATTCAATGCATAATGCTTGATAAAGATCAGTGGGTTACTCCACATTGCTGCCTGGCAGATCTCAGAAGCAGGCAGAGAATGTTGTTTGAGCTGGAGTGGAGTTGGCCTTGATATTCAGTGAGATATCTAGTGTTGTCCTCATACAAAACAAAATAGTAAAATGTGAACTACAGCCTATACTTAACAATAGTTACCTTTCCTATCTAATTAAGTCGGTCCTTCCCACCTCACCCAAAGGTCAGTCTGTTGCAGAGCTGATGGCTTTACAGGAATCAGGAACGAAACTTTCAGGAAAACACCTCCATGCCACAAGATGTTTTCTCTGTGAATAGATTCAGAGTGCGTCGCCGCATTCTGTGCTATAGTGAAACAGTCTATTATCTTTATTTATAGATAGGGCGAACCCCAGTCTGTTGTAAGGTTTCTTCTTTTTTTTTTACTTCCAAGTGGTTTTATCTGTTTGCAATTGTTTCTGATAGTTTTCCTTTGGTAGTCTTGGGATGGAGCAACTCAAGTCAACAGAGCCTTGAATTACATCATCGGCGATACAGGGAGAGGTGACAATTCCCCCTTCCTTGAATGGGCCACCCCTGAGATATATTACTCAGTGGTGACTAATTTTTACTTTAAGACTACAATGCATAGTTTCAATATAGGTACATTATTCTTTAAAATATTACCTATACATACATCTCAATAATTATGAATCTTGACAAGTTATGTGCTTACATGTTACCCCTTATGGATAAATATCCTGCAAGTTGGGTTTGGCAAAGAATTGTTGGTAAAGAACAAAAGACCCTTTGCCAACTGGCCTCTGTCACACACCTCTTATTTCTATGGAACCACATACAGTTCTTGTGTGAACCCACTGAGGAGCATGATCTCCTTTGGAGAGGGTGATATGCTTCGTGACATGTGGGAGGATGGTCCTCTGCAAGGCCAATGTGGCCACATTGGCATACTGTACAGGTACTGGTCAGGTTGAAGTGAGCTGCTCCAGTGCCACTCCTGCTCCAGCTGGGGTGGCACTCTAACTGGCACTCTACAATACCCAAGAAGAGGAATCTCTGCTCTAAGCCAGTAAGAAGGAATATGTCAGCAATGGCGAGGTGGAATATATTTCCTCATCAAAGGGCAGCACCAAGGGATGATATGAGCCCAATATCTGGCACTGCCATTTCAAAAACCCCCTAATCTTGTGCACACGCATATGCACAGTAAGCTTGACACTGACACATATTCAAAGAAAATAAATTATAGTGTGTGCGGGAGTTGTCTTCATTTATAGGACAAAGTGATTCAGAAATCAGTACTACTATGCTTGCTAGATTTTCATTTAAAGTTCTGTGACGATACATGGAATTATTTTGAACCAGTATTAACTGTATTGTGCTATCAGAAGCTAATACTGTGACAGAATACACCCCTGTATTCACACCCTACACATTACTGTAATAATCTTTGTACAAGATGTGCCTTGTGAGTATCATTAGAAAACTCATAATTTGTTGTTCAGTACTGTCCTGATAAAATATGCATGGCAACATCATATGTTGAGTTATACGATTTCCCTTAATGATGTTATTAACACATTCCAAACCCAACAGCCTCACCCTGGCAGAAGTCACAAACAGGTCTTCCTAAACAAAGGAATATATGTGTGCCTTAATTTACATTTAAGCAGTAAACAGAGTCATCAAGCCAGAAGGGGAAATAAAGGAAGCTCAAATAGGTGGGGGAAAAGAAGCCAGTCAGAATGTCCTTCCCCGTAGACTCTTTATCTACTCGTTCTCAGCTGAAAATGTTTTTCAAATAGGGGACCTGAAATTATATAAGGGAAGCACAAACACTCCCAGGCACCCCCAACCTCCCTGCCCATCACATTCTATGCACCTAAGACAACAAAGGAAATAGCCATTGGACTCTTAGGGAGGTGAGAGGGGGCTTCCTGACCTGAAAGAGTTTGGTCAGTAATCTTGCAGGAAGCACGTGGTGAGAAATTTTGCTTGAATCTAATATGGTTTGTTAAGTTAGGGACTAGAAATTGTTTTATCTTTTGTTTTTCTTGTAACCATGTCCGAATGTTATGCTGCATTACTACTACTCAACTTAAAATTTGTCTCTTTGTAGTTAATAAACTTGTTCTGTTGTTTTATATAACCCAATGTGTTTAAGCTGAAGTGTCTGGGTAACTATTTAAGATAAGAGGCTAATGAATATATATATATTATAGTGTATACCCTGCAGTATAACCAAGATGTGACTGGCAGGCTGAAGTTATACAAACACATCTGAGAGTAGCCTGCATGCTAGTGACTGGTTGTGGGCAGTCCAGTTTGGAAGTTACAACTACTAGGCACTGCAAGGCACCCCAGGTTACAGGGCAGGGGTGACACAGTCCCCCACTGGTCTGGATCATACCCTGGTATGTTACAAATACCCACAAACAAAGCTGAAGAACAAGACTGTGTTAAATCTCTCCCCCCCACTTTCCTTTGTACATATGCAGAAATGATTTGGTAGTTTACTAGTTTCAGTAACAATTGTAAGAATAAATGGGGCTCAGACAATTTACAACAAAATGGGGCACTATATGCTGTTCTTTTAGGAACACAGCACTCACTGGAAATGTAATGGAGTTTCAAGTATAAAACAGTATATTAAATGGATAAAGTGTCAAAAGGAAAGATTGCTCAATTAAATCATTATGGGGGCACTTTTCAAAATGAAAATAAATGTATTTTTTTGTTACCAGCAATAGAGCAGAAAACTTAATAATATGCCCAACACCACACAGAGTGATGGAAGTATACCAGAGTTTGAAACACGATGTTTCAAAAGTTTCCTAGGAAAACAGCATAACAAAAAAAAAAAAAGTACCAAAATCACAAGTTTTTTATTGTAGCTTAAAAACATTGGAAACCCCACTTCTTTTAAACTGTATTTTTCCATTCTGATCTTCAAGAAAGAAGTCCATCCATCCAATATAATACATTTCCATCAGGGCCAAAGATGTGTCCTTATTTTCCTTCACAGACATATCCATTAATAATCATCAAATTATAGCATCTATACACTTCTCATCATCCACATTTTCAACTTTATGTCATGTTCACGCTGGGCATGGTAGCTCTTCAGCAAGAGTAGGTTTAAACCAGAGCAGGTTTAAACTGCAAACAGCTTGGCAACATCAAGTATAATTACTTGACACATTACCATACCAGGCAATGACTAGGGGTAGCAAGGCACTGGTTGACTTGTGAGTCATCACAAATATGCATGGAAAGAAAGTAACATCTACGAAGGCAATACAAGGAAAATTAATCCTTTCATGTTCTGGAAGTTTAGAAACTTTTGATCTGTAAGGCCGTAGGAGACAACCACAAAATGGGAATTGCTCCTGGACACCAGGAAGGATGTGGGAGGTTGGAAGGTCTCAAGTATAAAGTTCTCTCTTCTCCTTAGACTAGCTAGCTGATAGGGGCTTTGATACTCATACTGATCTGTATCCACATTTTGTACCATAGCTCCTTCTCCCCCAGCCTTTCAAAAGAAGGAAATATGAATGAGACTGGCACAATCACTTTAAGACCTATAAAATGAACAGAGACACTCCATGGAGCCACTCAAAAGCAGAATTGAGAGCTATTCTTGACTATGTCTTTTGTAAATGTATAAACAAGCAATAAAAGAGTCCATAGCTCACGTCTCTCACTAGAAGAGCAACCCCTGATCATATTTTATTCTGTTCAACATATAGTGTAGACAAATGTAATCTGCATATATGAAGCAGGTACTTGTGCACAGCCTGCATGAGCATCTTGGAAATTCAACATCAGATGAAGGGATTCATAGTATTTTGGAGAATATTTTTTACAATAGCAGATCCTCCTGAAAAGAAGTTGAAGTCTATCCTGCTAGTTAACAGCTCTAATTCATTTTCTTGAAGAAGATAGCAAAAGAGTCTTTTGAATGATACTGTAGTACTCTTTAAAATGGTGCATTGCTTCAAGAGCTGGAAGTCTGAATATAGTTTTGTTTTCAAGGGAAACAATTAACTATTCATACAAATGCCACCACTAAAACCAAAGAGCAGAATAGCACAACAGAGGAATGGGTGGAGAAAATTCCTCCCATGCTAGTGGCTGAGTAAAAATTTATTGCATTGAATTTTCCAAGCACCCATATTTTGTTCAGTGTAATGCTTAAGAACATCTGGAAGTCATTCTCATGCCCACCCACCCTCTAGTGTTGGAAAGACCTTCATATATATCGGCAGAAAAGCTGGAAAATTACACCATTTAAAGGGTACTCTGTCAGAAGTCTGATTTTAAAAAAAGAGAGTATAAAAATTCAAATTTGTCAGTGTTTCTTTAAGCTGGAGTTGCTCAGATTAATCCATGTAAACTTTCCTGAACTGTACTCCTACTAGGAACACAGGAAATTCCCTAGCAAATCAGATATTGCCACGTCTGTTTTCCTGTCTCTGCCAGTGGTCAATTACCTAGACATTTCAGAGGAAGCTTCAAGAAACTCTGCAAAGGACAACTATAGAATAATCTGCCCACAGATAAAGATTCTTTTTCACCATGTTAGTGGTTCATATCTATTATTTCATATCTGTCATTTTTTAGTGTTAGTGGTTCATATCTGTTATTTTTTTAACCTATCTGGCAGAACTGCAGATGTTCGCATTTTATATAGAAATGTATAATGCTTTTTTGAATTTTGCAGAGATCTTGGTTTCAGTCATATCTTGGGGCAATGAGTTCCACATGCAAATATTCACTATGTATTAAAATATTTATTTTAAATCAGGTTTAAATTGACTGCCTTTCAATTTAATTGGATGGTTCCTCGTTCATGTATTATGAGAAGAATGTCCCTCTCCAGTCACTTGCTCATCTTCTCTTAACTGAACAGTCCTAATTTTCAACTTGCCTCACATGTATGTCTTTGCAGTGCAGGCATACACTGCAATAAAAACTGGCAGCACTGAGTCTCAGAGCCTGGGTCATTTGACATGGGCTCGTGGGGCTCAGGCTTTGGGATTTTTACTGCAGTGTATCAAGTATCAGGGGGTAGCCATGTTAGTCTGTATCCACAAAAATAACAACGAGTTGGGTGGCATCTGAAGAAGTGAGGTTTTTTACCCATGAAAGCTTATGCCCAAATAAATCGGTTAGTCTTTAAGGTGCCACCCGACTCCTTGCTGTTACTGCAGTGTAGACATTTGGGCTCGAGCTAGAGCCTGGGCGCTCAAACCTTGAACCTCTATACTGCAATTTTATAGCTTTGCAGCAGAACCCTGCGAGCCCACGCCATGGGTCTTTCATTGCAGAGCAGACACGCTCAGTGTCTCTAATAATCATTGCCTATTTCTGAACCCTTATATTTCTTTTCTCTTTTTTGTGATGTAGTGACCAGAACTTCACACATTATTCTAGCAAATGTATATAAATATTATACATACATTCTAACCTTTTGTTTGATTGCATATATATACATACTGCTGGCCTATAGAACAAGCAATGCCTGGCCCTCCTGCCAGCTACTCTGACTCCCAGAGATGCATGGGATATTTCATGCCCCTCAGAGCTATTGTTCCAAGCTGTCTGCAGACCCAAGCAAATATTATGGCTTTAGTTATACTTGTCATATTTTCAAGGTTTTCTTTGCAACATGCTCTAGAAGCTTGCTTGGTGGTTGTTTTTTTTTAATGAAATTTGAGATTCCAAACTCATCACACTACTCCAGGAGCTAGAGGTCCTACCACAAACCAATAATGCCTATGGCCAATCTTGTCTTGTCCTAACTGTGCCCTCAGCTCCCAGTCTTCCTCCTATGAGACACACAAAGGGAGCTTGGAGAGAGGGAGATAAGAGTACTAAGCAGCTGGCTGGGGAAGACAGAGTTTCAATCACTGGCCCATTTCCCTCAGCCCTATACTGCTAAGTTTGCCTGAAGGAAGAAACAGGAACAGCCAACAGGGAATTACTGCTGAGAAAATAAGCCAGGCATCAGACTCTAGGAGAAAAGATGAAGGAGTAGAGAGAACATGTGGACTGTGGAAGTGGGAAAGGCAGAGAGTACTGATGGACTGTAGGGAATGAGGGGAATAATTATGGTGGCTCAAATATCATGGAGTTGGGCAGAATATGAAACCTTTTCAGAACAGAATGCAGATGGATAAAGGAGAATTACTTTACTGTATGAAAAGAGGAAAGTGAAGAAATGTGCAGGCAGCAGGGTGGATGAGAAAAATGATTAACTGATGATAGGATGCATGGAATGCCAGGGGTTTAAACTGATACAGTGATAGGGCAATATATGGATTTTTTTTTTAAGGGGAAATTGTGCAAACCCACTTTGATTTATTAAGCAAGTTATACAAAAGTGTCATGCAATTTTCACACCTCAGGCTTTTCTGCCAAGCCCACGTAGACAATTCTGACATACTCTGTAGTCAAGGGCCATGCAGGTTTATGTAGCATTCCATTCCTTTCAATGACACGCTTTAACACGCCACTTTATTAGTGTCCATACTCTGTGAGCACCCACTGATGTCATGTTCAATTCTGTCCCATGCTGATTATCAAGACTGCTTTTTTGGATGTTTAATAGTTGTTTTCTGGATCTCAAATATGCTTATTCTTGCTCTTTTCTTTTCAAAGTGACAAGCTATGAAAATCCTGATACTGGTAAAAGTCAATGGTTTGAATACTTCATTGACAGAGCTTAACAGGAGATAAATATCATGTTAATCAGTTACCAAGCTGGTTTATCTACTGGTAGTTTAAGGTGGACATTATCTTCCTCATCTCATGGAAGACAAAACCCATAAATCTTAAAATGGCTAACTAAGATGCAGAAATCCCGGAACTATTCATGTGGTTTTATTCACATGATACAGTTTGTGTCTTATGTGTGTTTTTCATTATATTTGTTTATCTTCTTTTGCACTTTTAAAAATGTGATATAATCATTTTAGCATATGTCTTCACTATGGAGTTAACTCCAGCTCTCATCACTTGAGCTGGCCTAACTCAAGTGAGTGGACACACTCACAAACTGAACACTTGAGGTATGCAGAATGATTGCAAGAGCAGCTGAGGAGTTGTGCTATTGAGCTGTGTTAATTCAAGCTGTGACCCAGCTTGAGTTAAAGCACCCCCACATTCAAAAGTTAATGGTTTTTGTGTGTGGCCAGGGCTTGAATTTGGGGGAATACTCTGAAGTAAAGACAAGCCTGCATATTTATACTAACCACAGTATTTAGGATTAGCTTCCTTCTGTACTTTATGAACAAAAAACATATATACTCCAAAAAACTATATAGACTATGTGATACAGATTTAGATTTTTCTCTGAGTCTGCCAAGAGTACATTGACTTAAAAATCACCCCAAGAAAATGGAACACTTAAAAAACACTACAAAGATTTCAGTTTTATACCTTAAACCTCTGCTTCTCCCAAAAGTGATTAGTATATCAAACACCATGATTGCAAAAAATTGTACTTACTTGTATTTTAAGAGCAGCCACTGAATTAACCAGAGTCCTACAAGAATCATGCCATTAATTTCACAAATAGAAAAGGCCCATTGTACACGGTTAAAACGGTCAAAAAATGCATCTGGTAGGGGAGGCTGCACCTCCTTGGGAGGCACTCGTTCATGGACTACTGAGATCGTCACTGTGGTAAAGATGAAACAGAGAAGTGCATAAAGAAAAGCCAGGAGAGTCTTCCCCCACTCCATAGGATACTGGGAACGCTCTGGCTCTGGCATGGGGATCTTTATCATCTCCTTCCTATATCCATTTGGCATCCCATTCAGTTTGATTTTAGTGCTGAAATCATTTTCACTTGTGGTGACGGTTGTACTGATGCTGAGGTGACCATTGGCATGCCCATTTTTGTGGGCCTCAATGTGATGCTCCATTTTTAAAGTTTCTATCATGTACAACAACCTCTGTCCATTGTCAGAAGACACACGTGACAAAGGTGGCTTCTTAAAATCCTCCTTAGTTAGATTGATCAAATCCTGCCCAGTGTAAAATTCCAACGGTTCACAGTATTCTGGAACAGCATTCTCCATCAGCCAATTTGCCACCTCTTTGGGTGACCAGAATGTCACTTCTTTCATTTCGTCAGGCAAATTCATGCAGTCTTAAGTTTACTTTAAACCAGGCAGCAGTCACTATTGTTCCA
The DNA here is from genome assembly GCF_007399415.2 of Gopherus evgoodei. Lineage (NCBI taxonomy): Eukaryota > Metazoa > Chordata > Testudines > Testudinidae > Gopherus > Gopherus evgoodei. The sequence goes on along the minus strand of NC_044328.1, from coordinate 36,677,785 downwards.
ATACAACAAAAAACCTCTCTTTTGCTTGTTCATCCTGTCAGATGTGCAGCAAAAACCAGTTTGGCAAGTTGACAAGTTTCTAAACACTTTGTACAAATACCAGTATGTTGTAGCCAGTCCAGGAAATGGTTCACCTCTTTTGCATTTATATTCTTCTTTCTAGTGAGAGCGAAAAAAAAAGGCATTAAGATGGTGTTTAATAGTAAGTTTGCATTTTATGTTCATAAGAAAAAATTAACCCAAAGAAGCAATATCTAAATAGGAGCATGAAGAAGTAGCTTTTTAAATTCAGACAAATGCATATGACTTTTCTATTTAGGTTTGTTTCTGAATACTCAAGATAGTTACTAGTTTGATCTTCTGTATGTGTCATTTTAACAGTTAATATAAGTTGTCTGGGGCAGGGAATCTCTTTTTGTTCTGTTTCTACAGCGCTTGGCACAATGGGGTCCTGGTCCATGACTAGGGCTCCTCAAGCTAGGTAATACAAATAGTAAAATCATTAAATGGTCATCCATCAACTGTGTGATCTTACTAATGTAGCTCCAGTCCTCTCACACCCCTTCCATACTACTGTATGGTATGCTCACTCTTTGTATTGTACCTAGATATTAGACCGTAAATGCTTCAGGGCAGGGACCCTGCCTTTGTTCTGTCAAGCACCCAGGACAATTTTTGGCAATAAACTAATAATTATAAGTACTGTTTAAAGCTAGCAAACACATGAAAAACTGCAAGTGTGTTTTTTCTAGGTATGAGTTTTTTCCCTTAAAGTAATAATTTATAAAAAGAAAAAGTTTGGTAAATCACCTGTTTTTATCAGTTTTGCAGTTTTATAGTGAGAATTATGGCAGCTTCTTTAAAAGAGTGAATTTAGCATTCTAGCTAGAGAAGCACCAAAGAGACAACATACAAGTCTGATACAAATCATGCTCATCTCAAGATGTTTTCACAATATTTTAGCAGACAGTATAGGTTGTCGACTGATGATATGAGATTTCAGTCATCTTGAAGATTGAAATTCACAAGATTTTGGTCAGACTGAAATCTGAACTGGAAAAATAGACACTTCCAGTTTTAGATGCAACATGAAATCTAAGCAGAGGGAGTAGTTTCAGATCCACGATGTAGATATTAACCATACAAACTTTGCAATAGTTCTGATTTAAAGTTATGCTTTATTATAATCTGTAATTTTAACAGCTCCATACGGACTTAACTTTAAATAATCAACAATATAAAATGTACAATACAAAGCAAAATGCAAGCTATAAATCACAGAAATGTGGGGCTGCAAGGGCTCTCAAGAGGTTATCGAGTCCATTCCCCAAGAGCTGAAGCAGAACCAAGTATACTTAGACCATCCCTGACAAATGTTTATCCAACTTGTTCTTAAAAACTTCCAGTGATAGGGACTCTGCAACCTCCCTTGGCATCCTATTCCAGTACTTAACTATCCTAATATCTAACCTGAATTTCTCTTGCTGCGAACTTAGGCAATTACTTTTTGTCCTACCCTCAGTGAATATGGAAAACAATTGACAACCATCCTGTTTATAACAATCTTTTACGTATTTGAAATCTGTTACGTCCCCCTTAGCCTTTTCTTTTCTAGACCAAGAATGCCCAGTTCTTTCAACCTCTCCTCATAAGGTTAGGTTTTCTAATCTCTTTTTTTTGTTCCTCTCCTCTAGGCTCTCTCTCCAAATTTGTCCACATCTTTCATAAAGTGTGGTGCCCAAAACGAAACAAAATACTCCAGCTGAGATGCGACATGAAATCCCAAGGTGATTTGAGTAGAACAATTATCTCTCATGTCTTACATATGGCCAGGTCCAGACTAGAGCTTTAAATCGATTTTAAGAGCTTTAAATCGATTTTAAGCTGTAACCGTCCACACTACAGAGTGCATAAAATCGATTTTAAGGGTCCCTAAAATCGATTTTGGAACTCCATCAAAACGAGAGGAGTAACCCCAAAATCGATTTTTTAAAATCGATTTTATGATAGTGTGGACGGCCATCGAAGTTAATGGCCTCCGGGACGTATCCCACAGTGCTCTAGTGGCCGCTCTACACAGGTAAAGGTACTCTTCTGCTGGCCAGGTAAACAGGAAAAGCCCCGGGAACTTTGAAATTCCATTTCCTGCTTGCACAGCGTGGAGCTCTCAGCAGCAGAGAGAACAATGCAGTCTCCTGAAAATAGGAAAAGAGCTCCAGCATGGAGCACACAGGAGTTACAGGATCTGATAGCTGTATGGGGAGAAGAGTCGGTGCTTTCAGAACTGCGCTCGAGCAGAAGAAATGAGAAAACCTTTGAAAAAATTTCTAATGCCATGCGGGAGAGGGGACATACCAGGGACTCGTTACAGTGCCGAGTGAAAGTGAAAGAGCTCAGACAGGCGTATCAGAAGACCAAAGCAGCAAAAGGCAGGTCAGGCTCTGCCCCCAAAACGTGCCGGTTCTACGACGAGCTTAACGCAATAATGGGGAACAGCGCAACGACGTACCCCCCCTTGTCTGTTGATTCAGAGGTGGGCGTCGTGATTCCTGCAACTACGGAAGATTTATTTGATGGCGATGATCAGGATGATGAGGACCAAGAGGAGGAGGCTCCAGCAGAGAGCACAGAGCATTTTATCCCCCCAAACAGCCAGGATCTTTTCCTCACCCTTACTGAGGTTCCCTGCCAGCCATCTCAAGGCAGTACTCCAGAAAATGAAGCTGAGGGACCGTCCTCTGGTGATTGTAATTTTTTTTACCTTTCCTAAAACACTGACCCATGAGGTGGTTTTTAGAAAAGTCTCCATCCTGCTTGTTGGGGGAACGCGAGAGCAAACCGGGGAAGGAGAGTAGCTTCGCCGCGGTTTGCTCTCCCGTTCCCCGAACCACCCAGCAAACCGCAGACAAGGAGACCTGCTTGTTCGGGGAACGCGAGAGCAAAACAGGGAAGGAGAGCAGCCTCGCCGCGGTTTGCTCTCCCATTCCCCGAACCACCCAGCAAACCGCAGGCAAGGAGACCTGCTTGTTCGGGGAACGCGAGAGCAAACCAGGGAAGGAGACCAGCTTCGCCGCGGTTTGCTCTCCGGTTCCCCGAACCACCCAGCAAACCGCAGGCAAGGAGACCTGCTTGTTCGGGGAATGCGAGAGCAAAGCAGGGAAGGAGAGCAGCCTCGCCGCGGTTTGCTCTCCCGTTCCCCGAACCACCCAGCAAACCGCAGGCAAGGAGACCTGCTTGTTCGGGGAACGCGAGAGCAAACCAGGGAAGGAGACCAGCTTCGCCGCGGTTTGCTCTCCGGTTCCCCGAACCACCCAGCAAACCGCAGGCAAGGAGACCTGCTTGTTCGGGGAACGCGAGAGCAAAGCAGGGAAGGACAGTAGCTTGATTACCAGTACAATCTACTACAGGGATTACTAGCCATTATTAACTTCCCATTTTCTCCGGACAAGGTCTGTGTGCTTCCCTGACCTGCGTCTGAGCAGAACTCTCTGTCCTCAGCCACAAGCAATAAGTATTAAAGGAATCCTAAGGTGACCTTGTGGTAAAGTAAAATGTTCAAGGTTCGGTAACAGGCACAGGTCAGTGAGGAGAAAGACTGTATGAATGGTTGTGTGAAATGTGTCTCATGATTCTTTTATCACTCTTTCCAAACCCCACCCCCCCACACACAGCTGCACATTTCTCCAGCCTCCCTCTCGCTTCTCATCCACGTGGGGGGGGTATCATAAGAAGACTGAGGAAAAGGAGGACGCGTGAGAACATGTTCACCGAAATTATGGCAGTGACCCGTACAGAGAGAGCTCAGCAGGGAGACTGGAAGCAATTGGTCGCAAAGTACAGGGAGGCTGCCAGTCAACGCGAAGACAGGAGGGACCAACGCGAAGACAGGAGGGACGCCAAAAATGATGTCAGGTGGCAGGAAGATCAGCGCTGGCGAGCAGCAACTCTGGATCTTCTTCGTGATCAGACTGACATCCTCCGTGATATGCTGCAAGAGCTCCGTGGTTTCAGAATGCCCCTACAGCCCGTGTATAACCTCCCTCAGTACTCACCCTGTCCCACACCTTCCAGAACCAGGCGTGTAAGAACGCGTGGGGGAAGGCTCTCTACACCAGCCCCCTCCACTGCTGCGGACACTCCAACCAGAAGGCTTTCATTAGATTGAAAAGCCCTTTGTGTCCTGTTTTTTCCCTCCTCTAATGATCCAAACTTCTCCCATGGCACCTTTGCCTATTTTTACTCTCAGGTCATGCTATTAAGGAAGTGTGACTGTAGTTTGGTAATGAACTGAAGCAAGCAGCTTTGGAAAGCTGCACGGAAGCTAGTTATCAGCATCAGGATTTGACAATTGGGGATATGGGTAATAAAGGGAAAACAAAGAAAGCAGCCATACCGTACCCTGGTCCATGAGAATTCTTGTTCTGTCTACTCTGATGCACTTTCTTCTTTCAAACCTCCCTCCCCCTTCCTCCAAACCTCCCTCGCTCCGTCCCCCATAGAACGCTGAGTTATGAAATTTCAAGCACAGTATTGTAACAACAAGCATGATGCTTGATTGATGAAAGGATCTGATTTTAAATAAAGAACACAATTCTTGTAACACATAGTAGTAACTTTATTTTCAATAAAAAAGCAGTTAAGGAAGGTTGCAGGTCCTGTGCCTAGCAGCAGACGGAAGCAGCTAATGGTGGAGATAGGTAATAATTGGGAAATACAGAATTATTTGTTTTCCAATGGACAGCTCTCGCAAGTAACCTAAGCAAGCAATTGAGGAATGCTGCAGGCAAAGTATCTTGCAGCAGCAACACCGCATAGACGGGGAGGGCAGCAATCAATTGAAAGGAAAATCAGCAGTCAAACTGTACCCTGGCCCATGAGGAAGCTACTTTTCAGTGCTTCTCTGATGCGCACAGCATCCTGGTGAGATCTTCTAATTGCCCTGGTGTCCGGCTGCTCATAATCAGCGGCCAGGTGGTTTACCTCAGTCTCCCACCCCGCTATAAAGGCCTCCCCCTTGCTCTCACAGAGATTGTGGAGCACACAGCAAGCAGCAATGACAAAGGGGATATTGGTTTGGCTAAGATCTGAGCGAGTGAGAAGCGTTCGCCATCTCGCCTTAAGCCTGCCAAATGCACATTCTACCACCATTCTGCACTTGCTCAGCCTGTAATTAAACAACTCCTGAGCACTGTCAAGGCTGCCTGTGTATGGCTTCATTAGCCAGGGCATCAAGGGGTAGGCTGGGTCCCCAAGGATAACTATAGGCATTTGGACATCTCCAACTGTTATTCTCTGATCAGGGAAGTAGGTCCCTTGCTGCAGCCGTTTAAACAGTGTAGTGCTCCTGAAGACACGTGCGTCGTGAACCCTTCCTGGCCATCCCACGTGGATGTTGGTGAAACGTCCCTTGTGATCCACCAGGGCTTGCAGAACCATCGAAAAGTACCCCTTGCGGTTAATGTACTGGGCACCCTGGTGTTCCGGTGCCAAAATAGGGATGTGGGTTCCATCTATGGCCCCCCCACAGTTAGGGAATCCCATTGCAGCAAAGCCATCCACAATGGCCTGCACGTTTCCCAGAGTCACAACCTTTCGAAGCAGCAGCTTAATGATTGCTTTGGATACTTCCAGCACAGCAGCCCCCACAGTAGATTTGCCCACTCCAAATTGATTCCCGACTGACCGGTAGCTGTCTGGCGTTGCAAGCTTCCATATGGCTATTGCCACTCGCTTTTCCACTGTGAGGGCTGGTCTCATCCTGGTATTATGCCGCTTCAGGACAGGAGAAAGCGAGTCACAAAGTTCAAAGAAAGTGCTCTTACGCATGCGAAAGTTCCGCAGCCACTGCGAATCGTCCCACACCTGCAGGACTATGCGGTCCCACCAGTCAGTGCTTGTTTCCCGTGCCCAAAAGTGGCGCGGAACGGGTAGAACCTCACCCATAACCGTCAGGAGCTCCAACGTGCAGGGGCCCGGGGTGTCAGAAAACTCGTTCTCCAGTTCGTCATCGCTGTCGTCCCCGCATTCAAGCATTCTCTCTTGCATTTCTGCATCATGGGTCAGCAGTGATAGAACGAGAATGCGTGAATTATTTACAGCATTCGCGATCAAGGACAAGAGCAGACCTGGATCCATGCTTGCTGCAAAATGGCGTTTCCCTCACTGCAGCCAGTAAAAACAGCGCGAACTGACTGTGTGCCGTTTACAGGAGGGGGGGGGGGCTGTACCCAGAACCAGCCAGGACGGGGACTTTGATCCCATCATGCACTGGGCTAGTAACCCATAATTCCAAAGGGCAGGGACCCGTGCAGGAACTGTGGGATAGGTACCCAGAGTGCAACGCTCAGGGAAAACATGGACGCCAGGGAACATGGACGCTCAACATCGATGTAAGTAGCCCTAGTGTGGACGCGCAAAATCGATTTTATAAAGCCTGCTTTATAAAATCGATTTTAATAACATCGATTTTACCCTGTAGTGTGGACGTGGGCTAAGACACACCTGTTAGATATCCCAGAATATTTGCCTTTTTTTGCAATTGCACCATACTGTTGACTCATTCAGTTTGTGATCCTCTATAATCCCCACACCCTGACCAGTTATTACCCATTTTGTAGTTGCACATTTGATTTTTCCTTCCTAAATGAGTGCTTTGCACTTGTCTTTACTGAATTTCATCTCGCTGCTTTCAGCCCAATTCTCCAATATATCTAAATCCTTCTGACTTCTATTCCTGTCCTCCAAAGTGCCTGCAACCTCTCCCGGGTTCACGTTGTCCACAAATTTTATAAGTGCTTCAAAATTCTTAAAATAATACAAAGACTAGAATATTCTATAGACTATGAAAACTGGTACAACAAGATTTTACTGGGGTACTCAGGCCTGTGAGACACCATGATCCACTCCCTCCAGTGCCAGGGAGTCTTTCTTGTGTTTAGCTGGGTGTTAGTTCTCTGAGGTTAAGCACTCTCCTCTGGGCTATGGCAGCCCTTACTGTGCATTGCAGTTTAACAGTAGGTTCACCCCTGTCCCCAAGTCCCTTTGAAGCATTTCCCTGTGATATCCAGCCTGACACTGGCTACTTACAGAACTACCAGGCCTGCTGTTCTCAAAGGAAAAAAGAGCACACCAGCTTGTACGATTCAACTCAGGATCAGTACTATGCTTAACGTCTCGGCTTTTATATATGTTTACAGTAAAAACAAGAATAGATTTATTATCAAAGAGTGAAGATTATATAGACAGTAAATAAAAATATTGGAAACAAATGGTTACATATAAAATAAAATCATAATACACTTTCTAGAACTAAATTTAACTAATAGGTTAACCTCCTGTCCAAAGAAGTTTATCTCACTCAAAGTCTCACCTCTGCAGAGTTTTCAACCAAGTTTGCTTAAGGTCCTGTTTTCATAATTGTAAATGTGATGTCAGTTTACTTCCTAAGTACAGGATAAGGGGGTGTCCGGTTTTCCCCTTAGATATAACCCCAAAGTTCATTGTCTTTACTCTTAGCTAGGATAACCTCCTGTGGTTTGTTTTTTTCTATCTCCTGTTGATTTCACATCTTTTGGTTAGCATTTGACTCTGTATGTAGAAGGGCATCCATTGTGTTAGTATATAAACTAATCATTGTAAGCTAATAGAGAGACGGGTGAATTAACATCTCGTCTGACAGGAAACATGTTTTTTACCTCTGCTGGTGACTGACACCTTGATACAGACTGTAAGCATATATTTTAAGTATATATGCAAAAGTATCTGTACAAATATTTCATGATGATATTAACAGCCAATGTGACTCCGGCTTTTATTTGAGACCTCACATGATATTATTTGATGAATCAGAATGTATACACCAGAATCAGGAGATACCTGTTCCCCCTCTATATTCCCTTGCCAGGTGGCATTAAGAGGTTCTTGGGTCACAGAAGCTATTGCAACTAGATGTAACCACTCTTAAAAACAAAGACGTATGAATAGGCTAAAACCATGTGATAAATCAGTGTAACAGCAATTTAGAGAAGTGGGTTTTGCCAAACATCCTGCTAGAATATATGTTGGAAATCAAACTTCTCCAAAAGAGTACGAGAAGAGTTGCATAATCCATTACAATCTGCTGAGTAAACAGTATGCTTCTAAAAGTTATCTAAAGACATACTAGATTAACAGTTTATGGAAAAATAAATATTTACATAATTTTCATGGGGCCTCTTTTCTCAATGCCAACAGTAAACCCACAAATACTCCATGCTGCTAGTAAAGTAGATAGGCATCGGGCGAGTCTGAGTTGAGGCAAAACTGCATCTGAAATTCATGGCATTCTGCCTGGGTATTGCCACTCATATTTTATGAGAAATCTCAAACATCTTGTCCAAATGCAGAACAAGAAAGCACTTCATCATGCCATCCCCCCAATATTTATCCTCTATGTTTGCCACACAGAAAGGCCCAGCTTGGTCATTTCAGCTTCTTGATACCTACAGTAGCAGAATAAAGTCTTTCATTGAATGACATAAAAGCTTCAGAAAGGGTAAAGGAAGAAACATGGGAAAAGCAGGAGGCAGGGATAGGCTTTGAACACTCTGGGGGGCAGGGAATGGGACTGGTACTTCAGGAAACCATTTGAGTTAATTAACTAATCTGACGCAGAGGAAAATAATGCACATTCACTATTTTTCTACAGATATGAAAATTAACTAGATAAAGCCAGATGTAGAGTTACTTGTTCTCACAGGGTGACTGGCTCCTTTAAGGGGAATCAGGGCCCAGTGTTCATTCTGAAGGTCCACCTGAGAGTGAGTAACTGTCTCAGATGGCGACCTAAAGGTTAATTGGAGAAGAAAAGGGGATAGGGAAATGCGGAAGAAGTGGGAGCAGGACCATCGAACCCTCACCTGGACAAGTCGTACCTCCCTACATCTGGACCTTCCTCTGAGCACCCCACCCTCAGACCCCCATCTCACTGAGCCCAACCAGCTGCTTCTGGACCCCCCACCCCATCAAGCCTAAGCACTTCCCCAGCACCCAGATCCCCTCTATTGAGCCTCATCTCACCACACCCCTCTGCTGAGCCCCAACCACCTTCATCTGGATCTTCTGCAGAATCCCATTGCCCCTGCACCCGGACTCCCTCAATAAGCCCCTGTGCATCCAGATCTCCCACTGAGCCACCCACACTCAGATTGTCTCGCATAGAAACCTCTCACCCCACATCTGTATCCCACCACACTAAGCCCCTCCACACTTGGATCCTGCTGTGCTGAGCCTGCCCACCTACACCTGGTGTGCCTGGCACAGAGGGGCAGGGCCCCAGTGTGTTTCTGGGGCAGACCCAGCCCTTGCACCGTGTCAGGAGCAGATGCAGCCTCACTGCCTGAGTCCCCATTGGTGCTTCAGAGTGATCTCCCATCTCAATGCAGCCAGTGGCCTGTGCTCCCCACTGCCATGCTGGAGCCACCTTTATTTATTGACAAATAAAATTTGCAGAATTTTAAAATACTGTGCGCAGAATTTGTAATTTTTTGGTGCAGAATTCCCTCAGGAGTATATCCTGCATTAGTAATGCCTTGAGTCCCCACTACAGTTAATGTTACACCTTTGAGAATAAGGCTTTCTGGAAAGGTCAGTTTATTAAATCAAGTTCTCATACCTTTGGAACTTACACAGGTTGCATCTTTCACTCTCTGGAAAAAGGTTAATCTCCCAGGCTTTGCTCTCAGTGTCAAACACACTTTCAATCTGCCATACCCTAGTCTTAAAGGAACAACTCCCATTACGCAAGTGCAAATAATAAATGCAGCTGTAAAGCCAGTGTTAGCACAAAATCCACATCACTTTAAATGCAATGTTTAGCAAGATAAAATTACAGAAAGAACTCCTGGGTCCTTACACTAATTTTCATACATATATGTTTTTTCCCCACTCCCCACAAATCATCAGAAAGCTCTGAACTCACAAACGTCAGAATATAGCACAGATTTCTTCTACTTCAGAAATAAGAGCCATTTGCACAGAAAAAGCCCAGCCCATACAGGTGAGCCAACACACACAGTGGGTTACACTTGTGAGGTGGCACTGAAACTCTAGGTATTAGGATTTTTGGTTCACTTCCTGGTCTGGGAGCAAATTTTACAGGCAGCATAGCGAATTGTATCACCCCCCCCACACACACACACACATTTGCGTCATCTGCAGGGGCTGAATCCGGGATTTCTGGATGAAAATGCATAAACTTCTTCCACTTAAGCTAGAGGGGCAGATCTCTTTGCATGAAAGCAGCAGTGGAGTCAAACATCTGTATGCAGTTTAGGGTGACCAGATGTCCCAATTTTATAGAGACAGTCCCGATTTTTGGAGCTTTTTCTTACATAGGCACCTATTACCCCCCACCCTCTGTCCCAATTTTTCCACACTTGCTGTCTGGTAGCAGTTTAGCTGCTAAAGTGTGACAGAACCACACTTAATCTAAGCATCAAGTTTGCTATGTTCCTTCTGAACTATTGTGTGGCAAAAGCAATGAGACTTGGCTCAATTATATCAGAAACTCTGATTCTATTCTCAGCTCTGCCCAAAGTGGGTGAATGAGGTGATGTTCTACAAGCTCCCAGTTATCCTATTTGGGAAGTAGGTGAATAATAGCTTTCCCCCAAGACAGCAGAACCTTGGCTTATAGGAAGGGTTGCGGTGTTCAGCAGTCAGTTGTTGAATTTGGACTAGCAATCTAGTATACTTTTCCGTAGATTACAGACATTGTGGGAGAGTCAGGGTACGTCTCCATTACGGGATTATTCTGATTTTACATAACCCGGTTTTGTAAAACAGATTGTATAAAGTCGAGTGCACGCAGCCACACTAAGCACATTAATTCGGTGGTGTGCGTCCATGGTCCAAGGCTAGCATCGATTTCTGGAGTGTTGCACTGTGGGTAGCTATCCCGTAGCTATCCCATAGTTCCCGCAGTCTCCCCTGCCCCTTGGAATTCTGGGTTGAGAGCCCAGTGCCTGATGGGGCAAATATCAATGTCGTGGGTGGTTCTGGCTACAGCCTCACCCCTCCCTTCCTGAAAGCAGCACACAACCATTTCGCGCCTTTTTTCCTGGGTGAACTGTGCAAACGCCATAGCACAGCAAGCATGGACCCTGCTCAGATCAATACTGCAATTGTGGATGTTGTAAACACCTCGCGCATTCTCGTGCAGTCTATGCTGAACCGGGACCTTCAAAGCCAGGCGAGGAGGCGGCAGCGGCTACGGCAGTGCGGCGATGAGAGTGATGAGGACATGGACATAGAATTATCTCAAACAGCGGGCCCCTGCGCTTTGGAGATCCTGCTGGTAATGGGACACAGGTTCTAGCCACTGAATGCCGATTTTGGGCCCGGGAAACAAGCACAGACTGGTGGGACCGCATAGTTTTGCGGGTTTGGGATGATTCCCAGTGGCTGCGAAACTTTCATGGAACTTTGTGACTTGCTTTCCCCTGCCCTGAAATGCCATAATACTAAGATGAGAGCAGCCCTCACAGTGGAGAAGTGAGTGGCAATAGCCCTCTGGAAGTTTGCAACACCAGACAGCTACCGGTCAGTCGGGAATCAATTTGGAGTGGGAAAATCTACTGTGGGGGCTTCTGTGATGCAATTAGCCAAAGCAATCATTAAGCTGCTGCTACGAAAGGTTGTGACTCTGGGAAACGTGCAGGTCATAGTGAATGGCTTTGCTGCAATGGGATTCCCTAACTGGGGGGGGGGGGGGGGGGCGCGATAGATGGAACCCATATCCCTATCTTGGCACCAGAGCACCAGGGCACCCAGTATATAAACCGCAAGGGGTACTTTTCAATGGTGCTGCAAGCACGGGTGGATCACAAGGGATGTTTCACCAGCGTCCATGTGGGATGGCCAGGAAGGGTTCATGACGCTCGCGTCTTCAGAAGCACTGCTCTGTTTAAACTGCTGCAGCAAGGGAATTACTTCCCAGACCAGAAAATAACAATTGGGGATGTTGAAATGCCTATAGTTATCCTGGCTGACCCAGCCTACCCCTTGATGCCATGGCTCATGAAGCCATACATAGGCAGCCTGGACACTAGTCAGGAGTTGTTCGACTACAGGCTGAGCAAGTGCAGGACGGTGGTAGAATGTGCATTTGGCCATTTAAAGGCGCGCTGGCACACATTACTGACTCGCTCAGACCTCAGCCAAACCAATGTCCCCTTCGTTATTGCTGCTTGCTGTGTGCGCCACAATCTCTGTGAGAGTAAGGGGGAGACCTTTATGGCGGGGTGGGAGGCTGAGGCAAATCACCTGGCCGCTGATTACGCGCAGCCAGACACCAGGGCGATTAGAAGAGCACATCACGAAGTGGTGCACATCAGAGAAGCTTTGAAAATGAGTTTCATCACGGGCCAGGGTACAGTGTGACTGCTGGGTTTGTTTCCCCTTCATGACGCCCCCCCCCCCCCGCATTGACTCCTTCCCTGTAAGCAACCCACCCTCCCCCTTCGATTACAGCTTGCTTAAGGAAATAAAGTCACTATCGTTTAAAAATCATGTATTCATTATTAAAAAGTAATTATAAAAAGAGGCAGAGAACTGACAAGGTATCCCGAGTGTGGTTTGGGAGGAGGATAGGAGGGAAGGAAAAGGCCATTAAACACATTTCAATGTAATGACAGCCTTTTGGTTGGACTGTCCACGGGGGTGGAGTGGGCGGGAGCACAAAGCCTTCCCCCATGCGTTCTTAAATGTCTGGGTGAGGAAGATATGGAACATGGTGAGTGGTGAGGGTGGTTACACAGGGGCTGCAGCAGCACTCTGTGACCCCGCTGCTCTTCCTGAAGCTCCACCAGACGTCGGAGGATGTCAGTTTGACCACGCAGCAGCTCCAGCATTGCATCCCGCCACCGCTGATCTTCCTGCCTACACCTCTGATCTTCCTGCCACCACCTCTCATCTCGAGCGTCTCTCCTATCCTCACGTTCGTCCCTCCTATCCTCACATTCACTGGCATCTTTCCTGTACTTTGCTACCATGTCCTTCCACTCATTCAGATGAGCTCTTTCATTGTGGGTTACTTCCATGATTTCCGAGAACATTTCGTCTCGCGTCTTCTTTTTCCTCCGCCTTATCTGAGAGAGCCTTCGGGATGGAGCAGGGAGACTTGAAAAATGTGTAGCTGCATGAGGGAGGGGAAAAAAGGGAGAGAAGTATTTAAAAAGATAAATTTTACAGAACAATGGCTATACTCTTTCACAGTGAACAACACTATTCACCTTATATAGCACATGTGATTTCACTACAAGGTCGCATTTTGCATCTTAATATTGACTGCCTGCGGTTCTGGTGTTACAGATCTCACAGACACGTCCGGCCCCCAGAATTCAGCTTGCATGCGGCCCTGGTAAGCCATTGTCTTTTGGCTTCTCCAGCCTTCATATACACAGTGCCCTCTGATGCTTCTTTCCTGTTAACATGAAGCAGCAGAAGCCAACCCCCCACATCCAATTCTCTAGGATGATTGCTTTACCTCTCCCCCCACCACTTGGCTGGTATCATAGAAGATCACTGCTAATCACCCCCCTTTCCTCCCCCACAGCGTGGCTGGTAGCTGGGAAGATTCCTGCTAGCCAAACGCAAAAAAGCTCAGCGCTATCCTTCCTCCCCTCCCCCCGCTTGGCTACGTGCAAGGAAGGATTTCTTTTAAGCAACAGCCCAGTAGGAAAATGGCCATCTCTGTCCCTTTAATTAAATTCCTGAATTTCAACCAGGTTACCATGAACGATATCAGTCTGCTGAGGATAAAAGAGCGAGATAAAGAATGGATGTTTCTTGAATGCCAGCAATCACCGGGACCATACGCAGCTATGCTTTGTCATGCAATGATACCCGATTACTTGTTACATGCATGGTGTGGTAAAGTGTCCTACCATGGTGGACGGAACAAGGCTGCGTTTCCCAGAAACCTTCTGCAAAGGCTTTTGGAGTACCTCCAGGAGCGCTTCATGGAGATGTCCCTGGAGGATTTCCGCTCCATCCCCAGACATGTTAACAAACTTTTCCAGTAACTTTACTGGCCGCGAATGCATCCCAAGCCCTCATGGCAAATCAATCATTAAAAAACACTTGCTTTTAAACCATGTTTTATATTTACAAAGGTACACTCACCAGAGGTCGCTTCCATGGCTTCACTGTCTGGGCTAGCGGCTTGGGATGGCTGGGAGAGTAATTCCATCTGGGTCACAAAAAGCTCGCTGTTGGGGCTAACGGAGTGCTGTGTGCTCGCTGCAAGGTCGTCCTCCTCTTCCTCCTCCTCATCTTCCCCGTCCGCAGAATCCTCAGCCATGGTTGAGATTACAACCCCCACCTCGGAATCCACGGACAGAAGTCGGGTAGTGGTGGCGCAGCCCCCTAAAATTGCATGCAGCTCAGCGTAGAAGCGGCATGTTTTCGGCCCTGACCTGGATCTTCCGTTTGCTGCTTTGTTTTTCTGGTAGGCTTGTCTGAGCTCCTTAACTTTCACTCTGCACTGCACTGAGTCCCTGGTGTGGCCTTTTTCCATCATGGCCTTGGAAATTTTTTCAAATATTTTTTCATTTCGTCTTTTGGAACGCAGTTCTGATAGCACTGAATCCTCTCCCCATATAGCAATCAGATCCAGTACCCCCTGTGCGGTCCACACGGGAGCTCTTTTTCGATTCTCAGGAGACTGCATTGCTACCTGTGCTGATGAGCTCTGTGTGGTCACCTGTGCTGATCAGAGCTCCACGTTGGCCAAACAGGAAATGAAATTCAAAAGTTCGCGGGGCTTTTCCTGTATACCTGGCCAGTGCATTTGAATTCAGATTGCTGTCCAGAGCAGTCACAGTGGTGCACTGTGGGATACTGCCCGGAGGCAAATACTGTCGATTTGTGGCCACACTAACCCTAATCCGATATGGTAATATCGATTTTAGCGCTACTCCTCTCGTTGGGGAGGAGTACAGAAACCGATGTAAAGAGCCCTTTATATCGATATAAAGGGCCTCATAGTGTGGATGGGTGCGGCGTTAAATTGGTTTAACGCTGCTAAAATTGGTTTACACGCGTAGTGTAGACCAGGCCTCAATTTCTCTTATTTTGCTTCCTCAAAATTGTGCAATGACCTGAACTTGTCACATCAGCAAGTCTGCTTGCAGCAGGAGTCAAATCTTATGACTCAGGATAAATATGAAAGAGTTGGCAACACTGACCAAGGTTGCCAAGAAATAGAGTGAAATATCTAAAAACAGAAACCCGACTGCCTAACTCCAAGTCCCATGCCTGAAGTACAGGAGCATCTGTTCCTCATTCTTGTTGCAGGAGACTCTTCAGCAATCGTGCTGTTGTATTTTGAGACAGTTGCAACTTCTGAGTAGATTCAAAGCAGGGGTGCTGGAACTAGGGGTGCAGCAGCACACCCTGGCTTCAAGTGATTTCTATCATATACAGGGCTTGGAGTTTTATTCTCTAAGTGAAGCCCTTTCTTATCAAGGCAACAATCACTAAGAAATTAGTGCTTTATTCAAAAGCTGTGAACAGCTATTCACCAATAGCCATGCAGCTTTGAGCTTTCACTTTTATTTTTTCAAAAGCTTAATATCAGCATAGGCAGTAACAAAGTATTTCTTAAAACAAAGCTCTGTACCTACATTATATACATTCTAAAACTGCACATTGGCTTGTGGTTTTAGTGCCATTACTTTTATTGTTAAGATCCAACAGTAAGTAATCAAAAACAAACAAAACGTCTTCCAGAAATTGAGTTTATCTTCCTTTAGCAAACACTGTTTTTCAAGTCTAGCCAACAGTGTCTATATAATAAATATTAAACAAAAAGAGGTCAAACAAGTTACTGTAACAGTCTGAGTATTAATTAGTGATAGATTTTTGCACAAAAATCTATATAACCAAAACTATCACCAATGCTGGCATGAAACAGTTTGCCTTAGTACTCAGACTGTAAACTCTTCGGGACAAAGACTGACTCTTTTGCTCTGTATTTGTATGATTATCACAGTGGGGACCTGGTCCATGACTAGAGCCCTTAGATGCTGCAGTAATACAAATATTAACAGCAACACCACCAGTACCATTCCACTACCTCAGCCATAATACACCAACAGGCCTACACAGAGCCGCCCGGGGGGGGGGGTGGGGGGGGAGGGGCGGCAAGTGGGGCAATTTGCCTCAGGCCCTGCAGGAGCCTCCATGAGAATATAGTATTCTATAGTATTGCAACTTTTTTTTTTTTTTTTTTTTTTTAAATGGAAGGGGCCCCTGAAATTGCTTTGCCCCAGGCCTGCTGAATCCTCTGGGTGGCCCTGGGTCTACAAACCAATATAAGCTTAAAAGGAAACTAAGTTTAAAGCCAGAGCATATAACTCTAGTGTGTGCGTTTCCTAACAATGAAAAATCTATACCTACAGGGCATACTTCAAAATTACTGCGACCCCTCCCAGGCAGCCTTGCCTCCTGTCATCTTGAGATTGTACCCTGGATGATTTCTAGAGGGATGTGGGATGGCCTCTCAGCAGACTGATTACATAACAAAAGGCTTTATAACATTACAGTAAACGTTTAAGTTGGCTTACAGGACTGCAGGCATCACCAAATCTTAAGCAGGAGACTCTTCAGCAATCGTGCTGCTGTATTTTGAGACAGTTGCAACCTCTGAGTAGATTCAAAGCAGGGGTGCTGGAACTAGGGGTGCAGCAGCACACCCTGGCTTCAAGTGGTTTCCATCATATACAGGGCTTGGAGTTTTATTCTGGCTTTCCGCACCCCCACTTTAAAAGCTGTTCCAACGCCATTGATTCAAAGGGTAGCCCACAGGTGGAACACATTGTAATGATCAGATTAGAGGTAATAAATACCTGAATTACAGTGACAAAGTTCACATTCAGAATGGAAGACTGCAATGAAGATAAAAATATACTCTCAACATAGCTGAAACAACTTACATGTCCATCTTTGGAAAGAAAAATCATCACCTTAACTGATCAGCACATTTTTAACATTCCAGAGAGAAACAAAAATCTTTTCTAAATTACAAATATAAATCCACCCAAAGTTAAAGAATTCAGTTAAAACCTATGCAGTTAAAAGGTAACACAAACAGAATCACACAGATAAATGACACAGGTGAGAAGAACTGAGTTACAGTTACACTGATACCTTAGTTACATCAGATTGATAGTAGCTAAAACAGGGGACATTTGGGATATATGATAATAAATAGTTATCTAATAAATAATGCCTTTATAAATAACATTCATTCTTTGTATTATTTATGACAAACTCAAAGATCTCTTTCATTCAAACCTCATTTGTCTCATTTCCTTCCATTCAGTTCTTCTATTAATACTCATAAAACTAGTTTATCTATATAACTTTTTCTCCTCTTCTGCCTGCTTCCCTGAAGTAGTTATGGAGACACTAACAAACATTATTGTGCTAGGCTTTCACCTGACCCACAATTTTATTAACCAAATAGTTGCTAAGCAGGCCTTTGTTATGTTACTATGGAAATACCACTTTATCTTGACTAATATATGCTGGGCTAACAAAAAATATATCGTATATTGCCAATACACATTATCAGCACAATACATATATCAGTATGTATTAATTACATGATCACACACTTCCCGCAACCCCACACACAAACCTTGGCTCCTACATTTAACCTTTCCCCTATAGTAAAGTATTGCCAATTCTTTTACATTTATCACAAGTCACAATATTCTGTGAGATAAATGAAATGCTGATTTTTATTTTCTCTTGCTCAGGATTTCCATCACCTCTCATTACTATCAATGAGACTGAAGCCACAGGCTGCCCTCAATAAAATGGCTGCCATGTCTCTTTAATCTTCGCAGGTGCAAGTGAGGCTCCCATTTGCAAAGATGGTCACCTCCTACTGTTTCCAGTGGGGCTGAAATCTGGCTACGGTCAGGGAAGATGGTGGTCCTTTAGGTACCAAGTGAGGGGACAGGTGAATATGGAGGTGCTGAGAATGAAACCGTGGAGGCAACAGTTAGCATAAATGTGTTGGGAAACTGAACAGGTCACTGAGGAGTTGGACATGAAAGGAGAAATGGGCAAACTAAAAAAGGTACATGGGAATGGAGTATGGAAGAGAGAGTAGGAGATGAAAGGAAAAGGGAGGGAAACATGGAGGGCAAACACATGTAGGAGCAGGTGGGGGACAAGAGATTGAGGGGAAAAGTGAGTGACTAGAGTTTAATCTGCTGGCTTCTTGCCTCCACTTCTTAGTGCAGGGGTTCTCAAACTGGGGGGTCATGACCCCTCAGGGGGTTGAGAGGTTATTACATGGGGGGTGGGGTCACAAGCTGTCAACCTCCACCCAAGCATCACTTTGCATCTAGCATTTATAATGGTGTTAAATATATAAAAACATTTTTTAATTTATATGGGGGGGGGCACACTCACAGGCTTTCAGTTTGAAAGGGGTCACCAGTACAAAAGTTTGAGAACCATTGTCCTATTGAACACTACCAACCTGCAAAACAAACAGGAACTTACTGGGTTTGCTACTGTACAATCTTTTCAGCTACTTATGGTGTTGGCCCCTCCCCTCTTGGGAACAATGGGATAGCTTGTTTCTGCTCCCATCATCCCTGCAACCACAGGCTTGGGAAGGGGCAGAAGAGAAGCCTGCTACAGCTGTCCCCTAAGGTTCCCCCCCCACCCACACAAGCTGCAGGAGGAGCAGAACTGATGTGGGGACTGCGGATGAACAGATGTAGGAGCTGGGAGGCAGAATTAATTGCTGGCCTGGAGGGATGGGATAGGTACAGAGCACAATTAATTAGAATGCTGGGGAGAAGCTGGAAGCTCTGCACTGTCGGTGAGAGCTCCATCAGCAGAGGCCAAAGTTACTTTACTGAATACATTTACAAGAGTTGGCAACACTTACTGTCACACACATTGGAGGTGGGCAGAGGGAATACTAAAAAAAAAAAAAAAAAAGAAATTAAAAAAAAAATCATCGAGACAGACCAAAACTGTTAATTACTATGTATGTGCCTTCTCAAAGCATAGGATCCTCTACAGCTGTTCTTTTGTAGAGATTACAATAAACTGTGGCAAAAATAAGCCAGTTTTCATTTTCAGTGTCAGGTGGGACATGCTAGTCAGTCAGTCAGTGCAAACAAGGTTTTTAATAATAGGTCAAATCAGACCAGCAACCCTTAAGAGAGAGAGACAACATATATAGAACTCAATTTTAACTAACTCTGCAAGCACCAGGGGCTGAGGGCTCAACCCTTAGACACAGCATGCGGAGTAAAGGGGGAGGGAGAAGAGGCAGGTTAAGACTGGGGGTTTAGGGAAAAGGGTGGCAGGGGCGGGTCGAGGGTTGAGCCCTCAGCCCCTGGTGATTGCAGAGTAGAGGAAGCTGCTGCTGTGCAAAGTGTTTCTCCCAGCCTACAGCACCTCCTTGCCTGCCTCACTGTCTCCAGTGTTAGTGGGCTATGCCTGTGTGGGGTAAGGCAGGGGCACCTCCCAACTATAGCACGGTATAGCAAAAACAAATTTTCCTGGAACCTACTCCCCCCCCACCTCCCAATTTACATTCTTTCTTATGGGAAAATTGGATTCGCTTAACATCTTTTCACTTGAAGTTGCATTTTTCAGGAACATAACTACAACGTTAAGTGAGGAGTTACTGTATATGGACTTAGACATCCCTGTATGTATCTGATTGCTTTACCATTTAACAACCCTCTTCTTGTTCTCTCTTTTTTCTTTATAATAAACCTTTAGTTTTAGACAGTAAAGAATTGGCCGGCAGCATGGTAATTTGGGTAAGATCCAAGCTAATATTGACCTGGCAACATGGCTGGCCCTTTGGGGTTCAGAAGAATATTTTGTAGTGAGCAGAGTTTTTTTAAATAACTTCGCACTGTACTGGACGTAGGTGCCGATTGGGAGCCAGAGAACTGGAATGCAGTAATGGGGGCTGTGTGATTTCTTTTTTTTAGATTCTTGATAACCAGTGTGGGGGGATCAGGAACACAATTTGTGACTGATTGGTGAGTCTGACTTCAGTATTATCCACCAATTTTGGTAGAATCTGCTCTCCTTTTTGCCTTGCCCTGACCTTGGCATTTTCAATGAGGGCAGCCCAGGCAAGTGTCACATGAGGTTTATTTAAAATATGATTTTATTGTATTATTTGGGAAACAGCATGGCTATGTAATAAAAAACACTCATATGCATTACGAAAATGAAATCAAGCTACCAAGTTTCTCTGTGCTTTATTTGCTTGTTGAAAATTTGGCTAATAATTATCTGCACTTATGTAAGCATTGTATCTAATTTACATGGAAGGTAAAACTCAGTGCCAAACACACTATTGATACCAGCTATCTGATAGTTCAGAGGGGTGAGGCGCATATCACACCATAAATAACTCATGTGTAAATTGAAAATAAAGGGTTTTTCCTTAGTTGCTTGTGAATGCTGTCTTACTGCCACTGAAAATGGATTGTCTTTAAGTATCTATAGAGAAAATGGTTGGATGAATGTATAGTTTCTCAAACCAGAGGTGAGATCATTGTCCAAATCTATAACTGTCTGCAACTTTGCAATCTCTTTCCTTTCTCCCTTGGAGAGCATTATTCTGTCAATTATATATGAAAAAAAAAAAAATCTGAACAGCAGCATAGCATACAGCGAAAGCAGCCAAACTAGGCTGCAGACCCAGTATTTTTATTACAATAATTTCCTAATGTAGGGGAACTAGCTAGTGCCTGAGGAGGATCTGTACTTATTTTGTAAATCAGGCAGAATCTTAAAAGTAAAGATGGACTGCAATGCTGTAGAGTCTGTTCAAGAAATTCCCAGGAAGCCAGGACTATTACACAGACAGGTCATTGGTTGCCTACAAAACTGAAAACTGTATGGTGAATGACTGGATAACTGAACACATCTAAAAAGCTTTCATTTTTACAGCTTAAAAAATATAAAGTAAAAAGTACACACTGGAAACCTGACCACTCCTTCAGCTTTATCTAATTAAAGATGCTAAATGTACCTAAACAGAAATTCTTTGAGTTCCTGCATATATATATATACACACACACACACACACACACACACACACACACACACACGCACTTTGTTTAAACAAGCCCTGGGAGTCACGTGTAGTACATCACCATGTGTGCCACTGGCAGAATATTGAAAGTTGTGAAAAAAAATTCTGACCTGTACCTAGCCCAGTGACAATGCACTAAAAATACTTCTGCCAAGGTATCTTGTGCTATAACACACATACATAAAAACTGAAACATCTGTCAATCTTCTGCTAATCATCTAGAGGCACTGTGTTTTTGGTGTTTATTTGTCCATGTAGATAGTGAGGTAGGGACCATATCTTCTGTGTTCCACATAGGGGATTGCATACTGTCCACACCCTGTCCACACTCCTTCCTTCCACATCACAGACTTCCTTTCCCCAAGCAAATGAGGACTGGCCATGCTTTCCTTTGAACCCATTAAGTGAGAAGAGTGGGAAGATGTGATCAAGGCTCTGTTGTAACACTACTGGGGGCTTGTCTACATCAGAAAGTTGCAGCGCTGGTGAGGGAGTTACAGCGCTGCAACTTTGAAGGTGTACACATCTGCAGGGCACCACCAGCGCTGCAACTCCCTGTTTGCAGCGCTGGCCGTACTCCCGTTTTGTCTCGGGTGTAGAGGATCCAGCGCTGGTGATCCAGCGCTGGTAATCCAATGTAGACAGTTACCAGCGCTTTTCTTGACCTCCGTGGAAGGAGGAAGCCTCTGGTAATCAAGCTGGTTTCCTTTCCCGGTTTGCTCTCTCGGTCCCGGAGCCACCCAGCAAACCGCAGGGAAGGAGACCTGCTTGCTCGGGGTTCCGGGACCGAGAGAGCAAACCGCGGCGAAGCTGGTTTCCTTTCCCGATTTGCTCTCTCGGTCCCGGAGCCAGCCAGCAAACCGCAGGGAAGGAGACCTGCTTGCTCGGGGTTCCGGGACCGAGAGAGCAAACCGGGAAAGGAGACCAGCTTCGCCGCGGTTTGCTCTCTCGGTCCCGGAGCCAGCCAGCAAACCGCAGGGAAGGAGACCTGCTTGCTCGGGGTTCCGGGACCGAGAGAGCAAACCGCGGCGAAGCTGGTTTCCTTTCCCGGTTTGCTCTCTCGGTCCCGGAGCCAGCCAGCAAACCGCAGGGAAGGAGACCTGCTTGCTCGGGGTTCCGGGACCGAGAGAGCAAACCAGGAACGCCGCGGTTTGCTCTCTCGGTCCCGGAACCCCGAGCAAGCAGGTCTCCTTCCCTGCGGTTTGCTGGCTGGCTCCGGGACCGAGAGAGCAAACCGCGGCGTTCCCGGTTTGCTCTCTCGGTCCCGGAACCCCGAGCAAGCAGGTCTCCTTCCCTGCGGTTTGCTGGCTGGCTCCGGGACCGAGAGAGCAAACCGGGAAAGGAAACCAGCTTCGCCGCGGTTTGCTCTCTCGGTCCCGGAACCCCGAGCAAGCAGGTCTCCTTCCCTGCGGTTTGCTGGCTGGCTCCGGGACCGAGAGAGCAAACCGCGGCGTTCCCGGTTTGCTCTCTCGGTCCCGGAACCCCGAGCAAGCAGGTCTCCTTCCCTGCGGTTTGCTGGCTGGCTCCAGGACCGAGAGAGCAAACCGCGGCGAAGCTGGTTTCCTTTCCCGGTTTGCTCTCTCGTCCCGGAACCCCCCTTGAAGCCGCCCAACAGCGCTGCAGTGTGGCCACATCTAACACCACTTGCAGCGCTGGTTGCTGTAAGTGTGGCCACTCTGCAGCGCTGGCCCTATACAGCTGTACTAATACAGCTGTAACAACCAGCGCTGCAAAATTTTAGATGTAGACATGGCCTGGGAGTCACCAAATTGGAGATTCTCTTGCTAGTTTTGCTTAGTTAATTGTTCAAGCAGTTAGCCATTTAAGAAATACTTAGGCAACTGTGGGTTACTTCGGGTATGGCTACATTTGGAATTTCAAAGCGCTGCCCCAGCAGCGCTTTGAAGTGTGAGTGTAGTCAGAGCGGCAGCGCTGGGAGAGAGCTCTCCCAGTGCTGCATGTAAACCACATCCCTTACGGGTGTAGCGTGCAGTGCTGGGAGCCGTGCTCCCAGCGCTGCTGCCCTGATTACACAGACGCTTTACAGCGCTGTATCTTGCAGCGCTCAGGGGGGTGTTTTTTCACACCCCAGTTGCAGCGCTGTAAAGTGTGAGTGTACTAAGCATATCTCCAACAATCTAATTTTCTTAGTTGTAAACTGCTGACTATATCCACACAAACAAACAAAACATCATAACTGCGCCTTTGATTTTCCCAGTGAAGTTAGAAGGAGCTCAAGCCAGTAACTCAGGATATTTAAGAATTTAAAAAAAAAAATTATGTAGAGAAATCACTCAGACTATGACTATGGTGATTTAAAAATAAACCAAGACAATATTTAAGATGCAGCATTTCTTGTTACTTAGCTACAAATTATGTACAGTACTGTAAATCTTAAACTATCTTAGATAAAACCAAAAAACTGTAATTCAACGGTTACCCACAGAAACTCACTGTCTGGCCACCAGGCAACAAAACAAAATGGCAAATTATGGTCAAGTCTAAGATTCTGTTACAGATATTTTTAGTAAAAGTCATAGATAAGTCATGGGCAATAAAAATATCCATGATAAAATGGGAAGGTGCTAGGCAGATGCCGGGTGGCTGGGAGTTCCACCCCCCCTCCCCCACCCCCCCAACACACACCACCACCTGAGGTGGGGAGCTGCGGGGTTCTCCCATGCTGCCAGAGCTGCGGGGTACCCAATTATGTAGGTGTACCTATTACAACACTGTTGTCCCCTGTTGTGGTTTAAAAACATAATTAAGTGATACAATGTACATGGGACTTAACCATTTGTTTATACATTAAATTTAGTTTAAATATCTTCTAGCCAGCACATAAATATATGAACAAAAAATTTTCATTGCAAGTCTTAAACTACTTTTACTTCTATGTCTCTAATTTCATGTCTCTTTACAGAACAAGGAAACTTTACTGGTATTTAATTTTGAATATGTGATTAATGCAATTGCTTATGCAAAAGTACTTAAATACCTAAAAACCTTGTTTTCTTACTTGAGGTGGGTGAAACACTTGGGGTGGGTGAAAATTAGACCACTAATGATATATCTTAGTTATAAATTCTTTAACATATTTAGTCTGCTCATGTCAATATTTACATCTTGATATTTAAAATGCAATAAAATTAAACACACACACTGCCAATCCAGACAACGATAAAACTCCTACTAACTTCAATGGAAGCAGGTTCAGACCCAACATTTTCTACAGCTGAGTGCAATACTCATGAGAATTTGAAGACCTACCAGATTCATTACTTATTTTGTTTCCCCATGTAAAGACCAATACAGATAAAGGTAGTCTAGATTTTAATGTCACATTTTCTATCCAAATTCACTTAAGTTTCTTCTGGCCTAAGGCTGAGTAACATTTCTGTGAATTTTCACAGCTCCCAATTTACCTTTGATTATGCAAAATCACTGCAGTCTTACTTTTATGCCAGCTCAGCACTTAACATATGCACACACCCTTTGCCTCAAAAGTGTGTAATATTCACAGAAGAAATTAGTGTTTTCAATGTACTTAATTTTTCTACATGTCATGTGTTAAACAAGGTTCTTTTTAAATTTGGAAGAAATTTTAGACAATCACACTTCCATGAAGCAAATAAATTACCATTATGTCTTCCCCATGAGAGTAGTTAAATGATTTTCAAGGCCATAATCTAAGCTGCTTAAAGGAAATAGAGCTTGTTCACTGAGCAGTCACAAAATCTGGGAAGCATTTCTTGTTTAAAGTATTAATATCAACATATTTTAAAAGTTACTGAGCCAGTATACACGTATGAGATTATACAAACAATAAAAGATACAGAAAACAGGATTTCAGACATGTTACTCATATCAGCTATAGCACTGTTCTAGAAATTCTAAATCTTTTAATGAAACCATATAGAGATTAGCGTTTCAAAATGAAGTTCTTCTGACCATCCCTCACACATCTTTCTTTATTAACATCTGGTTGCCTACTTTTTCTTTCATCTTCTGTTTTACATACAGGTATTGGAGTTGTCACAGAGGAAAGTGAAAGAAATATTACATTTCTTCCTACGGTATTTATGGAAGTATTCATTAGCAACCTGCCAATTCCAGTTACTGATTCCATGGCATATGTTGTGTAGGGTTCTTCTCAGTCGTCATCCCTCTTTCAAATAATTACTTCATTATCTGTCAAAGAACTAAAGACTTTTCTTTTTTCTGCAGCAGTAGTTTTTAGTCAGTGATGCATGGCATCCAACTGGTGTATTTTGAATACTTCACATTAAAGTAATCCAAAAGCCCTAGTGCCAGCTAAACGAGAGATTTGCAGTGTACAGTTTCAGACTACAGTTTAAAGTACAGTATAAAATACTACTAGATCTCACTCCCTTCTCGCTCTACTGGCCCAGAAAGTAGGTTACATTCAAATAATTCCAGACTTAAAAAATGAAAAATACTCCTGGGGCATAAAAAGAGAATGATACATATCCTATTTCCATAAAATTGTTACAAACATACTCAAAACAGAGCATTTCATTAGATGTCAATCAGCAGGTGGCTCAAATATTCTACAACTCTCAGTAATAAAAATAGCTAGTTTCCCGTATGTGCCTTTTTAAGTTTAAATACAATGCGTCTGAAGATTTATAAACGCTGTACCCTATAAACTGACACAGAATCCACTGCTCTGTCCATAATCTTTACTGATTTAATATTTAAACCTGACAGATTGTAGTTACCGCATACCTGACTCCAGGCCTGTTTAAAAACACAACGTACAATTAGGGATCACTGGTACAGTAACTTCTTGCTTAACCCTGTAGTTATGTTCCTGAAAAATGAAACTTTAAGTGAAACGATGTTAAGTGAATCCAATTTCCCCATAAGAATTAATGTTAATGGGAGGGTTAGGTTCCAGGGAAATTTGGTTTTGCCCTACAAAAGACATTATATACATTTTAAACAATTTTAAACAAGCAATTTAATACCGGTATTAAATAGGCTCGCAGCCCCCCTATCAGCTCCATTATGTCCACCCCCCGCGCCTCCCACCCACCGGTGGACCCTTCAGATCAGCACCTTTCCCCTACTCACCCTGCCTCCTGTCCTCGGCAATCAGCAGTCTTGTGGCCTTCTGGAGGCTGGGAGGAGGGGCAAGGTCACGGCACGTAGCCTCCCCGCTCTCTCCCCTGCCTCCTGCCCTCGGCAATCAGCTGGTCTGCATCGTTCAGGAGGCACCGCGTCCTCCCTCCTCTCTCCAGCCTCCTGAACACCACAAATCAGCTGATTGTCGCAGGCAGGAGGTGGGGGGAGCAGGGGGAAAGCGCTGATCCGCTGGGTCTGTCAGCAGGCGTGAGGCGCTGAGGGGTGGAGGGGAAGACATAAGGGGGCTGCCAGCCGTGGACAAAGAGGCAGCCAAACAACGTTACAGGGGAGCATTGCACAACTTTAAATCAGCATGTTCTGTAATGGAGCTGGGACGTAAGATAGAAACAAGAGGACGTGAAGTAAGATGACTTTAAGTAGGGAATTACTGTACACAATAACTCTGATTTTCTCTTCACTGATGAGGGAGCAGTAACTACACTAAAGCTTAGGATTCTCACCCTCCAGGGTTGGCCTGGAGTCTCCAAAGAATTAAAGATTAATCTTTAAATTAAAATGTTATGTGAAGAAATCTCCAGGAACATATGCAACCAAAATTGGCAATCCTACTGAAGCTAATTCAGAGATAGTACAAAATTCAGAAATTGTTCATGAAATCTGCATACTTACAGTAACTGGGCTTGCTTTCTCTTTTCCTATATTTTAATATTTGGAAGTTTACACCATCTGTAAAAGAAAATTAACAGAAGGTTTTATTTGAACAGTTCAGTGGTAATTTTTCCAACATTTTTTTTGCAATCCATGCCTTCCAAAGACCTCCATGACTTCAGCCCTGGTGATCGAGCTGCAGGGTCCTGCTGCCTCCTGCAGAAGCAAGGAGCTGTAAGGTACCCCCAACTGGGAGGCAGTGGGCCTCCAACCTTCCAGCCGCTCTGGGCAATGAGTGTACCCTGGTAGCTCCCAGCTACCGGAGGCAAGGGGGTACCCCAGCAGCTCCCTGACCACCGCTGTGGGGCAGGAGGGTACAGGTGGCAACAGAGGGATTCCCACAGCTCCCAACCGCACGGGAGGGGGCAGGGGAACCTTGCAGCTCCCCTCCACCGCTGGGGGCAGGGGACCCTGGAGCTCTGAGTCCCCACGGGTGGTGGGGGTCCCAGAGCTCCCAGCCACCCCATAGCTGCCCAGTCCCTTGCACCTAAATAGTTTGTATGAACTAAGACTAAGACTATCTCTGGGTATTACATTAGGTGATGTTTGCATTAATTATGGGAAATTCAACTGTCAACTATATTTGCAACCCTTTGTAACTGACTAATTGGAGGTTATTAACCCACCTTTTTCATAGTACATCACCTTTGTATATTTTTGCATCAGCATGAGGACTTAAGTCAGCTTAACTGTGCTGCTCACAAGTGTGGATTTTTCATACCCCGACACTTGCAACTATTAAAACTTGCCATATAAATAATATTGACATTTTAAAATACTAAGAGAATCACTGCTCTGGCTTTTGGAACTTGTACAACATTGTTAAAAAGTGTTGTATTCATAGTATTCTGTCCATTCTGTCCATTCCGTACAGCACAAATACTTAAGAAATGATTTTTAAAAGCAAGTGCAGTATTAGCTGACCTAAAATGACATGGCAGTTCAATTTTAAATTTAGTTTTATGAATACCTACATTCACAAGTTCTTACTCAAGGAATACTCAATAGCCCATCAGAAATCCCGATTAAACATGGATGTTATTTTAGGTGGTACAATAAGAGCACAAAAAATGTGCCTTGAGATGGGGATTTATTTTATAGCATCAAGGGCAAAAATAAAGCAACTTCAAACACGTTTTTTTTTAAAAGTGCTCCCAGCTGAATTATTCTTCAAAAACCAAGTTATAAACCCATGAGGTCTAAGACAGATATGCTGATTGATCAATATATACAGAGAAACAGAGAATTCTGTACATACAGTAGAACATCAGAGTTATGAACACCTTGAGGATGGAGGTTGTTTGTAACTTTAAAATGTTGGTAACTTTCAACAAAACGTTATGATTGTTCTTTCAAAAGTTTACAGATTAACATTAGCTTAATACAGTTTTGAAACTTTACTGTGGAGAAGAAAAATGCTGCTTTTAACCATCTTAATTTAAATGAAACAAGCACAAACAGTTTCCTTATCTTGTCAAAAAAAATTTTTTTTAAACTTTCCCTTTATTTTCTTTAGTACTTTATGCTTAACACAGTACTGTACTGTATAGGCTTTTGTTTTTTCCCCCTGCTGCTGCCTGATTGCATATGAGGTGTTTGGTTGATGGTCAGTTCGTAACTCTGAGATTCTACTATACTGTAGTTGCAAGAGAAAAGCATTTCTGAGGCCACATCCAGATTACCCGCCGTATCGGCGGGTTAAAATCGATTGCTCGGGGATCGATATATCGCGTCTAATCTAGACGCGATATATCGATCCCCGAGCATGCTTATATCGATTCCAGAACTCCATCAACCCCAATGGAGTTCCGGAATCGACAGGGAGAGCCGCGAACTTCGATCCCGCGCGGTGTGGACGGGTGAGTAATCCGATCTTAGATATTCGACTTCAGCTACGTTATTCACGTAGCTGAAGTTGCGTATCTAAGATAGATTTCCCCCCCAGTGTGGACCAGCCCTGAGACACAACTATTAATCTTAAAAATAATCACATGCATAAAGAATTAGCACTTTTACTGTTACAAGCTAAAAAAATTACTACACCTTCAGTTTCTTTTTTTGGTTCAGGATGAGTCAAGTGTAAATGATTAAAAAGGGATGATTACAATGTGTGAACTATACTAGACCAGTCACTGCATTTATAGATCTAATGAAATGTATGCTGTCAATCTTACGTACAAGATTGCTAAAAGTGACATGGTATGAGTTAAGCCTTGATGGACACTACCAACCCAGCAACATACTATATCAGTGGCTGCAACGGAACAGACAGCATATCTCACTGCCCTCTGTCTATGATGTATAGGCTCATGCAGCATTCTTACTTTCTTAAATGTCATGAAGAGCTGCAGTGTGAGCAGTAATGATACCCAGCTTTCCCTTCCATTCAAATTAGTAAAATGGGGGAGTGTAACTGTTTAGAGCCATTACAAGATTCTGGGAAAGGGGACCACTGTCAGACCAATCCACCCTTCTCTTAGAGAACAGCCTATTGGGTGATTAAATCTGTAGCCTTAGTGGTCCAAAATGACAACTGCTGTGTGATTAGAATCTTGACATCCTAGTGAGGTGACAGAGCTTGTACGTTTTGGAAAATCAAGTAAATGACTCTCTTTTAATTTGTACATTAGGATACCCTACATTTGTCATAAAAAACAAAGCAGGCAAGGTAGGGATCATGGTGCAACAGGCAAACACTCAAACCAGGTCAACTCTGTTAAGCCTAATTTTAGGTTTACCAGTCTTGATAAATCTCACTATTTTTCTTTCTTTTTAACCTTTCCTGTTCCACTCTTACTCTATAACACAGTAACATCAAAAAAAAATGTCATTTCTGCGAGGAGTACACAGGAATATTGCTCAACTGTTTTTTTTTATTGTAGTTTTCAGCTTGTTTCATCCTATGAAAACCAATTGCTGTTACAAACTAGCAGCTTCTATCTTTTCCAGCCTACTAAATCCAAATTAAGAAGATCACCATGTTGGTTACTTGCCTTATTAAAATACGCATTCCAGATAAAAGTGCAAAATATTAAGTATAGACACATATGTAACCAACAGACTGGTATTGCGGGCTCACAACTAAATAATTTACTTCAATGGGAGTTGTGAGTCCCAAGGTGAGGGTTCATAAGCCTCAAGGTCAATTAACTGGCAGGAGAGTTTATCTAAAAGCAATGTTGTAAATGCAGTATTTGTTTTTAAATAATGTAGATTTAAAAAATATACTTGTTTCACATAACCCGATACAGCAAAAATTTCTCCCTCCTATGTATTATTCAAGAAAGCCAAAGTGGTAAAGGACTGTTAAACATTAATTATTGTTTGCTGTGTACAAGACAAGCTCTGTGCAGCTCAAAAGCACTCTCAGAAGTTGGTCCAATGAAAGATATTACCTCACACATCCTCTCTCTCTGTTGAACATTAAGTCACTTCTCAGATGATTCTCCATGTCTCCTTACCAATTATTAAACCTCTTACAAGGCAGAAAGAACACCCACTAGTTTAATAAATCAATCTGAGTGGCTGAGAGAAAAGTTTCTCTAGAAATCTCCCAATAGGTTGTTGGAAAGACAAAAGCATTTTCAGCTGCCTTTTTGAAACTGATTGTTTGAAAATGGTGGAATACTTAGGCGTGTGCATAAAATGGAACAGTGTGTGTTAGCAATCTCATGTGTCAGTGGTTACTACTGACAACATGAATGTAGCAGCTCTGCAAACACTGCTAAATTCCTTAGCAAAGTTTCACAGGAAAATAGTTATAATATATGTCCCTCAAATCAGGGGCCTCTCTCAGAGCTATTATTCCAGGCTGCACAGATTCAGGAATACCACACTGCATCCACTTTACTCTCTTCACATTTTTAAAGGTTATTTTCACAGCCTTGAGGACAACAGACTGAATTTTTTTTCCAAAAGAAAAAACTCAAGACTTGCCTATATGGGGATTTACAGGAAAATTAATCCCAACTAACTAAGGCATTGTTAGGGAAAGGGAAGGGAAAAGCCGATTTAAGCTACGCAATTTGAGTTACGTGAATAGTGTAACTCAAATAGACGTAGCTAAGATCTACTTACCGCGGGGTCCACACTACGTGACGTCGATGAGAGATGCTCTCCCGTCAACTCCCCTTACTCTTTGGATCAGGTGTAGTACAGGAGTTGACGGGAAAGCGATCGGCGGTCGATTTAGCAGGTCTTCACTAGACCCGTTAAATCGACCGCTGAGGCATCGACCGCCAATTCTTGTATGTGGCGGTCGATTGGCGGGCAGTACAAATTACCAAAAAGAGGGAAGGATCAGAACTGGTGAAAAAGCTTAGCAAACAGAGAAATAAAAAGGAAGAACTACAAAATTTTTAATTTCCTAGAGACTTTTCATTCACAATGTATGCAAGCTTCTTATATTTGAAACTATTGCAAAGGTAATGATTTTATATTGGCCAATGAAACACTCCATAGGATCATACAAAATTTTATATTCCTAAAAGCCAGAAGTATCAACCAACTCATTTATTTAGCAATGAAAAATCATCTTTGCCTCTCTTATGGATTTAGCAGGTCTTCTATAAAAGTCTTATATATTCTGAATGCAAACTGTAGTTTGAAGTTTACAGCATCACCAAATTTATTATAAGAATTCTGAGTAGTTAACTGCTATTATATTCCATTTCTATGTCAACTCATTCTAATACTGGGACACCTATTTAAAACCCGTATAAAATGACCGTCAACCCCATATGCAATAGGTCTAAAAGTTATAAAAAAATATATATACAAGAAAGCCATCACACTTGTTTTCTATTTCCTGAAGACAACAGACTTACTATGATGCTACCAAGCATTCTGGGCTAAATTTGATTACGTAGGTCCAAAAAAAAAAAACAACACCAAAATAAAAAAACTAGCTTCTTCCATAGCTTTCCTATGATGCTATGGTTTAGGTGTTATTTTAAATCCTTCTATCATCTCCTATCGCTGCATCATGAGCAGCCCGTTGCCATACTGTCTGCTTCAGGCTACAGAATGTCCTTCACCTAGGCCTGGTGGTTTTACTTGGTCTTGTGACATCAAACAAAAAAAAAATGTTTTTTGCTTCACTGTTGAGCTTTCACGCTCTGCTTTATTTTAAGGATGAATGTCTGTATGTCATACTTGGTAGAACAAGCTATGTCAAGTCCTTAAAAAAGAAAAAAAAATACTGAAAGAGAGATTACCTCTTATGGTAACAACTTAGCTTTTCAAAGGCCCTACTCCACTCTAGATTCTTCTCTTTACTTTTTCACATGGAACAGTCTACCTTACTTGGATTGAGTAGAAAAGTTGCTGAGCAGCTTCTAATTTTTTTTCTCCTCCTTAAATGTTTAAGGAATCTTTATCTTCAGCAAACAACCTTAAAATTTACATTCCTAACACCGTGTTCAGTTTTCTGAAAATTGTTTTAAGGTCTCCATGGGATTTCTGCAAAAATGATACTATCTGCATCTCTGAAGTGACTCAGGTACTTTCTACTGCAAAAACCTTGAATGGAATGAAAAAAATTTCAGTTCCAACTAACTATTTGTTCTAAAAAAAAAAAAGGCTTCTGGGTAGCAGTTTCAAAAACATATTGCTGATGGTGTTAAAGCCAGATTCATCATTATACAGTTAAGATTCTCTGAGGAATGAATCATTAAACTGTTCATGCTTTGGTTCATTTCTCACTGAGCCTTACATAAGCTACCTAACAGACTTAAGCAGAAAAGGAACTGAGCTGTAAAAATTGGCTAGCATTCAAAGCAATGTTAGCTATTTCAGAACTTGTTTTTCCAACTTATCTGCATCATTTTTTGGTTTTGACTTCAGATCTATCTTACAACTTATGTCAGACTTTTCCCCATTGACTTAGGCCCACAAGCTGAAACATTTTAAGCGAAAAGGTCAACTGACATTTAAGAAACACCTTACGCTGAAAGACTACTAAAACCAAGATGGATCAAAGAAGCAAAATCATCATGCAAAACAAGCAACAGAATATTTTAGACAGCTTTCTGACAGAACAACAGTCTAGTACTGAAATTTTCTAGGAACCATGCAAGACCTTTTTTTTTTCTTTTCAAATAATGTTTTTAAGAATGACTGGAACTGTTCATCTGAAATAAGTTTTATCATTATAAATATATTATGGCATCATTCACCAATAAGCTCATCAGACTGCATTCAGATGAATGCTGCAGTAAGGTTTAAAATCACTCAAACCAAACTACACTGACTGGATCACTAATGTGCTGATGTTCAATTATTTCTGTTAAGAATGCCACAGAACATTAAACACTAACAGTCTAAGCTGACATTACCTTTCCCCACAATAAATTTAATTCAATACTGTATGCTTCTAGTTTAAAGAATCTTGAATTACTGGATAATTTTCCCTCCACTTACCTTCTTCTCTAATGACTGAAATGGAGCTAAGCTATGACATATTTTGGCACAATATACTATTAACTTGACTCAATAAAATAACTGTGCTGAAATTCTATTTTCTTTGATACAATGTTAAACCTTTAGTGCATTTCTTTGAAGTGTGATCACTTTAAAATCCCATACAGGACACTGGCAGCAGAAAGTGTTTACTAAGAAGTTTGTGTTTTACACTTACAGGATTCTGATTTGTTGCTCATGAACTGCCAGAAGAATGCTTATCCTACTAGTTCCTATTCTCCTACAGTGGACCACCTGAAACAGACTCCCTCCTAACCATGAATCCAGATCCTCTCCAGTAATTTTACTGTTTAATTACTGGAAGCCCTTAGGATAATATGAAGATAAAAATAAACTTGCTTTATTGTAATGTGTATGTTTATTTTCTCTTCTGAGATGCAAGATTTAATTCGGACAAAAATCTCTTCTCTGCCTGCAGCAGCCCCAACTTCTCTAATCGCTTTGAGTCACTTTGCTAAGTCCTCCAATTCAAGTTTGACTGTGATTTATTTATATTAGAAAGTGTATACAGAGCTGTGTAAGGTGCTAAAAGACGCTTGCGTTTAAATAGTCAAAAAGGCTCTGAAAACTTTGACTGAGGCTACAAAAAACAGGATGTTTCACCACTACAAAATTCCACAAACCACAACTACTGTACTTTGAAAAGACAAACAGCCAGTATCATTAAAAAAAAAAATACAAAAAAGCTACTATAGAACACATAGACAAGGAATATTAAAGTGGAATTAGTCTCAACTTAATGAAGCTTGATCTACACTACAAAGATAATTAGATCGATATTAGCTGCCTTATGTCAACCTATGTGAGTTGGTACACTACAGCTTTGCTCCACCAATTTAAGTGCCCTACTAGACAAACATAATAACTCCACCTCCATGAGAGCTTATGTTGAGTAGTTAAGGTGACAGGCTCTGAGTCATTTACACAGGCTGCTGGCTAAAATTCTTGTCAATATCACAGAGTGCTGGAGTCCTGAAATTTACAAGAAAGCTGGTAGGTTGCCTTCTGTGATCCCCACACCTGGCTCACAGCTCAGGCTGTTACCCTCGGATGGGTGGGAGGTTCCAGCTAGAGCCTAGCTGCCTCCTAGGCTCTGGCCTACCTGCTCCAAGTGGGCTGCTGCCCAGGATCCTCTCTCCCCGTGGGAGCCCTGCTACCTCCCAGATTCCCAGCTGGGCTGCTGCGTGGGCTTCCCTCTCCCCAGGAGCTCCTACAGCTGTCAGAGTGCAGCTGCTCTAAGCAGACACAATAGATAGCACAAAGTTGACAAGAACATCAATTTCACTGCTGGTAGACTCTGTGCTGTGAAATTGAGCAGACGGGGGGGCTGTCAGTGCTGCACAATACCCCACTGCAGGGATGAAAGAACTCCTGGTAAGGACGTGTTCCACTGGCAGGAGGAGGGTAGTGTGGACATCAACAACCTATTGAATTACTTCAATGCCTGTACTCAACCTAAATTAAATCAACCTAAATTTTGTAGTGTAGACTAACAGTTCTCAACCAGGGGTCCAGACCCCCTGTGGGGGCTGCAAGCAGGTTTCAGGAGGTCCACCAAGCAGGGACAATGTTAGACTTGCTTGAGCCCAGGGCAGAAAGTTGAATCACCGCTGTGCAGGCCTTAAGCCCAGGGCCCTGGGGCTGAAGTTGAAGCCTGAGCAATATAGCTTTGCAAGCCTGCCTGTGGTTGGGACACCAGGCAGCTATCTTGCTTGCTACCCTCTAACATTGGCTCTGGCTTTTATATGATATTGGTGGGCAGTGGAATTTTTACAGCATGTTGTGGGGGCCTCAGCAAGAAAAAGGTTGAGAACCCCTGGTGTAGACAAGCCCTGAGTTGAACTTCTTACTAGAAATTTATCTAATAGTTACAGACCCAAGATCTAGATCGGGGTGGGCAAACTACGGCCTGGGCTGCATCCAGCTCTCCAGTTTACGCTACGGGGTGGGATCCAGCGCTTGCCCCACTCAAGCGCTCCAGGCAGGGCTTGCCCTGCTCCGGGCAGCTCCTGGAAGCAGCAGCATATGCCCCCTTCAGCTCCTATGCGTAGGAGCAGCCAGGGTGCTCCGCATGCTGCCCCCACCCCAAGTGCACCTGCGGAAGGGGCAGTGTGCAGAGCTGCCTGGCCATGGCTCTGCATAGGAGCCATAGAGAGGACATGATGCTGCTTCTGGGAGCTGCTTGAGATAAGCACCGCCTGGAGCCTGCTCCTCTGCCCCCCAGCCCCCCACCTCCCTGCCCCAGCCCTGATCCCCCTCCTGCCCTCCGAACCCCTCAGTCCCATCCCGGAGCACACTCTTGCACCTCCAACTCCACCCCAGAGCCCGCACCCTAACCCCCAATTTCATGAGCATTCATGGCCCACCATATAATTTTCATATCCAGATGTGGCCCTCGGGCCAAAAAGTTTGACTACCCCGATCTAGATATTTGATCATAATTGAAGATTTTAACCTAACTAACTCTTAATTATTAGTATTTAGTAAAGTAGATTATGTTCTCTCTTTTATGAAGGAAAAATAGGACATTAATTTGTTGTAGCACAGAAGGTTGCAATCAAGAAGAAGAGTTAACTTTTAAATTTAGAAGAAAGAGAGAACTAAATTTAACCAGAAGCTATATAGTGTAGTTATTTTGTAATGAAATAGCCCACAAACAATGAGAGTAGAGTTTAGGGAAGGAAATCTAAAACTGCAGAAACCTTATCTCAGGCCTGATCTACACTTAAAAATTAGATCAACCTAGCCACGTTGCTCAGGGCTGTGAAAAATGTTATATCCTGCATGCTGTAGTTAAGCCTACCTACCCCCTAAATTAGGCACAGCTACATCAACAGAAGGATTCTTCCCTGGAGAATTTTTAGTGCACAGTAGTCACTCGTACACAGACCAATTAATACGCAATACTGTATAGTGCTTTAGCAGTCACACCACCATAAGGCATGTTAGCCCACCAAGTAGACATGCCTTTACAAAGACAATGAAGGAGGATTATTTGGTCTTGGGAGATCTCTGAATTTCTGTAAATGAATGTAAAGAGGAACAAATGCACATTTTGGGGGAACCTTTCAACCTCAGAGTGTTGAGTACCTATTCAAATTTTTCTTAATTATTATTTTGTTATTAAATGAGATACTTCATGTGTAGTTAAAATGTGG
This sequence comes from Gopherus evgoodei, assembly GCF_007399415.2. NCBI lineage: Eukaryota > Metazoa > Chordata > Testudines > Testudinidae > Gopherus > Gopherus evgoodei. Next base: position 36,641,191 of record NC_044328.1, on the reverse strand, counting down.
TTTGATATTTTCTCTAGTGCATATGTTTTTCTGAAACCATGAAGTAGTCTGAGAAACGTATTCATTCTCAAACCATGGAGAAAAGGTACAAAATATCAAGTTGTTCTCTTCAGTCCAGAGAATAGATTGCTCATATTTATTTGCCACTAAGCTTAAATCCAAATATTTCTTGGTGCCTGAAAGGCCTAAAACCACTCGCAGGAATGGGGATAGACCCTTACACACATGCAGCACTTTAGTGAAATCTTAGTTCTCATCATGAGCAGAAAAGAGGTTTACAGTTTATTTCAAGACAGATAATGATTCTGTTATAGTGATATTTGTGAGGGTTTACTTTTTGTTCAGTAATTTTATGCATTTAACTTTTATCATTGCTTTGGTCTAGATGATTTTGGGGGACAGATGACCAAAATTTCACAACTCACTCTTAAATTAATCTTCATCTCAGAAATATTGATTACTGTAAGATACAGATGAGAACGTTGAGATAAAAACTGAGGAATTTAAGAAACCTGTAGCACTAGAAGTGTTCTGATAATATCCTTCCTGTAAAGATTTGTAAACTGCAGCAGATAAAATCAAAAATACAATTACCAATAGGAATAAGAAACTTTGTTGCCAGAATAGGTCAAACCTCTTCAGATACAATCTGCATAGAATCATAGGACTGGAAGGGACCTCGAGAGGTCATCTAGTCGAGTCCCCTGCCCTCACTGAAGGACTAAGTATTATCTAGACCATCCCTGGCAGGTGTTTGTCTAACCTGCTCTTAAAATTCTCCAATGATGGAGATTACACAACGTCCCTAGGCAATTTAGCCTAGTGCTTAACCAACCTGATAGTTTGGAAGTTTTTCCTGATGTCCAACCTAAACTTCCCTTGCTGCAATTTAAGCCCATTGCTTCTTGTCCTATCCTCAGCAGTTAAGAACAATTTTTCTCCCTCTTCCATGTTACAACCTTTTATGTACTTGAAAACTGTTATGTCCCCTCTCAGTGTTCTCTTTTGCATGCAAAGTTATGATTTACTTATCTGGCTCTAGTCCCTATTCCAGGGGTTGGCAACCTTTCAGACGTGGTGTGCCAAGTCTTCATTTATTCACTCTAATTTAAGGTTTCGCGTGCCAGTAATACATTTAAAAATTTTTAGAAGGTCTCTTTCTATAAGTCTATAATATATAACTAAACTATTGTTGTATGCAAAGTAAATAAGGTTTTTAAAATATTTAAGAAGCTTCATTTAAAATTAAATTAAAATGCAGAGCTTCCCAGACCAGTGGCCAGAAGCCAGGCAGTGTGAGTGCCACTGAAAATCAGCTCGCGTGCTGCCTTCCGCGCACGTGCCATAAGTTGCCTACCCCTGCCCTATTCTATTTAACAAAAAAATAACCAAAAATATATTCAAGGGAGAAAGATAAGGGCTACAAACAAACCTAATATACACTTGAAATACAGGGCCAAGAACTATTTATTAATTAAGAGATGCTGAGCACTTACCAAAAGTAATGCTTAAGATTAACGTCATGTACTTCCAGTCATTTACCACACAAATATTAAATACAGTACATTTATAATTAACTACTGATCAATTTTCTCCTAGGGATTCCCACGCTAATAATATAAATATAAAATATAATATAATATAAAATAAAAACTCAACAATGGATATAATTAAGACATTTAGCAACAGTATATGAAACTGAAAAGGTACTTAATATGAGATCTTAATTACCTATGTCCGTTCCACAAAACATCAGAACATAACTCAGACTGTAAGAGAGATGTATTTTGTACACACCCAGACTACTTGGGGAGGTGAGATGTTTGACGATGGCTGCAAGTTTCCATCAGTGTATTTTCAGCTATGGGAAAGAACAGCTCAGGTGTAATTTAGCACTCAGGAAATCTATCAAGCAGATGCCACTGACAAAAGCTACATCTAGCCACAAAACAGGTACAACATGGGAAGCAGAAAAGTAAACTTTCACATACTCTCCCATCTGCCTCAAAATCACTTCTAGGGGATTAGTTCAATCTCTCTATCCATTCAGTCTCTGATCTCTGAGGGTATGACTCCACTGAAATCAGAGGAGTAACTCTAGCATGTATAGAAATACGCAGGATAGCTTTGATCTTGTTATATCTCAAATAGTCTGGGTTAGCCATTTGAGTACATACACATGCAGCTAGTCCATGCTGCCACAGCTTCACTGCTGTTGTTATATGAGCTGGCTAGACCAAAGCTAGATCAGATATGTCTACATGTGCTACAGTCACACTTCTGATTGCAGTGCAGATATACCATAACAACCCCAATTCATGTGCACTGTAAAATGTATATGCAACTGCCAGGAGGAACTGGGGAATGGTCCAATTGCCTTCTCCCTTTTCTCAGGCCCTGTCCGCACTGGCAAGTTTTTGTGTAGTAAAGCAGCTTTCTGTGCTGTAACTCCTGAGGTATACACACTACCAAGCCACTTAATGAGCAGAAACTGTGCAGTTGCAGCACTGTAAAAAACACACCTGGAGAGGCGTACAGTTTTCTGCACCAGGGGTACAGCACCGCAGTGCCAGTGTACACCCTGGTTGATTACAGTGCTGCGACTGGCCTCCAGGAGATGTCTCACAATGCCTCTTCTCGCCTCTCCAGTCATTGGTTTGAACTCTACTGCCCTGCCCTGCTCTGATCTGGGTCCATTTAGAACTGGCCTCCTTCTTTGCTCAAGAAGGACGTCCTGCATTTAATGGCTCCATATTCTTCCCCCTAGGTAATTCTTGTCAATCACCCTGGTAAACAAAAAAAACTACCCTTTATGCATCATGCCTTTTAAAGGGAGTTGGGGGGCGGGGTTTGGGGGAAGAAAGAAAACCCAGCTCCTCACTGGCCATCATTTCCTGTAAAGATGGCTAACAGCCTGTTCTCTTGTCTGTCAGAGGTCTCCCAGTCAAACCAGATGTGCACTCCTGAGCAGCCAAATCCTTATATTAATTATCCAGACAGCCCAGAATGGTATTTTACTTTGTTTAGGAACACAGAATCTAGCAGCTATGACATAGGGTTCTATAGCTTTAATTTACATAGCTGACAACATGACAGTAGCTAAAGCTTTCATGGTATGTTCCCTGTCCCATCCCAAATCTCATTCAGCTGCCTTTATTTTGTAGTTTAATTTAGCTATCTTGGATTGCGCTGAGTCTCAAAACACTAGTCAAGCAAAGGAAAACTGGACCCTTATTGGTATAAGGATTTATATTGGTGTTAATTAAATATACTGGTATTACCACCAGTTATAGCTGAATGAACAAACAAGTGCTGATTTTGAACTTAATTGATTACATTTTTTAAAGTTTTGTTTTCTGATGCAAAGACAGTAGGAATGATGATTTCTTATCGGTCCAAAGAATCTATTACAATATACAAGGTCTTTCAGGTCAAAAAGATCCATTTTTGTCAAGGGATAAAAGTTTTTATGCAAGCTGTAAATTGGCTGCCTTATCTTGATTTTCTCAGTTGAATTTACTGAGAAATTTTATTATATGAGAAATAAAACTACAGATGCAGTCTGATATCAATAAACACACCCAAAACCTGTTACTAAAATACTTACTGTAACTTGAAGTTATGTTCAGTAATTACTTTTATTCACCAAAATCTTTTTTGCAACAACACATCAATTGGATATGAGAATACATTTCCCATTATCTGATCCTTCTCATCTTTGATCATAACTCATGAGAACAGCCTACTAAATCAGAATAAGATTCTTGAAGTGTTTTTGTTTGAACAGGACATCTGTTACAGAGTCGTCATAACTGCAGAACCCCAAATTCATCCATGTGATATACGAGTATCACAGAAGTCACTGTTTCTTAAACTTCACAGGCAAAATAAATACTTTGAATAAAGAACACAGCATTATAAAGTTAAGTTCGTAACTACAATTTTTAAAAAGCATGAACAGATCCTTAAAGATAATCTCATTAAGCCAAAACTAAAGAGAACCAAACTGAAGTTCACCACACACAATATATTTAAAATGAAACTTCACTGATAAGTTCCAGTAACTACTGATAGCCATTGCACAAGGTTTTGTATACTATATTACTGTTCTTGCCCCCAGGGTGTTTTGCATGGATACTTTAGGCAGCTGGATTTAAAAATCAGGCCTAGAATAAATATCTCCTGCACACACAAAGTCAATAGCCTAGAGCAGCATTTATATTACTCCTCTCTCTTAATAATGGCAAGTTTAGAGCTATCCAGGAACCTGAATAATTCTTAAGTGTGTGTGATTGTTAGTGTTTTTCATGAGCTTTTTACCATGGGGACCATTTATGGGGATGAAATAAAACAAGATGCAGGCTTCTCATGATATTTCACTATACAGGAATTGAAATACTGTGGGAAAAATCGCACCAATTTCAGACACAAATGTTTCCCTATGCATAAATAACTATGCACCTATCCCTATTCAGGACTACAGAAATGTATGAAACTCTCAGACTCACAGAAAAGTATGGTACTTCTCTAAAGTTGTATTTGCACTGTTTTCCCTTTTAAATTTAAGGTGTTTTCCTCTGTCAAGATGTTTTATTGGTAATTTTTACCAACCAATTTCATTTTAAATTTTAGAATTTATCTGTACATTTTAGATGTGAAGCCCACATCTCCTCGATGCCTAAATCACTTTTGAAAAAATGGGACTTAGGAGCCAAAGTCACTTGTACATTTGAAATATTTTCTTAGTACTTAGATTTATTTTTAAATTTTTTTTTTAGATACGAGGCTCTATGAAGCAGGAACTCTCTTCCTATGTATTTGTTCAGTGCCTGACAAAATGGAGGCCCCAATCAGGGTGCTAACAAAATATAAAATTTTAAGATTACTTATTCTTTTTAGATATGCTGAGCAGCAATGACACTAATTATTACTACTACTACTACGACGACAACTACTTTGCTATTATACTAGCAAATGAGTAATTTAAAAGCACAGTTGTTAATTAAGTCGAAAGACCTCTGGTGAGTAGTGACTTTCTCAAGGTCACACAAGGCAGAAGCCATATAACCCAGGAAACCCACCTTCCAGCCCCATAATCTGAATTATGAAAACTGTATGTGCCTGGGTGATCACTCTAGCCAGCAGGTCTGCTGCTCTGTTGCCAGGTAAACAGACATCTGCCCCTCCCACTGTAAAGACCCGGAACTTTGAAACTCCCCTTCCTGTTGTCTTGGCAAGTGCTCACTTATTTGGCCAGATGACAGTGCCTGCTCCACAGAGCAAATGATCCCCTGCTTGCAGGGCCAACTCTAGACACTATGGTGCCCTACACAGCCTTCCCCACCCCCGCGTGGGCTCCCCCTAGGCATCCGCAGGGGAAGAGGGTGCACCCAAGATGGGGGGGAGAGGGAGACATGAGCAGGCTTGGAGGGAAACCACCCCCCCCCAAACACGAGCCAGCGGAGCGGGCTGGGGCCGAGTTGCTCCACTTCCTGCCGCCCAGTGATTGCAGGGCAGGCCCGGCCCCACACTCGCGGAGCCGTTGAAGTGGAGTGACCTGGCCCCAGCCCACTCTGCTCTGCTCCCCTGGTTCTCAGCTTTGGGACTTGTGGGGGAGGGTGGAACTGCCCCCCAGCACTCACCTGCTGAGTGGAGTGGACTGGGGCTGGGTCACTTCCTGCCACCCAGTGAGTGTACAGCGCGTGCGCCCGACCTCTGCTGCAATCCCCCATGCCAATAGCTAGGGTGAAGGAGTGGAGTGGGGTGGGGCTTTGGGGAAGGTGGGGAGTGAGCGCTTTGTGGAAGAGGCGAGGCAGGGGCAGAGCAGGGGCAGTTTTTCTGGCCAGTTCAGCCAGCTGGGGGATTGAGCTGGCCGCTGGAGCAGCACGCAGCTGAGTAGGGCACCAGGAAATCTGGGGCAATTTGGTGTCCCAAATTTCCTGGTGCCCTATGCAGCTGCGTAGTTTGTGTATGGGTAAGGACGGCCCTGCCTGCTTGGAGCAATGCTGAGCTACTGGAGCTTATCAGTGTTTGGGGAGAGGAGGCTGTGCAGGGACCCAGAATCACCCCTCCCTCCACAAGCCCTATCACCAAACTGGAGAAAGATGCAGTGTGGGATAGCTGCCCTAGAGCTCTGCTCTCGTTGGGGATGGTAATGATGCTAATGCAAACACTCTCTTGACGCCTGAGGAATTAAGTGAGAACACAAACCAGCGCTTTACTTTCACTGGTTCCCTGTCACCGGTGAAACTTACAGCACAAAAACTCTGCGTGTAGACATAGCCTGAGGGTATGGCTACACTTGAAATTTCAAAGCACTGCCACGGCAGCACTTTGAAGTGTGAGTGTAGTCAAAGCGCCAGCGCTGGGAGAGAGCTCTCCTAGCACTGCACGTAACCACATCCCTTACGGGTGTAGCTTGCAGCGCTGGGAGCCGCGCTCCCAGCGCTGCAGCACTGATTACACTGAGGCTTTACAGCGCTTTATCTTGCAGTGCTCAGGAGGGTGTTTTTTCGCACAGCGAAAGTTGCAGCGCTGTAAAGTGCCAGTGTAGCCATGGCCTTCGACTCTGTGCAGTGCCATCTCCGCTTGCAGCTATTCAGAGTAGGGGCAGGGCTGAGCACTGGAATATTCTACAACAAGCTGGTAATTATGCAAGCAAATCCACAACCACTAACTAATAGCTAGGGATTGTGCCCCAAGGGGGATATTTTCAAAAGTTCCTAAAGGATTTAGAAGTAAAAATCTCATCACAGAGCTTTTGTTTATAAATAAATACCAGAACAGTCATTCTCAAGCTTTCTTCTTCAGTGGGAGTACCTTGGAAAGCAGAAAACCTTATAAAATTGTTTATATGGATTTCCCTTTCCTTTTCCAATATTTCTTTTGAAAACAAAATCCTGATCTACACTACAAAATTATGTTGGTATAATTAAGACACCCTGGGGTGTGGAAAATCCATACCCCCTGAGCAATGTAGTTATACTGACCTAACTCCTGGTATAGACAGTGCTATTTCAGCAGGAGGGCTTCTGCTGTTGACATAGCTACTGCCTCTCAAAGATGGAGTACCTATGTACACGGAAGCTCTCCCGTCAGCACAGATAGCATCTTCACTAAACACTACAATGGCACAGCTGCAGTGGGGGAACTGCCCCACTGCAGCACTGTAAGTGTAGATAAGCCCTTACTTGCAGTGCAAACCTAACCCAATGTTTCCCTCTTGAAGCTTCAGGAAAGAATTATGGCCTTGATAATAAATGTAAGATCCTAACTGAAAAATATTTCCATGATATAGAACACTCTTTTAAGCAAGGATCTTATCCAAAGCTCATGCATCATCGTATATCTAGAGAACTTTGTTGCTGTGCTTCTATGGTGATGTGCATCTGCTATTTGAGAGCAAAGTTTGCCCTAGCTATGAATTATAACCTTTGCTAAAAATTCATTTTTCTCTTCCAAACCACATGGCCAATCTCTTGATTTCTGTCATGATCTTCCTAATTTCATGGAACCCCTACTATTTCAAAGGGGGAACTCAAATTTTAAAAGGAACAGTTTGATAGTTCTCTTTCTAATCCATCTGACAGTGGTACAAAATGTTGCCCACTAGCCAGATTAATTAGCACGGCTTGGATCAATCTACTTGCCAGTAATGATTGGAAAGATTTACTTTGCAAGGAGGAGGTCATCAATCTCTGAAGAATGTAAGGTTTGATTACAAAAAACATTTCTATTCTTGTTATGAGAGTTCCATGTAAAAGCAGTATGTGTTGTGTTTTGTTGTGTATGTATAATTTAGAGCACTGTCTATAGAGTAACTCCAGACAAGACAGACAGTAAGAATACAACCAGCACCTAAAGACAGACACACACATTCTAAGAACAGTGCCAAGCTCAGACATTACAGTGCAAAGACAACTCTACCACCTCAACCATTGTTTCTTAAGAATTACCAAAGAAAAATGTCCTCGTGAAGGCCTGAATTAGTATCACTGCATGTCTCCAGTTACAGGTGCTGCAGTGATGAATGTAACCACAATCTGAGGACTTCATTAACTCAGACATAGGTTAGAGGTTTGTTATTGAAGTGGATGGGTGAGATTCTGTGGCCTGCATTGTGCAGGAGGTCAGACTAGATGATCATAATGGTCCCTTCTGACCTTAAAGTCTATGAGTCTATGAAACAGGTTCATTTACTAGTGACTCTCAAATTAAACAACGCAGTGCCACGAATTTATCAGCACAGAGAACACCAGAAGGTTCAATCAACAGAAGGGACACAAAATAAAAGCATCCAAAAGGCAAATCTAGTAAAGCTGCCCAGTAAGTTCAAAGATGTTAACTGAAATTATTCATTTCCACTACAGGAAGAGGTTTTACAGAAATTCTGTATAAAAGTAGTGTATGTACATGTTGTGTGTATGTACATTAGTATATATGCATATGTGGCATTGTTGAAAACTCTGTAGAGTAAAAATGCTACTCTGCGAAAGGCTTCCTGACTGCTGTTAACAACTATTGGAAAAGTAATGTTTCTGATGTGAACTGAACATGAAATTGCCAAGCGGCAGCAGCAAGCAGACACATTAACAAGACTGTAGCCACAGTCTGACTGTTGCTATTCACAACTTTGTGAACAGCAGTGAAACTGGCAACTATCATTGTCACTTTCTCACTGAGGCTTGGGAAAGCTGGGCAAGCAACAGAATCAAGCATCAGAGTTCTCCATAAGGGAGGAAAAGAGATGTTGGGGAGAAACAGGTGCTGGGGAGAAACAGGTGATTGAAGGCTTATCCCCTTCCCACTTCTGATGACAGGCAAAATGTCAGATTCAGTGGTAGGAGTAATGGTAAAAGGTAGGAGTGAGGTGTAATGGAGAAAAACAGTCTAGGGCTTCGCTACACTGGGGAGTTGCTGGTGAGGGGGTTACAGCGCTGCAACTCAGGATGTGGCCACATTTGCAAAGCACAGCCAGCGCTGCAACTCCCTGGTTGCAGCGCTGGCTGTACACCTGGTCTGCCTTGGGTGTAGCGATTCCAGCGCTGGTGATGCAGCGCTGGTCAGCAAGTGTGGACACCACCAGCGCTTTTATTGGCCTCCGGGGTATAAGGAAGTATCCCAGAATTCCTGTCCACAGCAAACCAGAAGAATGGCTGAACTCTGATCTCCCCTTAGCTACTTGCTAAAAAACAAACACAGCTGCTCTGTGCTCCAGTGAGCGAGCCAGTGAAGGCAGGAGAATTGCTTTGGAATGTTCAAAGCTGTTTGCTTGAGGAGAGAGGGGGGAGGGGTAATGTTGAGCAACTGTTTATGTGGTCTGACGGCTATTTAGGAGTGCATAATTAGCATTTAGTGAATAAGAGACAGGTGGGGGAAAGGTCAAAACTTTTAAAATGATTGAAGGTAGGCACTGTGTATCTTCCAGTCCTTACAACTTGCAAGGCAGGGAGCTGAGAACAGTGTCAGCTCCAAAAATCCACTCTCTCTGTCTCCCCAACGCTCCCTGTCACATTCCACCCCACCTCCCTCTTTTGAAAAGCACGTTGCAGCCACTTGAATGCTGGGATAGCTGCCCACAATGCACCACTCCCAACAGCGCTGCAAATGCTGCCACACTGCAGCGCTGGTAGCTGTCAGTGTGGCCACACTGCAGCGCTGGCCCTACACAGCTGTACAAACACAGCTGTAACTACCAGCACTGCAGAACTGTAAGTGTAGCCATTGGCCTTATCTCCTCCAGAAGCTTGAGAAGTGAGTGTTACAAATATATCAGCTACCTAGCCTAAGGCTAATATTAAAGATCAAGCCTCACAGGAGGATTCAAGAAGATCAACCGGATAGGAATTAGGGGTGGAGGGAAGTGTGAGGGGAAGCTGCATTCTCACAAGAATTTTGCTGTTTGACCTCAATCCTAGGGTCTCCACTTCACCTGCACTTGTGTCTGAGACCTACTTTTGATTATTAGACATATGTTTCTATTTTAAAGCCCTGCTTACTGATACCTACTAACTCTATAGTCACACAACTCACTTCCTCCACAGGGACAGAATCAGCAGCTTCACTTTAATGAGATCCAGAAGAGGGGCTGAAAATGCAACAGGTTTTCCCTGGCTCCAATGAGGGAAGAATAACCCCATGAATCACCAGGTTTTCTAGAATACCTGTGTCACCTACTTAAATGCTAGGACACAGTTGGGGTCCAAATTAAGAAATTGTTTTTAAAGATATTTTTAAGTAAAACTTGGACTAATGGTCTAACTGGTTTGAGTGCTGTGCTGTTTCCTCAGGAGAGCAGACAGCCACTCTGCAAATGTTTACTGTAGAGTGACCTTGCTCTGGCTGGTTGCAACTTGGTTCCATTCTTTTCACAAATCAAGTAGTAAAATATAGCACCTATAAAAAATAAACTGGTGTGCATTTTACTTTTTGTAAATTCTCCTACAGTAGTTTATCTTTAAATACAACTTGCTCTCCTCCTGGTAAAGGAGTAACCATTGCATTTTATTTTTCACTCAAAAAATGGACAAACAGTATCACATATTATTCGGAAAATTCATAAAAACCAAACCAAAGAGTCTAGACCAAGGGTTATACTATCCTTGAAACTTGTTCAGCTCAGCAACAGGTTTTCCCTGGCTCCAGTGAGGGAAGAATAGCCCCATGAGTCACCAGGTTTTCTATAATACCCATGTCACCTACTTAAACGCTAGGACACAGCTGGGGTCCAAATATCACTAATGGTCTATAGCAGTAATTCTCAAACTTTTGCACTGGTGACCCCTTTCACATAGCAAGCCTCTGAGTGCAACCCTCCCCCCCAATAACTTAAAAATACTGTTTTATATACTTAGCACCATTATAAATGCTTGAGGCAAAGAAGGGTTTGGGGTGGAGGCTGACAGCTCGTGACCCCCCCCATGTAATAACCTCATGATACCCAAGGGGTCTCAACCCCCAGTTTGAGAACCCCTGGTCTATGGAGACCTGCCTATTATTTTTCCACATAAGCAACTGCCACAGGGATGTTATGCAACTATTAATTGGATGAGAAGGTCCACATATGTACCTGTGAGAAGGAAGGGAAGCTGTCCATAAAAGACTCTTAACATGATATCCGGGCTACGAAAATATGAAAGACCTCCTGCTCTAGAATACCTTAGAGAAAGATACCTACTAAATTATTTAAAAATAAAAAACCACAATCCATAACCAAACACTCAGTATTTTCACCACCACCTTCAGCCTGAACTGAAAATCAAATATTCACTAAGGAATCTTGGTAACAAACTAAAAAAACTTAAAGTGCCTGTAAAAACTCCCTCTCCTTTTGGAGATATTTACTCTTCAGGTAATGATATGATGAGCACTTAACATTCTAGCTGGCCATTACTGGACCAAAAAACGGTCTTAATGCAGTTCTAATACTGTGCCATTTTTCAAAAAATCATGTACTCTTGACATTTTAGATTTCAATAGTATTTTCTTCTTTACCCTTACTCCATTGTGCAGTCTCAAGCATCCTGCTATGCTTTAGACACATCTTATGATTAAAACAGGATCATTCAAAATTTAAGATCTACTGACTTACTGACATTTTGCCATCTAATTCACATGACACAATTTTTCTCCCTTTGGCTTTGTTGCTAATGGTCTGGGAGTTGCCCTTTTTTAAGTGTAAACTCATGTAGAGTTTGTCCATTCAGCAAGGACACGTATCTATAAGATCAAACTTCAGAATTCCAATTGAGTGTTTCAGCATGCTTTTTACATACTAAGCTCTCTCCCCTCCAAACTACAAAGTTCACATTATACTTCCTCTCTACTGAATGCTCACAGTTCACATAGTTTTCAAGCTGTTTCCTCTGTACTTCACTTTTAAACTAAAATAAATCATAGCAAAATCCTCCCTAAAAGCAGCTACAAACGACACACACCAGCTTAATTCCACATGTACAGATAAAGCATTTAAATAAAAGCACACTCTCACCAAACACATGCCAGGCTCAAAGATTGCTTCTTCTCCATCTGTATTTTCTCCCTGTATTGTGTACAAATGACGTTAGCAGCACTGAAGAGAGGCGGAGAAAAAAGCATACCGGGAAATCCAGTTCAGCTGGAGAAAGCCTGTGACTTATGTGGGTGGATGGAACTCTTTCCCGTTATAAACAGCTTAAAGCATATACCTGCTCAGCTGATAGAGCTGATCCATTTCACTACAATTTGCAGAGCTTAGAGGAATGGAGATGGATGTGTCTGTAGAAAGCAGCTTTCATGGTATGCTGGGTGTGGTACTGCTTTCCTGGTTTAACCATTAAAGCTTTAAAAGAATGAGTCAACCGACTGGGCTTTTAAAACCAAACATTTTCATTGTCTGCTAAAAAATGCATTCTTCCTAGGATTTTTTTTCAGATGAGTTAACAATCTGGAGTTTTAAATTGCTTCTGAAGTTTACCACAGTTTCATGGGGCAGTTTACATTTCACTTTAAATGTGTTCCAACTCTTACATGTATTTTTATTAATCAGTTTACAAACTTTAGTACAGTACTCTCAAATCCAGTAATTGTATTGAAATTTCTATATTAATTTGATCAAAGCTAAAATTCAACATGGCATTGTACATGGAAAATAAATTAATCCAAAACCAGAAAGCAAGGATAAAGTATTATATCACAAAGCTCAGAACCAGGACAGAGACAAATGTTCATTCTCCAACACGTAAACGTCTGAATCTAAAGCTGGTGCTCTGACTCGGAAAGCAAAAACTCTAATTTAATTCTCTAACTTCCTTCCAGACTATATAATACTAGATGCCACACATGTCAAACTGCTAGAAACTTGCTGCTGGTTTTCATAAGGCAGACAACATTGTTATTCTGTGAAGCAGTATTTCCTAACCCTCTTCCTCATCCAACACCAGAGAATAGTTGAGCGGGGAGGGACAGGAAAAAGAAGCGGCTGGGTCAGCTTGGTTGGAGAGACACATACAGAGTACACATAAATGTGCTGTTGCATGTGGTGGCTCCTTGTCAACAAGGAAAATCAGAATCAGAGAAGTGAATGGATGAAAAGGAAGTGACAGCAACTGCATCATGGGATAGTGCAAAGGAACATGGCAGGATATCCATCTGCCAGCTCAAGCTGGGGTAAGATCAACAAAAAGTTGAAAGAATGAGGAGTAATTGTGGCACCTTGGAGACTAACAAATTTATTTGGGCATAAGCTTTCAGGGGCTAAACCCCACTTCATCAGACGCATGCAGTGGAAAATACAGTAGGAAGACAGACAGACAGACAAACACACACACAATATGAAAAAATGGGGGTCCTTAACTGATTAGTCTTGTTAGACTTGGTATGGCAACCCCCATTTTTTCATGTTCTCTGTGTGTATATGTATGTGTGTGTGTGTATATATCTATATATCTATATCTATATATATATATATATAGATATATCTATATATATATATAGATATATCTTCCTACTTATGCTATGCTGTAATTTGAATCCACTGCCTCATGTCCTGCCCTCTGTGGCAAAAGAGTTTTTTCTATCTTTTTTACGGCAGTATTTTAAGTATTTGAAGACTGCTATCATGTCTCCCTTAATCTGCTCTGTTCTAAACTAAATATACCCAGGTCCTTCAACTTTTGCTCATATGGCTGCATTCCATCACTTTGATCATCCTTATCACTTGCCTCTAGATCCTTTCCAGTTTCTCTACATCCTAGAGGAGAAAGTTCGGCTGAAAACCAGTGGAAGAGTGCTTGGGACATTTATTGGAGTTGATTATAAACATACCTTAATTTGATTTTTGATATAATTTTGATGGGTGATAATTGTTTATTTTTAAGATTTTTTCTATATTTATCAATTTCAATGTTCACAGTTATGGGAAATTATGGGGGTCAGATACTGAGATGTAAAAAGTTAAAGCTCTGAACCATTAAAACACAAATTCCCGTCATATGTCAAAACATACTAAATAAATAGCCTTAAATCAAACACTCTCAAGCAGCGTTTTTCTTACTTGGCCTATCTGTAAATTTCAATTATCGTTGATGGAAATAATTTTTCATGCCATGTGCACAGGGAAATCAATGTTTATCAACATTTACCAATAAAAATATAACCCTTCCAAACTGGATTCAGGCAAAGGGGGCAAAGTGAAAATCAAATTGGGGAACTGAGTTTATGCCTTTTTGTTAGTTTAGGTTCCCCCCACCCCTCCCTCACTTTACAGATAAGAAAGGCAACCTTAAGGGTTTTTTAAATTTATTTTACTTTTTACATATTTTTTCCTGCTTGTTTTTTTCCCTTGAACCGTCAGGAATGTCAAGTCTAGTCTTTCCTATTTTTGAGGAAGTAGTCTGAGGTCCCAGAAGTGCTCTCTCAGGCTTTAGTTAAAAGGAGTGGAGTGTTTAAATTTTAATGAAGGCACATTTGCTGCTAATCATTTCCCAGGCATTTGAATTTAATTAGTTAAATAAAATAGTTTTACACAATACAAACAAAATCACTTTCCCTTCTCAGTTAATCAGGTCTAACTTGCATGGCATTTAAGAAAAACAGGGCAGACAATATCTTATTTGCTAATATACAACAAAAGAATACAAATACTATTTTTAACACGCAAATAGAATAAACCTATTCCGGCAGTATCCATGTTTCTTTTATATATCAGCTGCCTTTAACTCTCCTGTCCAGGACACAGTGATAGATGGATTTACTCAAGCTTGTCCCTCCTCTCTCTGAAAGATTTCAGGGTAATACTGGGCAATTGTTCATCTGCCTCAAGAGCTCACTTATTCAGGGTTCCAGGAGGTTCAGGCATGGATAAAGTCCCTATTAGACTGCAGTTGTAGTGCTGATAAGAACACCCAGTTGCTTCCAGAGAACCAGATAACAGCATTTGCCAAAAATGCTTTTTCTTTTTTTTTTGCAGTAATCAGGACTGGCGCTAGTGTTTTTAGCGCCCTAGGTGCACGGCCATTTCACCGCCCCGCACGCTGGTCCGTGGCTATGGTGGAGCTGCCGCAGGCATTCCTGCGGAGGGTCCACGGCTCCAGTGGAGCTGCCGCAGCCGTGCCTGCAGAAGGTCCACCGGAGCGGCGGGAGCAGCGGACCGTCCGCAGAAATGCCTGCGGCAGCTCCACTAGAGCCGCAGGACCCGGGGACCCTCCGCAGGCACGACTGCGGCAGGTCCACCAGAGCCGCCTGCTGCCCCCGCCGGCAAAATGCCGCTCCCCAATAATCCTGGCGCCCTAGGCAATTGCCTAGGTTGCCTAAATGGAAGCGCCGGCCCTGGCAGTAATGGACAACAATGTTATTTTTTTTATTTCAAAGGCAGATCTTACCACAGTTCATTATCCACGTCTTTGTCACCTCTACACAGATAATGTGATCTTAAAATATACTTTAAGATAGAAAAGCTTAGATCTTACAGCCATTCAGAAACTCATAGCTAGGACAGATCATGTCTGGTCACTTTCTAAATGGTGTTTTCTGAAGGGACTGCTTTGCATTAGTGCTCAATAATCTATACTATTCCAGGTCCGGTTGTTGCCTCAGCACTGGGGATGATCTGAACCACACAAAAGCTTTTAAAAAATCCCTTATTTGAACAGTAGTACATTCTCATCCAGTGGTTCTAGGCTTTGCAACTCACTTCCACTATGATCCACCATAACCTCAGGGCATAATGCAAGACTTTCTTGGTTACCCAATTTTTTCTCCAGGAATAAGAGGTGGTCTGGGTTTGGCTGGTATTATGGGGTAGATAAAAGGCAGTGTGATTTTGGACCTGAAGTGGTCTTTTTAGGAATGCCTTTTAATATGTTTGACTATTGTGTGTAGTTTAAGTATTGTAAGTGTCCAGCGAGCTGCCAATAGATATTTATTTAGCTCTAAACAAATACATAAGATAGTAAACTTGGTTATGACTTCTCAAAGTATTTGTAAACTCTACTCCATAGCTCCAACTTCCTGGAGGATAAAAACAAGTGAGTAGTCAAAGAATTATTACCTTGTGTGTGGTCTCCTAGATTTCAGAAGCAAGATTTGCAGGCACTGGTGCCAGGGACAGAGGTCGAGTGAGAGTCGACAATGTAGCTAACTTGGCAGGACGTGGTATGGCGCATGTCTCAAGGCTGCTGTGTGAAACACTGAAATGTGGAAGAAGACTACCATATAATGACACCCATGTGTTGTGTTTACTGTTCATTGTGATAGGACTCTATGGTGCTTTGCACTATGAGACAATGCATGTTTGTGTGGTTTCTTGTGGAACAGAGGGAGAACACCTGTCAAGTACTGCCTTCCGTCATACTGTCGTCACTCTGCTTCATCCCCTCCTTCCCACAAGATGCTCACATACCATAATGATGAATGCATAAAGAGGGGAGGACTGACTCTGAAAGCTGGCCCATTTTCCCTGTGCTGGAAAGAATTTTATATTAGAAACACGAGAGGCTTCCACTCCAGTCACTGACAGCATAAACTTAATATTAAATTAATATTGCAGTAGCTCAAACTATAGGGAAAGTAAAAGCACAAACAACTATCTTTGCTACGTTGCTAACATGACCCAAACATCCCATAACAATTTGCTACATAGTATCAGTTTGAAATTGATAAATTATCTTACTGAGAGAGAGTATTAAAGAAAAGGGTTCAAGACATTGAAACTTATGTCTCCAAATGGCAGACTACAGAAACTAGAGAGAGGGCTTGGTAGTTCATTTTTTACTTCTGCCCGCCAGTACGGAAGTTGCATAGCGGCAGATGAATACAAGTAATACACAGTGCAAGGAATAATCTGAACTACTCGTTCTCAATGCTAAACTAACTGTAAACATTGAGGAAATATCTGGGCGTCATTGTGAGGGTCATTGAAAACACATACTCAGCATGCAGCAGCTGTCAAAAAGCTAGCAAAATTTGAGGACAGTGAGCTAGCAGTGGGACAGAAAATACTACTGGAAATATGAACTTCAGTACACACTCACTTGGAGTATTGTGTTCAGTTTGGCTACACTATCCAATCAATCAATGTAGGAATAGAAGGAAGGAGAGAGAGAGAGCTGTGAAAGTTAGAGGCATGGAAAGGCTTTCATATGAAGAGACTGAAAAGATTGGGACTGCTTCAGTTTAGAAAAGAAGAGACATGATGGATGGAAAAAAATCCTGAATGGTATAGAGATGGTATACTGGGAATTCCTATTTACCTTCTCTGACATGAACAAGACGACACTCAATTAAACTGAAAGATGAAAAATTTAAAACTGATAAATAAAACTTATTTACAGATAGCACAATCTATATAACTCATGTCACATGATGTCACTGAGGCTTAGTCTGGAAGATCTTTGGGGAAGGCACTACTGTCTTTTCAGTACAGTGCTTAGCACAAGGAGGCCTGATCTCTGACTAGGCCCTTTAGCTACTGCCACCAAACAAATAATAAATAGTAAGACTAAGACCTCAGTTAGTAGTATTCAGAAACAAACTAGTACTTTTTCTATAGATAATAAGGACATCCTCAGTTACCTTAGGCTTCATGACATAAGGCAGCCACTGGCCGGCATTAGAAAGAAACTTATCCTATGGAAATGTTATCATGGGGTTTTTTTATCATTTTTCTTGGATCTAATGGTATCCACTCTGAGACAGGATACCAGACAAGATGGATCATTGGTCTGATCTAGTATGACAACTCTTATATTCCCATGTTCACTTCTTATATTTTAAGGGGCTTTTTCCAATGCACCATGCTAACTAGTTTTAAAGTTGATCAAAAATGCATAGTAGGATCTTTTGTATACAGGGAAATTATTGGATCATAAGTCTGCAAATGTGTGCATCTGTTCATTTCAATTGTAAGTATTAATAGCTGTATTAGTTTGAGGTTTTACTGCCTTCAAAACATTTTCAAAGCAATCTTAGGTAATATTTGAAATTAGAACAATGTTGGGCACAATACAGGTCACTTTAAAACATATGATACTGAAACGCAATTTAAACAACACTTTCACTACAACAAGCAATCAAGTCTCTTTCTATGAATATATATCAGTTAACTACCAGAAACCACTTGTTTCATCAACCATTAACAAATTAAACCAGGGGTTGGCAACCTATGGCATGCGAGCCAATTTTGAGTGGCATGCAGCCGCCTGCCGCAGTCCTGGCTCTCAGCCCCCCCCACCCATCGCTCTCCCCTGTGGGGGCAGGAGGCAGAAGCTTGGTTCTGCGGCAACAAAGCTTCCCTCTCCCCTACTTCTTCCCCCAGAGTGGTTCTTTCCTGCCCCCCCCCTTCCCTGCGCCAATCAGCTGATGGCCCTAGCAAGGGTGGAGGGGGGAAGAGCAACAGAGTGCAGGCAGTCCCCTAGAGGAGACAGAGAAAGGTAGGGACGGAGCCTTGGGGAAAGGGGTGCAACAGGCATATCCCTTCCAGCCCCTGCCCTGAGCCGCTCAGGCAGGGGGCTGGGAGCACCCCTACGAGCCGAGCACTCCAGCCCTCTGCCCTGACCCACCCCCACAGTCTTCTGTTCTACACCCCCCCCACACCCTTCAACCTTATGCCCTGACCCCCCCACACACTCAGCTTTCTGCCCTGCAGTCCCCACACCCCCCAGCCCTGAACCTCCACACCCCAACACACACACAGCCTTCTGCCCTGCACCCCCCACACCCTCCAGCCCTCTGCTCTGTCCCTTGACCCCCCAACACACACAGCCTTCTGCCCTACACCCCCCACCCACCCCAGCCCTCATCCCTGAACTCCCACCACCCCAGCCTTCTGACCTGAACCCTCTCCCCCAGCCCTGACCCCTGAAACACCCCCCTCCCAGGTCTGGGCTCCCGGCTGCAGGCCCTGCTCAACCCACTGCCGGTCTGGTGAACAGAACCCCAGGCTGGCAGCGAGCTGAGCAGGCTGGCGGCGTAAGATCAGCATTTTAATTTAATTTTAAATGACGCTTCTTAGACATTTTGAAAATTTTGTTTACTTTACATACAATAGTTTAGTTATATAAAATAGACTTATAGAAAGAGACCTTCTAAAAACGTTAAAATGTATTACTGGCATGCGAAACCTTAAATTAGAGTGAATAAATGAAGACTCAGCACACTGCTTCTCAAAGGTTGTCAACTCCTGAATTAAACTAAGAAAGAGAGTGTTTCTCATTATTAAAATGTTACTGTATACGCTGCAATCTGCCTTGTAAAGCAGGGTTTTATTCCACATTGCAACAAATGCCATCTAGTGTTTTTTCAAGAAAAATCACAATCTTTCATTCAGAACATGTCTCTCTCTCTCTGGTTAAGGTAAGGGGACCCAAGCTGTGTAAGAAATCTAATTAGATAAATGATTTCTC
This sequence comes from Gopherus evgoodei, assembly GCF_007399415.2. Lineage (NCBI taxonomy): Eukaryota > Metazoa > Chordata > Testudines > Testudinidae > Gopherus > Gopherus evgoodei. The sequence continues at coordinate 36,621,812 of NC_044328.1, read as the reverse complement.
AATAGACTTAGGCAGGCAAAAATACAGCTTGCAGGATTGCACCGATTCATGTCAATTAGTGCAAACAGATTGTATAAGAATATGTTGTGTGTGTACTTGGCATCAGACTAGGCGTGGCATTATGCTTGCTTGATTCCTCTAAACTTCAGCATCTTTCCTTCCATGTTAGTATTAATTTGACTTTTAATTCAAACTACTTTTAAACGTTAAGTTTGCAGAAAGCCAGAAAGGGGAGAGAAAAAGAAAAAACAAAAGAAAACAAAACAGGTACCAAGCTTTATAAATATATAGACTATACACATATAAAACACATCAAGCAAAATTAATAAATAAATCTTAGGATTTTTTATTATTGACTTCAAAGGGAGGAGAATTAGGCCAGTATTGAGCACATCTGAGAATCCATATATTCTCCTTGTCATCTACATGCATCCAACGAAGTGGGTATTCACCCACAAAAGCTCATGCTCCAATATGTTTGTTAGTCTATAAGGTGCCATAGAACTCTTTGCCACTTTTGCAGTTCCAGACTAACATGGCTACCCTTCTGATATTTGACACATATTCTCTTACACTTCAACAAACATGGTCAAATTATACACTGATAAAATTCAAAAATAAAGTCACACTCCATAGATCTTTCTACAAAAGTTAAATACAACATTTTGGGAATTTTTTTTGGAGATCCTTCTTAAATTGACAAACCATTAATTATTTAGAAGGAATGTGGTTCAACTGCAATTTTTTTGGACCACCACCAAATTAAATAATTATTTCCCAACACAGATATTTTAAAAGATTTAAGTGGGAATTACAAAGGCCTTTTTAAATCATCCATTTTTTCCAGGGCAAAGTATTGCTAAAGATCCTGTGAAATGTATGACAAACATAGACATTGTAACAAATCTAGCATCCTCAATTTTCTGGGTCACCTGGCTCACAAGCCGCAGTATTTAAATAGGCTGAAATTACTGCTGAAACTAAGACATGGGAAACTGGGGACAGGGATAAATGTTGCACATCATTCTAGACAGTCAATATTCTGTGCAGATGTGTTGTTTGGGTTACCAAATACTTGCTCAAAGCCACTCATTTGTTTTATGAACCAAAATACATTTAAATGAAAGAGCACTAGAAAGGGATCTCAGGCTTCAGAATACTCTTCATAGACAGTAGTGGTATGAAATTCCAACCCACTTGTATCATTCACTGATAACAGCTAGCACATTGCAAAATCTTTTGAAATAAGGAACTGGTTTTATGGCCAGTAACGGAAATTCAGTAAATAGTACGGTTTCCAAGCATGCATCACTCTCAGTTTTAGCTCTTAGTGAACACTGGACAAATCTATGACTCTGAACAACAAATACTCTTTGAAAGGAATTACACCTCTACGCCGCTATAACATGACCCGATATAACATCGGGTCAGACTCCACACAGCGGCCAGAGCCCGGAGCTCTTTAAATCACCACTGGAGCCCTGGCACTGCTACCCCAGGGCTGTGGCAGTGGGGCTCCACTGGCAATTTAAAGGGCCTGGGGCTCCCCTCAGCAGCTGGAGCCCGGAGCTCTTTAAATCACCGCTGGAGCCCTGCTGCCCCTACCCTGATATAACGGGGTTTCAGCTACAACGTGGTAGGGATTTTTGGCTCCTCCGACCGCGTTATAATGGTGTAGGGGTGTATTTAAAATAAAATACTTTTGACCTACCCAATGAGCAGCCAAATCCTAATTACAGACTTACTAATCTAACAAACTCAAATATGGAAGAATGAATTTAAATAACCACTACTTTTAACCTGTAAAAGCAGCAAAGAATCCTGTGGCACCTTATAGACTAACAGTCGTTTTGGAGCATGAGCTTTCATGGGTGAATACCCACTTCGTCGGATGCATGTAGTGGAAATTTCCAGGGGCAGGTATATATATGCAAGCAAGAAGCAAGCTAGAGATAACGAGGTTAGTTCAATCAGGGAGGATGAGGCCCTGTTCTAGCAGTTGAGATGTGAAAACCAAGGGAGGAGAAACTGGTTTTGGTTGGCAAGCCATTCACAGTCTTTGTTTAATCCTGAGCTGATGGTGTCAAATTTGCAGATGAACTGAAGCTCAGCAGTTTCTCTTTGAAGTCTGGTCCTGAAGTTTTTTTGCTGCAGGATGGCCACCTTAAGGTCTGCTATTGTGTGTCCAGGGAGGTTGAAGTGTTCTCCTACAGGTTTTTGTATATTGCCATTCCTAATATCCGATTTGTGTCCATTTATCCTTTTCTGTAGAAACTGTCCAGTTTGGCCGACGTACATAGCAGAGAGGCATTGCTGGCATATGATAGCATATATTACATTGGTGGACGTGCAGGTGAATGAACCGGTGATGGTGTGGCTGGTCTGGTTAGGACCTGTGATGGTGTCGCTAGTGTAGATGTGTGGGCAGAGTTGGCATCGAGGTTTGTTGCATGGATTGGTTCCTGAGCTAGGGTTACTATGGTGCGGTTTGCAGTTACTGGTGAGAATATGTTTCAGGTTGGCAGGTTGTCTGGACAGTCTGGACCTATACATTGAATGCTTCCGCCGACGTGCACAGGTAGAAATTGTGGAAAAACAACATCGCTTGCCTCATAACCTAAATCGTGCAGAACGCAATGCCATCCACAGTCTCAGAAACCACCCTGACATTATCATAAAAGAGGATGATAAAGGAGGTGCTGTTGTCATCATGAACAGGTCTGACTACCAAAAGGAGGCCGCCAGACAACTTTCCAATACCAAATTCTACAGGCCACTTCCCTCAGATCCCACTGAGGAATACACTAAGAAACTGCACCATCTACTCAGGACACTCCCTACACTAACACCGGAACAAATCAACATACCCTTAGAGCCCCGAACAGGGTTATTCTATCTACTACCCAAGATCCACAAACCTGGAAATCCTGGACGCCCCATCATCTCGGGCATTGGTACTCTCACTGAAGGACTGTCTGGATATGTGGACTCTACTCAGACCCTATGTCACCAGCACTCCCAGCTATCTCCGTGACACTACTGATTTCCTGAGGAAACTACAATGCATTGGTGACCTTCCAGAAAACACCATCCTAGCCACCATGGATGTAGAGGCTCTCTACACAAACATCCCATACACAGATGGAATACAAGCTGTCAGGAACAGTATCCCTGATGATGCCACAGCACAACTGGTTGCTGAGCTCTGTGCCTTTATCCTCACACACAACTATTTTAAATTTAATGATAATATATATCTCCAGATCAGTGGCACCGCTATGGGCACCCGCATGGCCCCACAATATGCCAATATTTTTATGGCTGACCTGGAACAATGCTTCCTCAGCTCTCGTCCACTCACGCCCCTTCTATACCTACGCTACACTGATGACATCATCATCATCTGGACCCATGGGAAGGAGACTCTGGAAAAATTCCACCACGATTTCAACAGCTTCCACCCCACCATCAGCCTCAGCCTGGACCAATCTACACGGGAGGTCCACTTCCTAGACACTACGGTGCAAATAAGTGATGGTCACATTAACACCACCCTATACCAAAAACCTACCGACTGCTGTACCTACCTTCATGTCTCCAGCTTCCATCCCGGATATACCACACGATCCATTGTCTACAGCCAAGCACTGAGGTACAACCGCATCTGCTCTAACCCCTCAGACAGAGACCAACACCTACAAAATCTCCACCAAGCATTCTCAAAATTACAATACCCGCACGAGGAAATAAGGAAACAGATCAACAGAGCCATACATGTACCCAGAAGCCTCCTACAGCAAGACAAACCCAAGAAAGAAACCAACAGGACTCCACTGGCCGTCACATACAGTCCCCAGCTAAAACCCCTCCAACGCATCATCAGAGATCTACAACCCATCCTGGACAATGATCCCACACTTTCACAGGCCTTGGGTGGCAGGCCAGTCCTCGCCCACAGACAACCTGCCAACCTGAAGCATATTCTCACCAGTAACTGCACACCGCACCATAGTAACTCTTGCTCAGGAACCTATCCATGCAACAAACCTCGATGCCAACCCTGCCCACACATCTACACTAGCGACACCATCACAGGACCTAACCAGATCAGCCACGCCATCACCGATTCATTCACCTGCACGTCCACCAATGTAATATACGCCATCATACACCAGCAATACCCCCTCTGCTATGTACGTCGGCCAAACTGGACAGTCTCTACGGAAAAGGATAAATGGATACAAATCAGATATTAGGAATGGCAATATACAAAAACCTGTAGGAGAACACTTCAACCTCCCTGGACACACAGCAGCAGACCTTAAGGTGACCATCCTGCAGCAAAAAAACTTCAGGACCAGACTTCAAAGAGAAACTGCTGAGCTTCAGTTCATCTGCAAATTTGACACCATCAGCTCAGGATTAAACAAAGACTGTGAATGGCTTGCCAACTACAAAACCAGTTTCTCCTCCCTTGGTTTTCACACCTCAACTGCTAGAACAGGACCTCATCCTCCCTGATTGAACTAACCTCGTTATCTCTGGCTTGCTTCTTGCTTGCATATATATACCTGCCCCTGGAAATTTCCACTACATGCATCCGACGAAGTGGGTATTCATCCACGAAAGCTCATGTTCCACAACGTCTGTTAGTCTATAAGGTGCCACAGGATTCTTTGCTGCTTTTACAAATCCAGACTAACACGGCTACCCCTCTGATACTTTTAAACTGTATGTAAATTTATTGCACTTTTCCTTGATGTAGTCTAAATGATTTTGTCCAACTGCTTTTTTTTTTAAATGAGGTATGAAATATCCAAGCTCAGTTATACCACCTACGGAAAAATAACACTGCTTACCTATAATCTTCTTTGTTGTACACATCACATTTTCCCTTCATCCTCTCAATTTGTTAGTGTTCTGCTATTGTATTTCCACCTGCCAAAAAGCAAAGAGACAGTTCAGTTCCCACAACCATTTTTGTCAGGGATGTAATAACAAATTCTGCTAAAACTTCCTTATTTATATTCAATAAAAACATGTCTGAATGTGCTACAAACCTGTGTAGCTTATATAAGAGCTTTCCTTAATTTTACCAATTTATTGCACCAGCATAATTATCCAGCATATATTTAAGTTCGTTTTGCTTTAATTACTCCCTATCGCAACCAAGAACATGGTGTTATAAAAGTCACAGGAAGGAAGGAAAACAGAAAATTCTCTCTTTAAAATATTCTGGTGGTTTTGCGCAAGTTGTTTGATTGTTTCTATTGCTGCTGTTTACAAGTCAAACAAATACATTCTCTGATCCACCAAGAGATGGGGGCTGCAAAGAACGCAACAAGACCTTAAAGCTTTGACCAGAAGTTCTTGTATAAGGGGAATAAGACTAGCATCCAAAGAATGAAAAATCCTGTTTTGAGGAAAAATGGTAGAAACACAAAATCCCACACACATTTTTCTGTGATTCTATAAACCTTCAAGTACTAGATAAAAATAAATTGGGGATTAACTACTAATAACCTGCTCTGCAGAGGTGCTGAGCCTTTGTAGCTTCCTTTGGCTTAAAGGGAGCTACAGGAGCTGAGAACCTCTGAAAAGCAGGTCACTATCTACCCACGAAAGCTTAGGCTCCAATACATTTGATAGTCTATAAGGTGCCACAGGACTCTTTGTTGCTTTTCACTAACTAGTGTAATTCTACCCAAAGGTACACAAAAATCAGTGGAAAAAGCCATTCGAACTCCCCTATCCCACTAGAGGACATGAAAAAACTTGTCTAAACACTTGTCTTTAGTGTCAATAACATTCAGAGACTTAGGAAACACATGAAAGTCCCAAAACAGAGTCAGCACTCTTGCACCAAAGCACAGACTTGATTCCAATGTTTTAAGTCTGAGGTCTCCAGTTCCCATAGTGGATTCAGGTTATTGGGGCGGGGGAGGGAGAGGAAACAAAATTCAACGGCTTCACCAAAGGATCATCTACACTGTGTCATTTGATAACAACAAGAATTGCTTCTGGAAGTGATAGGCACCATTCCTGCATCTTTATGAACAATAACATGGTACTGGAAGGAGGAGCAGACGATCAAACAGGAACTACAGGGAGAAAACAGCATGGAAAGAAAGGGGAAAGCGGTGCATAAGCAAAGCACTGTTTATGCGATGAGCAGTGTGGAAGGAGTATTTGAAGCACTGCGGCTTGTCACAGAATGGTCTCTCACTGAGAGGGTTAATTGATTCTGGCTAGGAGCTTGGTTAAATGCTTGCTCAGAGACTCCAACTCTGAAAGATTTTGTGAAGCTTGGGAGTTGAACTTTGGCAAAGGCCTGCTCCAACTTTAGAAGACTTAACCTGGAATTTAAGTTAGCTTTTAGGAACCTGGCCTAGGGAGAGGCCTTCTTCCAACCTTGAAAGGCTCCATTTAGTCTGGAGACATGGCAGAGAGCTAAGGAGGAGATCAGAAATCCACATTGCATAGTAGGTCCAAAACTTTGGATATCAAAATTAGAGATGGAATCATGTCACGAAGCTCACATCTGGATTCCAGCTTTTCCAGAGCTCAGGAGTATTCAGATTCCTGTATTCTGATGTAAGCCTATCTCCAGTCATAATGTTAGGTATAGTAAATGTTGCTGTATCCAGATGAATCTCTGAAGGGAGGTGGGGAAGAAATAAGGGGGCAGAGATCCAGCTTCAGATTGCAACCAATTCTGAGCCAAACACATATCCCCCTTCCGGCAACATCAGTTTGCCTAATGGGAAAGAGAAAACTGAGAGAAGTAGGAAGGAAGCTAGATTTAAAAAAATACTACATAAAACAGGAAAGCCCTTTAATTTCTTTAATACTGCAGCTGATTTAAAATTCCAATAGAATATAGCCTTTATTAGAAATTACCACCAAAAATTTAATTTAATTTTCAGACCATTTACACAAGAAAGGCGTTCCCAACATACTACAGAACATCTCTCATGCTTTGGCGACTAAAGTTCTAAAAAAGAAAGCTGTGTCATACTCCACATGAGTCACTATCTCACTATCTTAAAGTGCAAAGGAAACAGAGTTTCTGTTCCCCTTCCTAGACTTTGATTAACTTGGTGTAATTCAAAACCAAAAAGGTCAATTTATTTTAAGAAACTTCTTTCATGTCAAATTTTTTCCCCAAAACAAAAGCAGACTTAAAAGTGCCCTTTATTTATATAAATATGCATTTGTTTTCTGTGTGTGTGTGTGTGTGTGTGTGTGTGTGTGTGTGTGTGTGTGTGTGTGTGTGTGTGTGTGTGTGTACAAGTCTCAAAACAAGATTTTGATAATTCTGCCTACCAACAACCCAAACCCTTCTGGAAACTCAGATGAATCACACTATCAATTTTTTTCTCTTTCTTCAAATGGATCAAGAAATATTTGACATTACGAGTGTTCACATACTACACAACCTTTGACTTCCATTTGAATTTTCGTTTCCTGTTCATAAACATCTAAAATCATGTCTCAAGTAAGGGCTGAGCAAGAACCAAATCTTATGTACTTCAGTCTTCAAACAGCTTCAGTCTTTTCCCATCTTTACTTTACACCACTATGTAAGAAGGCCATCTTTGCTGTTTATATTATTCCACTCTGAGATGTTCCAAACAATCCTAGTAATCACTTTTACTCTTCGATTAATAAACTGGTCTTCCTCTGAAGTTCAGTTGCCTTCTTAAAGAAAGATATTTAACTAAATCTAAGCTTTTTGAAAGTGCTTATTACATTTAGTCTCTCCACTAGAGTACCCAGAAAGCTGAGAGCAGAGATTTCAATGGGCTGCTTTTCTGGAATGATATTGCATCTTCAGGAAAACAGTGCAGTTCTTCAATGGTTCCTTAAGAAATAAGTCCTCTTCCTTCTTAAGAAAAAGTTTAAAGTCACAAGGTTTAAAGGTGGTGGCCTGTTAGCTACGTATCTGTACACTAACTTTATGCCTTTTGTACTACACCTTTTTTATACATCCCTTTTAGGCCATATCTACACTGGCAATTAACAGCGCTGCAAGCTTCTTGCTCAGGGGTGTGAAAAAACACTGTCCCCGAATGCAGCAAGTTGCAGCGCTGTAAAGTGCCAGTGTAAACAGTGCCCCAATGCTTGGAGCTATACCCCTTGTGGGGGTGGATTATTTTTTAGAATGCTAGGAGAGCTCTCTCCCAGCACTGCGCCGCAATCACACAAGGCACGTTAAAGGTCTGTCACGGCAGTGCTTTAGCGTTGCCACTGTAGCCTAGCCCTTACACTCAATGGTGCAGTCTAGCTTAGTGATGGGTAATTTCTCATTACTTTGGTTGGAGAGATCTCTTCAGGGCTGTTTCATGCAGAGAGAGTCTGATCAGATGTGTTAACAACCCTCTATTTTATCTCTGAATGACAGAATTCATTCGCATCGCAAACACCTAGTTCGCAGCTCACTCCAGTTAAAATTAGATGCTCAGATGTACAGAGCCAGTTTCCGCTCTCTGATTCTGTGTGTGGCTCTCCTTGCAAGTTAGAGCAGCCTGGGGGTTAATTCTAAAGTGTATCAGCTGTCAGTGGTCCCCATCCTCATGTGGTGCTGTGTGCGCCACTCACTCCTCTCTAGAGCTGCAGAGTGGATGACATAAGAGCTGTCTACATGGTCTCTACATGCACTGCGGTGCTCTCTCAAATACTCATCTAGGAGGAGAAGGTTAGTTTCCGTTCATGTGAGTGAAGAAAATAATTTGCCCCAAAATCTCTAATTAAGTTTAATAGTCAGGAATTTTTTTGGATAATACTGATCTAAGATTGTCCTTCTGCTGAATATACACACACACCAGCAGCCTTTCGCTATGTATGTTTTTCTTCTGTTCCTAGTTAGGCATGACTTTTTCTCTTTGGAATATCCTTCATAACTTCAAGATTTCCACCTGTGGTGGTTGAACTGTGACAAGCCTGATTACGAATGCCACAATTTACATTACGGAACTTTAAGAATAACATCCATAGATTCTTTACCAGAGATAATTAATAAAGTCATATTGGATTACATACTATATAGTTATAGTTTCACTTTCATTCAGTTGAAAAATTTTCAGAACAGACAAGGTATTACGCAGTTCAAATAGAACAGGTATTTAACACTACTATAGTACATTTCAGATGTGTTTTAATCAAGAATAATGAAGGTTACAATAAGTTTACTATATGAAAAATCTCCATTTAGGTTCCACATAATAGGGACTTTGTATGGTCACCTGTGGAACACAAATCTTCATTCTAGACTGGAAGATGGTATTCCCAGCATGGGAAAGAACGGAGTGGTTGCACTTAGTACATTTACTTCTCCTTGAAAGCAAAGGCAGAGGAATCATAGTCCACAAGATACAGAGGTTACAATGTACAAGGTCTATTCTGTTACAATTCTTCCTCACAGACAATAAATCCCAGCACAAAGAGGATCTCCCTTTTATAGAGAGAACACATGCATCCTGAAACTTCCTTACTAAGTGTCACAAGAGGCATACACTGTGGTAACTAATCTCTATTTGATGTTCTCTTAATATATTTGTTTGTTCCACAATATTATGGTTTTTATTTTTTCCTTTAGAATCACTATCTTGCAGTTTGCTTTTGTATACTGATGACTCATCATAAATCTGGTGAATAAAGTTGTCTTAAAGTTTTTCCTTCTTTCAAATTTTTGATGAAATGAGCATTTTAACGTAAATTAAAAATTAAAAATATTAAAAATGTCATGCTTTAGGCTAGATTCTGCAACTATTACTCAGACTGCACAAGAAGCACCTTACTAGGCGAGTAATTCCTCTGACTTAAAATTGGACTGTGTCTATAGTAAGATACTAGTTAATATGCATAAATTTAAGCATGTTTATGTACTGCCATTGAAGTCAAATGTTTGCAAGATTGGGACCGTGATCTTTTTCTTCTGTGATGAATTTTTATTTATTTATTTTTAGAGGGGATTTTATAATTTACCTTTATAGGAAAATTATCTGACACTATCTGTTATATACACAAGCACATTTTTCGTTTCCATTATACATCAAGAACCAGGGCCGGCTCCAGGCACCAGCAGAACAAGCAGGTGCTTGGGGCGGCACTCTGGTGCCGGCCATCATAGGTGCCGACTCCGAGGCATGGGGAAAAAGTGCCCCTGCCGACCCAGCTTGCCTCCGCTCTGCCTCCGCCTGCTTCCCTGAGCACAACCACCACCGCTCCGCTTCTGCCCCCTCCTTCGCAGGCTTGCCGTGCGCAAAGCAGCTGTTTCGTGCAGCAAGGCTGGGAGGGAGAAGAAGCCGAGCAGTGGGCGCTCGGGGGAGGCGGCAGTGGTGGAGCGGAGGTGACCTGGAGTGGGGAGCGGTTCCTCTATCCCGTTACTTCCTGCACGCCACCACTCTAGCTCATCTCTGCTCTGCCTGCTCCCCTGAATGCGCCGCTTCTCCGCCCTCCCTCGCCTGAGAGGGAGGGCGGAGAAGCAGAGCACCGGCGCACCCGGGGGAGCAGGCGTAGCAGAGGTGAGCTAGGGTGGGAGGTCACGGGGGGCCCCCAGGAAGAAATAGGGGGGGAAAATGCGGCATGCCTGGGGTAGGAGGCAGAGCTGGGGATTTGGGGAAGGGGTTCAGAAGGGATAGAGTTGGGGTGGGGCCGGGTGTAGAGGGGCACGAAGAAAAAAGGGGGGGCGGCCAAAATTTTTTTTGCTTGGGGTGGCAAAAATCCTAGAGCCAGCCCTGTCAAGAACATATGCACTTTTTCCTCAGGTTCAGAAGAAAGTGGGAGGCAGACCAATTGAGAGTCTATGGGCAAAGAAAAAAGGAGTAAAAAGTAGGGGCAACATCATGGAGAAATCTACCATAGACCAACAAACCACGATAGGGGACGTAGATGACGCATTTCTAGAACAACAAAATACCCAAAAGACAAGAGATGTTAGTTATTGGGGATTTTAACTACCCAGACATCTGTTGGAAAAGTAATATGGCAAAACAGAAAATTTCCAGTAAGTTCTTGGAATGTGTTGGGGATAACTCTTTGCTCCAGAAGTGGAGAAACGAACCGGGAATAGCCACTGGAGACTTGACTCTGACCAACGGACAGGAAAAAAGTTCTATAGCCATACAAAGAAGAAGAAAAGAAAGAAAGAAGTGGGACCTCTAAACACTGAGGACGGAGTGGAGGTTAAAGATAATCTAGGTATGGCCCAATATCTAAACAAATACTTTGCCTCAGTCTTTAATGAAGCTAATGAGGAGTTTAGGGATAATGGTAGGATGACAAATGGGAATGAGGATATGGAGGTAGATATTACCACATCCAAGGTAGAAGACAAACTCGAGCAGCTTAATGGGATGAAATCAGGGGACCCAGATAATCTTCATCCAAGAATATTAAAGGAACTGGCACATGAAATTGCAAGACCATTAGCAAGAATTTTTAATGAATCTGTAAACTCAAGGGTTGTACTGTATGACTGAAGAATTGCTAACATAGTTCTTGTCTTTAAGAAAGGGGAAAAAAGTGATCCGGGCAACTACAGGCCTGTCAGTTTGACATCTGTAGTATGCAAGGTCTTGGGAAAATTTTTGAAGGAAAAAGTAGACAAGCACGTTAAGGTCAATGGTAATTGGGACAAAATATAACATGGTTTTACAAAAGGTAGATTGTGCCAAACCAACCTGATCTCCATCTTTGAGAAGTTAACAGATTTTTTAGACAAAGGAAATGCAGTGGATCTAATTTACCTCGATTTCAGTAAGGCATCTGATACGGTTCCACATGGGGAATTATTAGCTAAATTGGAAAAGATGGGGATAAATATGAAAACTAAAAGATGGATAAGGAACTGGTTTAAAGGGGAGACTACAACGGGCCATACTGAAAGGTGAATTGTCAGGCTGGAGGAAGGTTACTAGTGGAGTTCGTCAGGGATCGGTTTTGGGACCAGTCTTATTTAACCTTTTTATTATTGACCTTGGCACAAAAAGTGGGAATGTGCTAATAAAGTTTGAAGATGACACAAAGCTGGGAGGTATTGCCAATATAAAGAAGTACCGGGATATCCTACAGGAAGATCTGGATGACCTTGTAAACTGGAGTAACAGTAATAGGATGAAAAGTAATAGTGAAAAGTGCAAGGTCATGCAGTTAGGGATTAATAACAAGAACTATTGTTATAAACTGGGGAGGCATCAGTTGGAAGTAACAGAGGAGGAGAAGGATCTCGGAGTATTGGTTGATCACAGGATGACTGTGAGCCGCCAATGTGATATGGCTGTGAAGAAAGGTAATGCGGTCTTGGGATGCATCAGGTGAGATATTTCCAGCAGAGATAAGGAGTTGTTAGTACCATTATACAAGGCACTGGTGAGACCTCATCTGGAATACTGTGTGCAGTTCTGGTCTCTCATGTTTAAGAAGGATGAATTCAAACTGGAACAGGTTCAGAGAAGGGCTACTAGGATGAACGGAGGAATGGAAAACCTGTCATATGAAAGGAGACTCAAAGAGCTTGGCTTGTTTAGCCTAACCAAAAGAACGCTGAGGGGAGAGATGATTGCTCTCTATAAATATATCAGAGGAATAAATACCAGGGAGGAAGAGGAATTATTTAAACTCAGTACCAATGTGAACACAAGAACAAATGAATATAAACTGGCTACCAGGAAGTTTAGACTTGAAATTAGACGAAGGTTTACAACCATCAAAGGAGTGAAGTTCTGGAATAGCCTTCCAAGGAGAGTACTGGGGGCAAAAGACACATCCAGCTTAGTCTTGAAGCCAGATAAGTTTATAGAGGGGATGGCATAATGGGATAGCCTAATTTTGGCAATTAATTCATCTTTGACTACTAGTGGTAAATATGCCCAATGGCTTGTGATGGGATGTTAGATGGGGTTGGATCCGAGTTACTACAGAGAATTCTTTCCTGGGTGTCTGGCTGGTGAGTCTTGCCTACATGCTCAGGGTTTAACTGATCGCCATATTTGGGGTCAGGAAGGAATTTTCCTCCAGGGCAGATTGGCAGAAGCCTTGGGTGTTTTTTGCCTTCCTCTGCAGCACAGGGCACGGGTCACTTGCTGGAAGGTTCTCTGCACCTTTAAGTCTTTAAACCATGATTTGAGAACTTCAATGGCCCAGACACAGGTTTAATACAGGAGCGGGTGGGTGAGATTCTGTGGCCTGCATTGTGCAGGAGGTCAGACTAGATGATCATAATGGTCCCTTCTGACCTTAAAGTCTATGATTCTATGATTCTAACTGGTAGAAAATCTGAAGGTAGAAGGCAATTTGGCTGAAAGTGATGTTGAAATGATAGATTTCACAATTCTAAGGAAAGGAAGGAATGAAAGCAGCAGAATCAGGACAGTGAACTTCAAAAAAGTAGATTTTAACAAACTCCCAGAACCGATAGGTAAGGTGTCATGGAAAAAACTAAGGGAAAAAGAGTTCAGGAGAGCTGGCAGTTTCTCAAGGAGGCAACATTAAAGTAGGATGACCACATGTCCCGTGTTGGCCAGGATAGTCTCTTTTTTAAGCCCTGTCCCGGTCATTCCAACTTTTTGGGCAAAACTGTGCATTTGTCCAGTTTGTTTTTGCCAGCTGATCATCAGTCGGCAACAGCAAACTGGACAAATGCACAGTTTTGCCCAAAAAGTGGGATGTGACATGGGGGAGGGCTCAGTTGGCCTCGGGCTGACCCTGCGCAGGGTGGGGAGAGGAGGGCTTTAGGGCAGCCCTGGCACAGGGGCTCAGGTTCATCCTGTGTGCAGGAGGGAGAGGGGAACCGTGGACTGGCACTGGGTGGGTATCAGGGAGTGGGGGGTCCAGGCTGGCCCTGTGTAATGTCACATTTTCCCTTTTGGAAAATATGGTTAGCCTATATTAAAAGGCACGACAGCTAACTATCCTGAGGCAAAGGAATGAAAGGAGAATAATGAGATGCTAATATATGGCTCTATCAGGAGCTCTTTAATGACATAATCAAAAAAAGAATCCTACAAAAAGTGGAAAGATGGACAAATTGCTAATCAAGAGTACAAAAGAACCACAGAAGCTATAGGAACAAAATCAGACAGGCTAAGGCACAAAATTAGTTACACTAGCAAGGTACATAAAAGGCAGTAAGAAAAGTTTCTTTAAATATATTAGGAAGAAGAGAAAGATGAAGAAAAGGGTAGGTCCTCTTAGCAGGGAAGGAGGAGTTAATAACTAATGACATCAAGAAAGCTGAGATGTTTAATACCTATTTTGTTTCACTCTTCACTAATATGGTTAATGGTGACCAGATATTCAACACTAGTAATATTAACAAGCAGGAAGCAATGAAAGCCAAAACAGGGAAAGATCCAGGTATTATGTAAATATTCTTTAATATTCTATAAGTTAGATGTACTTAGGTCAGCAGGGCCTGATGAAATTCATCCTACAGTACTCAAGGAACTAAGTAAAGCAATCTCTGACCCATCAACAATTATCTTTCAGAACTCATGGCGGATGGGTGAGGTCCCAGAAGAGTAAAAAAGGGGAATAAAGAGGACCTGGGGAATTATCAACCAGTCAGACTAATTTGGATACCTAAAAATGATTCAACAATCAGTTTGCATGCACCTGGAGGATAAAAGATTATAAGTAATAGCCAGCATGGACTTGTCAAGAACAAATCAACCCAATTTTCTTCTTTGACAGGGTTACCTGCCTAGTTGATAAGTGGCAAGTGGTAAACGTTTAGTCTTGAATTTTTCACATCCCTGAACGACAGAGTAGGGTCAATCCTTTCTATCTAGTGGAGATGAGCCCCTAGTGTTTAGCTAACCAATAATCTTTCAAGTTGCTCAACACCTTATAATTTCATTCATCAGAATATCAGTGCAAGCAGAGTGTGCTCAACTCCTCCCATGAGGCAACATACAGAACGCAAGTCATGTCTTGCATTTACATAATGTGTGAACGTTTTTCAAAAAGTCACTACAGATGTTCTATACTTAGGTTAATGGAGCCAAGATGTATTGTATTTGTGCTCATGTGAGCCACTGCAAACCAAAAATTGAAAAACCATTGCACAGATAGCTGCATTTCACAAGCTACGAACCGTCCCCTACACCAAACCCAACAAGAAATAGACCAAATTATTACAGATTTCAAGAGACCAAACTATTGTGTGCCACAGGCAGAGAGAGAACAGGAAGGATTGATGCCCTAGACCCTTGCAATGATTGGGAATTGATTTAAGTAAAATATACCCAGATGATCCTACCAAATGATCCATGTCCCAGGCTGCAGAGGAAAATACTCAGTAGAATTTCCCCAAGACATTATTTAAAAAGGTTATTTTCTACTACTTTGATTACAGAAACCATGCAATGATAGTCCACAGAAAAATGCAGTGTCAAAATTATTCAACACCTGAAAAGATTAAAGACAAACAGTTTGGGAGGCAAATGAGAGATGCGAGCTGGTAACTTCTGAAAACAAGGCCAATCATTTTAGAGCCTAAACGTGGACTTAGAATTTTAAATTTAAACACTGTGTTTGGCAAATCTTGGCCTTAGAATCTATTTAATGTTACTATCTCCTATACAGATCACCTCTTACAAGCTTTCAAGCAGTGAAATGAACGTCCCTACTACTGTATTCTTTGTTTAGAGCCATTCAAAAAAAACCACCCTATTTTCGACTAAAAATCCATTATCCCCTTTTCAGCACAATCATAATTACACACTGAAGTGCATAAAATGGTGAGAAGCAAGCTCTCTACTTTTGCAATCAGAGAAAAGACTAATCAGTTAGGAAAAACAAATTTCCAGTTCACATTTTAGATGCAAATGTGAGATAGTATCTTCTGACAGACTAAAAGTGTATCCTTTGACTACTTATTACCTAGCACAATGGGATCCTGCTCCATGACTAGGGCTCCTCAGCATTCTGCTAAAATAAATAAATAAATAATTTAGTGATCCATATCCTGCAATCCCTTTAGTCTTTACTGTGGGGCAAAGCCAATCAACACTTGACAGAGTAAGATCTGAATAGGGACTGCAAGTCTGCCTCTATGCACCTGAACCTATAAGGAAGGCTGTGTGTCTGTCACGTAGGCCATGGAAAGTCACAGATTCCGTGACTTTCCGTGACTTCTGCAGCTGATGCAGAACCCTGACCCAGCAGCAGCAGCAGTTTGGACATGGAAAGGGGCTCAGGACTGGGGCAGGGTGTTGGGATGTGGGGTAGAATTTACCTTGGATGGGGGGAGCTCCCCGGCTCCCACCAGTATATTCCTGCAGCTACTAGGCAGAGGAGCCAGGAGGTTCTGCATGCTGCCCGCATCTGCAAGTGTCGCCCCTGCAACTCCCATTGGCTGCAGTTCCTGGCCAATGAGAGCTGTGGAATCTGTGCTTGTGGCAGGAGCAGCACACGGAGCTCCTTCCCCTAGAAGTTTCAGGGACATGCCACTACATAATTGTATTACCTTCACACACAAGTGTGTATTAAACCCACATTGCCAAATTAAATTGATTTCATCTCAAATAAGTCAAGACAAAAAACAAGTGTTCACTAAAGGCAGACTCTCTAGACTTTAAATCAACAGCACTTCTCATAATGGATTCAACAGTGAATAGCAATGTGTCTAAGTTTTCAGGTCCCTAGTCTTTTGCATAACTAGCTTCTCACCTCTAAAAACTCAATTTTAATTGAGCTACCCCATAATACTATGTTTTTTTAATTCACTTGATTAAAAGTATTTTGTCAACATTTGTTAAATGCTCCAATGACAATTTTCTTACAAGTATATTCTTTGTTGAGCAGCACACTTGAAGCAAAAAATGGAAAAGAGAAAGGTTATTTACTTTTAGCATCATTCACTTTCCCAGATTAATCTATCGTTTTTCAGACCTCTCTCTCTCTCGCTCACTCTCTAAGAGAAAACATAAAACAAAAGATAAAATTATCTTTCATGTTGTTCTTTAAACAATTTGACTGATTAAGACAGATTTCTTCCAGAGCAAGTACCTTTTAAAAAGGTCACTTTATATATATGAAGAAATATAATGAAGAAATAAAGCACTTCTGTAAATATGTCTGAAAGTATCTGAAGAGAGAGAGAAAGACCAGGAGATGAGAATAAGAACTTCCATTTTATATTCCTGCATTTACCACAGGCTGTAAGCAGTAAACTAGTTCAAGCAGTTAAATTCAGGTACACAATAGCTTCAGCCCTCCAAGATAGACAAGCATTCTGAGAACATTCCTAGGTACACCTATGGCTTTTTGCACAGCAAACTAATTACCTCTACAGTAATTGACTGAAAAGCTCTTGTTATTTATGACTAACAGTCTTTTGTATTTCCAATTTACTGAGAAGTTGTATAAATAACCAGTGTTAACTGATCTTTAACTAGGCCAACAACTTACAACACTTTAATGCAAGTGTCAACATACAGGTATTTTTCCCATTCAGTGCATCGTTTAAGAAGTATCCAAGAAAGGTTTTCATAATACAAAAATAAAACAGCATCGGGGAAATGTGTTAGTTCTCATTGCACAAATTACCATAGTTTATAGATATACACTGATATTTGTTGCATGACATCACTGTAGAGGTAGGTCAAACCCAGACTTGGCAAGATAAAATGAAGTAAGCGGCACCTGTTTTATGAACTGTTATTCAATTTTATTAGTACTTGCTGCCTCTGCTTGGCCATAGATGTATGCCCTTTCTCCTTGTACTCGCCAACAAAATCTAAATCCTGCTGTTACTGAGGCCAGAAGCAGTGAATATTATTATTAATGGGCTGCTGAGAAGAGATTTGCAGAGGTTATGTGGGTCTTATTTCCTAAATCTGCTTATATGGCCTCAATCCTGCCCCCAATTGGACCCAAATACTTACATTTACAAGTTATATCTTAATATTCTCCCCAAAATCAAGATATAGCTATTTAATTTTAGAAATCTTTTCAATTTATAAAAGGAGAGAAAAAACCCACTTATGGCTCCTACAACCAATGCATATTATAGCCACCCTTAACCTCATTTTGTTAATCTCATTTCTTGGAGGAATATTTTCCAAATAAAAACCTGTAATTTTCAGCGTAGAAATGTCTTAACTCAGCTCTTCTCCTCCTATTCTGACAGTCCAAATTAATTTTGGCTTTTTTAGTCCCTTCTCTTTGACCTACTCTTCAGAACCTACTGGGACTGTATTTCCTTAACCACATTTGTTCTCTTTTTATACAGTGCTTCTCTTTTTGTACAATAGTAGGCATTACTATTCACCAGAAATTCAGCTCCATCTGATCTTCAGATTGTTTTCCCTGAGTTTCTTGTCTCGGCGCAAAAGTGGAGGATCTTTTTACTTTCTTCACTGAGAATAAAACTTTATTGTAGACGGTCAAATCCTTATGTCTCTTTCTAAACTCTTTACTTATTTACTCACTCAGATCCTGCTTTAGCCATAATGCCAGAGAACATAGGTCCTAATAAATTTGTGGCCTTATATTTATCCTTTTATTTCTTCTCTTTCCTCATCACTGCATCTTCATGTTTTGTAATTAGTGTAATCTGGCAATAATATCCCTAGGAGGCTGCCAACACTAGCTGAGGAAAATAGAATGTGTGCCTTATTACTGAGACCTCATTCCTGAAATGCAGATTCAACAGATCTTTTTCTATACTCTACACAGTGAACCCCTTCTCTTGAGGTTTCCTGATCCACCCTTGTACCATTGCATCTTTCATGAGTCTCAATTTTCGTACCATACGTTCTCTCCTCTCCCTTTATTTTCCCCACCCATACTTGGTTTTATTTGCCAAATAAACAGTTATCAGCGTCTGTGTCCAAAGGACTCGCTTTTTCTTTTGCTGATACATTTTTCATCAGCTAACTTAGTGAGTATGTCTGTTCGTTGGCCCTTATGCCCCATTAGCAACTGTGAATTTTTGTTCACGACACACTTTTCCTTTTCAGCATTAGCAGCCTTTTGTGCCATATACTTCACTAATCCTTCAGATAAAGGCCATCTTCCTCCTATTACGGGTTCCACTTTTCTTGCCTAAATATTGTTTCATGCTTTTCGGGAAGGTAATTGAATATCTGTAGAGCTGGATTTTAATGGAGTGCATAAGCATGGGATGGGAGCCTGATAGAAGTGGGCTTTACATCTGCCCTCTTGAAGCCACTTTTCTTGGCTTCCGCACTTAGGTGATCTTGCTTTCCCCAAAATGGGCTCTTGTTTACTGACAGGAGTACACTAAACTAAGTTTTCTCTTTAGAAACCTTGCCTATCATCAGAAAAACTGGTTTATTTGTGAAAGGGTCTGTGTCCTCCACAACAAATTCAATTTCTGTTGCTTGTTATAAAAAACAACAAAATGAGGCATAGTAACAGCCCAAAAACTCGCATGCAAATGCCAACTATTCCCTAATGCAGGGAGCTGTCAATGTGAAACCATTACAGTAAACCCTTTCAGAGTCTTGGAACATGTAAAGAGGATGAATGATACAACTGGAACTTTAGGATTTTGGATTCCTCCCACTTTTAACCCACACAACACCCAACAGCAAGCCCATTTTCTCTTGGCAGCAATAAAGTATAAAATACTATATCATATCAAAATTAAAACATAAAGTAGAACCAACTGAATACAAAAAATAGCAACAGTACACACTTGCTTCCTGGGCTTGAAATGGAAATCAAGCTCATTACCATAATTACGCTCAAGCCAGTTTATTCAGAAATGCCACAAAGAACATCAGTACCAAAGTGCTTTTTTATATAATGCATTAACATTGGTGTTTTGTTAAAAAGATAATTTTAGTGCTCATGAATGGTGTCAGACTGAAAGGATTTGACAATGAAATAGACTGTTTGGTTCTTGTACCAGAACAGCATAGATAGCAATAGTGTGAGCACCTCCTTTGGTAGCCATCCATTGAATCCAATTCTGACCTAGAGAAATGAGGGTAGTTCCATTTCCACGACCACTCAATTCTCAGTTTCTCCATTCTGTCAGCCAGCCATTTAATGCCAAATGTGCTGTTAAGTTTGTATAACACAGACATTATCCCACTAGGAAATTGATGGACCAGATAGGCTCATGTTTCAAACAATGTTAAGTGCAAAACTGAAGGGGAAAAAAAAAATCACTAAACTATACATTGTAGCAAATGCCATTAAGTTATTTTTACTGGGCAAAAACTGAAAGCCACTAACCCTAGTTACACTACAACTGTAAAGGATATGCAGGCTTGCAACACTAATCTTGAAACTCCATATTTACTTTGCATCATGTACACGCTGGGGGTTATTAAAAGCAAATGGTTTATCCTGAGATAATGATAAGATTTTAAAAACTGATTCTTAAAGATGGAATCAAACATTGAAGTTTGGATCTCGTAGCATACTTCCCCAAACATTAGATAGTATTTGAAACATGGTTTTGAAATGAGCACATCCCTTTTAAAATGTCTTGGACTATAAATCTCTCCTTATAGATAAAAGCCAATGCATAAATGAGATTTTCCGAACATTTCATAAACCAACTCTGATAAAACCCAGAGGAAAGTTGAAGTCTAAAGCTGCATAAGAAAATATCAGAGGGGTAGCCGTGTTAGTCTGGATCTGTAAAAGCAGCAAAGAATCCGGTGGCACCTTATAGACTAACAGACGTTTTGGAGCATGAGCTTTCGTGGGTGAATACCCACTTCCTCAGATGCATGCATGCATCTGAGGAAGTGGGTATTCACCCACGAAAGCTCATGCTCCAAAACGTCTGTTAGTCTATAAGGTGCCACCGGATTCTTTGCTGCTTTTATAAGAAAATATGGTGCCCTTCTCTTCAGACTTTCCAAAGCTCATGCCACTTGCACAAATTTATTAGGAAACAGAAGACCTATAAGGTTTAACTCAAAATTAAATTCTGCGTCAAAACAGTGTCAAAACGGAGAGTGCAAAGACCCCAACATAGCTACCCCATCAGTCCACTTCACTTCCTTAAAGGGATTCAGTGGTGCACAGAGATTTCCACCTGGGTGAATTTCACCTTTATTTTTGTATAATCACAGATCATACTCCAGTAACTCAGCAACAATTATCCTTGACCTGGCACTTTCAGTTCCATTTCCAGCAACACAAAGTGCCCGATAGCAGGAGCAACCTTGAGAACAAATAGAATATATTCATTCACTTCAGATCTTAATTCTCCTTGAGGCATAGCCAAAGAAAGCATACGTATGTACATTTTAAATCCTTACTACCATATTCTGTAACATCACCTCTGTAGAATTAAACAAAAAAAAACAAACAAACAAACCTATATTCTTAGTCTTTAGTTCTTTGAGGTACTGCTGAAAATGCTCTATAAGGCCTTTCCTGTCCAGATCTCTCTAGAGTTAGCCATATCCAGTGCAGCAGTCTTAAGATGGAGTTTTCAAACAATTTTATATCAATTGCAGGAGCTAAGCACTTTGTGACATATAGAACGTCCTTTCTTTCCCCCCCATACTAGAGCTAATTGAAAAATGGGGGATGAGGGAAAGAGATCAACAAACTATTTCCCATTTTTCATTGAAATTTCAGGTCCATGAAGTGTGACATCACCTTTCAAAATCCACAAACTCCTTGTACTACTCAGAGATACACAATTTAAAAATACAGAAACCACACTCCTATATCAGCTTACTAGCTTTGCTCTGAACTACCATGAAGAATAACCAAGCTTTATTTCCATTCCATGCTACACTCTTGCACCTTGAGCCTATATGTCTAAGAGTCATGCCTGGGCAGCACTGGGGAAGCAACATGAATAGACAACAGGAAAAGAAACAGTTCAACTATAATACCAATTTTTTTATGTACATGAGGCCTAGAGATACAACATTATAACTGCTAAAACATGGGAAATGGTTACAAGCAACATTCTAGGGCTCTCAAAATGTGACACACCGAGGGTCATATTACCAAGAGAGAAGATGGCTGCCTGACTCCTGGTCTCCTCCACCCCCATGTGGCTCCCACATATCTAAGACATAACTTTGTCAGAAATTTACTAATTAGGAGGGGGAGATCCTCTTTTGTAGTGTTGTTATGGATCCTGCTGGGAAAACAGAAATGCCCAACGCCCCAAGCCTGAGTATTCAAAGAAAGGTACGGCCAAGGAAATCCAACAGTCTCTCTCATAGGACTTTGCACCTATGAAGGACTTTCTAACTATCAAATTTTCATCTTTTATCTCAAGATATATATGAGCTCTCTAAAAACGTGGGAGAAGTCAAAGCTCCATTGACCTATTTAGATAACAAACTACAAAAACCTGCCACACAACTGAAGGAGGTTAAAACAGAATGCTTCCTTAAGGAAAAGACTAACCAGTCTTGAAAAAAACAGGAAGATCTTGAAAACAGATGACGCAGGAATAAATTGCAGTCCCTGGGGGTATCCTGGAAGAAGTGGAAGACAAAAACATGATTAACTTTCCCCAGAATACATTATTTGAGGTACTGGATTTGGATCCCGGTTTGCCTTCCCTGGAAACTGAAAGGGCTCAAGTGACAGGGGCCAGGAGGAGAGAACAACCACCACCCCAGACTTATCTGTAAATTGCTAAGATTTAATGACAAAGTTAAATTGATGTGTTAGGCAAAAGGGAATTCTTAAGTATCAGGATTTAAAATTTTCTTTGTATCCAGACTTCTCTGCAAGTTTAAGCAAGAAGAGAGCAACATTTAATGGCATCAAACAGGCTCCCAGGGGATTATTAAATACAGCCACAAATATTCTGCGATTTTCATAATGAAGATGACTCAGTGAAATACTTAAATATCAAATCAGATGCTTGGCAAGCACCACAGAAATTGAGATCAGATCCCACTCTGGTAATTCTCTCATAAGGGAAAAGAAATTGCCAAGTATAAGTCCTGAAAAAAGGAACCGTGATTAGGAAAGTCAGGCAGCCCAGGCACCCTTCCAGAGAGACAAGGTGGGTAAGGCAGTATCTTTTATTGGACCAACTTCTGTTGATGAGAGAAACTTTCAAGCTTACATAGAGCTGACTTGAAGAACAAAAGCTTGTCTCTCTCACAATAGAGGTTGGTCCAATAAAAGTTATTACCTCACTACCTTGTGCCTCTAATATCCTGGCACTCACTCGCCTACAACAACACTGCATATAACATATGGCATTGTTTCTGACAGAGTTGATGTCTCAGTGGTACTAGGAGGACACTGGAACACGGTCATGGATGAGATCTTAGACAAATCTCAGTGTTATAGGGAAAAGGCTCAGCCCTTCGCAAACCACTCATTATCCCAACTGAAGGATAACCTACAAAGCATGACTACACATATTCTCCATGGTTCATGCTTTCTATTCCAGATAAAATTTTTCATGATATCTACAGTTCTACTTCCTGCATGTCTTGGGGTAGAAGTTGGTAGACTCATAGACTTTAAGGTCAGAAGGGACCATTGTGATCATCCAGGTAGTATCATTATCTCTAATCATGGTCCAGTTTTTCTTCATATAGACGCTTGTCATAGTACTACAAGAGCCTCGAGATGGAAGTTAAACACACTTCTACTCAGAGACCCTACATTTCTTCAGATGATTGAAACATCCATTACCAACTTATTGCAGGAAATACAAATGCCATTTCCTCTACTATAATTTTATTGGGAACACTGAAGACTATCTTAATATTTGCATCTGGAAGGACAGAAGGAAGGAAGAAAAGCAGAGGAGGTTGCAAAATAATTACATGTTGCACTCGCTCATTACCTCAACATACAAATACAATGGATGTATGGTCCACCAAGACTCAATTCATGCTTAATAAAATTAAACAGAAGCAGTATGAATTAGGGCAAACTCCTAGTAAGGAAAATTAAAATGGCTCCCTCTAATAACACTATATGCCCTTTGCTACAGAACAGTCTTTCTGTACTAGAACCTGATAAAATAAATATATAATTTGAAGACTTACCTATTTGACAATTTATAAATACATTGTCGCTATCTATCCACTACAAGTGAAGCAAGCAATTGATTTGCTCAATTTGAGCCAAGAGCCTGGATGTGATGGCTTTTCAGCAGAATTTTATCAGACATTTGTCAACCAATCAGTACTGATACTGTCAGAAGTCTAATGAAATATTTACAAAAGAAATAATATCATAGGACATGAGGAAAGCGATGATTACCCTAATTTTAAAAAAGACAAGGTCAGTCTTCATTGTGGCAATTGCGCCCAATTTCTCTGTTGAACACATTATAAAATTCTGACAAAGATTCTCATTTCACACTTAAACAACATTGCTCCATCAATTATTCATGCAGACCAGGAGAGTTTTATTTGCCACATACTAGGGTTAGACAATACTCGGAACATGTTCTACTTAATTCGTGACTTGCAAACAACTGGGGCTCCAGCTGCTTTCCTAAAGTTAGATGCTGAAACGATCTTTGATCAAATGGAAGGGCCATACCTCTAAGCAAACCTGAGAAAATTAGGATTTGGACCTAAATATCTGACCTGAATTGATATTATTTACACATCACCTGCGCCCTTGTTTTGACTAATAGTGTTTTCTTCTCCACTTTTCAGTTACATCAAGGAATGTACTGGGGGGTGCCCTCCATTGCCTCTACTATTTGATATAGCCATGGAACCACTAACAGCATAAATCAGACAGAAAGAATTACTATCACAATAAAGACTACAAGATTAGTCTACAGACAGATGATATTCTTCTCACTCTCAAAAATCCTTCCTCTTCGATTCCACCACTATCAACTGCAGTAAACTATTTTGGTAAGATATTACAAAATGCTAAAGCAACCAGGGTAGGGCTCCCCGCTATGTCAAGCCTCCGTGTTT
The DNA here is from genome assembly GCF_007399415.2 of Gopherus evgoodei. Taxonomy (NCBI): domain Eukaryota; kingdom Metazoa; phylum Chordata; order Testudines; family Testudinidae; genus Gopherus; species Gopherus evgoodei. The sequence continues at coordinate 36,596,937 of NC_044328.1, read as the reverse complement.
CAGATATTCTAGAAGGTCCACCTTGTTTGAGTAATGCCAGAAAATAGATTGTTGCAGCATTTATAGTGGCCAAAGTGTCATTTTCCAAAAATGGAAGTCTGCTACTTCCCCCACACCCTTTGACTGACTGAGCTAACCAACACTATCCTCATGGAAAAATTGACAACATATAGGGGCACAAAATCCAACTATGAAGACACCTGACCTGGTCCTTCATGAGAGCAGCATTACAAACTGACTTCAGATAGACTGGACTTCTGATGCTTCATGGCGGCAGGAGAGAGAGGGAAACAGGGAATTACTTATCATATAATCTTCAGTAATATTTATCTATGAATATTTTGTACTGTGATACTGTTAAATACATATTGCTGTTCTGCTTTCTTTGTTGCTGTATTTGAATGTCTGCATGGAAAAAAATTTCTTTTAAAAATAAAACTGAAAAATGTTCACACACTGGACAGTTGCCTGCAGCTTTACTTTCTTCAGAACCATCTTTGCAGTGTAACTTTCTTCATCCTTTTAATAAAATTTCTAGTGCCACCTGCAGCTTTTCACTGGCTTTAAACTAACAACTGGATCATGAAACATGGTTTTATATACAGGCTAAAGATACCTGGTTCTCTCGTTTGAGCCAGCCACATTCACTATTATAACAGCCGACACGTGCAGTTTTTTTTCCACTTGTGGCTTAAACAGGTTTTTGCTCGGAACACATTGATGGCAAGAAATAAAAGTTGTCTAGAGTTGTGGGGTGTGTGTTTGTTTTAAACTAACATGTCACTTTCTCAGCACAATAGCTGCCACCTGCTTAAAAGCTCAGAAATGTCAGTTGTTAATAAAATATACTTTCAGATATCTATTTACGCTTTTATTTATGGTAAAAAAATGTCTTCATTTCTGGACTGAGCGAAGTGAAGAGAAGGGTTTTTATTTGTTTGTTTGTTTTTTAAGCACAGCAACTAATGAAATGAAACCCAACACCCTCAATTTCTCCTGGAAAGGTTACAGGCAAATAGGCTACTTTGACAAATTTTATGGGACTGGCCTCAGATCCAAAACTTCTAGTTAAGCTACACCCAAAAAAATCTTCAACACAGTAAAAATTCAACATAATATATTGTGATGTTGCACTCCGTATGCTTTATGAATGTGAATATCAAGGCAACAGACCTGCCTTTTTCCTGGACCAATATAAAGGAACCTTTTCATCACCTTCCATTGTCACAATGTAGTCTATTATTTCTGTTTAACCACGTAGTACTTTTGATGTAAACACAAGAACACTAAGCTCATATTATCATGCCAGACAGTGTATAAATAAAAATCAAAGAGAAGGTAATTTTGTTCTATTATATTAATGTCATTGCTTTGGATTAAATGCTTGTTCTGAGCATAAAGAAAAACAAAGGTAATTTTCTACTTTCTGTGTATCTACAAAAATATATAGATACCATCACACAGAAATGTTGTAACATCTTCCAATATATTAGTGTACGTCCGTTTGTTCTAAATCAGACTTATAAATACAGTTAACAGCTAAGGTTGCTAAGGGCAGACACCACCTCACTTTGACTCCCAAAATCCAGAAAACCAAAAGGTATGCCATAAAATTACATAATCATCCTCACACGTAATCATGTCAAATCACTCAAACACAATGTCCCTATCCAACGTAAATCAAAAATAATCAGCCACAGTAACCAAGAAGAGTCAATATTGTGCAAGGCTTATACCTAAACCTTAAAGGCAGGCAAGTATTCCCCCTATTTTACAAATGAGGTAACTGAGAAGTTGCACGAGGTCATTTCTGGCTGAGAATAGAACCCACATATCTATAATGGCAGACCCAAGTCTAATCCACTTAACCACCTTGCACTACAGAATCAATGTGCCATATCTAAGAGCAATCACACTAAGGAACAGAACTCAGGTATCCTTATTCCCAAGAGTCCATTTTTTGTATAGCAAGTAATTGTCGCAGCCATTGCTAATTTTAATGAAAACTACAGCATGAAAGATGTGCAGATAAAATGTGATTCACATTTTAAGATGACATCTTGACAAGAAGAGGGGCATGAAATAGCCAAAAAATCCACATTTATACTATTTCAATTGCACCTGCTACTAAAGCCTGCAGAGACTGCTTTCTAGATAATCAGAAATAGAAGAGAAACTGTTTGATATTCTGTTCCAAAATTTATTCTCTTCTTTCAGTTCATTCAAAATCTTATTTGAAGGGCAGGTGCCTGTTTGTTTGCTGAATTAATGAGACTGGTGTCATTACATCAGGATTTGTACTATATATAATATTTCAAAAGAGAGGTGACTGACAAAAGAAGTACAGAAGAATTTGCCATTAATCAGTGTCCAAAAAAAATAATGCTTTTGTTTTTACCATGCTACAAAGCTTTCATGATGTGCAACTCATTAGACTTGTAGTCTATGAGCTTTTAGGTCAAACACCTACACTGCAGTTAATTAATGTAGTATATTTATAACTTCACTTTTAAATGAGATTTTTTAGGCATACAATGGAAAAATATATAATCTATTAAAAATAGCAGTTTATATTAATATGTCTAAACATAGAAAAACAATTAACTTCTCCAGAGAGAAGCTAGCAGGCTACATATATTTCTAATTATAAGTTGTTCAGTAGGTACATACATAAATTAATAAACGGAACATAGCTGATGGAACAAGTGTCATGTAACAAGTTCGCAAGAGCAAGCTCTTTCAACACCAGGCACTTCATTTAAGTAATTCTCTCTCACCTTGACTCCCATATTCACTCAATACCATTAATGTAAACAACCAATATGTTTATAATGATATCTTTAATAGTACACTGAAATTTAATTTGAATGTGTAATCTTTCGATAAAAAGAACAGGACTACTTATGGCACCTTAGAGACTAACAAATGTATTTGAGCATAAGCTTTCGTGGGCTACAGCTCATTTCACCGGATGCATAGAATGGAACACATAAGAAGAGTATATATATACATATATACGCACATGCACACACACACACACACACACGGGTGAGCTGGAGCCAGTTCGCACCGGTTCACAGGAACCGGTTGTTAAATTTAGAAGCGGCTTTAGAACCGCTTGCTAACTGGCTTCCCTGCGAGGGAAGCTTTGATGGGCTTCGGCCGGGAAAGGTGTAATTCCTCCTCCCGGCAAAGAGGGGGCGCTGCGCTGCAGTGCAGGAGCCAAGTGGGCTGCCTCCTGGCCCTGTTGCTGCTGCTGCTCCTTGGACCTCTGGGCCCTGGGGCTCCTGCTGCTGCGTCCTGCTGCTTGGGCTGCTCCCAGCCACTCTCCTCATGTGAGTACCTGCACCCCCCGCCCACAGCCAGCCGCAGCCGCAGCCGCCCCCGCCACCCACAGACGCCCCCTGCCCACAGCCGCCCGCAGCCGCCCCCTGGCCTTCACTCCCTGCCCACAGCCGCCCCCGCCACCCCCAGCCCGCAGCCGCCCACAGCCATCCCCTGCCGCAGCAGCCCCCTGCCCACAGCCAGCTCCTGCCGCAGCCACCCACAGCCCCTGCCCGCAGCCGCCCACAGCCACCCACAGACGCCCCCTGCCCACAGCCGCCCGCAGCCGCCCCCTGGCCTTCACTCCCTGCCCACAGCCAGCCCCTGCCGCAGCCCCCCCCAGCCCCTGCCCGCAGCCGCCCCCGCCACCCACAGACGTCCCCTGCCCACAGCCGCCCGCAGCCGCCCCCTGGCCTTCACTCCCTGCCCACAGCCGCCCCCGCCACCCCCAGCCCGCAGCCGCCCACAGCCATCCCCTGCCGCAGCAGCCCCCTGCCCACAGCCAGCTCCTGCCGCAGCCACCCACAGCCCCTGCCCGCAGCCGCCCACAGCCACCCACAGACGCCCCCTGCCCACAGCCGCCCGCAGCCGCCCCCTGGCCTTCACTCCCTGCCCACAGCCAGCCCCTGCCGCAGCCACCCACAGCCCCTGCCCGCAGCCGCCCCCGCCACCCACAGACGTCCCCTGCCCACAGCCGCCCGCAGCCGCCCCCTGGCCTTCACTCCCTGCCCACAGCCGCCCCCGCCACCCCCAGCCCGCAGCCGCCCACAGCCATCCCCTGCCGCAGCAGCCCCCTGCCCACAGCCATCCCCTGCCGCAGCAGCCCCCTGCCCACAGCCAGCCCCTGCCCACAGCTGCCCCCTGCCTTCACCCCCTGCCCACAGCTGCCCCCGCCACCCCCAGCCCGCAGCCGCCCCCTGCCCACAGCCGCCCGCAACCGCCCCCTGCCTTCACCCCCTGCCCACAGCTGCCCCGCCACCTCCAGCCCACAGCCGCCCACAGCCAGCCCCTACCCACAGCCACCCCCTGCCTCCCCTGCCCGCAGCCGCCCCCTGCCTTCACCCCCTGGCTATAGCTGCCCGCAGCTACCCCCTGCCGGCAGCCACCCGCAGGCACCCTCTCCGACAGCCAAACGCAGCCACCCCCTGCCCGCAGCCGCCCCCACCACCCTCTGCCCGCAGCTGCTCTCAGCCACCCCTGCCACCATGCCGGCAGCCACCCCCTGCCGACAGCCAGCCCCTTCCACAGCCACTTGCAGCCACTCCCTGCCCCAGCCACCCCCTGCCCACAGCCAGTCCGTCTTCGCCCCCTGCCCGCAGCCGCCCCCTGCCCACAGCCGCCCGCAGCTGCCCCCTGCCTTCACCCCCTGGCTATAGCTGCCCGCAGCTACCCCCTGCCGGCAGCCACCCGCAGGCACCCTCTCCGACAGCCAAACACAGCCACCCCTGCCCGCAGTCGCCTGCAGCCAGCCCCTGCCCGCAGCTGCCCTCAGCCACCCCCTGCCACCAGCCAGCCCCTGCCCGCAGCCGCCTGCAGCCACTCCCTGCCCACAACCAGGCCCTGCCACAGCCGCCCACAGCCACCCTCTCCAACAGCCACCCCCTGCCCACAGCCAGCCCCTTCCCACAGCCGCCTGCAACCACCCCCTGCCTGCAGCCAGCCCCTTCCACAGCCACCCGCAGCCACTCCCTGCCCACAGCCACCTGAAGCCGCCCCCTGCCTGCAGTCAGCCCCTGCCACCCGCAGCCACCCCCTGCCCGCAGCCACCCCCTGCCACAGCCAGCCCCCAGCCAGCTGCAGCCACCCTCTCCCACAGCCACCCGCAGCCAGCCCCTTGCCCATAGCCGTCTGCAGCCACCCCTGCCCACAGCCACCCCGCCACCCCCTGCCCGCAGCCAGCCCCCGCCACAGCCGCCCACAGCCATTCCCTGCCCACAGCTGCCCACAACCAGCCCGTCTTCACCCCCTGCCCACAGCCACCCGCAGCCACCCCCTGCCCGCAGCCAGCCCCTGCCACAGCCGCCCACAGCCAGCCCGTCTGCACCACCTGCCCACAGCCAGCCCCTGTTGCAACTAGCCCCTGTTGCAGCCAGCCCGTGTCTCACTCCCTGCCTCCAGCTAACCCTGCCCCACGCCTGTCTGCAGCCAACTCCAGGTCTACTGGTGCCCTGCAGTTCTCAGGGCAGTAACCCTGCACACCTGCTTCAATGAGCAGGGGCAGGGAGCAGCTGGGACCCATACATGTGCACAGCCGAGGGTGACCAGACAGCAAGTGTGAAAAATTGGGACAGGGGGTGAGGGGTAATAGGAGCCTATTTAAGAAAAAGACCCAAAAATTGAGACTGTCTCTATAAAATTGGGACATCTGGTCACCCTAGCAGACCCCCAGGGAGTGGCGGGGACCCACACAGGTGAAACGGAGCTCATTTCTAGTTCAGGCCCATCCTTTTAAAAGAGAACTTTAGGTAGGGTTAACATACATCTGTATTTTCCCAGAGATGTCAGGCTTTTAGGTTCTTAAATCGCTGTCTGGGCAAAATTTAAAAATTCCTCCCGGGAAAATATGGACGTATGGTAACCCTATTGGCACAAAAAATACATACTGTGGCACATCCCTTAAATCAGAATTTTTTATAGGGAACCGATTGTTAAGATTTTAGCAGCTCATCACTGGCGCGCGCGCACACACACACACACACACCATACCAGCTCTAAGAGGCTAATTAATTAAGATGACCTGTTCTCAGCAGGAAAAAAACTTTTGTAGTGATAATCAAGATGGTCAGTTACAGACAGTTGACAAGAGGTGTAAGGATAGTTATCATAAGGAAATAGATTCAAGTAGTGTAGTGACTCGCCCATTCCCAGTCTCTATTCAAGCCAGAGTTAAGACGAAAGCTTATGCACAAAATAAATTCATTAGTCTCTAAGGTGCCACAAGCACTCCTGTTCTTTTACGGATACTTTTTACAGCTGCTACTCTGAAATCTTTTGATAGAGCATCTGCCAAAAGTAATTTTCTTTTCACAAGCACCCAACATTTGATAATGCATAGAACCTTGGTATTATCCACTTTCCAAATGAGATTAAAAGACTTCAGAACCATTACTGAATTTAATTTTACAGCAGTCCTCTAAGGTAGGTGATATTATCCCCGTGCAACCCACCAGGCATAGGAAAATAGGGCTCAATCCTAGGAATAGCCCAACTGAACTAAATAGGATTACTCACATAAGTAAGGGCTGTATGATTGGGCTCAAAATGACTGATTTAAGATCACACAGAACGTCTGCTACACAGCATGTATAAACAACATGCGAGATCCTGGACCCACCACAGTCAATGGGGTTTTGTCACTTGTGACAGGATTTCAGTCCAAGTCTCCTGTCACTGAATCTTGTCACAAGACCATCTTCCTAAAATGGCCATTTTATTCCACCCAAAAGATAATACATTCTCAAAGGTAAAAAACCTAGTTTGCAAATCCTCAATTCCAACACTGAAGCCTAATGTTTTAAGACATTTACTATTGTGCCGCAGTGATGGTTCTTTCAATTCCTCGAACAGCTATAGTCACAAAATGAGGGGAAGAAAACTTCCAAAGGAACTAGTTGAGAAAGGTTTTAAAATCAAAATCAACACTTAAACAGGCTTGTTCATTTTCGTCTGTACTGCCACAACAACTGACATAACCTATGATGTCAAAATGTAGCCCTGCACCTTCATAGCTTGAAGGCTACATGTGGTACTGTTAAGGTACCATTACAAGACTGGTTAGGGTCCAAATCCCATTAAAAGAGGTGAATGAAGTAAAATAAGAACCCACAATATCAAGAGTCAACTTAAAACATTAAAATGCTTATCAATTTCAAAGATGAACAAATTTTCAATAAAGTAAAAATTCATAACAGGCATCACTTCCTATGAAAGTTAAACAAATCCTCTTAAAATTCACATATTTCTTTTCCTAGGAAGAAGAACGTGAGAAAAGGAGATTTATTTTATGTTAACTCTGTAAGCAAAGTAGCTTAAAATCACAATTATCTACAGCTTTTGAAATTTAGAAATGTTTCCACTGTTGGTCATAATTTTGCATTCAAACTATCATCAAATAAATTTATTGTAAAAGATGTCTAAATTTTGTTTTGCCGAAGAAAAGCCTAGCTGTTACATTTTGCAGGTTCACAGAGTGTGCAACCGACTAATGGAGTAGAAGAGCTGTCATGAAAGCAGTACAACTTCTAATATGTGGGGTCTACTTTGGCAAAATAGAACAGTTAGTCCATTAGACTCACAGCTTTTAAGTCTAGGACACTTAGAAGAAACATTCCACTTACAAAAATATGTATCTTTGCTTTGTATGTAGGCTATACTATAGCAAATATCTAGAAACCTTTATTACATAAATTAGCATATGTAAACAGTAACAGTGGATCTGACCAAGTTTTTCAAAACATTCATAGCTTTATCAGGGGACAGGTAGCCTTGCAATGAAGTCACCTAATGGGGGGGAGGGCTACCTGAAAAAGGGTGCTGGAGGTTATAAAAGAGAAGGTAGTCTGAGAAGTAGGGGAGAGGGAAGAATCAGAGAGTCCATGTTCTGGATCAGAACCACATGCTGGACGGGAGGGGGAGAAGAAGGGACTCTGCTCAATCCCAAAGAACTCTCCAGAGTGGTGAAGAAACTGAGGCAAGGAAAATGGTTATAGTTGTGTTTATTATTAAGCAATGAGTAAATTGTGTTCAGAATCCTGTGCAAAGTCTATGTTTGTTTGCTTTCACTGTTGTATGCCTCTGAAGAGTTAAACTGTAAACTAGAAAAATTATACATCGGGTGAGATTCTGGGTTACATGCAAGAGTTGCTGAGGAGGTTTGGGGGAGTCAGCACTACTTTCAGGACTTAGACAATTCCTACTGCCAAAAGGGGTGTCAGACATAAGATCTGCTCCTGGTGTGCCTCTCTAGAGCTCTACAGTCAGGTACAGTTCCTAAATTCTGCCCGGCCCCAACAAGCCAAAAGCATGTGCAGTTCAGCATTTCGATCCCCCTCGCAGCAGTCTGGCAAGTGTCCAGCCAAGGATGTTCAACCAGTTCTGTGATAATATAGTGCCTAGACACAATGGGGGGAGGAGGGGATTCTATGGTGGCCTCAAGCACCATCATAATACAAATAATTCGTATGAGAAACTCAATTAGCAAGAAATAAATAAAACTTTAAAAAATACATGAAAGAAAAGTGTGTAAATAACATTTAAAAATTTTAACTAATGAAAAGTCATACTTTAAGCCACTTTGCAAAAGGTTTAAAAATAATGCAGATCTGGCTTGCCAAGTTCCAATGCACATAAAAAGGAGAAACTTGACAACACAAATCCTTGGAGAACAGCATTTATGCCAGAAACTGTAACAAATCTGCAGTGTTACAAATGCAATACCACATTGATAAAAAGCACTGTAAACATTTCCATTTTGAAAAAAAATAAATTTTAATAACTAATGCATTTTCTACTAGGAATCAGAAAACATACACACACACACACACACACACACATATAAAATGACTACTGAAGAATCTCAACAAGAGATCTAAATATAAAAGAGTCAGCATTAAAGTTAAAGCAGAAATTCTTAATCAGAGTACCAACACTAGTAGATTCTCTGGTACTTAAAGGAAACTTTGGGGAAGGGCAGAAGTGGACCTTTAGATAGGACAACTCTGTGAAGTAAGTCCTATTTTTATGTGTCATCCAGAACATGGTTTACGAAATTATGTATTTAGACAGTTAATTAAAGTCTTAGGGAAATCTACATCTGGTATTGCCAGCCACAAAAGTAAGGATGACAACAAAGAAATGTCTAAGCACAAGGGGGAAAAAAGGAAAGCAGGAAAAGCTTCTCTCTTACATGTTAGGAAAAGGGAAATTTATTTTTGAACTGTTAAATCCTGAATTCCCTCTCCTCTATCCATTTGAAGACAGGTAGCATATCATTTGAAATCTCTTAGAAACTACAACTTTCCTAAGAAACTGCGTTCTCCACCCTCTTAATGTATAGAAATCTACCACAATGTCACTAAAGTTAACAAAAACACCCCCTCCCATTTTCACCCTAACTTAGGGTAAGTAAAATCTGAAACAAATAAAATCTTTAGCTTTTTTATCTTTAACCATATTATATTCCACATTTGCAATACCAGCAAATGTAGTAATGAGAAAATATTTAACATAGTAAGTCAAAGTGATCATATAAATACTATAAGTCAATTTTAACTATCTATCCTGGTCTGTTAAGTTCCAGTTTGCAAACTTCATACCTGCAATAAGTTACTAATTCACAGGGCAGGCACTACACACTGCCACAAATGTAGACAAGGCCACAGGAAGTACAGGAGACTGTTCTTCCCATATCTTAAACTACAATTTGTAATACTGTTAGCGCTGAAGAAACACCACACTGAATTTGTTGTATGTAAATGTTAGGGTTATCCCCACAATCAAGTTCTCATAACTGTTAAAAGACAACAAACGTAAAGAAAATATTTTGGGCTTTCAACTAAAAGTCACAGATTCTTCTGTCTTACTTCACACCATAAGCTGCTTGGAAAGATTTCATGAACGAGATAAAATGTTAATTCTCAAACTTCATTGCACTGCGACCTCATTCTGACAATAACAATTACTACACAACCCCAGTAAGGGAGACTGAAGTCTGAGCCTTCCCTAGCCTCACCCTGCGGGGATGGGAGGGGAGCCAAAGACCTACTGTCCTGAGTGGTGTAGGCCAAAGCTGAAGCCCAAGGGCTTAGCCCCAGGCAAAGGGCCTGTAATCTGAGCTCCACTGCCCAGACCCCAGCAAGTTTAAATGGGGTCCCAACTCTCTTTGAGCACTGCTCTGTTAAGCTAATGTAAACCTGCGGGAAGTATTTCATTTGCTGTTGTGGAGAACATATTCCGTACCTGTCTCTTCAGGTATGATCAGATATCAGCCCAAAGAGCTCTAAGGCCTGGTCCACACTACGCTGTTAAATCGATTTTAATAGTGTTAAATTGATTTAACGCTGCACCTGTCCACACTACACTGCTCTTTATATCGATTTAAAAGGCTCTTTAAATCGATTTCTGTACTCCTACATAACGAGAGGAGTAACGCTAAAATCAATATTACTATATCGATTTAGGGTTAGTGTGGACGCAAATCGACGTTATTGGCCTCATTATTTTATAGTAGCTACCCACAGTGCACCGCTCCAAAAATTGACGCTAGCCTCGGACCACGGATGCACACCACCGAATTAATGCGCCTACTGTGGACGCGCACAATCGACTTGATAATATCTGTTTTATAAAATCAGTTTAAGCTAATTCGAATTTATCCTGTAGTGTAGACGTACCCTAAGAATGTATGAAAACATAATAGGCACTAACAGCAAACAGGAAAATAAATTAACTTCTTATCTGTCACAATGTAAAGTGGCAAACTAACAAGCTAAGCTTTGCTAAGAGCTACCAGAATAGCTTTGTATAAGATTGTAACCCATTTCTAAACTAAGTCTTCATTAATATCTAATATCACAAACCTAATTTTTTCCTCATATCTCCCCACGGATCTATACGCCAGATACTTTTTAATTTCCTTATTTAAAAATAAAAGGAGCTGTTGAAACAATCCATTTGTGTTAAGTGACTGGTAACCACAACACAAGCAAGGAGATGGGTTTTGTTCTAACAGATGCATCACTGATGTGCATATTTCTTAGTTTTCTATGCTTCAAACAGGAAATTCCTTTCAATGAAGGACTATAATACAGTTTGTTCTTAAAATGTCCATTTTACCATGTGTAAGTTTGAGCGTACACAACTGAGGAATATTTACCTATTCATTCTTGTTTCTCAGTGACCTTTTGGAGTTTTCATGTTGACAAAATGCTCAGTTGCAGAAACATATTTTAAAAACCTATGTGCCATAGAATAAAAAATTCCATATATTGCACAAGTAGTTTTGCAATGGCAGAGCATGTTCTGCAAGCATTGAAGAAAATAATAAGCCAGAACATTAATCAAAATTATTTAGTTTCTTTAGTTTTATTATTCATTTCATGGTCTTGCCAGGACTTTCTGCAGGCTGAAAATAAATATTCATGAAACCGCCTACATAGAATCCTTCCTAGTTTTGTGCAGTGGTTAAAGTTGAAGAAAAGACCCAGAAGAGGTCAAACCAATTTTGGTTGTGGTGTTCGTGAGTCTCCAAGTCAAGTGACTATGCAAAAGCATCTTGCTGAGACAGGATCAGAACTTGAATTGCATTAGTTCAGTGACCTTCTCTCCCTTTTTGGGATGCATCTTGTGCTCAGGAATCTTAGGTTTCATTTACAAAAGGAAGGCTCAAGCTATGGTTCCCAAGTATGGGATCAGCTAACTGAAGCAGTGATATTTGCCTGAGAGCCTGAAGCAATTTCACAGGGATTAGAAGCAGCACAGGCGCTGGAGACGAGAGAGGCATTCATGCCCTCCCCTTTAAACAGGGGCCATAGACCTCCCCACTGATTTAAAAATCTGAACAGGTTCACAGCTGAGAGAGAACATACCACGGGCCAGCTGGCATCTGAGTCACTCTGCATTGTGCTGCATGCTGGGCCCTCACCTGCCAGCTACTGAAACTGCAGCAGCAGCTCCTCTCATTGCCAGGAACCAGCCAGGTCCGGGAAGTAGGATGGCCTGTCACCCAAAAGCAAGGGGCTAGCCAGCAGAGAGTATAAAGTAAACAGTGGGGGTGAGGAGATGGCTCTGAAAGGTTCAGGCTGGTGGGTGACTTCCCTTCAGTGTTCCAGGAAGGTCAGGCTGGTGGGGCAGGCACCTGGGAGGCGAAGAGAAAGGTTTGTTTGCCTCACAGTATTACTGGCCCAATTTCCCCATGGAAACAACACAACTGAAGATTTCTTTCATTTGGCAGATCAGTGTCTGGAAGGTTATTCCTCACTGTTCTCGGGGGGACCAGGAAGTTACTTTCTAGCATTGGGTGGAGATGTGAATGGATGTAGTTCCCAGGTGATTTCTGTGCTTCTCCCTCTACCCACCAACCTAATAACAAAAGCACTCAGGAAGGAGAGTGACATTTTGTTTTATATCCTAGAACAACATGCAAACCACAGCCAAAGTTCCTTCCTGTCTCGTCTTCTATCGCCTTTCCTCAGAGAGACCCTCGGTCTTCTTTTATACTCCTGAAGTTAAACCTTCATCTCATATGGCTGCCCACAGTAAGGTCAATAAAATGGCTCTGCACTTTCACGCAGGATCTGATGTCTGAGCCAGAGGCAAAGGAAGGTATGTGATTCTGAGCATGGTAAGGGCTATCACTGAACAGAACACACACAGGGCTGACTTGTAATTTTCCCTCTTGGGATGGGAAGCTACACCTCTGGTTATTCTATTCACATGGAAGCCAAATTTGAGTGGCATTGCAAACAAAGCCCGATGCCAGCTCTGTCCATATATCTATTCAAGTGACACCATCATAGGACCTAATCACATCAGCCACGCCATCAGGGGCTCGTTCACCTGCACATCTACCAACAAGATATATGCCATCATGTGCCAGCAATGCCCCTCTGCAGTGTACATTGGCCAAACCGGACAGTCTCTACACAAAAAAATAAATGGATACAAATCTGACATCAGGAATCACAACATTCAAAAGCCAGTGGGAGAACACTTCAACCTCTCTAACCACTCAGTGACAGACTTGAAGGTGGCAATTTTGCAACAAAAAAACTTCAAAAACAGACTGCTGAACTCGAATTAGTATGCAAATTAGATACAATTAACTCAGGCCTAAACAGAGACTGGGAATGGTTGGGTCATTACACTAATTGAATCTATTTCCCTATGTTAAGTTCTCCTCACACCTTCTATGGGTCATCTTAATTACCACTTCAAAAGTTTTTTTTCCTCCTGCTGATGATAGCTCATCTCAATTGATTAGACTCTTCCTGTTGATATGCATACTTCCACCTTTTCATGTTCTCTGTATGTATAAATATCTCCTGTCTGTGTGTTCCATTCTATTCATCCGAAGAAGTGAGCTGGAGCTCACGAAAGCTCATGCTGAAATAAATTTGTTAGTCTCTAAGGTGCCACAAGTACTCCTGTTCTTTTTGCAGATACAGAATAACACGGTTGCTACTCTGAAACATTGCAAACCTGTGCACCAGGTCACAATGCCATTCAAATGTACGCTCCCCCCGCCCCGCCCCATCCACCACACACAATGTTGCAGTCTTTCCAGCACCACTGATGAGCAACCGTTAATCTCGTTTAATATATCTCTCTCACATCCTTTTAAATCACAACTTTTTCCCTATTTCCCCATCTAGTTTTAAATTTTTTTTAGGATTATCTTTCCCCTTCTCTCTCAGATACCTCTTCCACTCTCTGTCACCATCTGTTTTCCTCCTAACTGCCTTCCCAACTCATTTATTTGGCCCCACATTTTCTTCATTTCTCCTACATTCAATTGTTTGCCCATCCACTTCACTACAGAGAGTCACAAGGGGAGAAGGTGGTGACAGAATCAATTACTGCACTTGGGATCTTTTTCCTGAGACAGCTGGGAAATTATTGGAAGACTGCGTCTCTTACTATCCTGCTCTCCTGTGGAACTGGTGGGGAGGGTTCCTTTTCCCCCCTCTCCCCTGGGAGAGAAGGAAAACTAAAAGAGGAAAATCTTGTACAGAATAGGCAGACATTTCTCCATTCAGGTGCCGATGCTGCTCCACAGACTAGTGGGAAGGCTAAGAACCCCCTGAAACTTCGAAACTGACACCAGCTCCTCCTGACACAGCTGTTTCAGACTCCAGGGTCGGGAGAGTCCTCATTTCACAAGCTATTAAAAAGAGTGAAAACTGTACCTCTGATCCCTCAGGCAAAGAACAAGGAGAAAGAAAGGGAGAAGAGCTCTCTCTTTGCTTTTGCCAGAAATAGTGCAGCTGAGCTCTATACACAGCATCTTGGAAAGATTCTCTTTAAAAATAAACATGGCTCAGACAGACTTTATGGTTCCTTGAGTATGCTGTGAACCATCAAAGATGAAGCACAAATGCAGTGCAATTTTAGAACAAGTGTATCTTATGACAGTGCCTTAACATACAACCACACAAGTCACAACTGCTGTAAGACAAGACCACAGTACACACAGTGAACAGTACAGGTTTTTTTGGTATAGGAATTTATAACTCATTTTCTGAGGAGGAAACTGTAAACCTGAAAGGTAGAATAATTTTGGAGCAAGGACTGTTGCTGAGCTCTGAATTCCAGAATCATTATATCTTTACAAGCCTACTAATTAATCCCATGGCAATAAATTTACTATCTCCAATGGCTGAACTCATAAAGCTTATATCTTGGCAAGTGAATTCCTCAGAATTTTTCCTTTTATTCTAAAAATGGCCCAGGAAATTAAATGCAAGAATCTAGAGTGGTTTCAATCCAAAACTCCAGATTCAAATATTCCTGAGTTTATAAATTGCTGGGGGTGAAAGCTGTTTTCAGGGTAGTGTCAGAATCTAGTCAGATCCAACTCTCATAACTGAGCTGTATCTCCATAATGGACTGATACAACACAATGAACACAACACTCCCATACACCACACGCTCTTCCTCTCTCCTCCCCCCTGCCCAAAGTTACCCTCTCTCTTATTAGTGTAGGTGGGAACAGAGAGAGGGTTCTTTTCAAAATTCAGAGCTGAATTTTGCATTTTGGATCTAGCTTTACAAAAAGGTGACTATTAGTGCAACATTAAGTTTGCAAAGACAAGCTCTCAAAATAATAAAAATTTTATTTTTTCCTCCCACAATTTAACTATGCCAAATTGCACACATGTAGTATTTTCTACTTCATCTCTTGAAAAATGTAAATGTCCAGGTATTATTCATTACTAGTGCCTACTATAAAACACAAAGGACATGTAGTTAAGCCAACTTGTCATCACAATAGAAGCCTTAATTTACCACATTCCTTGACTTGAGTATTTCATTTCAAGACCTTAATGTGGCAATTATAGTACAGAGGCTCTAATTTAATTGTAATTAAGGTGATTATCTATTATTACAAATAGCCTTTTGCTGTCCAACCCTTCAAATTACTTCACAAGTGTGTATTCTAGCAGTTTGTTTTATAAATGTTACACTTGTGCTACCACAATAATCAGTTATGACTCATCAAACTCAACTTCCTACTGTTAAATGCAATTGACTTGTTGTGTGTGAAGTCTATATTTGTTTGAAAATACAACAGTAAATGGCTACAAGTTAAGCATCTGACTCTACAGCTTACTCACATTGATACCATTCACTTCAACAGAACTGGCACTAAAAAAAGACGGTTACTCACCTTTCTAACTGTTGTTCTTCGAGATGTGTTGCTCATATCCATTCCAATTAGGTGTGTACACGCCACGTGCACGATCGTTGGGAGATTTTTACCCTATCAACACTTGGTGGGTTGGTTGAGGCGCCCCCTGGAGTGGCGCCTTTATGGCGCCAGATATATGCCCTGGCTGACCCAGCGCCCCCTCAGTTACTTCTTGCTGGCTACTCCAACGGAGGGGAAGGAGGGTGGGTTTGGAATGGATATGAGCAACACATCTCGAAGAACAACAATTACAAAGGTGAGTAACCATCTTTTCTTCTTCGAGAGCTTGCTCATATCGATTCCAATTAGGTGACTCCCAAGCCTTACCTAGGCGGTGGGGTTGGAGTGAGATATTATGAAGTGAAGAACCGCTGAAGCAAATGCATCAGCCCTGGACTGCTGCACGTAGTGGGCGGCGAAGGTGTACCCCAAAGACGAAGTCGCTGCCCTACATATCTCCTGTATGGGCACATGCGCCAGGAAAGCAGAGGATGAAGCCTGAGCCCACGTGGAGAGGGCAGTGAGGTGTGTAGATGGGACATCAGCCAAGTCATAGCACACATGGATGCATGATGTGATCCAGGACAAGATGCGCTGGGAGGAGACCAGAAGGCCCTTCAGCCAGTCTGCCACAGCAACAAACAGCTGTGATGTTTTCCTGAAGGGTTTCATTCACTCGATGTAAAAGGCCAGGGCCCTGTAAATGTCTAGGGAGTATAGCTGTTGCTCCCGTCGAGAGGCGTGTGGGCTCGAGTAGAAGACAGGGAGGAATATGTCCTGGTTGCCATGGAAGGCAGACACCACTTTAGCAGCTATACCTTCTCCTTGTGGAACAGTGCCTGAGTGCCCTGAGCTCGGACATGCGCCTCGCCAAGGTGATAGCTACGAGGAAGGCTGTCTTCCAGGAAAGTACAGGAGCAAGCAGGTGGCCATCGGCTCAAATAGGGCACCCATGAGTCTGGATAGGACCAGGTTAAGATCCCACGTAGGGACCAGTTGTCAAATTCATGGGGACAGGAACTCCAACCCCTTGAGAAATCTGCTGACCATTGCATTGGAGAAGACCGTGCGTCCGCTTTCACCCGGGTGGAAAGCCGAAATAACTGCCAGGTGCACCCTGATGGAAGATATTGCCATGCCCTGTTGCTTTAAAGACAAGAGGCAGTCCAAGATGAGAGGTACTGATGCCTGTAGGGGGGGTCGTACGATTCCTAGCACACCAGCAGGAAAAATGCTTTCACTTGGTTAAGTATGTGGATCTGGTAGAGGGCTTCTTGCTACCCAAAAGGATCTGCTGAACTGAGTGAGAACAGCACAGCTCAGACTGATCTAGCCATGCAGCATCCACACTGTGAGGTGGAGAGATTGCAGGTCAGGATGACAGAGTTGATCGTGATCCTGAGTGATCAGTTCTGGCCACAGCAGGAGTGCAATTGGGGAGTCTACCAACAGCTCTAGGAGAGTGGTATACCAGGGCCGTCTGGGCCACACCGGGGCAACCAGAATCAGATGGGCTCTGTCCCTGCGCAGCTTGATTAGGATCCTGTGGACTAGCGGGAATGGAGGAATGGCATAGCACAGGTGATCCTTCCACTGAATTAGGAAGGAGTCTGAGGGGGAACCTGGAGAGCGCCCTTGGAGAGAGCAGAACACCTGGCATTTCCAAGTCTCATGAGAGATGAATAGGTCTAACAGGGGAAAGCCCCACGTCAGGAAGACAGAGTGGATGATGTCTGGGCGAAACAATCACTCGTGAGCCTGGAATGATCTGCTGAGGTGGTCCACTAAGGTGTTCTGGACCCCTGGGAGAAATGACGCTACCAGATAGATCGAGTGGGCTATGCAGAATTCCCACAGATGAGTGGCCTCCAACAGAGGGGGGGGAAAGACAACACTCTCCCTTGCTTTTTGATGGAAAACATGGCCATAGTGTTGTCTGTGAAGACTGCAACACAATGGCCTTGAATTTGCTCTCAGAATGCTTGACACGCCAGGCACACTGCTCTGAGTTCCCGTACGTTGATGTGCAGGGATAACTCTCCTGCCAACCATAGCCCCTGTGTATGGAGATTCCCGAGGTGGGCTCCCCATCCCAGAGATGATGCATCCATGACTAGGGACACGGAGGGCTGCAGGGCATGAAATGGCAACCCTTCGCACACTGATTTGGGGTCCAGCAACCAGCCTAGAGTGGCTATTATCCCTGGCGGGATGGTAACCACCGTGCTCAAGCTGTCCCAAAATGGGCGGTATACTATTGATAGCCAGGCTTGGAGTGGACATAGTCGCAGCCTGGCATGCCTGGTCACAAACATGCAAGAGGCCATATGTCCGAGGAGACATAGGCATGTTTCCACGGCCGAGGTCAGGAAGCTTTGCAGGCTGTGAATGATGTTTACCAGGGATTGGAAGCGTGATTCCAGCAGAATTGCCCGAGCTAGGCCTGAGTCTAATACTGCTCCTACGAATTCTATCCTCTGGATTGGTACCAGGAGGCCCAGCCGATTTAACATGTTCATGGTGAACTGAACATGAGACTGGATCTGATCCCTGGAGCGACCCAGAATAAGCCAGTTGTCGAGATATGGGAACACTTGGACCCATTGTCGACGAAGGGAGGCAGCCACCACAGCCATGCATTTGATAAACACTCTGGGGGCTGTGGATAGGCCAAAAGGAAAGACGGTGAATTGAAAGTGCTGTTGATTGACCACAAAGTGAAGGAAGCGTCTGTGCACTGGGTAGATCACAATGTGGAAGTATGCATTCTTCATGTCTAGGGCGGCGTATCAGTCTCCAGGATCTAGGGAAAGAAAATGGTCCCTAGTGAGACCATGCGGAACTTCAACTTTACCATAAATCTGTTGAGTCCGCGTAGGTCCAGGATAGGCCGAAGCCCATCTTTGGCCTTGGGGATTAGGAAGTAGCAGGAATAAAAACCCTTGCCCCTTGATTCTCCCGGAACCTCCTCTATCACTCCCAAAGCCAGGACTGATTGGACCTCCTGTAGAAGGAGATGCTCATGAGAAGGGTCCCTGAAGAGGGATAGGGACGAAGGGTGGGAAAGCAAATTGGAGGGAGAATCTCCTTTCCACTGTGCTTAGGACCCAACAGTCTGATGTTATGTAGGACCATGCACGGAGGAAATGGGAGAGACGATTCTGGAAAGACAGGAAAGGATCATGAATGGAGACTGGTACTCCATCCTCAGGTGCACCTTCAGAAGTTCTGCTTAGGCCTTGCCAATGGCTTGGGAGGGCCCTGGCCTTGGCTGGCTTGGTGTCCATTGTGTTTCCTTTTACCACCTCGGCCACGTCTTCTAAAGGAGTCCTGTCTCTGCCGAGGGGAAGGGTATGACCTCTAAGGCTGTGGTCTGAAGGGCCTTCTCTGCGTTACTGGGGTATGCATTCCCAGAGAGCGCATGATCATTCTTGAGTCCTTCAGACTCTGCAGCCTTGAGTTTGTCTTCTCGGAGAATAGGCCCTAACCATCAAAGGGCAGGTCCTGGAGGGTCTGCTGTAACTGCGATGGTAAGCCAGAGACCTGCAGCCACGAGATGCGGCACATGGCTATGCCCGAGGCCAGGGTCCTAGCTGCCGAATCTGCCGTGGCCAGAGAGCCTTGTAGAGAGGTTCTGGCCACCTTCTTGCCCTCCTCTACTAGAGCCCCAAATTCCTCTCTGAACTCCTGTGGAACCAACTCTTTGAATTTCTCCACAGGGTGCCACGAATTATAGTCATATCGGCTCAGGAGTGCCTGCTGGTTGGCCACCCTGAGCTGCAAGCCTCCGGCCGAGTACACCTTGCGCCCAAACAAGTCTAGACATCTAGTGTCCTTTGATTTAGGCACCGGGGCCTTCTAACCATGCTGCTCCTTCTCGTTGACCGAAGCCATGACAAAGGAGCATGGTTGGGGGTGCGTATAGAGATACTTGTCATCCTTTGAAGGGACAAAGTACTTCCTTTCCACCCCCTTGGCCCCATAGAGGCTGAGGAAATCCAGGGCTTCTTTCCTGAACCAGTGAACAACAAATGTTTGCTGGAGGGTTACCTGCACCTTCACATGAGGCCCTACTGGTAAGCATACAGGAAGGGAAGCATTTCCAAAACATGCTGGGTATTTCAAGGGAAAGAGAGCATATGAGCTTCTGGACATTGTGAACCAGGATAGTAGAGTTTAAACATTTAACCAGAACCGTTGCTGCCATAAGGACAGTGGAATTGCGGGATTGCTGCTGGTACAGGTAGTGCACTATCCACACAGGCATTGTACCAGTGGAGGAGCATCAAGAGCAGAGGTAGTTTAAACTAACCAACAGAAGTTCATGGTTTGGTAGCTGATTTTCAGGAGCAAGATGAAAGGGCAGGCATGAAAAAGAACTCAAAATTGAGTATGGACTCACACAAGGCTGTGCCAACAGAAGGCAAGTTTTATTCGTAAAACTTGGCAATGTAGACCAAGACTACATCTAAAACAACAGCTCTACACTAGTAGAATAGAATTGCTATCTGCAGAATCATTGACTGTTAACGATCCTCTGTGACATTGCACTCCATGTGCTTTATGAAAATATGCTTGGAGTGTGAATATAATGTAACTGGAATGCTTTATGCAAAAGGTCTCTTGTAAGGTGTAATTACAAAGCTTATACAGTATCTCCCGACTTAAAATCATCTCAGTTAACATTGTTTCGTTGTTAAGTCGCTGGTCAATTAGGGAACATGCTTGTTTAAAGTTGTCCAATGCTCCCTTACAACGTCATTTGGCAGCTGCCCGCTTTGTCCACTGCTTGCAGGATTCTCTAGAAGAGCAGCCCCTCATTGCTGCATACAATATTAAACTGTTTGTTTAAAATTGTTTGTTTAAAACTTATACTGTATGTGTATTGTGACAAAGTTCCTCCTCTATCTTGGTGGGTCCTCCGCTTATTGGCGGATTTTGCAAGCCTCAGAGATCTTCCTGTGATGGATCAGAAGTTGGGAGGTTTCGGGGGGAACCCAGGCCCGCCGTGTACCCCAGGTTCCAGCCCAGGGCCCTGTGGACTATAGCTACCTAGAGTTCCTTCTGGAGCAGCTACACGACAGCTACAATTCCCTGGGCTACTTCCCCATGGCCTTCTCCAAACACATTCTGTATCCTCACCACAGGACCTTCCTCCTGATGTCTGTTAATGCTTGCACTCCTCAGTCCTCCAGCTGCACACCCTCTCACGCTCAGCTCCTTGTGCCTCTTGCTCCCAGCTCCTCACACCCACACCAGAAATCCTTTTTAAACCCAGGTGCCCTGATTAGCCTGCCTTAATTGATTCTAGCAGCTTCTTGATTGGCTGCAAGTATTCTAATCAGCCTGTCTGCTTTGTTTCCAGAAAGTTCCTGATTGTTCTGGAACCTTCCCCATTACCTTACCCAGGGAAAGGGGACCTACTTGACCTGGGGCTAATATATCTGCCTCTATCACTATCCTGTAGCCATCTGGCCTGACCCCGTCACAGTACATAATGTCTTTTGTCTGGCAAAAAACATTTCCCTAGAACCTAACCCACCCCCACCGCCCCATTTGCATTCATTCTCATGCGGAAATTGGATTCATTTAACATCGTTTCACATAAAGTCACATTTTTCAGGAACATAACTACAACGTTAAGTGAGGAGTTACTGTAATCTAGTGTGTGTGTTCATCCTATTTGTCTAAATGCATCATTCTTGTACCTGAAGCTAGAAATATGAACTATTACTGTGAAGTCCTATTGTAACTATGCAAAGTGTGGGCCATTAATGGTGGCTTGGAATCTTGATGGCTCCCATCAACTTGGACAATTGGCTGTAAATGGCTGTTTATTTGTACGCTCTCCTGTACACAAGTGGGTGCCAGCCAGTGAGTAATGAAGTCTCACAGGACACGTGAACATGTCACTGATACTGGAATCCATACTGTTGCTTTTCCATTTAGAAGGAAGGGTGGGAACCCAGAGAGAGACAAAGAATTCCCACCTTGTGCCAAAGATATAAAAGAGGATGAAACAGAACAAAGGGGGCTACCAGTCATGAGGAATCCCTTACTTACCACCTGAGCTGAAACTAACAAGAACTATACCAGGACAAAGGATTGGGTCCAGAATAAGAAGGAGTCTAGTCTGTGAAAGAAGCTTATTGGAACATCTGTGAGGGTGAGATTTACCTGTATTCAGTTTCTGAAATGTATTAGGCTTAGACTTGAATGTTTTGTTTTATTTTCTTTGGTAACTTACTTTGTTCTAGTTATTACTTGAAACTACTTAAATCCTACTTTTTATACTTAATATACTTAATAAAATCACTTTTGTTTATTAGTAAACCCAGAGTAAATGATTAATACCTAGGGGATCAAACAGCTGCACATCTCTCTCTATCAGTGTTACAGGGGATGGACAATTTATGAATTTATAAGCTTTACACAGAGTAAAACAGATTTATTTGGGGGTTGGATCCCATTAGGAACTGGGTACTGGAGATAGGTAACTTGCTGAGCAGTTTTTGGCAGAAAAAAAGGGCTCAGAGGTAATTCCAGCACATCAGGTGACAGCCTCAAGGGGGTCTCTGTGACCAAACCCATCACACCCTCTGCCAGCAACTCAATATGGCTGCAGCATGGAAAATCCTGCAGCATGGAAAGTCTTAGAAGAGAAGGAGCAACAGTTAAGGTGTTACAGACAGCTTTTTAAAACAGACATGCTCTCTTAGCAAGGGGAGCCATTTCATCACCAGAAACAGAAGGATAAAGCTGGAGGAGCAGCAGGGCAAGAGAGGCTTTTCCCTTTCCCCAAGGATGCTGACCAGAACCTGAGGACTCTGGGTCATGGTGGAGATTTGCATTCAGGCATTTGTTTTGTTGGATCTGTTTTCTGAGACAACACAGGAGAGTTGAAGTGTGTGTGTTGAGCCAGTGCCTGTGCAAAGCCTGTTCCTTACCTACCTTGTGTCCTTGAAGAGTTCAACTGTAAACCAGAGCACCCACAAGGGTGGAGCTCTGGGGGAAGCATGTATAAATGACAGGGGAAGCTTGGGAGGTTCAGCACTGGTCTTGGAGCCTAGGGCAATTGGACATTGGAGTCTTATGTCTCAAGGGCGGGCTTCACACAGAGAATCTTCCCCTGGGAGCATGCCTAAAGTCAGAGACTATGCCTGGACTCTGCCCAGACCCAGCTGGCTTGGACGCACATGGGATCTAAAGGTTGGGTCCAATTATAAAACAGCCTGGTGACCATCCACTAGGTGGACTCAACCAGAGTTTATTTTTTTACATACACACACTTTTCACACAAACTTATCTCATACTCCTGTCTTAGGACAGGCATATTACTATAAGGCTATCTTTAAGGGGACTTCTCTTTGCATTTTTCAAAGGGTGTAACAGAGAAACCATGAAGCTGAGATATCATGCAAATCTCCTCACATGCTGGTCTCATCCCTCACACCTGAAGTATTTATTAGATGTGGGAAAATTTGTTAGTGCATCTTATAAATAATTAAGTATGACTAGATGTATCCCAGTGGCTATGTAAACACAGAAATAGTTTAATTATTTAACAAGTCAATAGAAAGGAAAAAAATTCTTGCACGAGAGCTAACCTAATGAAGCTGACTATGTAACAGTTAAGACTGCACTGCTGTGCATTAAATGAAAAACAACTAAGTCATGTGCTACAACATATTTAATGATCTATAAACACTTCATCTCCACATCTATGCAGAAAGGGCTATATCTACAGTGTCTAAACTGACAAAGGAAGAGAATCTGCTGGAGACAGACAAGACACTTTATGATTAAGAGCAAAGGGAAGACAATCACTGAAAGCAGTCACACAAAAAGGTGACACAGGACACTAAACAGGCAAGTCTAAATTCAGGACAAATCTGAAAACACAAAAAAGATTCACCACATTTTTGAGCAATTTCAAAACTGTAACTAAATGGAAGACATGAAAAGTCAAGTGGACTGCTTGCAAACTAGTAATTCTTTGGAAAGCAGAGCATATGGATTCAGGACAAAAATAAATTATTAGAAGATACAGACATTTAGTTATATCAGTAATAAATGAACTACAGACATAATGAGTATTTGCCGAGATAACAGGAATATGACATTGACGCTAGCAGACCAGGTGCCAGTGCATGTCAAAGCCAAGCCCATTCACTTGTGTATTAGTATAGATCAAAATGATTGTTAAATGTATAAGAGTGTATTTTGTGTTTAAAACTTCCTGAAAACTAATAGGATGTTACTTGCATTGTTTTCACCATCAAAGGAAAAAGACGCCTTATAGAATGCAAATGAAAAAACTGAAAGAGTAAAGAGCTAATTTCAAACAAGTGGTCATTGTGTGGGACAATCAGAGGTCAAAGACTTAAACGCATTCCTCACTCTCCGTCTTCAAAGGAAAAGCCCACATGGGTAGTCACCCTGTGAGCTTGTTTTCTGTGACAAGAAGCTATAAGTATGGATTCAGGGGGAAATCCTTCTATTTGGACTCTTAGAGGGAAGTGTACCCGATGCAAAGCAAAGATCCCCAGAGACAAACTGGTACCCTGAAAAGACTTTTGGGAAACTGGCAGTTTATTACATCACTGACACCATTCTGAATTACAAACTGTGACTCACCTTTGTATGTATACATTTTACCTGTTTTCACCTCTCAGTAACTCTCAATTCCTTTCCTTAGCTATTAAACCTTTCATTAGTTTTTACTATATAATTGGCTACTAGTGCGGTCCTTGGTATAAGATCTAGAGTATCAATTGATCTCTGATAAGTGACATAGTCTTTTGGGACTGGGAGCAAACTGATGTGGTATTTTTTTTATTATTATTATTATTTAAGAGACCTATTATCAAAAAGTCCAGTTTCTCTGGGTGGCAAGATAGAGTGGAGAGTCTAAGGGGACTGTTTGTGACTCCATGGTAAGACTGGTACAATGATCCAGGAGTTCACATTTGTTCCTGGCTTGGTGAAATCTAATGATAGAACACACACCAGCTTGGAGTGTCTGCCCTGCTTTCTGACCATCTACCCTGAAGCAGGCATTCACAGCTGTGAGCCACTCCAGATAGTGCGACAGACACTAGATCCTTAAAATGGATTATTCTTCATTTTTATTGCAATACCCCAAACACCCCAATCAGAGTTGTTGTTCGATGCTATATAAAAGCATAAGAGGGGCCCCAAAGAGTTACCAATTTAAGATTTAACAAGTGTGCGTAATGCAAAACAAGAGTGAAAATGAGTGGCAGAATGACTGGACATTTGTTCACCTTTTCCTAAAGAAAATGATGTAAAAAGTTATGAAATTAAACCAAGTCCAGTATTAACAGAAATGCAATTCAAGACATTCTAAGGACTGAATCCTGTTACACCACTACTCTAAATCCTTGGATTTAATTTCCAAAACAAATATAAATAATGCCCATATGTTTTTCAACTACCATTATTTTTTTAAATGTACTGGTAAATATAGGGGAAAGTATGCAACCATTAGCTGGTAGTCTTCAAGTTGAGTACAAATCATTTAACAACAAGAATTCAAAACAGAATCCATTGCCAGATAAACAGCTGTATCTAGTATCAAACCTTTCTATTTACCAGGGAAGGAAATGTGTCTCTTTTACAGGATCTCTGCTTATATGTTCAGCCTGCTGAACTTACATTCATCTTTAATTAGCAGATGACTAAATTATTCATAGCATCTGTCTACGAAAGGGGAACAGAGAAGTTGAATTAACAGGGTGCTAGTGGCTGCTGTTGCTTGGAGAAGAGAATGTGTTCCATCGTTAATATTTATGTAACTGAAAAAGTTGGCAAGGATTTTTAATAAGTCTTTGATGAAGATAAGATCAAAGTTTTACAGAGGTTTGTCCAGAAGAGTCTCATTGCTACTACTCTTCAGAAAACAGTAACTTAAAATAATTAGCCTCTAATTACTACTTAATCTACTTAAATGAGAGGGATGCAAAGAAAACCATCAAAATTCCTTCAATGAGCAAGTGAATGTAAGTGTTTTTCTATTTATATGTTTTGTATCTTTGCAATCAATATTGCTGTACATTGACCATATTCACGGTAATATTAACTGAGTCACTGATAGATACAGGCACTGAACAGCAATCATGAACAATGCTTCCTGCTCATCATCTAGAGATGCAAAGTGCTATTCCCTTATATATGGTAAAGCATCATCTGCTTTTTAGGGATGGGGAAAATCAATTCAAGAGGGAGGTTAATGGTGACCTACAACGATTTTTTAAAGCTAGGTTTGTGCATCTTTATACTAGATGAAGGGCTGAATGTTATTTTTCTATCCTAAAAAAACAAAAAACAAACAAAAAAAACTCCACGCAACACACGCACACACCCCTTAGAAATAAGTGTCCAGTTGAGTTTTTACTGATATTCTGGAAGGCTTCTAGGACATGAAAGGGATGTAAATCTTCAAATGAAGAGTCAGGGCACTGAACCTTTAATAAATGGGCTTCCTTATTTGAAATCTTAGTCGCTGCAGTAAAATATTTGTTAAACATCAGAGTTTTACCCATTCTCTCTCAAAATCCCTTGTCTTACAGCTCTACTTTCGTTCCCTTGGCTCATGATGTCACTCTATCTCTAGTACCCTACTAAGAGTCAAAGTGCCTTCATGACTCAGTAAGATTTAAAATCCTAAATGGAAAAACAATAAGACACCTTGCAGGAATTTTTTTATAGGATCATAAAGAAACAAAAACATGTATGCCATAAAGCATCAGAAAAGGTCAAAAGCCCAATTTCTTTTCTTTTTGTAGATCATCTCACCTACCAAAATCACACAGCAAGAAAGGCAGAGCTGGTAACAGAAGTCAGGTAGTGTGTCGCTCACAGTCTGGTATCCTTTCCAATGGACTACACTGATTCCAGCAGCAAGGACAGCAAAGGCTTGCTTATAAAGAGTCTCATTGAACAATTACACTTTATTTACATCTGGTTTTTTGGTCTTATATTTCATCAAGATGTTTAATATTAAGAATATTTTCATATCTAATCTGCCTTAGAACAAAGAATTTGCTGCATTAAATGCTGTAGTTTCTCCCTACAAGCAAAAAGTGTGTGTAATGCAAAAAGCAAGATGGCACAGGAAATATCTAAGCATATTGCCTTGATTTTCTATCATATTCTCTATTAAGCCAATACTTTTGAATCAAAGCTTTGCTTGAAGAACAGATTCTAGAACAAATTGCGATACTGAATTAATTAGTACCATACTTCTATATACGGGTGTATGTAGAGACAAGGCTCAAACTGCTGCTAGACATGTATTGTACAAACTGCAGCATCAAAAAGCTGAATGAATGCCAATTAACTAAAAATTCAAAGAAAGCAGTCCTCCAAACTTTAGGTAATTTTAGTACTGATTTACAGTAGTAGATAAAATATCACCCAAAGTTATGGCAATGATGCAACTAAATTCACAAAATACCTCTTTAAAGGTAAAATGAGATCAAAATTACAGGTAAGACATCTGTAATGGGGTGGAACTCACCTCACTCAAGTGCCCCCTTGTTTGGGTGTGTGCCTGCACCTCTCAGTCTGTGGTGATTCCTGTCAGTGGTTTCTCAGGTGATCTCAGTGACTTGGCCCTCTGGCCAAGTCAACACAGACTGTGGGCTTTCAACAAAACCAAACCATTTCCAGGACAAACAGTTCAATGATAAAAAGTCTCAATCTGCAGTTTTTAAACAGCCTCAGCCCTGGTATTGAGCCATATCCCCAAGGCTTCCTCTCTGGAGGCAATGGTTTTGCCCTTTCTGGACCCTTTTGCCCCAGCTCTCCATCTCGGCCACTAAGTTTCTCAGTTCCCCTTCTGGGGGGGGGGGGAATTAAAAGTCCAATACAATTCAATGTTTAGTAAATTGCTGACCCTCTTCAGGGCCATCAGTCCCCTCTCTGAAATTAGGTTCAACTCCCGCCTCAGAAAGTATGCCACTCCACCTGTGACTGGTGAAGTGGGGACCCAGGCCCACTCACTACTCCAGATTCCAGCCCAGTAATCTACGAATAGCAGCCACATGCTGCTGTGTCTCCTTTCAACTTCTCACAATGCTGCTATGATTCCTTGGGCTACTTCCCCACGGCCCCTTCACCTTCACGAATGCTTCACCCTTACTGTAGGTCTGAAGTCTTGTACTCAGTTCCAGCAGACAGCCAGAAGCTCTCTTACTCCCCTGGTCCCTGCCAGCACTCAGCTGTCCATGGTACTACAGCTCCCTTGGGTGAGCCAGGAGCACTGTCTGCATTCCTCTGGCTCCAGCATGGAACTACTCTGCCCTGAACTGCAGTTCCCTTTATATGGGTCTGCAGCCTTTCCCTGATTGGCTGCCTCCTGTGCAGTCTCTCTAGGCCACTTGGAGGATTTAGCTCCACTGCTTCTTTCTGGGACAGGGTTTGGTAAGATCCTGAGGCCTCCAGCAGGGGGCCTCTGAGCCTGATACACTCCGTCACAACATCTACCTAGAACACTGGATCCAACTAAGGAGAAAAATTTACAGCTAAGAAAACTAATTTTGCCTTTTTCTTGCATTAGATTCACTCAAATATAATTCCCACTAAAGTAATACACCAGATTTCCTTGTAAACAACTCATACTGAAAGATAGAAAAATCAACGCCAATTCCACTCCCAACAAATTTATTAAATGGCATTTAATATTCTACCCAAACATTTTATTCTAAACTCTAAATAAATGTATTGTTCCTTTTTTCTACTGCAGCATTAGAGACACTTGGCAAAAACAGTCACATACTATATAAAGTTTCTTTCCCATTTCTCTTAATTATGTCATTGAAGCCTCCCCAACTTCTACCCCAAGGCCAACAAAAAATACTATACCTTTTCTCCCTTGTAACAATTATTAAACATTTTGGATTTAGAAAGTCTTAGGCCAATATTTCAAATCTGGATGCCTAAACTTATATTCCTAGATCCATATTTAGACACTAAGATAAATGTGGCCTGATTTTTCAAAAGTGTGTCATAAGTCGTAATGACATCTTTGGGTGCAGTGTGCACACAGCATGTCTGAAGATTAAGCAACTTCTATTTTAACACCTTTAAGATTTAGTAGTTTACCCTTAGGCACCAATCGTTTTCAGACATTGGCTTTAATGTTCACAAAATAGAATTGTACAAGTCTCAAAGCTGTAATGTTGATGGTGGCTCATAAAGATTATGGATTCTGTAGTTACTTGACAAGCTGGTTCCTTAAATCACAGGACAGTTAAACTTTGTATTTGCAACCATTCTTAATACTCAACTAATGGCTTCATCCCTTATGTACAATCTAAGTGACCTTAGAAAGAACACCTACAGCTTACTTGCAACTTCTTCTTTCATGTGGTTGGTATAGAGCAGAAACTACAATTTTGCCTGACACTGATCAAGCCAGATAGCTATATCAGCAGTGGAAAAATTTATAGCAGAGATGCCTCTTTCATATTTATAAATTGGCAACAGGTGGTGATACGTTTGATGGTCTGTCATGAAGAGCTACACACGCATACCAGGGAGTCCTTGATTTTCTGTTTGTGCACTAGATGTCCGCGTCTACTAGGGTTGGTTCAGATTTGGTTCAGAGAAGACCAAGATGTCCATGGAAAGTCGAACCCAGGAACCTTCTGAGTAGGATCCAGCACAAGATGCTTATTTTTTAAGACTTGTTTAGCCCATTCTGCTTTCCAAGCCCCCTTCTGATCACAGCCTGATTGCATGAGGCTAAGTGAATGATCCCAGGAAAGCCTGTGGGATTTAAGATGCTGGGGGGGAAAAGGGGAGGCACTGTCAAGATCTTAGTGGATAGGAAGACATCTGTTTTCCTGGATTCTCTGAGCTTCACCAAGTGTTGCAGCAGTTTGGCATATGAACGGGGGAGCAATGTTAGACAAAACAGGTAGCCATGGTGTTGGAATCAATTTAAGGGTTCCAATGATGCACCTCATTATGCACCACTGTATTCAGCTGGCTGTCAACAAGTTGCATGTGGCTGCATCTGCTACATACCAGTGCAAAATATTCAGCTATCAAATATACAAGTATCATTGCAGATGTTCACAACATTCATGCTGATGCACCCTAGGTTGTACCTGCTAGTTTCTGAATTACGTTGGCTCTCATTTTTATCTTCAGCTACCTTCTCAAGGTGATCATGGAAAGTGACGGTGTGGTCAAGATTCACTCCGAGGTATGTTGGGGTGTAATCATGTCACACATTTTTACTACAGAAAGCTACTTTTGATGTGGTTTTGGTACTCCTATTATCGAGATGAAATGTGCTTGCTGCTTACTATTATTTTGCCAGGTTTTGGTTTGAGTTTCCATTTCCAGAAGTATTGTTTATAATTCGGAGGTCCTCAGTTACTGACTTTTCAAAGAATCATAAAAGATTAGGGTAGAAGAGACTTCAGAAGGTCACCTAATCCAACCCCCTGCTCAAAGCAGGACCATCCCCAACTAAATCATCCCAGTCAGGACTTTGTGAGGCCAGGCCTTAAAAACATCTAAGGATGGAGGTTCCACCACCTTCCTAGTTAATCCATTCCAGTGCTTCATCACCCTTCTAATGTCATGGAGGTTTGGAGCTTGGATTGTCATAGCAAGATACTCTGCACATCCAAATTTTTGTGATTTAGTTGGAGACATGTCACTTAGGTCAATATTAAAAAGGGTTGGCCTGAGTAAAGAACCTTGCAGTAGCCCATTGTTTATCATATGGGCTGAGCTGGTCTTATAACCCAAGTAAACCCATAGGCATCTGTTACTCAGCATGGTCCACAGCAGGTGAACTGTTTGGTAGTAAGTTATAATTTTTGCAAGTTTCAGCATCAGGGCCTTAGTCCATACAGTATCATACACAGATGACAGGTCGACAAATACTACACCAGTCTTTAGTTTTTTCTGATAGCCAGCCTCAGTGTGAGTTGTGAGTGCCAGAACTTGGTCGCAATAACTACGTTTTGGTCGGAAGCCTGCCTGTTTGACAGGGATAACTAACTCAGTAAAAGGGCATTCTCATTCTTTTGAGGATGATACATTCAAGAATTTTATAGGTTGTGCATAGCAGAGAAATCGGCCTATAGCTTCCCACTTCATCAGTGGGCTTCCCAGGCTTTGGTATGGCTCTTAAGGTAGCAGAATACAATGTTGCTAGCCACTGGATTCCTTTGGGGCCGAGATGGTGAAAAAATTCGGACAGAATACCGTAAGGGCCTGCAAATTTCCATTTTCATTCCTAAAACCATGCACAGATACACAATTAAAATCCATGGATAAGAGTCACGCATTTCTGCATGGACAAGACTCGGGTCCAGGAGCATGCAAGTGGCTTGCACATACTAGCGTGTCCAGAAACAGCTGCCAGTGAGCCTGGTGCCCACACCAGTGAGTAGGGCTGGGGGCGGCACAATCACACCAGAGGAGTTGCCTGGGCTTAGCATTGGCTCCTGAGAGCGGCAGCTCAACATGAGCTTTTGTGGTGTGAGAGCTCCTGGTTTGGTTGTACTGCTGGAGGAACTCCTGCGTCTCTTTTGTTCAGCTGGGAGTATGCTTTTTCTGAAAGCCTCGGGAAATGGTCTTCTTTCCTACTACTTTCAGGAGCCCTGCAAACTGTTAATAGCACTCTGGTCTCACCAGAACCCTTGCAACAGTTTTCTCAGGAATCTGTACGCATCCCAATCAGCTTTAGCAAAATTCCATCATGCTACCTGTTTCAGAAAAGACAAGAATTTCGATGCCTGTGTCGACTATTCAGAAATGGTGATAGTACTTCACGTGATGCGATGAGAGTGTTTTATGTCTAAAGACAAAAGTGGAATGTTAGGTCTGGACTGTACCCACATTACCAGTGGCTTGAATGGAATATTAATCATAGTTTTAGTTTGTATATTAATTGTAAGTCTTGTGCAGCTATCTAGTCCATGAGATCATAGAATATCAGGGTTGGAAGGGACCTCAGGACATCATCTAGTCCAACCCCCTGCTCAAAACAGGACCAATTCCCAACTAAATCATCCCAGCCAGGGCTTTGTCAAGCCTGACCGTAAAATCCTCTACGGAAGGAATTCCAACACCTCCCTAGATAACCCATTCCAGTGCTTCATCACCCTCCTAGTGAAAAAGTTTTTCCTAATATCCAACCTAAACCTCCTCCACTGCAAATTGAGACCATTACTCTTTGTTCTTTGCCATCAGTTTCATTTGTTTTATAGCTCCACATAGTGTGGTGACTATTAAAATCACCTGCATAGATGCATGGAATAGGAGTGCTGAGTAGCCCTGGTTTTGGCCATCTTATGCTAGGGGCTTTATAGATATTTGTAATGTGGAGCTCCCCTACTTTGATGATTGTGGTAAACATGGTCTCTTCGGCTGGTGGAATAACATTAAAATCACAGGTGTCCTTGATGTATATCGCCAAGCCATATTTCAGATGATAATGGCTAGTCATTAGGTTGTATCCGGAGGTATGGTAGTGCCTAGCCGGTTGGTCACTGCTAACATGGGTCTCTTGCAACAAGAGGATGTCAATATTGTGAGTCTTCAGCAGGCTTTCAAGGAACTCACATTTTGCCCATGAGACTCCTTCGACATTAAGTTGCAGGATTCTTGGTCCAGGGTCTATTTGACACATTGTCTGGCCCTAAGTAAGAACTTTAGGATGTGTTGAGTTGTGATGACCAGGAAATCACTGAGCCATTGTTTGGTTGCTGAGTTGATGGCATTTGTTGTGAAAACAAAGGACTTAAAAAAAATTAAAAATAAAGCAGAAGGGGATCTTTGTAGATCTTAAGTTTCAATTAAAAAATATGAAGACTCAAAATCAGCTTTTGAAGGTCATCTTAAAAATAGAAATTTTTAAAGATATACTGGCATTTGCTCATTAAAAAGTCAACTGAACAGTAGATTAAAGTATTTCTAATTGAATGATGTGTTTAAAAATGAATAATTTTTACCTTTTACCTGGCAGGACACTTGTCTGAAGGACTGAGTAACATAGGTACTCCTATACTGGATAGTGGCCCATCTAGCCTGGCATTCTTTCTCAGACAGTGGCTTGTACCAGATGTTTCAGAAGAAGGTTCAAGATATTTGTGGCCAACAGCTATGGAATAACCTGCCCAAAAAGCTTCTTCATAATCCCAGTAATTTTTAGTATGGAAACTTATGAATCCCCATCTTTTGCTATAATTAAAATTGACTATATACGCCAACTTTGTCTTCTGAGGCCTGGTCTACAGTTTTTGAGCTAGTATAGCTGTTTTGGTTAGAGCTGAGTGTGATTTAAAAAAAAAAAAAAAAAAAAAAAAAAAAAACTTAGTTGTACCAGTACAATCCCTACTGTGGAAACAGTTATGCAGGTATGTAAATGCCTTGTAATAGATAGAATTGGCTCACTCTCATCCCCATATGGGAGTAAGCTATACTGCTTGTAATTGCATCCACATTAGGGGTTGTACCAGTTTAATTTTACTGACGCAGTTAAAAAGACACCATTTATGTGTTTAAACAAGCCCTTAGCCAGTTTCTAATCCATGATATTACCTCTCACATGATAGCTACTTAATTTCCTTGTTAGCATCTGAGGTATTTTAACAAAAGCTTTTGAAAATGCAAGTAAACAACAACAGCGTCAAGAAAGAACTTGAAGCCCATAGTGCAAAAGCATGGTCAGTAATGGGACACCTCATCAAGAATGTCTTTTGCAGACCGAACCATCTGAGAAGTAGAGACACAAACCACAGATATACAGTGGTGGTCAGTATTCTGATCTATGGAACATGGCCACTCACTGTCAAGGATTGAAAAGATGTTGTACACCATTCCAATGAAGTATCACCAAATGAACAAAAACATCAAACCAACATGAATTCAAGTATAGATCTATTTTCTAACTTAACAGGTACTGTGCTTTCAAATGGTTGCCCTACGCTCTCCAAGGTGGCATCATCATATGCACCAAATACCTACCAACTTCCCTGCAAAAATCACTTTTGACTTCGACCCAATAAAAGCAGGATGGGGAAAAAAATCTACAAGACTTAAAACACAAAGGTTGGATGGAGCCAGACGCTGGTCCCTCTAATCCCAGAATATACCGGATTTGGCTAGGGACACAATATCATGGAAGCACATCATGCATTTAGTGGCCTCTGTGCTGTCCAAAAGTATGAGAACAAACCTAATCTAACCATTGCCCAATAGGCTTCTTCTATCTGGGGGAAATTTACAAAAAACACAGTGGTGTTGATGTCAGAATAATGGCAGCCATTGGGTACATGAAGTTCTAGCAGCCAAACCCATTTTTACCTCCATTTGAATTGAAGTTGCTCATAAGGAAGAGTAATAGAAAAGGTAATAAAAAGTGATCCAAGTCAACAGAGTTGTCAGGTGAACAAATGAGAATTTTTGGTAAGTTTTTCCTGTGCAGGCAGCCACTTCACAGTGCTTTCCATTTGAGGATCTCCTCGTGCTAATATGAGCATTAGTTAACTTAGCCTTTCCATTGATTTCTGTGAGCACTGGGTCGAGCCTTATATGAGGTTAATACTTTTTCTATCTTAGGTACTTATATGGCCCCCAATTACTATGTATCTGAGAGTTTCACACACTCTTTAATGTATTTGTCTGCACAACAACCCTGTGAGGTGTGTAAGAGCTATTATTCCCATTTCACAGATGGGGAACAGAAAGATAGAGAATAAAGTGGCTTGCTCAGGGTCACACAGAAAGTCTGTGGTGAAATAGGATCTGACCCTGGGTCTCCCAAATCCCAGGCTACAACTCTAATTTCTCTCTCTCAGATTTCAGGAGAAATGGTCCACTGGTTCAAGTGTTATGGTCAGAAAGAATTCTTAATCAAGAATCTCTCTATGTATATTGTGTCATATCTGCTTCCATTACTGGCCTAAAAAAACCCTAATGTTTTGTATGAGAACAGTGCAGAATCAATATAGCTATGGGAGAGTGAGCAGGACTTTTCTGGCAAGCAAATCACCAACATTATTAAATACAGCTTGACTTTCATATCCCAGGTTGAGTTCACAAGAGTAGAAGTTAAAAGCCATTTTGTTTGTAAGAAAGTAAAATATGCACAACCGTTTCCCCGCAATGCCAATTTAGCATCACTTTCAGAGTAGAATCACTCTTTAATCTAGCTGTTCAAACTGTTTTGTGCCCATTCCGAACACAGAATGATTTATATCTTCAGTTACCTCATCCTCCCCTTTTAGTAACAACGGAATTAACTATTCCTAGAAATATAAAAGCAGCAGATATTTGCAACTGGAAAGGGATATCTCCTAAAAAAACCAATATGGTTGCTTTCAACCC
Organism: Gopherus evgoodei; assembly: GCF_007399415.2. NCBI lineage: Eukaryota > Metazoa > Chordata > Testudines > Testudinidae > Gopherus > Gopherus evgoodei. Next base: position 36,561,827 of record NC_044328.1, on the reverse strand, counting down.
CTGCTCCTAGGTAGCCAGAATCTAGCTGGTGCCTCCTCCCATTTACCAATACAGAAGGGGCAGAGTGGCCATGACTCCAACAGTGATTCGCAGCCCATGGTTGAAAACTCATTTTAGAGCAATTATTTTAGGCTGCAGATTTTGTCAGGCATCATATTGGTTTGTGTGATTTTCATATTTTTAAGTTCTCTCCATAACCATAAAGATTAGAAACTTTAGAAAGAAATTACACATCACAGGTGTGATGTGTAATTCATAAAGTTGTGTGTAAAAAAGGCAAAAATGGGGGCTCTTGGTTCCACGTGCTGTGCAATATTGCTGTTTGTACATATTCCCTTAAATTTGTGCACAGAGTTATCCCCCAGCTGGAGGTATAATCACCTCTTTATTATGCCTTGCAGCTGTTACTCCCACCTTCTCTGATCAACTGTCACATTCCAACTGCCACAGAAGCTTTAGACTCCAACATTCCATCTGGTTCTCAGTGGCCCAGTGATGACTGAACTGGGTGATAGTCTAAACAAAAAGAACTCTCAGCCATCCTTGTAGCTGTTTCTATCTCTTCATATTGACTCAGACATTCTAGGCTTCACAGTGACAATCCTCTAAGATCTGTGCTCCTTTCAGCTCGTGGTGATTGTGAGGTGTAAGCTGTGGTGAAGGACTGTGTGTGTGTTAGGGGTAAATTGTGTGTTCTGGTTGTACTGCTCTGTGGGTGGTTCTGAAGAACTAAGGAAGCTGGGCCAAGTAATCCACCATCTGTGCACACTCCTTCATACAACCAATGAAACTGTCACATACAAATTAGCTGCAGAGCAAGGGTAATAATAATATATGGAAATATTCCTATCTCATAAAACTGGAAGGGACCCTGAAAGGTCATTGAGTCCAGCCTCCTGCCTTCACTAGCAGAACCAAGTACTGATTTTTTGCCCCAGATCCCTAAGTGGCCCCCTCAAGGATGAACTCATAACCCTGGGTTTAGCAGGCCAATGCTCAAACCACTGAGCTATCTCTCCCCTAAAGGAGTGGTGCCTGCTTAAGCCACCTCTTTGGGTATGTCTACACTATGGGATTATTCCGATTTTACATAAACCGGTTTTGTAAAACAGACTGTATAAAGTGGAGTGCATGCGGCCACACTAAGCACATTAATTCGGCAGTGTGCGTCCATGGTCCGAGGCTAGCGTCGATTTCCGGAGCGTTACACTGCGGGTAGCTATTCTGTAGCTATCCCATAGTTCCCGCAGTCTCCCCCGTCCCTTGCAATTCTGGGTTGAGATCCCAGTGCCTGATGGGGCAAAAATCAATGTCGCGGGTGGTTCTGGGTAAATGTTGTCACTCATTCCTTCCTCTCAGAAAACAACGGCAGACAATCATTTCGTGCCCTTTTTCCCTTGATTGCCCTGGCAGATGGCATAGCACGGCAACCATGGAGCCCGTTCAGCTTTTTTTTTCTTTACTGTCACCGTGTGTGTACTGGATGCTGCTAACAGAGGCATTACTGCAGCACCACACAGCAGCATTTGTTTGCTTTTGCATGATAGCAGAGACGGTTATCAGTCGTTCTGTACCGTCTGCTACCATTGTAAATTGGCAGTAAGATGATGGTTATCTGTCATTGTGTACTGTCTGCTACTGTCATGGGTGCCCCAGCTGAGGTCGGCCGGGGGCGCAAAGGCAAAACTGGGAATGACTCCCCGAGTCAATCCCTCCTTTATGGTTTCTAAAAATAGAGTCAGTCCTAGAATATGGGGCATATTGCCTAGAATATGGGGCAAGTGTATTAGAGAATCAGTGTATCAGAGAGCACAGCTGCTCCGTGTCAGATCCTGCAGAAATGATGAGCTACATGCCATTCATGGGGGGGTGCCCCTGCAACAACCCCACCTGTTGCTTCCCTCCTCCCCCAACCTTCCTGGGCTACCGTGGCAGTGTCCCCCCCATTTGTGTCATGAAGTTATAAAGAATGCAGGAATAAGAAACTGTGACTTGTTAGTGAGATAAAATGAGGGGGCGGCAGCCTCCCGGTCCTATGACAGTCCAGGCAGGACATTAAGCGGTGTGGAGGAGAGGAGCCCAGCATGCCGCTGCTATGATAGTACAGGCAGGACAGAATCTTTTCTTTACACAGGAAAGGGAGGGGGCTGATGGAGCTCAGTCCCCACTTGCTATGATGAAGATGGTTACTAGCCGTTCTGTACCATCTACTGGGAATGACCAGGAATCATTCCTATTGTTACCCAGGCGCCCCCGGCTAGCCTCACCTGAGGCCAGCCAGGAGCACTCACAGGCTGATGGTGACGACGGATAGCAGTCATATTGTACCATCTGTCACCGGGGAGGGGAGAGGAGCGGATACTGCTCTTCACTGCTGCAGCATCGCGTCTACCACCAGCATTCAGTAGACATAGGGTGACACTGAAAAAAGTCAAGAAACGATTTCTTTCCCTTTTCTTTCACGTGGTGGGGGGAGGGAGTAAATTGACGAGCTATACCATGAACCATGCTGGACAGTGTGTTTGAACCTACAGGTACTGGGAGCTCAGCCAAGAATGCAAATAGTTTTCGGACACTGCTGTGAACTGTGGGATAGCTGGAGTCCTCAGTACCCCCTCCTTCCCTCTATGAGCGTCCATTTGATTCTTTGGCTTTCCGTTACGTTTGTCACGCAGCACTGTGTAGCCTGGAGATTTTTTTCAAATGCTTTGGCATTTCGTCTTCTGTAATGGAGCTCTGATTGAACAGATTTGTCTCCCCTACAGCGATCAGATCCAGTATCTCCCATACGGTCCATGCTGGAGCTCTTTTTGGATTTGGGACTGCATCACCACCCATGCTGATCAGAGCTCCACGCTGGGCAAACAGGAAATGTAATTCAAAAGTTCGTGGGGCTTTTCCTGTTTGCCTGGCCACTGCACCCGAGTTCAGATTATGACCGCTCTGGACAGCAGTGGTGCACTGTGGGATACCACCCGGAGGCCAATACCGTCGATTTGCGGCCACACTAACCCTAATCCGATATGGTAATACCGATTTTAGAGCTACTCCTCTCATTGGGGAGGAGTACAGAAACCGATTTAAAGAGCCCTTTATAGTGATATAAAGGGCCTCGTAGTGTGGACGGGTGCGGCGTTAAATTGGTTTAACGCTGCTAAAATCTGTTTAAACGCATAGCGTAGACCAGGCCTCAATCACAATAGTCTAGGACTCTTGGCACAGCAATAGATATATGCCCCACTGCCACTGTACACAACACTGGTGTAATCTGTAAAGTCAAAATGGCTAAGAAGTTAAAAACTGGACAGTAACAGACCACGAAAGCCAGTGATGATTCAGCCTGGTGCTATTCTGTGCAACGAGAATTCTCAATCACACTTGTAGCTGCTTCTATAGCTTCACACTGATTCTACAGTTATAAAAGGTTTCAGAGTGACACACAGAAGAACTTTCCTGGAATTATGTTACACAGATGAGAGAGTAAAAAAAGGGGAGAAAAAGGGAGGCTGAGAAACCTTCAACTACTGGCTTTCTTCCCCTATGTAGGAGAAGGGAACATCTTATTTCTTCAAATCTTATAAATGCCAATATGGAACATCAAATGAAAAGTAAACTTGATTTTCCCTGCAGGCCAGCCATTACAGGGCTACCAATTCAGATGACGCCCCTTTCTCCTTGATTTGTGTCCTATGTGGATTAGATATAAACATCCTTTGATTTAAACACCTTTGACCTTTACTACTGTAAGTTCCTTATCTGTATGGGGGGGGGGGTTGTTTTGTTTTGGTTTTTTGTTTGTTTGTTTTTTGGCTATTTAAAGTGTGAAAAAAAGAGAACAGGTTTAGGGGAAAAAAAAATCAATTATCCCCAAGAATCACAAAGGGCCATTTAACATAGGACCATTGTTGCTAGCAGAGCTCAAAAAGTGTCCAAAAATATTACATTTCCTTTTGACTGTAACAAACATTCTTTCCCAAAGAAAAAAACAACAGGGCAGCAAAATTCCCAGTTGCAGAACAACGAACTAAGGATCCAGTCACAGCATTGTCTGAACTGATAAATGATAATGCTACTGTCTAATAATATGGAAATGCACAGCTGCTATCTCATAAAATTCCCTCTCAAACTAGGATTAACAGATCCACTTGCAGAAAGCATTTCTATTAAACTTTGTTCATCAGTTCCTAATATATTTCTCCACAACAGAATCTCATCTTAACAAATGCCAAGTCACTTTTCTTCAGACATCGATTTAGTAACCTGATTTTCCTCCTAGACATCCAGCAAAGTTCAGTAATATACTTTGTGAATGAACAGTGAGAAACTGATGACTTTTCCCCAAAGAGATTATAAACCCAGAAGGGACCATAGTGATCATCCAGTCTGACTTCCTGAGGAACACAGTCCTTAGAACTTCCCTGAAATAATTCCTGTTTGAACTAACAATAAACAGATGACAGCATTTAAAATTGCATTTATTAAAAATTCTGAAGCAACTTATTCTTTAAACACAAAAATAGGGGTGTTGGTCCTACTGTCCTGGTCAAATTAAAATTCTGGTAGTTACATTCTGCCCATCTGTGTTACCCGTACATTTTCAACCTGATACAGCATTCTGTTTCAGTTCTTGTCCTAAACTGATGTGCTATGTTGTATAACACCCTATTCACATTACAACCTAGTAATGGCCACATTCCAAAGGGCCACTATAATCAGTTTAGATAGTATGCTATGCATTTTATTCATTCAAGACAATCTCAGGTGCTGTGCAAGGGTTTAAGGCAGAGAATGGATATTTCAGCAATGTGTGTAAGAAAGAATTAAAATTTGATCATCTGACACAAATTAATCTAGTGAAGAATTGGCCTAGCTTTGTTACAGGTTTTGTAATTGAGGATAGAGAGAGAGGAAGGGAGCAGGAACAGGAAAGAAGGGGAAGAGGAATAAGTCACCTGTCTAGCCATGATGAATAGTTTGGGGTGTGTAGGGACCATGGTAAGGTGAGTTTTAAGGATGGATATGGAGGAGGTTAAAGTAATAGGTATCTTAATTTTATCTAGGATTTTTCCCATGCATGAGGGCCAGACTAAGAGAAAACATGGAGATGTTTAGGAAGAAAGCTGAATGGCGGACTGTAGAGGCTGGGAATACTGGCAGAGCAAAGGCAGGAATCAACTTCACAATAGGTTACTACCTCACCTAGGGCTGGACTAAGTTATGAAGTATTTTAAAGCTGAAGCAAGAGCTTATATCTGATGTAGGTGAAAGGAGAGCCAATGTAGGAAGAGTGGGACAGATTACCACAGGTCCTCCAGGATGTAAAAAATAGCAGATGGTGAGTAAGGCAAAACAATCAGGTTATAAGCTTCTCATGGTATAATCCCCACTCTGAACCTTAGCGTCCAAAAGATGGGGTACCAGCATGAATTTCTCTAAGCTCAATTACCAGCTTAGTACTTGTAGCGCTGCCACCAACCAGGAATTCCAGTGCCTGGTACACTCTGGTCCCCTCAGAACCTGGCCCAGGGACCCCCAAGACCCAGACCCTCTGGATCTTAACACAAGGAAAGTCAACCCTTTCCCTCACCATTGCCTCTCCCAGGCTTCCCCTCCCTGGGTTACCCTGGAAGATCACTGTGATTCAAACTCCTTGAATCTTAAAACAGAGAGGAAAATCCACCTTCCCCCCTCCTTCTCTCTTCCCCTCCCAGACTCTCCCTCAGAGAGAAAGTAATCCTAACACAGAGAGAAATTACCTTCTCTCTCCCCCTTCCCTCCTTTCTCCCCACCAATTCCCTGGTGGATCCAGACCCAGTCCCCTGGGGTCTCACTAGAATAAAAAAAAACAAACAATCAGGTTCTTAAACAAGAAAAGCTTTTAATTAAAGAAAGAAAAAACAGTAAAAATTATCTTTGTAAATTTAAAATGGAATAGGTACAGGGTCTTTCAGCTATAGACACTGGGAATACCCTCTCAGCCTAAGTATACAAGTACAAATTAAAATCCTTTCAGCAAAATACACATTTGAACTCCTCCCAGCCAAATACATATTGCAAATAAAGAAAACAAACATAAGCCTAGCTCGCCTTATCTACCTAGTATTCACTATTCTGGACATATAAGAGACTGTATCAAAGAGATTGGAGAGAAACCTGGTTGCACATCTGATCCCTCTGAGCCCCCAAAGTGAACAACAACCGAAAACTAACAGCACACACAAAAACTTCCCTCCCTCAAGATCTGAAAGTATCCTGTCCCCTGATTGGTCCTCTGGTCAGGTGACAGCAAGGCTCACTGAACTTGTTAACCCTTTACAGGCAAGAGAGACATGAAGTACTCCTGTTCTATTAACTCTTAACTATTTGTTTATGACAAAGCTCCTGAGAGAAATATCACTGCCAGGGGAGGCTTGCATATTCTGGGTCAAAATGGATTTTCTAGTGGCCAACAGACAAAAGAAAGATTTTTGAATAAATAGCCTGAGTTTCAATTGATTCAGGGCCTTCTTTCTGATCCAACATTCAGACAGGACTTTCTGTCCAAAGATGGGGAGGAACCTACAATCTTTGCGGAAGGGTTGGAAGAACTTGACCTACTAGAGCCCCACAGTATTTATGGGTGACCTATGGTAAGCTTTTAAAAAAATACAAGTTCTTATACACGTTATGTTTTCACTGTATTGCTTTTACCTTAAGAAAAAATGTGCTTGTTCAGAAGAATCTGTGTAGTAACTTATAACTGTGGGTAGTATAGTTAGCATAGCCTTTGGAGAGAAAGCAAAGTACAGGCACTGGCCTATTTAGGTAGTGTGTAAATCCAGGGAGCTGTGCAGTCTTAAAACTCCTGGTCAGGACAGAGTAAGATGCAAGTCTCTGCCCAGGAGAAGTGATGGCTAGGAGCAGGAAACCTTTAAGTAGGTGCCCTCAAGGGACCAAGGAAAGGGAATACAGGTGCAGCTACCCTCTGACAGCCTATTTTATTATTTTTAAAGATATGTTGTCTCTGAAGTGCTTTGGCTCCAAATAAATGATGCTTTGTTTTAGGAGGCTGCTTGATTATTGATTACATGACCATTGCCCCAGAGAGAGAACAGAATAGCAGGGTCTGGACACAAGTCAAACTTGCTGAGGTGATTACAGTTGATACACAGAACCTGCCACCTCATCTGAGCGTGGGAGAATTGGATGATTCCATCTCAAGAGAAAAGTGACCTGAGGGCTGAGACCTAGAGGGCATGTACACGCAAAAAACCAGGAGGAGCCAGAGGTACAGTCTGCCTGGGAATTAACAGCATGTTCAATAAATCTGAAGATGAATGGAAGGAAAAGGGATTGGGTGATTATTTCAAAGAAAGGATCAAGAGTGAGTTGTTTTAAACTAGAGAAGACCAAAGCATGTCTGTACTGGGAGGAAAAGGAACCAGGTGAGAGCAAGGGGCTGACAAGAAGAGAGGCGGTTAGAGCTCAGCAGGAGAGAGAGAAATTAGCAAACAAGAAGGATGGGGTCACTTGGTCTCTTCTATTCAGTCTGTCTTTTCTGTCCTCTCCCAACAAGGGATGAAATGTTCCAGGGCTGCTCAGAGATCCTGACAGAAAGACTAGTATGAAAATGTTTGTGTCACTCTCGTGTTGTAGAGGAAGGATAGTGTGCTGCAGCAGTACAGGCACAATCCTTCTATGTGAGAGTTTACCAAGAAGTGGTTTCTGTACTCATATGGAGCAAGAAACTTTCCTACACTCCTGAACTTAATTTAGCTCTGAGTAATGAAATTTAATCTTCGTATACCCAAACACATACCTTAAACGTTCATATCCATCCCAAAAGCAACAAAGTAACACACACATCATGTGAAACTATTATAGAAAAAATGTTCTCTGAAGACCAGAGTTTTGAACACTAAAACCATCATCAGTGACAAGGAGCTTAGTATTCTGCACTGGACATTTTCCAGCATAAGACCTATAATTTGGTACAACTTAAATTAGCCATCCTGGTCCTATGATGTCAGACGACAGAAATATTAAGGATGTTACAGTTCCAGGAGCATCAAGAGGGGCCCTGTTTCTAGAGTTCAAAGCTTTCCCATTTAGTGGTGTCTCCTTCCCTGACCCATTCTACCACTGACTACAGTTTGTAGTTTGCACAGAGCACAATCCCTTAAACCCCGATCAAGGTATTTACTCTGATTCAAGTGAAATTGCAGAGGCATAAAACAGAGAAACGATGAATGAGGAGGAGTGAGGGAAGCAACATGGGGGCACTTTCTTACCAAATACCAGGGCACCCATTTATACAAAACCAACACCTTTGAGTCTCTCCTCTGAATACGTTGCTCCTGCAGTATGATAATTAAACACATTTTTCTGTAAGACTGAGTGGTCCCTCAGTTATTCAGATCTTCTTCACTTCAGTTTGGTAAGATGCAAAGGAGAAACGCTCTTTTTCTGTCTACAGTCCTTCTTGGGGCTTAATTTCCTGCAACTCTGCCAATGAATTTAAGCAATGCCCAACCACAGCAAGACCCACCAGTCACACTCTTCCATGAGCAGTCAAATTAGCCACTACCCTCCATCCCCAACACTATCATTTTAAAAACACATTAGCAAAACAAACAAGGGGCAAAAAGCTTGTCCTCTTCTAAAGTAGAGATGTGGCAATAATGTTCTGCTACTGCAGTAGCTCTACCACATATATCTTTTGCAGCAAAATACTACTAAATAATACACTTTTGAAATTAAAAAAAATGCCAGAAAAATTTCACTGGATGGCCAGCACTAGAATAATGAAATACCTTTCACCATATTTCTTTCACTGCTGTAAAAGCTTGCTAAGAAATGATACAAGCTATTTCTCTGTAGAACATTCAGATTTATACAATGAAGCTTTAGTTTGCGCTGTCTCCAAAATTTGCCTAGTTTTTTACTTCTGACTTCAACTGGAATAGACCTGGGGCAGTTAAGGAGACTAAGGCCACGTCCAGACTAGGAATTAAAATCGATTTTAGATACGCAACTTCTGCTACGAGAATAACGTAGCTGAAGTCGAATTTCTAAAATCGAGGTACTCACCAGTCTGGACGGCGCTGCATCGATGTCCGCGGCTCTCTGTGTCGATTCCGGAACTCCGTTCGGATTGATGGAGTTCCGGAATCGATGTAAGCGCGCTCGGGGATCGATACACCGCGTCCAGACTAGACGCGATATATCGATCCCCGAGCAATCGATTTTAACCCGCCGATGCCGCGGGTTAGTCTGGACGAGGGCTAAATAAGCAAACAGACACTGCAACAGAAGGCCTCCTCCTCACCCCACCCCCCCCTTTTTTTTTTTTTTTTTGCATGTTACAAAAAGTAGTTGAAGGAAGGAATCTTTACTATGAAACAGATTCTTTAAGAAGTACTTAGCCTTCCTAGGAGGAAAGCAAACTAATTCCAAAGAGAAACACCCTGACAAACTATATAAGAACCTAAAGCTACTTACAGTACTTGTACCATGAGCTGAGGTAAATTTAACATGAAAAAAACGAAGGCTCTCAAGGATCTGAACCCCACAGTTTACAAACTTTTTAAACATCAGTTTACTTCTGACACTGGCGAACAGTCATGTACACCTTTCCTATGAAAAGGCAGGTTCTGGACCAGACTGCTTATACAGTATTTACAGTTCCACTTTTTCTTTAAAAAGATCAATGGCTTTATATAGCGTACAAAAAAGGAAATATATGCCAATGGAATAGTACTGAAATGCTAAGCAATCAAAAATCCATCACATGACACTAAAAACTACACTTTAGCTTTCCATTTTTCTTTACACAAGGGAAAAAATGGTTACACAAAACAGAATAGGCATTCCAGTGTAACACGGACTGCAGAAAACCAACATATCAAAATACCTGCAGCGTTTCCTGAAGCATTTCCAGTGAAAACCCTAATGTTGTATTTTAAGTTGTGGGCTTCAGTGCGCAATGAAAAAAAAGAGAGAGAGAGTGATCACAACTCCAGGAAGGTTTGGTCTATTTTAAAAGGCCACACTCCCATCTCCACCCTCTGCAAAACACTCCTGAAATAAAATAGCCCACACCTGAAAAGCAATCCTTCATATATCAAAAAAGGATTTGCAATCCTTCGTATATCCTCCTTCATATATCAAAAAAGGGTTTGCAAATAGGTCAGCACATAATGTACAAAACTGAAACAGAAAATTGATCACATCTATGAAATCTATTTATATTTTAGTGAGTTTAGGCCTCAAAGTGTGCCAAACTGACAACCATACAGACTGTAGTCCTATCTGAAAATCAGCACAGCATGAACAGCAGGACAAATTTCCCTACACTATTCCAAACCTTGAGCAGGATACTCCACCTCAGGAAATTGAAGAGCAGCTTAATCTCCATGGCCACTCAGTTCCTTCTGCTGAGAATTCAAAGAGTAACTGTGACATGAATACTGTCTAGTTTGACAGAGATCCCCAGCTCAGTTCACACAGACCGAAAGTCATTGTAATTAACTACTTTATCATCACCAAACTGATCTTGTCTCAAGCTAGCTATTTAGGAGGTGTACTATATTACAATGCATTACCACTCCCTTAATCTAGGCCTTCACTAGATGTTTTTTACACCATATTTATTTCCATAATATTTATTCTGCTCAGTTCCATTTGTAACCTCTAAGGACCACGCTAAATAAAGATATATATAAAACATTCTCAGAAAAGCTATAGCAACCTCTCCTCCCCTAAACATACATATAGAAGCTTTGCATGAAAAAAAACTACACACCAGTATAAACTAGTTACTGTTCTGAGCCCGGTTGAGTGTAGATCAGGGGTCGGCAACCTCTGGCACGCAGCTCACCAGGGTAAGCACCCTGGCGGGCCAGACCAGTTTGTTTACCTGCCGCATCAGCAGGTTTGGCTGGCCGTGGTTCGTCGTCCCAAGCCAATGGGGATGGTGGGAAGTGGCACGGATGAGGGATGTGCTGGCCGCGGCTTCTCGCCACCCTGACTGGCCTGGGATGGCGGATCAAGGCCATTGGGAGCCGCGGTCAGCTGAACCTGCTGACGCGGCAGGTAAACAAACTGGCCCGGCCCGCCAGGATGCTTACCCTGGCGAGCCGCATGCCAGAGGTTACCAACCCTGGTGCAGATCCTAGCAAAAAAGAACAAATACATTCAAGGTCAGGTTTTGTGGATACAGGAGTTTCCAGTTAGCTCTATTTCTAGAGCTGTGCAAGTATCTTCTCACAATATGACCTGGCTAAAAGAGGAAAACACAATTTCCAGTTACTGAAACAAAGTTATGCCTCACAGTGGAAGTGCTGCTGACAAAGTTTCTATTTAGTTTGTCAAGTCATTTGGTCTCCCCTTGCTTATGGCAAGTAAGCATTCATCAGTTGTATTTAGTTTACAGATCATTATACCTCTCAGAAGTTGTGAAGATACTGATTTTGATTTTTCCATCATCAGAATACATCATTTCTTCAAAGTTCTACTGCAACTGTAACCAGCTAATACATTTCAATTGAAAGTGATTTAATGTCTACGGAAGTGGATAGTGAGACTACCAAAAATGTTAATAGAGAGCCTGATTCTGCAATCCCTGCTCATGTACCAAAATTGTCTCAGTGTAAGAAATGCAGAATTGCACAAATAGTTTGCCTATTGATGACTAAGAAAGGTGTTTCCTCCTCTGTAGTAACCTGCACTGAAACTTGAACACAGAGAAGCTGATTGACCGTCTTTTCATTTGGAGAATCTTTGCAGCAGAAAACAGACCACCAAAAGTTAACTTCAGAAATCAAATTAAATGACAATGTTCACAGTACATCACAGAACATAGGATATAAATACAAACATACACAAAAATAGCTGTATACATTTATTACTGCATGTGCTTATTTTTATAATGAATAATGTGTATATATGATATACACAAAATTATAATTAGGATTGTCAAGCGATTAAAAAAATTCATCACAATTAATCACAGTTTTAATCACACTGCTAAACAATAATAGAATACTTTTATTTAAATATTTTGGATATTTTCTACATTTTCAAATATATTGATTTCAATTACGACACAGAATATAAAGCGTACCATGCTTTGTATTATTTTTTATTACAAATATTTGCACTATAAAAAAAAAAAACAGAAATAGTATTTCAGTTCACCTCATAGAAATATTGTAGTGCAATCTCTATCATGAAAGTTGAACTTACAAAAGTAATTTTTTTTAAGTGAACTCAAAAATAAAACAATGTAATATTTTAGAATCTACAAATCCACTCAGTCCTACTTCTAGTTCTTCCTTTAGAAGAATCTTGAGGCACAGCACAGGCAGGAGGGATCAGTTCCCAGAGTGAGGGACTCACTGGAGGCAATGGTGGGTTCAAGATCCCTACCTGTCCACCGGTGCTGGGATGGGAGCCACTTCCTCTTCTCTCCTCTCCTTCTTCTTCTCTTCCCACCCTCCAGAGGCAGATTGGGTTACTGCATCTGACCAGACACTGTCAGGTTCCTCTGCAGCCCATGCCTCCCTCCAACCAGATGTATGCTATTAAAGCAGTTTAAAAAATTAACGCATTAATTTTGTTTTCAGTTAACTGCATTCATTAACTGCAATTAATTGATGGCCCTAGTTATAACAAATATTTCAATGGGAAAAAGGCAAAGAAAGAGGGATAAGAATGGAATAAAAGAGAGAGAGACTCATACCTACCAATTTCCATCCCAAATTCTCTCCCAAAGTGACTGAAGTTTGATCACAAATTAAATAGAGAAATTTAAGCTATATTGGCAATACTCTACAGCTCACTTTTAGCTTCTGTACTCAAACTAGCAGAATTTATGGTGCCACAATGATGTCAGTTTTCCATGTTGCTTTCCCTCAGAGTCACAAGCTGTTTACAAAATGTCCCTGTTATGCCGGTATTTAGTGTGAAAGTAGTGTGATTAAACAAGCTGTGAAGGGGAGAGGAGAGAAGAATAAGATAGTTTGATCAGGTAAATAAAAATCTCCAGTCTGAAGTACTGTGACTTGGGGGTGCTTGAGAAGCTGGGAAACTATAGGGCTTGAAAGCTGAGAGAAGAAAATGAAATAAATCTCTTGTAGCTATGAGTATGGAGGCCTAAAACAGGGGCGCCCAACCCATGGCCCACAAGACCATTTCATAAGCCCTGTGTCCTGCTTCAACACAATATATTAACAGCCAATTCATTAGCGTTTTGTAATCATGTTTACATCACTTTAGTTTACACAATACTGTACACAGAAACAACCTATCTACTTATGAAACAAGGTCAACTTAAAGCATAAATCATTACAGGTGACTTTAAATCTTACTAAAATTTGTAGAATCTGTTTGACCCACACAAGGTTGTGCTTAGGTTTACGTGGCCCTCCTGTAATAAGGTTGGGCATCACTGACCTAAGAAATTCATGAAAGAACTTGAAGGAACTCTGGGGAGGAGCTATGAGTCAGAGACTTACGGCAGAGAGAGGGCAGGGAGGAATGACTGCAATACTAAGGAAGACTTTGTTTTGTTATAAATTTCTGAACCTGAAGCTTATGCAACATTTTAACTTGAGGGTCGTGTAAAGTTAGTTAGTAACATTAACTTTTGGGACATCCTCAGTATCTTCCTTTTATCTTTATAGAGTCACTGTCTGGAAAAAAACTCACATTTGTCTGAAAGGTTTGTACCTTCTGTACTTGACCTATAATTACTATAACTCAGAAATTAACAAAAAGATTTATTTTTTCCCCATCTTGTTTGTTCTGCATATTTAACAATACTTTATCAAACCTGAAGAGCTCTGGGTAAGCTCTAAAGCTTGTCTCCCTCATCAATAATAGTTAGTCCAATAAATGATATTACCTCATTCACCTTGTCTCTCTAGGTATGCCTACACTACAATTAAAAACCCATGGCTGACCCAAGGTTCACTTGGGCTCATGGAGCTCACTTGGGTGAAGGGACTATTTAATTGCAATGTTGACATTCAGACTTGGGCTGCAGCCCAAGGTCTGGGACCCTGAGAAATGGGAAGATCCCAGGGCTTGGGCTGCAGTCCGAGTCTGAATATCTTCACTGCAATTCAACAGCCCGAGCTCCACAGGACAAGTAAGCTGGCACAGGTCAGCTGAGGGTTTCTAATTGCAGTGTAGACATACCCTCCAACACTCTGTACAGTTTCAGTGTTTCCTCTGCATTTCCTCCACTGCTAACAGGCTTTGTAAACATGAACCAAGAAGCAAAAAACCCTTACCTACTTTTAAATAACTGCTTACAAATACTTTCAGAGCATATTATTTAAAAGGTACTCTGACAGAAACTCATTTGTTTTAAAAAATTAGTCAATTTTAAAAAAATTAAATTGAGTGTCTCTTCAATATATATATGGAAGAAAGAAATTGAAGAGACACTCAATTTAAATATATTTCTGAAGTCATTTATATATATATTACACACACAGTATTGCATGTAGGCACAGTGTGTTTTTAGCCAAATTTAATACCTATGCCAACAAATCCCAGCAATTTAATAATTTACACTTCGGAATCCACTTTCCTGTTCCGCTGGGGTGATGGAGAAACAACAGCTATTCAACTACAGCTGCATTTGGACCCCAATGACATACTCAAGAGGACTCATTCTGATGTAATGAAGAAAAATAAGAATGTTGGCTTAACCTTGACCATCCCATCAATGATAAACCATGTCAGACACAGCTTGAAAGTCTCTTCAATTGCATATGCAGAGTTATTTAATCTGTAATAAATTAGCAAAACATGCCCTCATGACCAGGAGGCTTGATTATTGCAGCTGAATCTCTTCTCTGTCATTGGCAGCTTGCTCAGCATACAACAGCTGGTTTGAGCAATCATATTACATTCACGCTGCCTCTAAAGCAAAAAGTTGATTCTAAGTTGGCATACATAGGTTTTAAAGCCTAAATTGTGTAAGCCTTACCTTTATTAGAGACTAGCCAGGTGACACATATCTGCACTCTGATGCCACCTTTTTTTAGGAATCTCAGTATCACGTCCCTGATTAACTTGCCTTTCCTGCAATGAGTGCTAAAGATTGAAACTCTCTCCCCACTTCTCTAATCATTCTTCTGACTTAAATATTAAGGGGTTTTTTTAAGTTGACCTCATTTGTTATTCTCCACTTCCCTACTTTTTGTATTTCACAACCTCAATTGTGTCTGTTATTAAGGGAATACTTTTAATGTGTTTTTAAATAATTAATGAATACGTGTGATACCCTTCTGTCCCCTTGGTGGGAAAGGCAGTTGGATTTCTCTTCCTCTCCCCACATCTTTTCTCTATTTTGATGATTAGATGAGATTTGCACTGTACAGCAGATATGGTGTTTCAACTTTGCTATACTTATTTACCTATTATGTTGATTTAAGCTTAATGTTCCACTTCCCTAAGCATAGATGTGCTCTTTCATACAATCCAAATAAAATGAGGACTCTATCATGGCAAAAGAGATTAGATTTTAACGTTTCTGTGTGGTATCTCCAGTAGTTTGTCATCCGCTTTAGTATGGTGCTTAAATACAGGAATATGAATTTAGAAAGACAAGCAATATCCTTGCAGAAGATGCAGTGATTTTAAAAAATTTCTCAATTCCTGTTTGTGTCAGCCATGTCTTGCAGCATACCTACTTACTTTGCTCTATTGTGGATACCAGCATCTCGTAGTCAGAAAGCTAACATATAGACAGATGGGGGTTGGGTGGTTAATAAATCATTCCCCTATATATACAGCATTTATAATATGCTGCTGCAGCTTTCCTCTTTTTGCAAGGTTGACCTCTGTAATACTTCTACATATCTATTAACTTTATGGACATCAACCCTCTAGAGAGATATCAGCTGAACACTGCACATTTTCTTCCATGTTAATAGGTAACTATTAATATGATAATACAGAAAGCCCGTAATTGGCTGTACAAACACAGATGCCCAGACGCACCCAAGAACTAACATTTAATGATGTCTACCTTCCTGTACGCTGTAACAAGTGACAGAACAAAATACTGTAGCAGACTTAAATAATTATAAAACATACAATTGGGTAAGTAATTTTCTGAATGATTTTCATTTGTATGAGATTGTATTTATGTTCCCCAAGCACATATGTACTTCACAGCATAGTATCCAGCAAGAAACTACTCAACTAACCAGTGTCACGAACAAAGGAATCCTGCTTTCACAATATCAATACTATTGGTTTCCAGGCAGAATTTAAGATGTTTGTTTTGACCTATAAAGCCCTAACATTTTTAGCACCCGCCTACTTGAGAAACTGCCGCTCTCTATGCAAAGCTGCACACCCAAGATCAGCTTAAGCAATGAGCAAGAGCCCCTTCACTTAAAAATAAGAGGAGAGATGCTAGTACCGCTTTCTTCATTAGCCGCCTTCAGATTTGGAACTTACTCCTCATTGAAGTAACCCAGATTTAAACATTCAAGACATGATACAAGATTTTTCTATTTATTCAGGCGTTTGGAGTTGGAGGACTTGAAAGGGACTGTTTATTATGGGGGGAAAGTAGTACTGTTGGAGATGGTTACTGGTGACTGCCACTAGGTTTCCTAACACAGTAATTTTAGATTGTTTCTTTAACTGAAAAGATGACATCTAGAGTACCACATATACAAAAAGGTGCCTATTTTATTAGAGAAAAGGGCATCTATTAATTAATACACAGTTTAGTAAAACCACAAACAAATGCCTTTAGAACAACATATAATACAACATACTTCATTTTTAAAGTCAGGGTCTTTTACAGTATATCTCATTATACTCAGCTGACCCAAACGTTAGACTTTGGAAACACACAATCTTGAGAGAATCTCATGTATTGCTTATACAGCATTGAGAAAAACAGAACCACTCACATGCTCAAATGGTACACTGCTATCTGTGCAGTCACTAAGAATAAGCAGTCCACCTGCACTTTTGAACTTTAGACTCACAAAGACAGAGCACAATTACCTTACTTTCCTTCTGCTAGTAAAGCACATGGTTTAGTCTTTATAATGAGCTGAATTACATAATCATGTAAAATACAGACCACAACAACTTGCTTTCTATAACAGAACACATACACAAGCTATCTATACCAACTAAGTGACGAAAAGATAACATTTGAAAAGCTGAAAAATAACATCAGTGCTGTTCAAAAACTTTTTTCTCTTTTACCAACAGAAATTTGCTCCTGGGAGAATTCTGTGCCCAAAAAATAAAAAATTCTGTGCCAACGTGACAAAGATTCTGAACACAATATTTCAAAATTCTGCAGGCTCCAGCATGGCAGTGGAGAGCACAGGGCCCAGGCTGCATGGAGGTGGAAGATCGCCCTGCAGCTCCCCTCTGGCACACGGACTTGGAAGTGAGACTACACTTGACTCTGACACAGGTCAAAGGCTGGGCCTGCCCCCAGAAACACCTAGGGTGCTGCCCCTTCACGCCAGGAACACCAGGTACGTGCAGGCAGGCTCAGCCCAGCAGGATCCAAGTGTGGAGGGGCTTAGTGTGGGGGGACTCAAGTGTGGGTTGAGAAGGTTGTGTGTGTGGCAATCTCAGTGCAAGAAGCTCGGTAAGGCGTCTTGGTGCAGGGGGCTCATTTGGGGGGTCCGAGTGTGATTGGAGCTCAGCAAGGAAGGTGTGGGGTGGGGGCCTCAGTAGGGTGGTCCAGGCACTGGGGGTGTGAGGCTTAGTAGGGTGGGGGTCCAGGTGCAGCTGGTTAGTACTGAATCGGGTGGGGGGGTCCAAATGCGGGGGGGGGGGGTCTTGTTGGGGTGCTCCAGGTGCAGAAGGGCTAAGGCTCATTGGGGTGGGGGTTTGATTGCAGGAGACTCAGTGGGAAAGGCTCGGTAGGGGTCCAGATGCAAAGAAAGGGGCTCAGCGGGGGGTATGGGTACAGGGTATAAGGCTCAGTGGGGGGAGACTCAGTATGAGGGGGGTTGTATATGGAAGTCTGGATGCAAGGGGGTTGGGTGGACACGGGATCAGCTCCCCACACAGTGACCTCTCCCCTGTGGCTGAGAAGCAATGAAGGCAAGAAGTGGTGGAAAGGGGTGCTGGAGTTTCCTGCAGCCAGGGGTGATTTCTAGGCGTGGGTCTGATCCGGCCCCAGCCACTCCTTGCAGGGGAAGAAGTCTGTCCTCCCCGCCCCCAACCCAGCCAGGACTAGCAGATGAGCCCAGCACAGGGTAGCAGCCACCAGCTGGGGTGTCCCTAGTCCGGCCCCTGACCCACGGTGATTTCTCTCTCCATCAGCTGCTCTGAATGCCCAAAACAATGCACCCATGCTACAGTGGAGGGGCGCATGACCCTTCTTGTGGCTTCCCTTTGCTTTCCTATCAGAAGGTATTTTTTCCTGCAGGAAAGCAAAAAAATCTGCGGGGGACATGAACTCTGCACATGTGCAGTAGCACAGAATTCCTGCAGGAGTAGAAGTTGAGTCTAATAAAAGATATTACCTCAGCCACCTTGTCCCTCTAAAACAATGAAATCATTCAACATGTTCCTAAGTCTGAGGCTCTTTGTTTGTAACTAAGAGTTCCGCGACGCTTCCCACAGCTCCCATTGGCCAGGATCATTGAACCACGGCCACTGGGAGCTGCGGGGAGCCATGCAAATGTAAACAAACTGTCCGGCAGCCCGCCAGCGGATTACTAAGATGGGCCACAGGTTGCCCATCACTGGAGTACACCATCCAACAGGGAAAGAAAGTGATCCTTTTAAAGATTTAATAATAGTAATATCTTACTGTGAATGAAACAACTTGCAGGAAGCCTAAAGAAGCAACTTGAATGTCAGACTCAAAAGGTGAAAGATAAAAAAAAAAAGAGTTAAGCTTTTAGAACCAAATATTCTGCTTGAAGATGTGTGTGTATATTCACCATTGAAATCTGTTTAATAGTTATGCATTACCTTAGGGAACAGAATTTGTTTTTTATTTTTACTCCATCTTTTTGAACCAGATTCCCTTGGACAATCTATACTATTCAACTGTTTTTGATGTGTTAGCTTACCTTCCCCTTATAGTTTGCCTTTATACGCAGGAAGGAAGCAGCTGGCAAGGCTAGATTCTTCTCTCCAAAAGATGCACAGGAGGGTCTCTGCCTCACAACTTCTCTCCATCATGCTCCAGCTCTGTCTCTAAGGGTGGAACTAAGAGTATGTCTACACTACGAAATTAGGTCGATTTAATAGAAGTCGATTTTTTAGAAATCGATTTGATACAGTTGATTGTGTGTGTCCCCACTAAGCGCATTAAGTTGGCAGTGTGCGTTCACAGTACCAAGGCTAGCGTCAACAATACAATACGACTGCTAGCCGGTGGCGGCAGCTTGGGCGTGCTCCTGGCCGACCTTAGGTTGGTCGGGGGCGCCTGAGCAGACATGGGTGTTCCTGGCCGGCCTCCATGAGGTCAGTCGGGATGCCTGGACAAAAATAGGAATGACTCCAGGGCATTCTCTTCTTTTAAGCTTCGTCTAATGGAGATTCAGTCCTGCCTGGAATATTATGCCAGCTGGAGGCTTCTGTCTCAGGCTGCTCTCCCAGTCGGCAGCACCGCGCGGTCACACCTACTCCAGCCTATCCCTTGCTCGCATGGCTCATGAAGCCTGCATAGCAGTAAGAAGCAGTTCAACTATAAGCTGAGCAAGTGCAGAATGGTGGTAGAATGTGCCTTTGGACGTTTAAAAGCTCACTGGCACAGTTTACTGACTCGGTTAGACCTCAGCGAAACCAGTATTCCCATTGTTATTACAGCTTGCTGTGTGCTCCACAATACCTGTGAGAGTAAGGGGGAGACATAAGGTGGGAGGTTGAGGCAAATGGCCTGGCTGCAACCAGACACCAGGGTGATTAGAAGAGCACAGCAGGGTGCGCTGTGCATCAGAGAAGCTTTGAAAACCAGTTTAATGACTGGCCAGGCTACAGTGTGAAAGTTCTGTTTGTTTCTCCTTGATGAAAACCAGCCCCCTTGATTCACTCTACTTCCCTGTAAACCAACCACCCTCCTCTCCCCTCTTTGATCTCCGCTTGCAGAGGCAAAAAAGTCATTGTTGTTTCAAATTTGTGTATTCTTTATTAATTCATCACACAAATGGGGGGGGGATAACTGCCAAGGTAGATCGGGAGGGGTGGGAGAGGAGGAAGCACAGTAGTGGGGTAGTTGTATGGGCTCCCCCTAGAATGCCATCATAGAAGCGGCATGTCTGGGGCTCTGACCTGGAGCAGCCATTTGCCTCTCTGGTTCTTTGGTAGGCTTCTCGCAACACTGCTTCAGGTCCCTGTTATAACATCTGTCCTTCATGCCCTTGGAGATTTTTTTTCAAACATCTGGCATTTCATCTTTTGGAACAGAGTTGGGATAGCACAAATTCATCTCCCCATACAGCGATCAGATCCAGTACCTCCCATTTGGTCCATGCTGGCCTCTTTTGAGATTCTGGCATTCCATAGTCACCTGTGCTGATCAGCTCGCTACGCTGGCCGAACAGGAAATTAAATTCAAAAGTTTGTGGGGCTTTTCCTGTCTACCTGGCCAGTTCGTCTGAGTTATCTACATGCCTCCAGCTTCCATCCAGGACACACCACACGATCCATTGTCTACAGCCAAGCTCTAAGATACAACCACATGTGCTCCAATCCCTCAGACAGAGATAAACACCTACAAGATCTCTATAAAGCATTCTTAAAACTACAATACCCACCTGCTGAAGCGAAAAAACAGATTGACAGAGCCAGAGGAGTACCCAGAAGCCACCTACTACAGGACAGGCACAACAAAGAAAATAACAGAACGCCACTAGCCGTCACCTTCAGCCCCCAACTAAAACCTCTCCAGTGCATCATCAAAGATCTACAACCTGTCCTGAAAGATGATCCCTCATTCTCACAGATCTTGGGAGACAGGCCAGTCCTCACTTACAGACAGCCTCCCAACCTGAAGCGAACACTCACCAGCAACCGCAGACCATACAACATAAACACTAACCCAGGAACCTATCCTTGCAACAAAGCCCGATGACAGCTCTGTCCACATATCTATTCAAGTGACACCATCATAGGACCTAACCACATCAGCCACGCCATCAGGGGCTCATTCACCTGCACATCTACCAACGTGATATATGCCATCAAGTGACAGCAATGCCCCTCTGCAGTGTACATTGGCCAAACAAGACAGTCTCTACGCAAAAGAATAAATGGACACAAACCTGACATCAGGAATCATAACATTCAAAAACCAGTGGCACCACTCAGCGACAGACTTGAAGGTGGCAATTTTGCAACAAAAAAAACTTCAGAAACAGACTCCAAAAAGAGACTGCTGAACTCAAATTAATATGCAAATTAGATACAATTAACTTAGGTATAAACAGAGACTGGGAATGGTCGGGTCATAACACTAATGGAATCTATTTCCCCATGTTAAGTGCTTCTCACACCTTCTATGGGTCATCTCAATTATCACTTCAAAGGCTTTTTTTTCTCCTGATGATAGCTCATCTCAATTGATTGGCCTCTTACAATTGGCATGGCTACTTCCACCTTTTCATGTTCTCTGTATGTATAAATATCTTCTCTCTGTGTGTTCCATTCTATGCATCCAAAGAAGTGAGTTGTAGCCCAAGAAAGCTTATGCTGAAATAAATCTGTTAGTCTCTAAGGTGCCACAAGTACTCCTGTTCTTTTTGCAGACACAGACTAACACGGCTGCTACTCTGAAACCTGAGTTGAGAGTGTTATCCAGAGCGATCACAACGGAGCACTCTGGGATAGCTCCTAGAGGCCAATACCATTGAATTGTGTCCACACTACCCCAAATTCGACCCAGCAGGGTCGATTTCAGAGCTAATCCCCTCGTCGGGGAGAAGTACAGAAATCGATTTTAAGAGCCCTTTAAGTCGACAAAAATGCCTTTGTCGTGTGGACAGGTGCAGGGTTAAAATCAATCTAACTCTGCTAAATTCGACCTAAACTCATGGTGCAGAAGCAGAGAGCCCAATACAGCTGATGGCAGCACCCTCTTCTACCCTATGCTGGGAAGAGACACCTGGCATGGCCTACTGGAAGGAAGAGAACAAAGTAGGCAGGCACTGCAACTTATAGCAGTGAAGAGGACCCTATTATTACGTGGTATGGAAAGGAACGAGGGGATGGCTGTACAAGAATTTTTCACTCAGACTAGTAGGATTAGTTCTGAAGCCAGCAGCTGTCTGAGAAATATTTCAACTCCTACACTGAGACGATTCTACTCTACACTAATGTGGAGGTGAGTCAACTAACTACCTATAACCAATTAACCCCATGAGGCAAGTAGAACTAGGCTCTGGAAAGACTAAAACTGGCTCTGAACAAAGCAACTTGGTAACTTAGTAATTTTTCCCATACCCTTATGTACACAATTGTACTAGTCCCCACTATTTTTAACATTTTTCCAAGACAGAACAGTCTTTTGACTTACTGATACAAACATCTGAAACAACTGAACCAATCCTTTTTGGGACTTTTACTATATAGCTTTGGTATATATTAACAATGCTGTTTTAATAACATTAAAATGTTTACTTCTGGCTTCAGATCATATACACAGAATTATTAATAGTTCAGTTACTATATAAACCCCATGAAACAGCAATCTGTTGTACAGACGACAATGGTGCCATAACTGCAAACAATCTGATAATCCTAACTACAAATTGTAAGCACAAATAAAAACATTTGGTAAGTAAGCATTCATCAGTTGTATTTAGTTTACAGATCATTATACCTCTCAGAAGTTGTGAAGATACTGATTTTGATTTTTCCATCATCGGAATACACCATTTCTTCAAAGTTCTACTGCAACTGTAACCGGCTATTACATTTCAGTTGAAAGTGATTTAATGTCTACGGAAGTGGATAGTGAGACTACCAAAAATGTTAATAGAGAGCCTGATTCTGCAATCCCTGCTCAAGTTGACTAATTTACCAAAATTGTCTCAGTGAAAGAAATGCAGAATTGCACAAACAGTTTGCCTATTGATGACTAAGAAAGGTGTTTCCTCCTCTGTAGTAACCTGCACTGAAACTTGAACACAGAGAAGCTGATTGACCGCCTTTTCATTTGGAGAATCTTTGCAGCAGAAAACAGACCACCAAAAGTTAACTTCAGAAATCAAATTAAATGACAATGTTCACAGTACATCACAGAACATAGGCTATAAGTACATTCAAACATACACAAAAATAGCTGTATACATTTATTACTGCATGTGCTTATTTTTATCCTAGTAAACTAAACTGCTGAAATATAATTTTGTGACTGATGCTTTTTTATAAATATACAAATATTTACAACCATCTCCATATTACTGTGATAGTATAGATCACACACTTTTAAAGAGATGAGCAAGTCAACTTTGCAATCGGCACAAATATGTTTTCACCAAGTAGAAGTCTTCTATACCCACAGCACTTGGCTCCCCATTCAGCAATTAAAGATGTCAAACAGCATGCAAAAGCATGAAGAAAAAAAGAAAACATATATATTTTTAAAAGAGACTACTTATCAACTATCTTCATTTACTTAGCCTTTAGCTGGCAATTGTCTTTTGAAAGTGGCCTCTATGAACGTGCCCATAAGCTGTAAGAATGGAGATGCACAGCAGACTCCAGATGATTTTTAACTTAATTGCAAAATAAATGGACTTCACTAAAGTCACTGTGCAATAAAGTTTGTTTTATAACAACAATAATAAAAATATGCAACATCCCACCAAGAATAAGGACAACATTTAAGGCAACCCTTATCCCTAAAAGAGATATTACACAGTGAAGTACAATGTTCACATTATCAATAAAAAAGAACCATCCTGATTTTGAGACATCCCATTAAAGTACTTCTAGATGGAAATACAACCATATCTTATCTGTACACAAAAATAAATGTGTTTTCAAGATTACATACCTTTTTTTCCAGTACTTAAACATATTCATAAGTTCCCTTTCTACCTTCTTATTAATTCCACAAAGAGTTCTCCCATTGTGTGAGCACAATCAAGAATTACAAACTGTTCCTAAACAACCCACAAGAGCACTTTAAGCCCAGAAACTAATAATAGGGAGCTCTACTATATAACGATTGCCATTAAAAAGTCAGCATTTGCTGTACGTCACCACACAGATATCCCTACAGCTAGAGTGGGTGATAACTGATGATTGTTGACAAATGCTAATTTAACTGGCAACCACTGTGTATGTAATACATATACACTTTCCCCCTTATATGAGGATTATCAGAATATTGCTCTGAAAGATAGTTGTAAAATTTAGCACAAGTCAAACTTAGCATTTGCAGCATCTTGCCTGAGAAGGTAACTAAGATCATGGGCTTATCATTTATGAATTTTGTGATTCTTTGCAAAGTATGAAACCTTCAGTGTACTGGACCCAACACTTTCACAATGAATTCAATGTCAAATCTTCACTGACTTGAATTAGAGCAGAATCTGGCCCCTGTATAACATGGGGACATTGCAACATCACATTATAAAAGCATTTATATTTACTGCCCTATTTAAAACCTGGTCATTGATATGCAATACATACACAACATACTCATTAGTCACATTTAAGCTTAGAAGGAAGGCAAGAGTTATCCCAGATTCTTGAATAGTTCTGCTCCTTTCCCTTATTGAAAAATTGACACTGAGAGGTGTCCAAAGAGATCTTACTTCAACAGACAGCCATCCAAGAGGAACAGTGCTGCCCTCACCCTGCCAACATAAATCATAGCAATCAGAACAGCTGTTTTAAAAATGCTGCTTTAGCAATAAAATGTTCAGTGTGTAAAATATTCCATCTTGCGGAAACCTTACTTGGCATCTGATGATTTCTTGCCTAAAGGAGAAGAAAGCTAGGAGGAATACATGTCAAAATACCCCATCTTAAAACCTTCACCAGAAGGCATGCCAGTAACTGTCATGCCAAGTCACGTTAGCTCATTTTTATCGTACCATTCAATTTTATCATAAGAACTCCTCTAATAATTTTTGGTGTGGGGGAAGTTTGGAGGGGTTAATAAAAGCTACATAAAGAAGCCATACAAACAAAAGCAAGTAAGATTGCTGTGGTAAAGCAAGAATCAACATTTTATTGGTGGTTATGTGTCTACCAATAAAAATGCACATACACCCACCAAACCCTGTATTTGCATTCACAAATCCAGTAATTGCAGTCCTAGGTTCAGATCCTGCAACTAGAACTGTACTGACTCTATGCCCACACTGAGTCCCAAGAGAGTCAATAGGAACATGCCCTAGAGGTCTGCTTGAGCCTAATTTTAAACCTAGCCCAGACCCAGATCCAAACCCGACCTGAGCACAGCTGACCCTAACCAAGATTGCCAAGTCATTTTCAGACCTGATCTTGAACCTGACACTTGTAGTTGGGTCCTGACAGATTTAGGTTGGCTTGCAAGGCTCTACTCTGTCCACTCAATCATTGACTGTAGAATCAGGTCCCTAAGGTGAAAATACTGGGGCACTGGTTCATTCTTGTCCGTATATGTATTTTTAAGATTTGTATTTCACAGTAAAAATAAAGCTTAACTAGAGACATTTTAAACACGTTACCTAGTTCTCTCTGAACTCAATTTTAAATGAACAGTCATTTAGAAGTTCTGTGTTTTAATGAAAAGTTTTAATAAATAAAGCAAAATCTTCAGAAAGTTTACAAAAAAGCCTTCAAGAGCAGCAATTATTATTTCATGTCCCTCAAAAAATAAACAACTGAGAATAAATATTCATCACAGGGAGACCATTCGAAAAACACTAGCCCTGGCTTTACTTGAAAACCTCAATCCCTTTTTAGAAGGATAAACTAAACTAATATATGTTTATAAAAAAATCCATGTTTTCACTTATAGCATTCATTGGCTTTCACCTACCTTTTCTTAGGCAGTTATTGTTACCGGAGGCAACTTGTATTGAAATTGGTTATAAGTAATAAAATAGGGCTATGACAAACTGACTCAAGCCATGCATATAAAATCCTGCCCCTAGTTAAGTTCATAAATTCTGGAACAATTCTATGGAAGACAATGGAGGTGTTCTAGATTCACACTAAAGTAAATGGGAGCAGAATGTGATCCATCATATAAACAAACAAAAATTACATTTAGTGAAAGTTAAGGTTGCATCAGGACCTAACCCCTTCTATTCAACTCCTTCAAGGCATGCAAACAAATTAAGGGACAAGTGCGCAGCATTCCTTGCAACTTTCACATTGCCTACAACGCTGCTGATAACACACGATGCTGCAGAAAGTATTCACTTCCATCTCCAAAAATACAGAAAGCAATCCATAATCCATCTTAATCCTACTCACTCTCTCATGTAAAACTTCAGCAGTGACCTCATATTCTGATTGTCACAGTCCAACCATTCAGTTGCAAAGCTATTCCAACTTAATACTGCTGAGATCACCATTAAGGTTTTATGTCACAATGAGTTAGATAAACTCACGGAACTTACAGCTTTTTGGAAAGTGTCAGCAATGGAAGTGAAAGCCTAGCAACCCTACATATTGAGGCCCCAGTCTTCATTTATTCACTCTAATTTAAGGTTTCGTGTGCCAGTAATACATTTTAACGTTTTTAGACGGTCTCTTTCCGTAAGTCTATAATATATAACTAAACTATTGTTGTATGTAAAGTAAGTAAGCTTTTTAAAATGTTTTAAATGCTTCATTTAAAATTAAATTAAACTGCAGAGCCCCCCAGACCAGTGGCCAGGACCCAGGCAGTGTGAGTGCCACTGAAAATCAGCTCACGAGATGCCTTTGGCACGCATGCCATAGGTTGCCTACCCCTGCCCTACTCCTTCAGTTCATGTAGTGGAAACACATGCTGTTAAAGTCAGAAACCCAGAGATTATTCCCCTACAAATGACCCAGCTACGGATATTGTCTCGTGTGGTATGTGTGTCACACTGGAGGGCGGACAGAGACACATTATGCTAGTATAAGCCCACGTCCAGACTAACCCGCGGCATCAGCGGGTTAAAATCGATTGCTCGGGGATCGATATATCGCGTCTAGTCTGGACGCAATGTATCGATCCCCGAGCGCGTTTACATCGATTCTGGAACTCCATCAACCCGAACGGAGTTCCGGAATCGACATGGAGAGCTGCGGACATCGATGCCGCGCCGTCTGGACGGGTGAGTACCTCGATTTTAGAAATTCGACTTCAGCTACGTTATTCACGTAGCTGAAGTTGCGTATCTAAAATCGATTTTAATACCCTAGTCTGGACGTGGCCTAAGTTACAAAATGCCCACCAGGGAAGTTTACCTCTGAAGAACCAGAGATTGGCTATCATTCAAATCCCCCTATACATCTACAGAGACTGAACCTGCCATCACTGGATACAAAAGCATGAACTTATTGTTAATACCGAAGAACCGCATCCAATAGCTCTTCTGACCTAGCCCCTAGAAGGTAATAAAGAGCCAAATAGTATGGTGGGTTTCAAATGCATCTTCTGAAATCCTAGAGTGTTGTAGTAAGCACTACTTCAGGTACATTGTGTGATCCAGAACCTTCTACCATTGTGTCTACATCATTATGTCAACATTTAAAACACAAACCTGATACATACAAAACATAGCTAGAACCAACAACCTCAACTGGGGAGTTTTCCCTTCAAATGTCCTAGAAAATCTGAGCAGCTTCTAAACTACAAGAAGCTTTTGAAATTAATTCTCTGACTCAAACCAGGTTTTATAAAAGTTTAAAATAAAAATCTGGGAGCAAATTTAACTATCGTGGTATTACTGCATGGAACACTTTATTAGCATACAAAGGCCACAGTCCTACACTCGCTTATGCATGTGCTTAAATTCAAGAGACTACTTACATTCTTGAAATTAAATGAGTGTAAAGCTTTGTAGGGCTGAATTGTATGCCCATGACTGTATATTGTATCTAAGACAAGGAGATGGGAGAGGTTATAAATTTTCTGATGTCCAGAACAGGTCAGTTGCACTAATTTGGTTCTGAACAGGGTATACTGATTTAAATCAAGGCAGTTTAAATCACCACTTTAAATCATGATTTCAACCACCAAGTGGAAAGCCTCAATTTAAATGAAGTTTTCCATTTGTACTTCAGTTATTTTCCAAACAAAGGTGCAGCCTCACTAGTTGATATAACCATTAAAACATGTTGATTTACAACTAAATAGAGCCTTGACAGTGGATTTGCTACAGCTTTTTGCCACTTAGAAGGGTACACTGTAACTATTTACATTTATTGAAGCAATTATATAGCTTAATATGTTCAGATTCTTATTAACTGTACTTTTTAGTATGTTAGAAAATGGTGAATGATATGTTGCTTATTTATGATAAGCTGCATTAAGATGGTCACTTAGCACCAAGATTGGATCCTAACAGCAATATCTGATAAATTGGTTACCAACCATTCAGTAGGTTATCTGGAAGACAACATCTATAACAAATAACTGGATCTACGTAAACTATTGGTGTACCACACAGCAACGCAAATCTCAAGCGCACTGCACACATCTTGTTAAGCAAGGGATGGTTGTGACACCACAACTCCAGCATGTGGTCACAGTGGTTCAGCCCAATACAATGAGGCACAGAAGCTAGCCGCTCCTGCCCAGTAAAAAACTTACCAAACAGCAACAATCAGCAGCAAAGTAACCTATAACAAAATTAGGCAGTACTATGTAGAAATATTATATGGAAGCCTCGCTTGTAATGCCATTACTCCAAATTTCTGCTTTATCCCCATTTATGTAGCACTGTGGGACACACTATAAGAATGCCTACCCCAGTTTTTCAAACCGACTCTATTACCCAAAGAGCTCCAATACCAGAATGAAATTGAAACTTATCTCCAAGTTTTTAATGTACATATTAACCCACTTACATTTAAAAACACTACTAAACAGAAAAAAAGACACACATGGTTCAAATCAGAAATAACACGCACAAAGCAGAACAAACCTGGAATAACCTTATTCATGAGGGGATCTTGAAATACCCACTTCCCACACCTGGATAGAGGTGATATTGAAAGTGTTGCTTGTGTTACAAGGGGTATTAGTTTTACCTGTATTGATTATGCTTTGTTGCTTATGCAGTTTGTTAAAATGCTTTTAATCACATATAAAGGCCCTCACCATTGCTTCATATATCAATCTGGCAGAAGCGTCACCTTGAATGATCACCAAGGCGACAAGTGGGCACCTGTTGACTAACATACAAATATATCATGCTGATAATACTACTCACAATTTATATTCCAAGCCTTTAAATACGCATATTATCATGTATTAATATGGCACTTATATAGCTCAAATTGGCTTGTACCTTCGTTTTAATCCTGTTCACTTAAGTTAAGCTAAGTATCCCATAATGCCTTGCATTAGCTGAAGTAAGCTTTGATTTAAATAAATAGGAAAACTGGTAGTATCAGGGCATATAACTGTTTCCTCATAGCAACAGAAACAGAGTTACCCTAAAAAAATCTGTTTATCCTGATATATGCATAAAAGGTGTCTTCATGCCCCATAATACCGGGAATGCATGTGCTCAGAACAAAGTTAAAGGTGCTTCATGACCTAGAATGGATAGGTTCAAAAAAACAAAAAACAAACAAACAAAGGGGGGAGGGGGGAAAACACCAGGGTACCAGAAACAAAGTCAAAAGCAAATTAATTAAATCCAGTTTTAGGTGACATATAATACTGGTAAACATGTTGAATATAAAAAGATGGCTTTAAAGATATGATTATGGAAAGCACACACCTCTATAAGGTGAACGTTACATTGCTGCATGGAACTGGTCTTCAGAGACTGGGGTATCATACAGAATTTTTTCCTGTACCATATTACTAGAACTGACTGATGTTATTTATTTGGGCTTCTGAGTATATATCACAACAAACCAAAGTGTGGTCAAGCAATTGACTATATAATTTATCAACAATAGAAAATGTATTTTTTTTAAAAGAAAAACAACCTTAAATGTTTTAATAAGAGAAGTTTATGTATCCAAAACATGTTTCACATTCACAATTAAATTATTTATTAAACAGAGAAATTAACTGCAGTCAGTGAATTGAACTAATTATTCAGGGCAGCTTGGGAAATTTTTCAAATATGCCTCAGTGAAAGTGACTGGAGCTTAAATTCCTAGCCTGACCTAAATCTCTTGAAAATGAGACAGTTTCCTAAATTACTTAGACTGACCTATTGTGCCACATTTACAAAGCTTGACCTCAAAAGTTAGATGTCTTTCCTGGTCCATTCTGTATATGGAAAAGCAGCATTTAACTCAAATTTCTTTGATAAATGTTCATGGATTCAGTGTATATTTTTATTTAAATATTTTAAGAGATTACAATAAGTTTAGACATTTCCACGTTTTGTATAAAATTCAGATTTCATTTTAAACAGATTTTTTAAAAAATAATTTAAATAATAAAATCTAATTTTAAAAAATGGTATCCATCTTGTTTTTGAAGCACTTTCTTTATACAATCCTGTAAGCTTCGTATGCCATTAAACACAAGTCACTGTACTCAAGACAGTTGGACCATTTTCAAGTGTGTACAGATAGAAAATGCAAGACCCTCTGTGTTACATATAAAAGGATGACAAATGCACCAAATGGTTTCAGCTGAACGCAGATGACAAAAATCTAAGCCTTCATTTTAGCATACTGTACTCTATTTTGAAGTGAACCAGACTGAGGTAGTTTCTGTAATTTCATTTGTGCTTTAGGTTATTTAGGTAGCAAACAAACTCAGCTGCTATCTTTTACGCTATACCCTCAGCAAACCCAAGCTATAGAATTAATTTATCATGATGTTAGTAAAAACATCCATAAGTACTAGTTGTAATCTATCTGAATTACATTATAACTAAATTGTGTTTTTAATTTGTGATACCATCTTGTCTGACAGATCCAAAAATATGACCTACTGCTACAGCTGCTGCCACACCCCCTGGCTTCAAGTGGTTTCCATTATATATGAGTTTACAGTTTGGTTCAATGGCTCTCAGCACCGCCACTATACAAATAGTTCCAGCACCCCGGCCTACTTGTGTGTTAAAAGTTGTTGTTTTTTCTTGCTTTTAAAGTCTCTGTAATTCTTCCCCCCCCCCCCCAACACTGATTCTTTCAGCTATTTTTTCAATACACTCTTATTTTGTCAAAAAAGCATGAAAGTCCAAGTACATATAAGCAACCCTATGAAAAACTAGTGCGCTTTTGTGATGGGGAAAACAAAACACATGGATGATGTAGCTGGATGGTACTTCTCATTCGGAATGTTCCTGAAGTACTTTATAAAACAGAATTACAGTTCACAGCCATGCTGTACAACAATTTAGGACAGAAAGCAAATAAGCTATGAGGAGAACCTTTAGGCAGGAAAACTTAGTTACTCAAATTAGACTTTTTGCACAAGTTAGGGTAGAAACCCCAGTTACCTAGCCACTGATCACCGGGTCCTAGGTTTTGAATACTGCCTAATCTGAAAACATCCAGCAGTATGGTGTCGTTGTTGTAGTGCAGTAGCTCGTTAAATCAAGGTCCACCTTTCCATTGTTTTCTGACTCCGGAGCTGCAAACACACCTTCAGAGAAACTTCTGCATTTGTAATGGAAACCAAGCAGAAGTCGTCCTTTGCAAAGCATGCCACTTCATGGTCACAGGAGCACATCCCGATTTTGATTAATCTCTGGTGCGAGATCAGTACAACAGTGGATTTTAGGTAATAGTACCAGGAATGACCACGCATACCAGCAAAGAATAAAGAAGCGGGTAACTTTTTACCAGACCAGTGACCAGTATAGGGAAAAAATTAAGCTGCTCAAGACCAAGTACTGGAAAACAAGGGACCATAACCACACCTTCGTCAACTCAACAACATCATGCCCATTTTATGAGGAGTTTGACTAGGTGCTGTGTCAATTTCACATTTTCAATAGTAGATTTCATGGGGGAGATCTGATTTAATGGCCCATGACGTGTTTGTCACAGCTTTGAATTTTGGTAGGACCCTACCCACTGAGCTGTGAAAAACACATCACAGACCATTAAATCAGACTTCCCCCATGAAATCTAGCTATTGGAGGGGCAGGGAAGGGGCAGGGCTGGGGGTGCCTCTAGCTGGAGAGGGACAGGACTATTTCTTCCCCTGCCCTGCTGCTGTCGGGGGGAGATCAGACCCACTTCTGGGTACCTCCCCTGGCTGTTGGAAGCTCTGCAGCTGTGCTGCCTTCAGAGTCCAGCTCTGAAAACAGCAGCAGCGGAGCTTCCTGCAGCCAGGGGAGATTCCCAGAGGTGGAGGTGGGTCTAACCTCCCCCGTGCTGCTGGGAGTGGCCTCGCCAGAGGCTCCTAGCTGCTAGTCCTGGATAGGCTGAGACAGGACAGGACTTTCTCTTCCCCTGCATGGCTGCTTTCAGGGGGAGATTAGACCCACCTCCAGGCACCTCCCCCAGCTGTAGGAAGCTCCGCAGTTGCTTTCAGCTCTGAAAGCTCCCAGCAGCATGAGGGAGATCAGATCCACCTCCACCTGTGGGAATCTCCCCAGGCTGCAGGAAGTTCCGCGGCTACACAGAAGTGAGGGTAGCAATCTTGTGGACCACTCCAACATCAGCTTTGTGCCTCCCCCCCGAACCCTGTTTTGGGTCTGGCCCCAAGGTTACAACACTGCAAAATTTCAGACATACACATCTGAAAACGTGAAATTGACCCACTTTAAAACCTTCCAGCCATGAAATTGATCAAAATGGTCAAATTTAGTAAGGCCCTACCAGTGGGCCAACTAGCTCAAGCTTAAAGCATCACTTAACTTGAGTTAGAGATTTTTGTGTATGGACAGAGTTATAACTAACAGTGCTGAGAAGGCACCTCCTGAGAAATGCCTGCACGGGTTTGATCAGCAGCCCAGTGACAGGATTAGCAGCTGTGACTTATACACTGAGGGTACGTCCAGACTACCCGCCGTATCGGCGGGTTAAAATCGATTGCTCGGGGATCAATATATCGCGTCTAATCTAGACGCGATATATCAATCTCCGAGCGCGCTTATATCAATTCCGGAACTCCATCAACCCCAACGGAGTTCCAGAATTGACACGGAGAGCCGCGAACATCGATCCCGGGCCGTCTGGACGGGTGAGTAATCCGATCTTAGATATTCGACTTCAGCTACATTATTCACATAGCTGAAGTTGCGTATCTAAGATCGATTTCCCCCCCCTAGTGTGGACCAGCCCTGAGTGGCTGCATCTCTCACTGTATTACTAGCTCCAGGTCAGCAGCACGCAAGCTCCAACGCACCCCCACTGGCTAGCTAGCAAAAGCCTAAAGCACCACTCAACTCAAGTGAGAGATTTCTGGGTGCAGTGAAGGGGCAAAACTCAAGTTATAACTTGAGCTAACAATACAGTGAAGAGAAGCCCTAAGAAGCCTCAGGAACAGAAAGTTCTAGAAATGCTTCATCCAAAGAAGTACAGATACACATCAGCTTTTCTAGCTGCCACTGCTTCAGGTAATTCTCCCTCACCTACTTCCAACTCAGGTAAGCTAGGGATGAAACATTTATGATTCCCACCTTTTGTTAATAATGCCTCCTTAGTAGTAATAAAGGCCCAAAGAGGTTGATGACTGCAACAAGAACGAGGTCTTGCCCAGATTTCCAGCTCTTGGTCTGGTCTCACCAGAAATGGAATCACTGCAGTCATTACCTCTTTAAGTAGTGTAAAATCCCTCTAGCAATAGCTCTTGGTGTTTCCAGAGACAAATGAAAAGGAACAGGCAGAGGACAGAAAGAAATGAAGAGATTTAACCAAAATGGATAGCCTCATCTTAATGTACTGGTCTTTGCGCAAAGAGTTCTCTGACAAAGGATAATGCTTTGTGTATGCTAATGTTTTGTATTCCGATGAGCATTAGTTGTGACAGCCACAAAGTTTAGGCCAACTCCATTGTGAGACCTCAAAAACATGACTACATAATATGGCTCGTATGGAGCCAAACAATCTTTTTCAACCAAACAAGTATCATGCTAAGAGTTATTAGAAGAGAACAAATATTCACCATATCAAGCAACTAATCTAGCATTTTTTAAATGGGCTTATCAAGATTTTACAACCCAGACTGATTTATCCTAATAAATATAATCTGAAGGGAAAAATCCCCTGGATTGTTTTAACAGGTATTTTACAAGATATTACAGTGATTCCCATAAAAAAAAGTCTTTATTCACCAATTGCTACCACACAGATGTCTCCAAGATTCCTTAGGACCAGACTCCATAGGCAGTCCCTGTTAAATCGTACAGCCAGTTGCTTGACCACACATTGGTTCATTCTGAAATATATTTAAGAGACCAAATAACCAATACCAGTGAGGCTTATTGCTAAAATCAATAATAATAATATAGCACAGAGAAAAGGTTCAATATAATACCTTGTGCAGCATTTTCACCTTCACCTTACAGGAAAGGCATGCTCCCAAAGTTACACTGCTAAAGCCATCTTTTTATATCCTACCTGTCTACAAGCAAAGGGGAACTGTATACAATATCTGAAGCTTCATTTAATCAATCAACTTTCTAACTTGTTATTTTGGTACCAGGGTGCACCCTTAATCTCTTTGTTCTGAGCACACACGTTACAGGTACCAGGGAACATGAAGGCACCTTTTTGGTTTATACCAGCATAGAACAGTCATATCTTGTCCTTTGGGACATACCAGTACTAGGTTCTGAGCATTTAACTCCCTATCAGTTGCTATAGGATCACAACGTGTAAGTGTTTACTAACAGTTTTCCTGTCTACCTAAGCCAAAACTTACTTCAGCTAAGGCAATGTGGTATGGCATACTTAGCAGATTAGAAAAAGACATAGGAGTTACATAGCCTAAATTGGCCTAATATTATATTAATACTGTTTTACTCAAGGCGTATTAGCATATATAGTATAGATAACACATATTGATAATGTGATATACACATTAGCCCAACATATGTTAGTGAAAGGTACCAATGAAGTCATATTCAGAATGTGAAATAGCTGTCATACTTCATACTGGTACTAATTGTTAAGTGAAGGCTGATCACTAACAGTTGCAGGTTTGTTTTCAACACATTCACAAAGAAAATCTCAGTGTACGTGTGTGTCTGTGTATGTGCAAATAATGAAGAAGGCAATTATAAAGTTTGAAAATAAAGTGTAAATCTCAGTCATGCTAAATTTTTAATTTACAGTTCAACTTCTAAATTAAATATTTAACTTCTACAATACATTTTTAATTTAATTTATATATACACCATTTCCTTATATGCAATAGGTATTGATTAAAAATAAAAACTAATGAAAACATATATAGTTCCACACTGCTTCTAGGGCACTAAGGGGAAAAACAACAAAGCACACAATACAAGCAGCTTGGAACCATAATTTGTTGTATACATTATAAATCCAGTTTGAAAAAGTTCTGGGCCAAGTTTCATTCTGTTACACACACAAACCTCCAGGAAACTCTTAGACCTTAATGGAGTCACTTCAGATGTAGTCCTTTGAATATAAAAATTAAGTCTTTATCTTGCACTTTCAACCAAATAAGATTTTTGTATGTTCTCTCCAATTTCCAATTACACCTCTACCCTGATATAATGCAACCCAATATAAAATGGGTTCACATACAACACAGTAAAGCTCCGACACAC
The DNA here is from genome assembly GCF_007399415.2 of Gopherus evgoodei. Lineage (NCBI taxonomy): Eukaryota > Metazoa > Chordata > Testudines > Testudinidae > Gopherus > Gopherus evgoodei. Next base: position 36,526,017 of record NC_044328.1, on the reverse strand, counting down.
TGCTCTGAGCAGCGTGTTAAGGGTGCCGGGCCATGCCGGGGCGAGGGGTTGGATAAGGGGCAGAGGGTCTCGGGGGCAGTCAGGAGCTCCCCCCACCCCCAGGGTCTGGGAGACAGGAGGTGGGGGGGCACTTTGGGGGAATCCGCAGTCCTAGAGTGGTCCGGGAGATTAGCGGGGGGGCCGGGAGCAGCCAGCTCTGCTTCTCTCACTCCAGCCCCAGCCATGTCGCTCAGGGGAGGGGGCTTGAGAGAAGGGATCCCCCACACACACTCACGGGCAGCAGCGGAAGTGGAGCAGCCCGGCCTCAGCCCGCTCCACTCGGCCACCTCCCAGCCACGGAGCTCCACTTCCCGCCATAGGTGAGTATGGGGGCCATCCTTTCCCAAACCTCCCTGCACTCACCAGTGGCGGCCCCAGACAGCTCCATTCTGCCAGCTCCCAGACATAGCGCTCTGCTTCTCACCGCAGGTGAGTGCAGGACCTTCCCCCCCATCCCCCCAGCAACATGGCTGGGGCCGAGGCAAGGAAAGTGGAGCGGGCTGGGGCCGCGTCGCTCCACTTCCCACCGCAGGTGAGTGCAGGGGGGCATCCTTTCCCCAACCTCCCCGCACTCACCGGCAGCGGGAAGTGGAGCACTGCAGCTGGGAGGTGGCAGAGTGGATTGGGCTGGGGCCGGGATGCTCTGCTTCCCGCCGCTGCCGGTGAGTGCCTGTCAGGGGGTGGGGGGTGTGGATAGAGGTCGGAGCAGTCAGGGGACAGGAGTCTCTAGAGGAGGTGGTCAGGGAACAAGGAACAGAGAGGGCCAAAGCAAGTTTGATATAAACACAGTCTCACCTATAATGTGGTGAGATTTTTTTGTCTCCAGAGGACTGTGTTATATCGGGGTAGAGGTGTACTAAATGCATAGAGGTATAATATGCATGAAAAGCATACATAATTTCAATCCAGAAGACAAAAATCAAGGTCACTCTTAACACAGATAGGGCTGCCAGGTGTCCAGTTTTAAGGCGGCCTACACAGTCTCCAGTCAGAAATATTGACTGGACACCAAAAGTCTAGTTATTACAATTCCATTGTTGCCTCAGCCCAAGGCCTATTTAACCCAAAAGTACTGGGCCCAGAGACGGGGAGGGGCAGAGCTAGAGGCGCCCCAGTTGCTAGTCCCAGCTGACCTGGGGAGAGACACTTCCTCTTCCTCTGCACGGGCTGCTCTCAGGGACGGGTCAGACCCACCTCTGGGAACCTCCCCAGCTGCAGGAAGCTCCTCCCTCTCCCCCTGCTTCCTGCCCCCATCACTCCCTTCAAACTCTTTGCCTTAAGGCTTGGCTACACTGGAGAGTTGCAGCGCTGGTGGTGGGTTTACAGCGCTGCAACTTACTCACCGTCCACACTTGCAAGGCACATACAGCGCTGCATCTCTCTGGCTGCAGCACTGGCTGTACTCCTGCTCTGCCTAGGGTATAACGATTGTAGCGCTGGTGATGCAGCGCTGCTCCACCAGTGTGGCCACCAAAAGCGCTGTAATTGGCCTCTAGAGGTATTTGGAGGTATCCCAGAATGCCTGTTCAGCCACTTTGCTCATCAATTTGCACTCTACTGCCCTGGCCTCAGGTGACCCGCCCTTTAAATGCCCCGGGAATTTTAAAAATCCCCTTCCTGTTTGCTCAGCCAGGTATGGAGTGCAATCAGTGAATCTTTCCAGGTGACCATGCCTCCACGCGCCAAACGAACCCCAACATGGAGCAATGGCGAGTTGCTGGACCTCATCAGCGTTTGGGGTCAGGAAGCTGTGCAGTCACAGCTGCGCTCCAGCCGTAGGAATTACGATACCTATGGGCAGATCTCAAGGGCTATGCTGGAAAGGGGCCATGACCGGGACGGGGTGCAGTGCAGGTTTAAGGTGAAGAAGCTGCAGAGTGCATATTGCAAAGCCCACAAGGGAAACCGCTGCTCCAGCGCTGCCCCTACGACCTGCCGTTTTTACAAGGAGCTGGACGTGATACTTGGGGGTGACCTCACTGCCAATCCGACAACCACGATGGACACTTCAGAGCAGGGGGGGCAGGAAGGGGAAGAGGAGGAGGAGGAGGAGGGAGAGGGGGAGCGGGGGAGGAAACCGAGACTGAGGGTACTGGGGTGGGGGAAGACACCCTGGAGTTCCAGGAAGCATGCAGCCAGGAGCTCTTCTCAAGCCAGGAGGAAGGTAGCCAGTTGCAGCAGCCAGTACTTGCTGAAGGACAAGCAGAGGAATGGGTTACCGGTAAGCAGCTTTTATTTTCAGGATGGAAATGTTTCGGGGGGGGGGGTGTTTGGGCTGCATGCATGCCTAGATGTGGAATAGCCCATTGATGTGGTCTATCATGTTGCGGTAATCGGCCTCGGTAATCTCTTCAAAAGGTTCAGCCAGAGCGTGGGCAATGTGCTTGCGCAAGTTTATAGGGAGAGCCACTGTGGTCCTTGTCCCAGTCAGGCTAACGCGTCCGTGCCACTGTGCCACGAGTGGTGGGGGGGACCATTGCTGCACACAGGCAAGCTGCATAGGAGACAGGGCGGAATCCGCATTGCTGTAGAAGACCCTCCCGCTCTTCCCAGGTGACCCGCAACAGCGAGATATCTTCCAGGATTAACTCCTGTGGAAAATGTTGGGAGAGTGTTCAGTGTAGATGCCCCCTGCAGCAGTTTGATTTCCCCAACGCACAGAAACCCCTGCACATCCCTGAAGCAATCAGTCCCCCTTACTCACCATTTCGTGGCTCCTGTGGGTTATGTGCGCTCTGGTATGGGAAAAGTATGCTAAAGTGAAGACTGTAAACTCCTTCCCTGTGTAGGAATAACTGTCTGGGTGAGATTATAAACAATGCTGCCTCTGTTAACGGTTGCCATTTTTGCTTTTCGAAAAGTGTCCTTGACTACTCAACTGCCCACATCATCGACTGCTCAGAGGCTACAAAACCTCAGGAAGAAGCCACGAAAAAGCAAGGACGACATGCTGAAAGCAGTTATGGATCACTCTGTCAGAGAGAGTAAAAAACTGCAGGACTGGAGGGAAAGGGAAAGCAGAATCCGCCAGAGAAACGCAGCAGCTAAGAAGAAAAGCACAAAGCAACTGATAAGCATCCTGGCGCACCAAGCGGACTCTATCCAGTCACTCGTAGCCATGCAGGCAGAGCACTACCGTGCCGGCCCTGCCCTCCCCCGTCCCAAAGCTCTTGTGCTCCAATATCAGCTCCCAACCCCCTTCCCCAGCATCCAGATTCTTACCACCACCAGCTGCCCCCAACACCTGTACGTTCACCAACCAGCCCTGAGAACTACGACCCTTACCCTCTGCACTCAACCCCTATTACAATGCAGTATTTTCATTCTGAAGTGCAGCAGTCATTGCACAGCACTCAAGACAGGACGTATTCAAACCTCTGACTGTACAGTTCATCACCCCACCCCCGTGCCCTTTTACGTTCCCAAAATGTTGCGTGTCTGTCAATAAAGTTATTTTCTTTTCAATAAATGAGTTCCTGGCTTTGAAAACAGTCTTTATTATTGCAGAATGTGAAAGATACCATAGCCCAGGAAAAAAACAAGCACTGCAAATCACTTTAGGAAAAACAGATTCCTACTAACATTGTAACCACTGCACTTCACTCCTGTGCAAGGCACCAAACATTGCTGTTGGTTTTCAGCCTCAAATTCCTCCCTCAAGGCATCCCTATCCTTGTAGCCCTGTGCTGGGCCTCTCTAGTAGCTCTGCTCTCTGGCTGTGCAAATTCAGCCTCCAGGCGTTGAACCTCGGAGGTCCATTCCTGATTGAATGTTTCACCCTTCCGTTCACAAATATTATGGAGGGTACAGCATGCAGATATAACTGCAGGGATGCTGCTTTCTCCCAAATCTAGCTTCCCACACAGAGATGGCCAGCGCCCTTTTAAAACGGCCAAAAGCACACTCCACAGTCATTCTGCACCAGCTCAGCCTGTAGTTGAACCGGTCCTTGCTCCTGTCAAGCTTCCCTGTACACGGTTTCATGAGCCAAGACATTAACGGGTAAGTGGGGTCTCCAAGGATCACAATGGGCATTTCGACGTCCCCTACTGTAAATCTTCCGGTCTGGGAAAAAAGTCCTGGCCTGCATCTTCCTGAACAGGCCACTGTTCTGAAAGATGCGTGCATCATGCACCTTTCCAGGCCAGCCTGTGTTAATGTCAATGAAACGCCCATAGTGATCCACAAGCGCCTGGAGAACCATAGAGAAACACCCCTTCCGATTAATGTACTCGGATGCTAGGTGAGGTGGTGCCAGAATAGGAATATGCATCCCATCTATCGCCCCTTCACAGATAGAGAAACCCATTTGTGCAAAGCCATCCACAATGCCCTGCACGTTCCCCAGAGTCACGGTTCTTCTTAGCATGATGCGATTAATGGCCCTGCAAACTTGCATCAACACGATTCCAATGGTCGACTTTCTCACTCCAAACTGGTTTGCGACCAATTGGTAGCTGTCTGGAGTTGCCAGCTTCCAGATTGCAATAGCCACCCGCTTCTCCACTGGCAGGACAGCTCTCAATCTCGTGTCCTTGCACCGCAGGGTGGGGGCGAGCTCAGCACACAGTCCCATGAAAGTGGCTTTTCTCATCTGAAAGTTCTGCAGCCACTGCTCGTCATCCCAGACTTCCATGACGATGTGATCCCACCACTCAGTGCTTGTTTCCCCGAGCCCAAAAGTGGCATTCCACGGTGCTGAGCATTTCCGTAAATGCCACAAGCAATTTAGTGTCATATGCGTCAGGTGACTCAATATCATCATCGGACTCCTCACTGTCACTTTGGAGCTGAAGGAATAGCTCAACTGCCAAACGTGATGTGTTGGCGAGACTCATCAGCATACTCCTCAGCAGCTCGGGCTCCATTTCCCACAGAAATCGCGCTGCACAGAAACCATTGGGAGAGTCTCAATGGCGCCAAACGTGGATGGAAACACAGTGACTGCTGGGATGTGAAGTGATGCATCACGGGGCGTTGGGACAGGAAGCGGAATGGGCACCCTTCCGTCCCCTTCCCACAACCCATGACGCCAAAATGGGACGAGGTGCTCTGTGGGATAGCTGCCCATAATGCACCACTCCCAACAGCGCAGCAAATGCTGCAAATGTGGCCACACTGCAGCGCTGGTAGCTGTCTGTGTGGCCACACTGCAGCACTTTCCCTACACAGCTGTACGAAGACAGCTGTAACTCCCAGCGCTGCACAGCTGCAAGTGTAGCCATACCCTTAGAGCCGCTGATGGACAGAGCAGGAGAGACATGGTTCCCTTCAACCTCCCTCTTCTCTTTATAGTCAGGTGAGCCTTTGATTGGGGGCAGGGTCCATTTTGTAGAGTCCAGTTTTGAGAAACTGGAAAGTTGGCAACCCTAAACACAGGATCCAGTCTACAGAGATCAATGGCAAAACTCTGACTTAAATTGTGAAGGATCAGTTCCTTTTTTTGTAATTTTCAGATTATTATAAAGAAAACTAACAATCATCATTTTCACCTACTCAGGACTCAAAGGCCTCAACAGATTTGATGCAACTTCTAGGAACTCTGTTGATGCAGGCCGATATATTGATGCCAGTCAATCTGAGAGAAAGGATGGTCTTGAGGTTAAGGCACTGCACTGGGACTCAGAATATGTAGGTCAAACTTCCAGATCTGGCAAGTGATTCCAGCAAGTCACAATCCCTATGTAACTCATCAGTATGGCAGTTCTCCATCAAACAAAATAGTGACAGTACCACCTCTTTTTCTCCCATTTTTTACTTTTCTTGTTCATTTAGATTGTAAACTCCTTGAGGCAGCGACTGTCTATTACAACACATACATTCAGCCAGCAAATTGGACTGAAAATCAATCGCAATAAGACAGCTATCATGACCTTTAATATTGCCTCCCCACCACGGATAGAGGATTATGTTCTCACCAATGTAGAAACAGTCACATAATTGGGCAGCACCATCAGCCAGGACAGCGGAACGAGTCAGAACATTCGTGACAAAAATCAATAAAGCCAGGAACACCTTCAGGAGCTTACATTCAGTCTGGAAATCATCAAATACAACACAAAAACCAACCTCAAGATCTATCAGAGCTGCATACTTTCAACCAGGGTGGATAAAAATCAATGATTTTTTTAAAATAAATTTAGAAATTAATTTTTTTTAATATAAATCGGATGTTTCTGATAGATGTTTTTCTAAAAAAGTGTTCTATCTATAGTTTTAATTAAGATACATTATAGCTCAAAGATATCTCATCATGGAATAGGGATTATAAATTTTAACTCTATAGTATAAGACAATATAGTCATGTAATGTTTAAGAAAAATTTTGTATATGAGTTCCAATAGTTCATGGTTTGGGGACCCAATTTTATGGGGTTCCAGGGACTTCTGTATAGATTATTTAGGTTAAACTTTCTATCCACCCAATGGGACTCAGTGCTCAGTCTAGAAGATACCATTGGAGATGCTTAGTTTTGCAGTTCTCAAACTGTAGATTTGTCTCCAGAGATAACATGCTTGTTAACAGCAAAAACGTTTTAAATAAATAATATAGAGAGGTGAGAAATAACAGACTCAACCCAATTGTGCCTCTGCAAATTTGTGTACATAGTCAATCCCTTACCTCTCTCTAAAAGTGCAAAGTTTCAAAAAGTTCAATTAATAGAAGATTGTTGGGGGCGAAATAGATTTGGACAAGGAGAAACAGTTTGGAGATAAATGTGAGAAGGGAGGGGCAGCCAGCAGAAACAAAAGTGAAACTGTTTGAGCAGCATATTCCAGAAGTCTTGAGGTCTTTCTGAGTGTAACCTTCATTGATTTGAGATCTACCATACCATTCTCTTACTAGAAGGAAAAACCTATAATGGCAGCAGGCTGTAAAACAGACCCTGTTTGGGAATATTTTAATGAAGTTCCTCTATCTGTGGGTAAGACAGGCATGCATGCAAAATGCAAACAGTGCAACAAAGAAATGCAAGGCCTGGTTGCCCGAATGAAACACCATCATGAGAAGTGTTCCTTCACAGTAGGCAGATACATTGAAGAGGATGAAAGGAACACGTCTGAACATCCAGGATCTTCAGGTTGGTAATCTTTTTTATTTCGTACTTCTTTCTTAAGGACTGCCTGTCTTCTTTCTGGACTATGCTTGAATTCTCATGTCTGAGAAAAAAATATAGTTGTTACTCTATGGTAACATAATTTTAGATGCAATTGTGATAAAAAAAAATAAATAGCTGAAATAGGCAGATCTTTCTTTTACTATGTCACCTTTAAGGTAGTACTGAGTGTCAGTGAATGCAATGAGTAATATTAAATGAGCAGTTTGGTAATAATAATTAAATAACGGCATTGACTTATTTTGTTTAGGAGACTCTGTCCTCAACATACAGGATTCTGAAGACTAGCCATCTTCAAGATCACCATCATCTTCTATTAGTTTCAGAGTTATCTGCCAATGATAGTGTTTCAGTCACATTGTGTATGTAATATAGCCATAATATCTGTGGGAAAACGAAAAAAAACTCCCATCATCCAGAAACAGCCATAGATAAGTTTGTGATAAGAACCAGCAGATTACAAAAAGAGGTAATTAATGAAAAAATTGCCTGGTTTATTTATACAAAGAACTCTCCTTTCTGTATGATTGAGAACCTACACTTCATTAACACGGTTCAGTCATTAAGACCAGGATACAGTCCACACAACAGAGCAAATGTTGCAAGCAAATTGCTGGATATGTATGGAAGAGAAATCGAGCAGTGTGCAAAAGATCTAGAGGATGAAATTGTTAACCTGAGTCTTGATGAGTGGAGTAATGTCCACAATGATCCTGTTGTATGCACGTATATGACCACAGAAGAAGGGAAAGTCTTCCTTACAGAAACAATTGATAAATCAGGAAATGCACACACAGCAGAATACTTATGTACAAGGAGTAGCAGTAAAAGCTATAACAAACTATGAAAAAAAATTCAAATGTTCAGTACGCAGCTTGGTCACAAACAATGCTGCAAATGTACCCAAGATAAGAAGAAATTATTTAGAAGAGAATCCAAGCTAATAACATACAGTTGCAGTGCTCATTTCATGTACCTCCTAGCCAAAGACTTCAGTGTTCCAGAAATAAAGCCTAATGTTGCTGAAATTGCAAAATACTTCCATAACAACCACTTTGCAGCAGCTACTCTGAAAAAAGTGGGAAGGAACCAAGCTAACTCACCCACAAGACGTGCGATCGAACTCAGTAGTGGACTGTTTTGAGCACTATATCACGAACTGCCTAATCTGATGATAGTTTGTGAACAAAATCATGAAAAAATAGATGGCATCATCACAGCCAAAGTTCTCAACATTGGGCTTGAGAGAAATGTTGAACACATGCTGAGTACCCTGAAGACTATTTCTATAGCCTTGAACAAAATGCAAGAAAATAGCTGTTTTACTGCTGATACTTTTGAAATTTGAAGGAACTTAGTGAGATCTTAAAAAGAGAAATATGCAATAACAGAGTTAAACTACAAGCATTAAAAAAAACAAATGGGAACAGCACTATTGCCAGCTCATTTTCTTACAGGTATTCTTAATACTCAGTACCAGGGTCAAACTTTAACTGCTGAAGAAGAGGAGTTGGCTATGACGTGGACATCCAGCAATCATCCCTCCATAATGCCAGCTATAATAAACTTCAGAGCTAAGGGTGAACCATTCAAGAAATATATGTTTGTTGATGATGTTTTAAAGAAAGTCACACCAGTGAACTGGTGGAAGTCACTTAAGCACTTGGATTCAGAGACTGCTGAAGTGATAATCTCACTTTTAGCAGCAGTACTTTCTTCTGCCGCCGTAGAAAGACTATTTTCTTCCTTTGGACTATTTCATTCCAAATTGAGAAATCGTTTGGAACCTGAAAAAGCAGAAAAGCTTGTTTTTCTTTTCCAGATTATGAACAAAGAAGGAAAATGAAGGTGAACGACTAAATTAGCTGCAGAAGCCAATATTTTAAGTTTCTCATGTTGACCTGGCTGACATAGTCGATTTAATTTTTGTTTCTTAACAAAAAAAAAATTAACTATTTTAGTTAAAAACAATTTTAACAAAAACCTGATTTTAAAAAACTTGAATGTTTAACTAAAATTCAAAAATTAATATGCTTGTTTTGTTAAAATATAATAATGTGTTTGCTGTTGAAGAAAAAAATCCAGAATACATAAAGTTATTTTAGTTAAATAAAACAGTTTAAATGCTTGTCTGGTGATGTTTTCCTCCTAATACAGCATGGCAAGAAAATCCTCCAAATATTAATGATTAACCTGTTGAATGGGAGACAGTTCACCTCCCAATTACTTCATAAATATCTGCTTCAATTACCTTTGGTAAATGAAATAACCAATCATTCATTTTCTGATATAGCTGTAAAACTAATCTGAAAAGTTTTCAAAGTAAATCACTTTAAAAATGTACAGTGTGTATCTTCTAAAAATGAAACCTACATCTATCTCTGAGTTGTGAAGAATATGTATTAAGGTTATAACAACCAACAAGAATGCACTTTTATGTAGAAATCCATGAATAAATAGTCTTCCTGACTAGTGATTTAAATCAAATCCACCCTGCTTTCAACACTACTTTATAATGCAGAATGCTGGGGAATGAGAAAATATGGTATGTCCAAACTGTCTTCATTCCATTCAACCTGCCTCAGAAAAATCCTCCATATCTTTTGGGCCAGAACAACCTCAAACCAAGTTCTATTGACACAGTGCAGTCATGAGGATCTGAGCACCGTCACTGCCAGGAGGCGTTGGAGATGGATCAGTCATGTGCTTCAGATGGAAACTGATTCTATCACCAGAGTAGCAATAAGATGGACACCTGAAGGCAAGCTGAAATGAGGCCACCTGAAAACAACATGGCAAAGTGCTGTGGAACTCGAGCTGAAAAACCTAGGGCATGGCTGGGGAACCATTGAAAGACTTGTCAGAAACAGACAGGAGTGGAGGAGCTTCATCACTGTCCTAAATGCCAGAAGTGTAATAGGAACATCATGATGATGGTGACGACAACACCTAGCAAACAGCAGACTTCCATCTTGGTTGGTTCCTCTAGAAGCTACTATAATATAAATACATCATAAAGAAACTACCTACAAAAATAAGCAAAACTTGGCCCTTCATTCAGCAAGCAAAGTTTTATGGGCTAATTGGGAGTTGTATGCAGGTCCCAGTGATAAATTTGAAAGGCTAGTTCTGTCTTTCTGAATGGTATTTCTTCTCTTAGATCACTAGTTTTACAAGCAACACCCAAAAATTTTAAGGAGCATAACGTCAGTTTCATACTATTTTTAATTGTCTTTATTTGTTACAATAGCACCTTAGAATTACAAGATTTTTGTAAACTTTTTTAATATCTTTCCGCCCAGATATATAAATGGGTCAGTTTCATGTTCAGCTTCTAATACAATTGGGTCTGATCCTGCAAGGTGCTGAGAGCTCCCAATGTCTACTACAGTCAATGCAGGATCCAGGCGTAGTTCTATGCTGGGATTATGAATCCTACAAGGCAGTGCTTATTTGTTTGAAAAAATCTATTTTTCAATCTAGATTCCAGGAAGACATGACAAAAGCTCTAAGAGCAACAGAGAAGTATTGTTTTACAAAACTCACATCCGAAGCCAAATTTGAGCTGAGACTATCCCTTTCCACACAAAAAAAGGAAGTATACACCTGTCATTCTTTACAATGGTTATACAGTTGTTCTCCTTATTTATAAACTGTGCACACCAGAAAGCCCTGTAATTTCAGGGCCATACTTCCATTTATAATTTTAAAATGCAATAAGGTAGAATATTTAAGTCAATGTTAAAACTTTTAAGGGGTTGGGGTGTCTGTGACTCCATATACTTTTCCGAACAACAGAAATGGGAAACCTGAAGTTTCCAGCATAATAACCCATATCTGTGGTCCAGTAACCCAGCCCTAGCACTAACCATCTCCTGCCCTAGCTCACTAAGCCCTGCCCACTCCAGCACACTACCACAAAGCATATTAACCATCCCCAGCCCTGTAACACCCACACACACAAATCGATGAGTCTTCAGCTAGGCCTGCTGGCTCAGTGGAAGCAACACCAGGGCTCTTCAGTACAGGCCTCCCCAACCACATAGGAAACAAAAAAATTGCCATTTTGTATAAAAGATGGCAATTCAGATGAGGTCTTTGTTATTTGACTCCAGTATAGTCCTTAGAAGGGCTACTGTAAACAGATCACCCTTTCTGGGGAGTTCTTGGCTGGTTGGGCTACAATCCATGAGTCTTTGAGGTAGGACTGCTGAGTCAGAGGAAGCAACACCAGGATTCTTCAGTCCAGGCCTCCCTTACACAAATAGGCAGCCTCCCTGCAACTGTGCCTCAAATAACCACCTAGAAACAAAATCAATCTACCTAAGAGCCAAGGAGGAATCCGTTCATTACTGATACGTCCTTCATTTCTCATAGCTCTGGGGTTGTAGCGAGGAGAAAGTCTGGAAGCATTCACAAAAGAGAATTTCGTACCTATTGCTTAATTCCCAATCTGGAATTTCATACCACAAATGTCTAGGTTAACTATACCCATTTCACTGCTCCCTTGTTAAAGTAGAGATGTAACCAACAGCTTTGGCCTAAAGAGATGTCATTATCAATCACTCACTCACATCCTTCCTCTCTCCCTCAAGAATTCAGAACTTGTGACTGCAGCTGCTTGTCTGCCCCAGGTTGTAACTCAAAACACATCGCTGGGCCACTTCCATCACTGAAAATAATGTCTGTAAAATCCTAAAACTATCTTTTGACAGTAGAAAGGATAGTGACAAGATCATTCCCCCTTGTTGCAATGTGAGGTTCCAGACATTACAGCATTTAAAACCAAGAAGGCCATATTCATTACCCTCTTTCTCTAAACATACCAGTTCCAGCAGCAACCCTCACCTGGGCACTCTAAGCCCTTTCATCCATCACCTGGGTGCCCCCATCCAACCTGGCACACTAAACCTCTCCCTCAGCAGCTGTCTCTCCACTGTGGCACTATGCCCCAATCCCAATGGCAAACTAGCTCACTAACCTCTGCCAGCACCAGCATATCCTTCAGTAGCTCACAACTCCCTCATCAGCTACTTTCTGATCTGGCACATTAAACCTCCAGCCTCCCAGACACCGCCACATCACAACACTGTAATCCAGACGGCAACCCCATTCCTTCCCCGCACACACAACTCCCTGACTGTCCCCACCCTGTCCTGGAACACTGACACCCTCCCCACCCTAACAAGCCAGCAGCCTCCCTGACCCCAAAACCCACCCAACACCCTATCTTTACCCCCCGCCCTGGCTACTAACCCCTCACCCACTCCAGCGCGATAATCCTCCAGCACCAAACCATCCCCCCACAGTCGTGACTCGCCAACCACCCCCTCCCCAGCTCACTAACTACCTGCCCCCCAACTCAGCTCGCTAACCACCAGCCCCGTCTCGCTGCCCGCCCCCGTCTCCACCGACCGAGTCCCGGTTCGCTGCCCGTCCCCCGCCCCGGCTCGCCCCCCACCCGGCACTCGCCCCCACCGCTCGCTGGGCTCTCGAAGGCGCAGCCGGGTTCCAGGGACGGGGGCTGCCTCCGGGCACGGCGCCCTGGGCAGGATCAGGCCGGCTGGCTCCTGGCACTCACCATGCTGCGGGCCGGGCCGCCTCCTGCAGCGGAAGCCCAGCGCTGATGGGCGTCGGGGTGCTGGGCACGGGTCGCTGAGGCTCCGTGTGGCTGCAGGACCCTCCGAGCTGTGGCGCACGGCACGGCCGCTGGCGGAGTCCCCTGGGCGGCGGCGGCAGCGGCCCGTGGGTCCCGTACGGCGAGGGGCGGGGAGGGCTCACCCACGTGATGGGCCCGTGTCATCCTGCGCAGCTGCCATCAGCCGCCGGTACGGCGCGCTCCGCGCCCCCCGGGGGGACCCGGCAGCGGCCCGCACGCAGAAGGGGGAGCCCCACGGCCCCTTGATATCTGCCCACAGCGCCGGCAGCCCGGCCCCGCACACACGGGCCCTGGACGGGGCGGAGACTGCAGAACAAGCGAGCTGGGGAGGGTGTCTGCACCTTCATGCCTCTGTGGGCCTGAGAAACATGACGTGTAAACTCCAGAAGGAAGCATATAAAACATATACAAAGTGTTATTTGATACCATGTATTGCAGTGTAAACGCAGCAGCTGTAATTAAAGATAAACACAGCCCAGGCGTCACCCCCGCCAAGTTCACCCAATACACTGCGAACGCACCGATGAACCACAAGGCGGCCAAGCTACAAGTTATAAAAGGTATAGGCCGGGGGGCAGGTAGTGCACAGAACAGCACCAAAGCATCACAACCCACCGCCCCTGCCGTCAAAAAGGCCAGTTTGGTCTGACCCAGTAAAAAAATTGCCCAGGCAGGAAACAGGTCACATGCGAGTGCTGTAGCTCACTCCCAGAATTAACAGGGACGTGCAAAAACCCAGACTGAAATCCTTGGGAAGCTGCTGTAAAAAATCAAAGAGGAATCAAACACGGACAATGGAGGAGAAAACGAAAGGCCATAGCAGAGGCCAAACAGAAGGCATGAGGCCTACACTCCCCCTCAGGTGATGTGGCTCACAAAGCAATTGCTAAGAAGCAAGACTCACCACTGCCAAGTCACCCAAGTACTTAGGGACATGGAGTCACTCAGGGACTAATGTATCCAAGTAGTGTGGGGAGATCAGATTGGGCAGTATAATGCCACATCTTGACACAGAACCCATAGAGCTGCTTCTTGTTCTTAAGTAGGACCCTACCAACTTCAAGATCCATTTCGGTCAATTTCACAGCCAGGGTTTTTTTAAAAATAGTCAATTTCACCTTTTTAGATGTTTACATCTGAAATTTCACAGTAGTGTTGTAACCATGGGGAGAGGGAGTCCCAAGGCTATTGTAGGGGGGTCATGGGATTGCCATGCTTACTTCTGCGCTGCTGCTCAGAGGTGCTGCCTTCTGAGCTGGCCAGCTGCCTCTCTAAAGCCAAGTATCAGGAGGTAGCCGTGTTAGTCTGTAGCCACAAAAACAACAAAGAGTCTGATGGCACCTTAAAGACTAACAGATTTATTTGGGCATAAGCTTTCGTGGGTAAAAAAACCTCACTTCTTCAGATGCAACTTCTTCTTGTATCTAACAAAGAAGTGGGGTTTTTTACCCACAAAAGCTTATGCCCAAATAAATCTGTTAGTCTTTAAGGAGTCACCGGACTCCTTGTTGTTTCTCTAAAGCCAGTGCCACAGCCAGCAGCAGTGCAGAAGTGAGGATCACAGGATGCAGGGGGTGGGTTACCATATGTCCAGTTTTCCCAGCAGCATGGAGGACTGATAGCTGAAGCCACAGCCTTTCCACGCAGGGGTGTGTGTGTATGTGTCAGCTTCAGCCACAGCCTCTCTGTGCAGGGTTTGTGTGTGTGTGGCTGTTTGTGACAGGTTGAACTATAGCCTCTCCATGTGCGGAAGTGACAGCTTGAGCTGTGCAGCTTCCTGCAGAGAGGGAAGGTTCCCAGAGGTGTGTCAGACCCATCCTGAGTGCGGCCCCTGTACAGGAAGAGGAAGACTTGTCCCTCCATATTCCCTGCTGGGACTAGCAGCTAGAGTCTTGCATAGGGTAGAAGCCCCCAGCTGAGCACCAGATTTCACAGGGAAGATCAGATTTCATGTTGCGTGAGGCATTTTTCATGGCTGTGAACATGGAAGGGCCCTATTCATAAGTGGAAAAGAAGCATCTGTCAGACGCTTTGAGGATAAGAGCCTGCCCAGCTGTAACGAAATCTTGGGTCACAAAAGGGAAGATAGCTTGTGAAGGGAATGCAGGAGTGCCATCTGCAAGAACTGTCACTCAAAAACCCTCTGCAGACACTGAGCAGCTTGCTGAGACTGTAAATCAGAGAGGGTCTTACCCATAACCACCCAGATCAGATTCCAATCTGAATAGTGATGGCTACCACCAACTCCAACTCAACCAACCCAGAGCAATCAGGCAGGATAAGCTTGGTCTACCCAACCTGGTAAAAGCAGAAGAAGGCTCCTGGAGGAGACAGCCTTGAAGGGGAAAAGAGGGTTACAAAAATGTGTGTTGTCCAAGAGCCATGAACTGTAAAATGCCTTGTCTGGCTGAGCACTTTGCAGGAGTCATCAGGAGTTGAAAAGGCCATTGTAGAATGTAGGTAAATCAAGGCTAAATAACCATGTCCTATCAGAACAAATAAGAGTCAAAGCCCATCTCCCCAGCAAGAGAAAGAAAGCCACTGAACAGACCAAAGGCAAAAAGCTGACACCCTACTCACCAGGTCAATGACCCTTTCTCACTAATCTAACAGCAAGAACAGCAAATCAGAGGGAAACCAGATGTAACAGTTCCAAAAAATAGTTGATGTGACTCTGAATCCAGTCCAGCAGTTCTGATATAGGGTCCAGATACAGCGGTAGGTGCTACAGCATTGAGGTCATGAATTTGTTGGCAACCAAAGCCTATCCTCAAAAAGGAAGTCCAGCAAGCAACCAGTACTATTTCTGCAGGAGGCCTTTCACCCTCCACAGATGTCTCCCACATCTATATTGTTCAGATAAGAAATAAAAAAACAGCACTTTCATCCCAGAGATGCCCCCAATATTGCAGTTGCGAGGGCAGCAATTGGGAACTACTACACTGCCAAGATCCCAGTAAGATCAAATTGTTCTTTGCCTAATTGATTCGAGCAGAGGATACCTGTTCATATATTGGACAGGTGCAAATTGCCTGCACATCACCTTCAGACATGATAAAAACTGAGATGTCATCAATATAGGCTGACAGACAAACCAGGAAAGCATCTGGCCCCTTGGGCAAAGGCAAGCCTGTCAGTGGGCTTCTTATGAGGTACAAGAGTGGCTCCAGGCTCAGGGCCGATAACATCCCAAACGGAAGGCACCCCTGAAGAGCACGTCTATGTACTGGTAAGCAGCAACTAAGACCCTCCTTTAATCTTTAAAACACTAAAACATTATGGTACAATATATATATAAAGTAACTGGCCCAATCCAAAATGTTTCCAATATTTTAAAAAGATAGACACGGTCAAGTCTATCAAAAGCTTTCTCCTGGTTCACTGAAATAAATCCCACATCCGGATTTAAAAGTTTGTGAAAGTAAAAATATAGAATCACAGAATTTTAGGGCTGGAAGAGGCCTCAAGAAGTCATCAAGTCCAGCCCCTTGTCCTGAGGCAGGAACAAGTAAATCTAAACCATCCCTGACAGGTCCAACCTGTTCAAACCCAATTATGGGGATTCCACAACTTTCCTTTTTCCTTCCTATCCAGAGCTTAACTACCCTTACAGTTAGAAAGTTTTTCCTAATATCTAACCTAATTCTCCCTTGCTGTAGATTAAGCCCATTACTTTTTGTCTTACCTTCAGTGGAGATGCAGTGGTTCCTTCTGGCCTTGGATTCTGTGTATCTAAGTACCAGGCTACTGTAACATCAATAGTGGCTACTTGGTAGCAGCATATCAATTTTAATTTTCCTTTATGATTTTAAGAGTCAATTTTAAAATTCTATTTACGATTAATTGAACAAACGAGTGTACACTAATCCAGTAAAAGCAGCAAAGAGTCCTATGTCACCTTATAGACTAACAGACGTATTGGAGCATGAGCTTTCATGAGTGAATACCCACTTCATCGGATGCATGCAGATCCAGCCTAACACCACTGCCCCTCTGATACTAATTCAGTAGAAGGCAAAGAAAAACAGCATAAAAAAGAACTACTACATTTTGCCTTGACCTGCAGAGTAGAATAAAACCAACAACTCAATCAGTTATTACAAGAATTATGAAGGTGTTTTTAAATGTGTCAATTAATTTAGTATTGATACTCTGGGGTCTTCTTTATAAAAGCATTGTCTAATGTATATCTGTATTTATAACAGAAGCTGAGTCTTCTGTTTTTTATAACAATTCCCTAATTTTTCCTCCACAGTTCACAACCTTCATGTTCACTTGGACTCCACACTACTTCTGGATATCCTAATAGCTATGGTTGCAAAAAATACCTTTTTCCATCTACAGCTGGCAAGAATACTGCCCTCACTTCTGTCAAATTCTGCTTTAACCACGGTGTGATAAATGAAGGGGTTGGGGGGAGCTCCCTTTTATGGACACTCAGCCAGCCAGCTAGCTATAAAACCCATCAGGAGCTGTTCATTACTTGCTTTACCTATAAAGGGTTAACAAGCCCACAGGTAAAAGGAAAGGAGTGAGCACTGACTAAAAGAGCCAATGGGAGGGCTAGAACATTTTAAAATTGGGAAAAAAATTCCCTTTGTCTATCTGTTGTGGTTCTCTGGGAAAGAGCAGGACAAGGCTGGAGTTATGCTATGAGAAGCTTTAAGCCAGGTATATGATCATACCTAGAACTACGTATTTGGAATCCCCAGATATGTAAGTAAATCAGGGAATGTCTGAAAAGACGTGATTAGGATTATTTCTTATTGGCTTGTGGACTCCCCTGTGCTAACACCAAATGCTTTTTGTTTTGCTTGTAACCTTTAAGCTGGACCTCAAAAAAGTTAGTACTGATACTTAAATTTTGTAAGTGGTTTTTTTATATCTAGCAAAATTTACTATTTTTTAAGAACAGGATTGGATTTTTGATGTCCTAGTTGGTTTGTGCATATGTTGTCTAATTAGCTTGGGGCAACAGCTAATTTCCTTTGTTTTCTTTCTCAACTTTTCCCCAGAGGGAGGGAGAAAGGGCTTGAGGATACCCTACAGAGAGGAATTCCCCAGCTTTCCTGAGTTACAGGGGTTTTTGCACTTGGGTGGTGGCAGCATCTACCCCTCCAAGGTCAGAGAGAAACTGTGACCTTGGGAGTTTAATACCAGCCTGGAATGGCCAGTATTAATTTTTAGAATCCTTGCAGGCCCCCACCTTCTGCACTCTAAGAGCCAGAGTGGGGAATCAGCCTTTACACATGGTGATCCTTGCATTTGTGGCTGGCATGGCTGATTCCTAGCTATAGTGTATTACTATAATGAAAGTATCCGACGAAGTGGGTATTCACCCATGAAAGCTCATGCTCCAATACATCTGTTAGTCTATAAGGTCCACAGGACTCTTTGCTGCTTTTACAGATCCAGACTAACACAGCTACCCCTCTGATAGCTTTAAGAAAGTTCCTTTTGATTCAGAATACAGCAATCTGCTCATCAACAACACATCACCTCAGTGTTTTCCTCTCTTCACTGGCTCTCTTCAGTATTAGGTCAGAGTCCTCCCAGGCATTAACTGAAGTTACCTGGGGACATTTTCATCCTGCCTGAACAAATTTTTTTATGGCAGCTACGTTCTACTGGTCCATCAAGCTGGCAACATCAGGAGTGAGACTCTTGCATATGAGCAACAGCTTTTTCGGCAATTGGCTTATGAATCTGAAACTCACTCCCAGAAGAGATCTGGATGAGAATAAATTTCAGAGCATTCGGATCAAAATGTGAAATGTTCTTCTACAACCTACCCTTCCCACATCATCATCAAATAGAAAGAAAAACCAAACCAAACGTGACATGCAAAACAAACATCCACTGTACAGAAGAAAAAAATTTTAATGTTTCAACTTTACAATATTGAGATTTGCTTACATGCCATACTCCTGGAGAACATGTAGGACCCTAGATTGGTAATATTTTGACTCAGTCTTGAAAGTGCACACATCTATTACATGACAAGTAAGAACATGTTTTACACCAGAACTGGAAGGTCACAACTCAGTTTGGGATGCCTAATGGAAAACATTGAAAAATATTCTGCATCAGATTCTGTACTAATGTATACCTTGTGCAATTCCATTGCAGTTAATGGGATTGCACAGGGTACAGTCCAGCACGGAATTTGTCTTTTATTTTCTCAAGTTCCTTCTCGGCATCTTTTGCTGCCTTTCGTTTACTAGCTCTTATACATTCTCTTAGACATCACAAAGCACGCTTCTGCATTGGAAACGATAAAAAACTAAACAACTAAATTAATAACATTTATCCGCCGACCGCCATTATGAACGCAAATACACATTCTTTGAATGGGTCCAACTAAAATTCGAAACTGACCGACAGATAACTGATGTAGCCAATAGCATTATGATGTATCATAATGACTTCACGGTTTTGTCAGTAAAACCAACATGGATTGTGCAATAGCGTCAATAAATGTCACTTACCTAGTTATACCTTACATTTTTTTTGCCATTTTTAGGGGCCCCCTTCCTTGCGGGGCCCCCTCCAGTCGGAGGACGCTCGCTACACCTCTGCTGCGCTGCTCCAATCAGCTGGGAGGGAAGAACGCGGGCTGCCCTACTGAGTTTGCTGCAGGGTGCTCCCCTCCTCCATCCCCTACAGGACGGCCGGATCGGGGAACCAAAACAAAAACAAAAAACTCTGTCACACCGCCCTAGGATTGGATGGAATGCCGCCTTGTAGAATCTGCCGCTCCAAGAATGAGCTTTCTTGGCTGGTGTCTGGAGCCGGCCCTATCTGTTGGAAGCTATTACCAGAGACTACACCTTTAAGAGTAGACACCCCTTTGGTGGGGGACATTTCTCTTTGTAAATTGAGATCAAGGTCTTAATTTCCCAAAATTATTGAGAGAGAGTTCAATCTTAGTGTAGCAAAAGAAAACAGACTGTTTATAAAAGAGCAAAAGTAGTTTAAGGACAGCTAGATCCTATTGGTTATTATTAATAACCAATTTGTAGAGAGCAAGGTAAATAATTTTACTAAATCCCATGAAATCATAGAAAATATTTAATCCATCACTTAGAAGAATCCATTTAAGGCGCTGTCTTGAGACAGGCACATTAATAAATGGTAAGAATCTTAAATCCAGTTGAATCGCACTGTTTTCTCTGGTTAGTTCTTGTCTCCTATCCAGGAATATATAGTCTATTGGTTTGGTGATTAAACAGGAGAAACTGTTAATATTTTTAGTTATAACAGCACGTCCATATACTGTACCACTAAAATCATCAGAACAGTTTAAAAAAAAAACGAATCCCTTGGTAGTGTCTTTAGTTAATGTCTTTTCATCAGTGCTTGTTGAAGTCTTCCAGAGGCTCTCCTTGGATTGGTTATCTTGAGGTTTCCCAGATATTAGATTCCTTTAGCTGTCTATGGCAACTTGTTTGTAGGGATGGTCAGGATAAATTGATGAGTGTTGATGTGTTTAAGCAGGGTAGCAGAGGGTGTGTAAGATAGTGCTTATTTCAGTTTGTATACTCTTCTCCTTTCTATTTTCATGAAGTTATAGGAAAATAAACCTGTTTTCAGGCTTCTTTAGATTTAAAATTAGTTGCTGTCATCCTTTCATTGGCTCAGTACCATTATGGGTTGTTGTTAGGATCCTCTTAGTCTTATGCGCATTTAGTTTGTTAATACATATATGCATTAGTGTTGTAATTCTTCCTTGACAGTTGTATTTCGTTTGTCATCTTTGTGGCAGAAAATTCTCAGAACATCTTTAAATTTAGAATTTTAATTCCTTGTATTCAGCCCATTTTCTGAGGTATTCTTTCAGTTTTATTAGCATTCAATAGGCAATGAAACTGTTTTCAAGAAGTCCAAATACTCCTGTTTTTATATAAAGTTTTTAGGTCTCAGAATAGCCTTTTTAAAATTCAATAATTCTTAAAAGAGCACTTAGTCTGAATAGTTATTAAAGAAGTTGTTGATTCTTGATAACAAGTTTTGGAAAGATTATTATTTGTGTCTTCCTGACTTGGGTGAGGGAATTGCTTGAGTTTGCCAGATTGCTAATTAATCAATTCCCCATTAATATAAATATTTTATACTCAAATGGCTTCTTACAGCATTTCTTAAAGGTTTTTGCCATTTCAACATTTAAGGAATAGACAAAAGGTTTAAAACATTTCTAACTGAATGTTTTTCTGAGGCTTTTCTGAATGACTTTTTAGAGTCATAAAAATTCATTTCAACAAGCAAATTTTTGGAATTTTTTGCGTGGGCTTACTTACAGATATTTCTTGGGAGCATGGAAAAGCCCACTTTATAAGCTAGATTTATTGCTCTGGCAAAGCATCCTTACATTTTTTTTTTAAATACACAATCAAGTCTTTTCTTAAGACACAAATATTTTACATGGTTTGTTTTCTTGAGACAAGGATTACATTTGTAGCAACAAATATTTTTTACAAAGGGAAGTGTCCTGGTCTTGATAAGACATTGTGGTTTAGTTACCTTTTATGCTAAATGGTATTTATCAGTTACAATATACAATTTGCAGTTAAAACTCTTAAATATTCTATATAAGCACCTATCACACACCCACTCTTCAAAACATAGCATAATGACTTGCTGTAAAAATTAAAGCAAAATAAGAATGAAAAAGAATGCATTCTAGATTTTTATAAACACTCTTAGGGGTAATAAACATGGTTTTATGGCTAAGAGGAGGTTATCTTCCTGACATTTGGCTTATCTTTGAAGGGACAGAAAGCAGAAACCTCCTGCAATTTCTTTTGATTAGCTTGAACATTATATAATATAACTAACTAAAACATATACAGGAAGTGTTAGGTTTTCAAGAATCCTTGCTGCACATACTTGTAGCTATCATAATATTCTGCAAAGGTGCAGGCAAGTTTGTAAAGGCCTACAGTTATAAAGATAAATTCTTCTTCGACGGCTGTCCCCGTGGGTGCTCCACTCCAGGTGACGGTGCATCCTGGCACTGTTGATCTTCGGTAGCAGTGCCCAGTCGGGATGCACATGCCCAGCTGTTGTCATGTGGCAGCGTTAGGGTCTGTCTGTGTGCGCGTGTCCCACACCCCCTCAGTTCCTTCTCAACCATCCTCGGCTGAAGATGGGACTCGGGGCAGTGCTGAACCTCTTGCCCTGATCACTGAAGGAAACAAGTAGAAATAGTTAGCTAGAAATATCCGAGTTCTTTCCCTTCCTTTAGAATAGTTATTCATTGTTTGTTAGTTTTTAAAAAAACAACAACTTTTTCTCTCTCAAGTTCATCTCCCGCTGAGACTTGCTCCCCAGGCAGTCATAGCTTCATGATGCTGGAGTCCTCTGGATTAAAAAAAATGTGGCTCCTGCAATGAGTCTGTGCCATGGTCTGATGGACGCTCATTGTGTGGGAAGTGAGTAAGCGAGACACATGTCCCTGAAAAATGTGTCCATTGTAATAGCCTGAAAGCCAGGGCTGCCCGTAAC
Organism: Gopherus evgoodei; assembly: GCF_007399415.2. NCBI lineage: Eukaryota > Metazoa > Chordata > Testudines > Testudinidae > Gopherus > Gopherus evgoodei. The sequence goes on along the minus strand of NC_044328.1, from coordinate 36,503,698 downwards.
AGAGACCTACAGCTGAAAATGCTCCTAATGGAGAAATCCCTGCAGCCACCAGTGGAGACAAGCACAAGTAAACCCTCACCCTCACACTCCCCTACCAGGTCAGAACCGACCAGGAGCACGGCTTCACCCTCTCATGTGAAGAGGCAGGAAGCCTCAAACTCTCCACACAGGGACCTAAACAAACAAAAAAGGTCTCCAGTGAAGTCATTTCCCTCTGTGCTGACAGCACCAAAGACTGGCACAGACAACTGCCTCAGCATCTCAGGCACGGCGCACATGGGGCGCAGAAACAAGGACATGAGGAAAGCTGCCCGCTGTGGGGGGTTGGCACCGAAGCTAGCGGCACTGCCGATGGACTCAGTACCAACTGCATGGTCCACCCTGGTACTGACAAGACCATCAGCACCAAGACTGACAATAACCCCTACTGCAGACGCACCACCACTGGAGGGCACCTATATGAGTCCGCCAGCACCCTCCAAGGCTAAACAGAAATCTCTGCGGACATCAGCTCACACCCCGACCCCCTCAGCCCATGGAGCAGCAACAGTTCTTAAACCATGCTGACATTTTCATGGTCCCAGAGCCTGACTCTCCTCTCCTTGGCACCAAGCGCGCACTCTTTGATCAGCCACTCTCACCACCTGACCTGGCCACACTCACTGACAGTGAGAATGACATAACACAGCAGGCAGAATTTTCCCCTCCTGACTCTCCTCCAGCACCAGAGCCACACCTATTTCAAGGCACAGTACTTCACAAGAACCAGCCTCAATGTCCCTGTTTTGTCCCCCCTTGGGCAGGGCCCCACATATCATACCCTATGCAGTGGCCACAGTGGTACCCATGGTCTGCCTATGATGCCAGTCATTCTTGCAGACCCACCACCAGACCCAGTCTGTGCCTCTATCTCCAGCTCCATCTACATCCAGAGCTCCTGACACTCCTCTCGAAGAAGTGGGCTATGAACTTTTCACTGAATCATCCGATCATAATTCTGTCAGCTTCAGGTGAAGCTCTCATGCCACCACCACCACAGAACGTGGATGATTTTAAGCAATTCCAGGAACTTTTTAAGAGAGTGGCAATCAGCCAGGACATTCCATTAGAGGAAGTGCAGGAGACAACACAGACTCCTGAAAATCCTCCAACTCTCTGTGCCATCAAAGATCGCACTATCCATAAACGATGCCCTCCAGGAAACCACTGACACTATATGGCAGACCCCTCCCTCCATCCCATCAACATGTAAAAGGGCTGAATGTAAATTATTATGTACCAGCTAAGGACATAGACTTCTTATTTTCCCACCTACAGCCCAACTCTCTTGTGGTTGAGGCAACGACCCACAGAACAAAGCAACCACAATACCATACCACAAGATAAGGATCTCAAACGACTTGACAGCCTGGGCCATAGGGTTTACACCTCCTCCACTCTGCAATTCAGAATTGCAAATTACTCTGCCTTCCTCGCAAGCTATGACTTTGACAATTACAACAAGTTATTTGAATTTACCTCCCATATCCCAGAGGACAGAAGATCAGATTTTTAAATCAGTCCTCGAAGGTCAACTGGTGTCTACGATGGCACTACAAGCATCCCTGGACATGGCAGACACAGCAGCCCATACTACTGCCACCATGGTAGTGATGAGCAGGTCTTCCTGGCTGTCTTCATCTAGCATCCCTAAAGACCTGCAAACCAAGTGGAGGACTTTCCCTTTGAGAAGGATAAACTTTTTTCCAAAAAAAACCAGCGAAGCCCTTCACACCATGAAAGCCTCTAGGGCCGATCTGTGCACACTGGTGATATACCCTTCCTTCCCCAGGAGGCAATGGTATCAACCTTATCACCAGCCCTAGTCAAGACCATATGATAATGGGAGTGTGGAGATTAATGGAAGGAGGAGGCACACATCAGAGCCCTAAGGGGGCTCCTGTTAGGGCCTTAGTGGGGCTCTGGGTGTTCGCTACTTCCCACCACCCAACACAGAGGTAATGAGGTTGAGTAGTGTCCGCAAGAGAGAAACTAACAACTAATTATTCCTCAAGAAAGGCTTTTAATGACTTACAACTATAAAGGCAATACAGACAGAATAAGAAGAACAGAATTAAGGACCAACACTGAGTGAGGATTAATATAAATGACAAACTATAGTGGAGACAGGCACAAGAACAAGTAATATTATGCATTAACTTCTTGTTCCTATAAGTTCATATATGACAGACAATTAACACTGGAAACAGTTACTAGCACATGCAATGCTGCTATTTTTGATTAGCTAACAACCTTACGGGTGATATATTCACCTCCAATAGCATATAATCCTCTATGTGATACTAATACATTGATTAACTATATTTTACCAATCTTAACACTATATATATATATATAATTAATAAACTTTTACTAACTTTTATACTAACTTTATTGTAACTTATACTGAAGACAGGCACAGTGACTTGCAAAGTTACTATGATTTATAATCTATTGACCTTGCCCACACCGTACCCGTTTCCAGCCAGGCACCAATACATATGCTGTTGCTATATAATAATTTACTATTAACTCCTACTACTTTTAAACAACAATTTATTGATAAACTTAACCTATAGTATTAATACAGACTTAAGATTAACCAGCTCGAGCATTACCAGACCGTTTTATCTAATACCTCACCCTGTTTTCATCCAAAGATACATTACCTTTCAGTTGACCATTCCCTGCACTGGCCAGGCACAGATAGTCAGTGCAGTGCAAGTCCCTTTGGTTCAGGGGGTGTATGTGAGCCTGACAAAGAGCGATCTCTTTTAGGTCAACACCACACACACACATATGTGCTTCTGCATTTTATTTATACAGTACTTGCTGGCCGTGCTTTTGAACAAATCAACCAATCAAGGTGGCCAAATTTTACAGGGTGGCATTTGGGGTTGTTTTGAACTAATGAACTGTGCACCTGTGACCAGCTCATCTTTTCTTTTTTCGGCTAGTTGTGGTCAACTTGCTAGACTCAAAAAACCTTAAATCAGCTTAAAGAGGTTTCTGGTTGCAAAGCATAGTAGCCACAAGTCTGTATCAACCTTTACCGAGTTTCCTTGTTAATCTATAAAGCTTCCTAGATAGATTATGCTTATGCTTGCAGGATTCTACTGTACTCACTTCTTACAGCTTCCGGAAGTTTGAGGCCTACCAGTACTTAGCCTGACACTACTTGGCAGGGCTTTTGCACATTAAGCACAGGGAGGAGCTGCAACAGACCTCACAGGTGCAGACAAAACCAAGCACAACTAACTACATCCTACACATTGGGAAAGAACCAACAATTTTGAAGCCTTGGTCAGGGGTCTACATGACCATCCCTTGGCACCACAGCTTATTTGCCCATTTGGCCACCGCCTCCAGTTTTTCCACCGTGTCTGGCACTGGTCACACAGGACCGCTGGGTCCTGGAAATAGTATAATCAGGTGACTCCATCCCTTTCATTTCATGCCCACTCACCCTTCCCCGTCCCTCTTCAGGGACCCCTTTCACAACCATCTACTTCAAGCAGCAGTGACTCATCTTCTACAGCTAGGTGCAGTGGAACCTGTATTGGCACAACATGGGGGAAAAGGGTTTTACTGACCAAGAAGAAAGGCAGAGGATGACGACCTATACTAGGCTTATGCTAACTGAACAAATTTGTATGCGTACAAAAATTCAAGATGGTCAGATTGGGCACAATAATACCCACGTTGGAATAAGGGGACTGGTTCCCAGCCCTTGACCTACAGGATGTCTGTTTTCATATATCTATTCACCCAGCACACAGACGCTTTCTGCAATTCACAATAGGGCACGACCACTTCCAATACAGAGTGCTACCGTTCAGACTCTCCACAGCACCGAGAGTGTTCTCCAAGACTCTCGCAGTAGTGGTGGCTCACTTTGGCAAAACCCAGAATTATACTTTTCCCCTACCTGGACAACTGCCTTATGAAAGGCCAATCATACGAAGAGACATTAAAGGCCACTTGTTTTACCACCTCTCTCTTCCACAATCTAGGCCTGCAAATAAACTTCCAAAAATCCACCCTGATACTAACACAGCAAATGAAGTTGATCGGGGCTCATCTGGACTCAATTTTGACTAGAGTCTCACTTCCACACACCAGATTCCTCACCATCACACACATTATCTGTTTGCCCCAGAGTAGAGATAAGAACATGCCTGCAGCTTCTTGGTCACATGGCAGCCATCACCTTTGTGGTCCAATATGCCAGACTACATATGAGGTGCCTTCAGGGTTGGCTCAGCTCCATATGCAAACCCAGCAGGCACAGCCTCCACATGATGCTAACTCCTCCAGCAAAGGTATTAGTCTCCCTACAATGGTGGGCAAAAATGGGAAACATATGCATGGGCGTCCCCTTCCATCAAAATTCCCCTGTGCTCATGCTCATGACAGACATTTCCCTGATAGGCTCAGGAGTGCACCTGGGAGACCACACAATACAAGGCAGATAGTCCCTGTCAGAGATGCGTCTGCACATAAATCTTCTAGATATGCCTGCCTCCACTTTCTCCCAGTCATAAGGAACAAATCTATTTGGATCTTGACAGACAATATAGCATGCATGTTTTACATCAACAGATGGGGATGTGGAGGTGATCGCACTCCCTGTGCACAGAAGCCATCCAACTATGGAATTGGTGCATACAACATCTCACAGAGATCACTGCTTCCTACCTGCTTGGGTGTCAGAACACTGCTGCTGACACACTCAGGAGACACTTCTCACAAGAGCACGAATAGGAATTACACCCCATGATACTGCAACAGCTCTTCTCCCACTGAGGCACCCCATCTTTAGATCTGTTTGCTGCAACACAAACTGCAAATGCCATCTATTCTGCTTCAGAGTGGGACTCAGGACCGCGTTCCTCCGAGATACATTCCTCATTCCGTAGAACAAGGTACTCGTATGCTTTTCCATCGGTACCACTAACACACGGAGTCTTGCGCAAGATCAAAGAGGACAAGGCCAGGATCATACTTATTGTCCCGGCCTGGCCCAGACAGACATGGTATCCTTACCAGCTGTGCATGTCCATTCACCCTGCAAGACCTCTTCCCAACAGACCGAATCTGCTCTCCCAGGCAACAGTTGGATTCTCCATCCACAGCTGCAGAAGTTTCATCTGATGACATCGTTCCTTCAGGGTTCCAAACACACAAACTAGCTTGTTCAGAGCAGGTCCAACACACCCTCCTGCATGGTAAAGGAGACTCCACTCGTAAGACTTACCTGCAAAAGTGGAAACAGTTCTTCATATAGTGCTCCAACAGAAACTTTTGCCACCCTATACCGCTCCTCTCCCTGATATCTTGGACTACTTCTTCCTCAACTAAAAGAAGAGATTATTGCTCAGCTCTGTCAGAGTCCACCTCGCAGCAGTCATTACCTTCCATGACACACTGGACGGGTTTTCAGTTTTCACCCACTGCACCATAAAACGCTTCCTCATAGGCTTTCAAAACCTTTACCCTGAGATTCACCTACCCACAAATACCTGGAATCTGAACCTAGTTCTCTGGGGTCTCATGAAACCTCCCCTTTGAACCACTCATCCATACTACTCATGTCCATGAAACTAGCCATAATGTTGGCAATAAGGGTTGTGGAAATAAGCACACTAATGGCCTACCCTCCCTACATGATTTTCTTTAAAGACAAGATTACAATGTGAGCCCACCCCAAATTTCTTCCCAAGGGGGCATCCACCTTCCATCTCAATCAGCCAATACACCTACCTGCATTCTACCCCAAACCTCATAAGATCCCACAGAAAGCAGCATTATATACTCTTGATATCAGACATGCAGTTGCCATTTATTTGGACAGAATTAAGGCATTCCGCAAATCCCCTAGACTATTCGTGTCCACTACCGAATGATTGAAGGGTGCTGCTATTTCCAAGCAACGACTCTTCAAGTGGATATCTGAATGTATTAGGTCCTGCTACCAGACCCAGAATGCTCAACTGCCAGAGGCAGGGCCATCCCTACCTATGGTGATGCCCTAGGCAGCCCAAGCACCTGCATCCACCCCTGCGGGAGGAGTGACCGTTCTGCTGGAAGGCCAGTCCCTCCATGGGGGAGCAGGGGGCCTGCACCCATGGGCCATGGGGCCAGGAGCTGTGGGGGGCAGCAGCAGGGCAGGGAGGCCCAGGGCAGCACAGTGAACTGAGGGGGGAGGGCGTCTGGCACCAGCAGCAGGAGGAAGAGGGTGAGCCCACCCTCTCACACTCACCGGTGGCAGCAGGAAGCAAAGCAACCCGGCCCCAGCCTGCTCTACTGCCCCACCTCCCAGCCCTGTTGCTTGGGGAGGGGGTTTGGAGGAAGGGGTCAGACCTGTCCCCACACTAGCCAGGGGCAGCGGCAGGAAGCAACGTGACTGGGAGCTGGCAGAGCGGAGTGGGCTGGGGCCGGGTTGCTTTGCTTCCTGCTGCTGAGGGTGAGTGTGGGGATGGGCCCAACCTCTTCTGCCAGCTCCAGTACCCCTGCTAATCCCGCGGGTCGCGTCTCTCGGGGGAGGGGACACGATGGGGGCAGAGCAATGGCAAGAAGAAGAGGCAGGGCAGAGCAGGGGCAGGGGCTTGGGAGAAGGGATCGAATGGGGACAATGCAGGGGCGGAGCAGGGAGCTGGCTAGGGGATAGGACTGGCCGCTGGAGCCAGCTCTGCATACGCAGCATGCAGCTGCCAAGGGAACCACAAAATTTGGTGCCCCAAATTACGTGGTGCCCTACGCAGCTGTGTATTCTGTGTGTGCCTAAGGACAGCCCTGTCTGGAGGGCATCAGCACACACTCTACTAGAGTAATGTTAACATCTGTTGCTTTCCTGCAAAACATACCTATTACCAACATGGACATCACACAGGACACCATGGCAGACACCATAGTAGGCCACACAGTACTATCTACCGTTATCAATGATGCAACTCCAATGTCACACCAACCATAGTGGGTACTGCTTCACTTTTATCTGGAGTGGAGCACCCACAGGGACAGCACTCGAAAAAGGAAGGTTACTCACCTTGCAGATTCTTCAAAAAGATGTGTCCCTCTGTGGGTGCTCCACTACCCACCCTCCTCCCCTCTACTTTGGAGTACAAATCAGACAATTCTACTATAGAGAAGGAACCGAGGGGGTGTGGGGTGCACATGAACAGACAGACCCTAATGATGACACAAGATGACAGCTGGGTGCGTGCGTCCCAACCAGGCACTGCTAACGAAGATCTCCGATCAACGGCACCAGGACGCATCATCACCTGGAGTGGAGCACCCGCAGGGACACACATCTCAAAGAACCTCAGTTACTGCAAGGTGAATAACCTTCTCTTATAATTTTATTAATATTGTTTTTGCTTCAACATTGAGGTCTCTCCACTACAGCATATTCTTCTACCAACTGAAAGGCACAAGCCTATTATGCAGGATATGACACTGATCCCAAAGTAGTAGTAGAGTCTGTGCATGCCCTTTCTCTGGGTACAATCCAAAGCCCCTTGCAATCAATATAGAGACTCCTATTGGCTTCAATGGGCTTTAAATCAGGTTGTCTGGGAAAAGAGTGACTGCTGATCTGCTTTTAGTGTTTGTGCTATAATCTACTTTCCCACTGAAACATAACTTCCCATAAGGCTGACTGAGTGCCCTTTAGGGTGACTAGACAGCAAATGTGAAAAATCGGGACAGGGATGGGGGGTAATAGCAGCTTATATAAGAAAAAGACCCCAAATCAGGGGTGTCCCTATAAAATCAGGACATCTGGTCACCCTAGTGCCATCTCATCCAGAATGAAGGTGTTGCCTGCTGAAGAGGGAAGGAATAAAGGCAGCAAAAACAGCACTGGGGATACAGTCCATGGTTTTTAAAAAATGAAGATATGACTGTATGCTCCATGTAGTATCAGATTAGCATAAACTTGGTTTGTGTTTATTCTAGGCATTTTCTCTCCAAGTTTCTTCCTATAATATATGCACCAAAGGAAACTCATTAATTGGCAATTGGCTTTTGCTTGCTAAGTTAAAAGCTAAGCTTACGCTTCACAGGAATTTTCACAATTTAGGCTGTACATTTTCCAGTATTTCCAGAATACTTCACCTAATTTTCCCACAGTAATTGTCTACGTGTAGGTCTGTAGTCTAAACCTCAAGTTAGATAGACCAGCACTGCACTGTCGCAATTTTCAAAGCCTTAAATAATTAAGGAGCAAGGATTCTGTTTTTGTTCTCAGTACAGCACCTAGCACAATGGAGTCCTGGTCCATGATTAGGGCTTCCAGGTTCTGTGGTAATACAAATACTACTACAGAGGACAGCACGTATGAAACTGTTCTCAGAACAAACGAGAACTAAATATACGATAAATGAGCCTGTCACATGACACACTGTCATTGAGATGTCATGATTAAAACAGAATGCCAATGGAATAAAATGTTGATCTAGGATAACAGTCTCCTACTGCTAGATGAATACTGGCTTCACCTGTCGAGAAGGCACGGCACTTACTATGTTTTTAATATTTGTGTGTCAGTTCCTTCATGAACCGTGGTGGTTGGATAGGAATGATTGGGTGGAATATCACTGGTGAGACAAAAGTTCAGTTGTGGCTCACTGCTGATTTGTTAGACTCAGGTGCCCCCTAGAGGAGCAAACAGCTTTTCATCCCTCACCCGTTTAGCCTTCTGTACAATGCCAAGAGTGTAGGGAGGAGTTTCTCAAGGTATATGTGAGAGGGAATGTGAAATTCTGGGCCAAAGGGGACTGTTCGGCTTAAGATTTATTACAAGAAAAATAATATGCATATGAGAGAGACAGTATACGGAGGGTCAAAGAAGCCTTCACCATCTCTTCCTTTAACTTTATCCTGAAAACACACTCCTTCCCAGAACATTATGCCTATCTATTTCCCTCAGAGACAAGCTAATAAACCAAATGACAGAAAAAACAAAACAAAAATGTGGTTCTAACCCCAAGGTGTGCTTACTATCACTACTGTGTCACTTTTGTTCTGTCCCAGTCCCTTTTCTTCATCTCTATGTTCAGTCTAGACCTTAGATTTCTGGGCTGGGACATAATGTTCACATTTTCTGATTTGCCCACCCCAAGCTTTCAAAAGGAAAATAGGAAGGATTTTTTCACCCCATGAACAACATTGTACAAGTGGCTAGGCACAGTAGAAGTGAAGATTGCCACCTTTTGAAGCATCAGGTATTAGGTGTGGAGGCAAGTTATGAGACTCGATGGATTAATTAACTACATGAAACATGAATTAATCCAGTGTGATAAATCTTGAGTCAAATTTGCCAGAAATCCATCCTCCAAAGCATGTATGTCCAGTGCACTCAGCACAGAAAGGAATGGTGCGCATATGTATGCTATGTCCAAGCCAATCCTCCATTTTCACATGCACAGGAGTAGTCACACTTTGGAGAACTATAAAAGCCCCCTAGGGCCTTACAATCTGTACCATTCACACAAATGTATTTCCAGAAAGGCTTGTAGAAACTGCTTCTACATTGACATTTGGGTGTAGAAATGCATATCTGATTTAATTAGGCCACTCTATTTTGCCAACACCCTCTTATGACACATATCCCTTGTGTCTTCATCACGTGATGAGTAGCCAAAGGAGTAGGAATGTGAGCTAACTGGCTAATGTACTGCTTACCTCTGTGTATGAATCTTTCTCTGATACCTCTCCAGTTTTCTGTGACTCAGTACGTGTTTGTTAGCATTATAATAGGTCTAGGTGGAACCTTAGTCAGTATTCTTCAATACAAGGGAAAGAAGAACAGCCTGAAGTGAAAGGACATTATTCTCTCTTCTCAGGTTATTTTTCCTATTATTGCACACCAAGATTGTGGCAAATTAATGGCTCTTGCTAGGAAAAGAACCAATAATTACAGGATTTTAGGTCAACTGCTGGGGCAGCATGGGTTCTCATAGACTCATAGACTCTAGGACTGGAAGGGACCTCGAGAGGTCATCGAGTCCAGTCCCCTGCCCTCATGGCAGGACCATAGGGTTCTCTATTACGTGTCCAAAACATCCTACTTCTTTCAGGCTAAAATTCCGCAAGACAAAAAGAAGGATTTTCTCAGCCTACACCCTTGTTTTTGAGAAAAGGCTTTCCTTCTAGCCCTTTAGACTGCGAGGCCTCCTGCCTTTCATATTCCTCTTTTTGTGAGCTTTTCAGCTGTCAGTTTACATCCTTGATCCTCCTAAAACCAGATCTGTGCTCCTAGTTAGGCTTGTTAAGGTTCCCCTCGAGGATCTCTTACCTTTCATTTTGGCTAGCTGCCACTTAGGCCCTGAAAGAATCCTACTGCTATTCTCCTTTGCAGTTCCAATAGCGGTACAGTGCTCTGAAGGTAGGAAACATAGGGACAACTGCATGTGCACAGGATGATGGAGCAGAGGGGAACACACTGACACCCTTACTTTTATAGCTCTGTATTGAACTACAGCTGGGCACAGTTTTTTGTCTAAAACTATTTTTAGACCTGAAACATTTTCCCAGCCTCCAGAACTGCCAGCAAAGAAAAAAGTCGGTTATTTGCAGAGCTCTATACAAAACTGCCGCTTGGCTGATTTAGGAACTGTTGGTTTGCATGTGTTTATGGGGACCCACCAAGGGCTGGAGACTGTTGCATCTAGTGCTTAGAGCTAGAGCTTGTCAAGAGATAAAACCATCTAGAACCTCTACTGAAAGTATTACTGATTTTTGCACTACATTTCTGCCTGATATTCAGTACATAAAAAATGCAATATCCATTTGATAAAAGTTTTCACTGAAAACAGAACATCTGAAAAAAAATCAGCAGTTTTCACAAAATGCCAGTTTTTCTTTAAAAAGCCCACATTTCGAGAAGAAAAACAACCTACAAAAAATGTACTTTAAAAATTTCACCCAGCTCTACCTAGAACACCAACAACACCACTTGCCTCTCGTTCATGGAGTGCAGAGTATGCTACCAAACACCTAGGACAGGAGTAGGCAACCTATGGCACATGTGCCAAAGGTGGCACATGAGCTGATTTTCAGTGGCACTCACACTGCCCAGGTCCTGACCACCGGTCCTGGGGGCTCTGCATTTTAATTTAATTTTAAATGAAGCTTCTTAAACATTTTAAAAACCTTATTTACTTTACATACAACAATAGTTTAGTTATATATTATTATAGAAAGAGACCTTCTAAAACGTTAAAATGTATTACTGGCACGTGAAACCTTAATTTAGAATGAATAAATGAAGACTCGGCACACCACTTCTGAAAGACACCTAGGATGTCTTCACTGCAGAGTTAACCTGGGCTATTACCTGATGTTAGCTTGAACTCCCCTGCCATCCAGAAAAAAAAAGCTTTTATCTGGGTTTGGAGATGCTTTTAGCCCCGGAGTAGTTTTTCTAGCTGGGGGTATGGGCTCCACCTTAATTTTAACTCCATTCTAACTTTGCAATGAGGACACCAACTCAATAACTTGAATTCTGATAGTCCTTCAATGTCTCCCACAATCCCTCCCTTTCAAAATACAGACAAGTTCTCTCACAACTGACCAGGGGAAAAAATCATAGAGCACAAAGACACATGGTATGTGTCCCTGACACACATGGGATACGTGGGTGAGTGCAGAAAACAGTGAGGATGCAGTAAAGCAGGTATGGCTATAGAGTGGAGGTGTTCAAAGCCAGGCTAGGCTAACCCAGGTGCTCAGACCCAGGTACCATTCACCTGGGCTAACTGCAGTGAAGATATACTCTGAGAGCACTGTTGTGCTATGTTACCATATAGGTCATACACATCCAGTGTTTTGTGGATAATCTACACACACAAATGATAAAGAGCAGAAGAGAGCCCATAATTTGCAAAAACTAATCTAGCTAAGAAAGTCAGTCTATCAAGTAATATGAATAGAAGTTCAAGAGGAATAAAAAACAAACTGCATTTTGGCAACTATTCACCAGGTGGTGAAGATGTACATAAGGAATATTTCTTTTTGATCAGTTATCAGCTGTCAGCAGAAAAGGACAATACATTCAGGACATTTATAGTAATAACTTTCCCAAAAGATTTATTCTGAAAATTGTATGCATACTTATAGAAAAATGAGTTCAATGTGCATACTTATAGAAAAGGAAGCAACTATAGAAATGGCTATGCAAATAGCTGATACTGCATCTGAAACGTGGTAGTTCACAAACAGTGACAGAAAAAAGGAAGTAATAAGGAAACCTTGAAAAAAAATGAAGACATAGGTGACTGTTGCTTTAACTGATTGAAAAGAGCAAAATAATTGTGGTTGGCATTTGGCTTATGCATGTGCACATCTGTTATGTCAGAAATGCAGAGCTGATGAAAACATGTCTGCTTTGCCCTAGATCACACAAGTCCATAATTTACTTTTTATGCCCTCTAGCTCTACCTACTGGAACTGACTCACTGATCTAAAAAAACCCACTACAATTCCTCACCTTCCCTTCTAACCTAAACCATACAAAATTACAGCTCCAAATTTATCGCTGATGTAACTAACTCCACTGAATTACACCAAGTATGAATATGGCCCAAGAAATTTTAAGGACAGTCAACAGGCACATAGACCAATGTGTCCACCCTTTTTACATTTTATCCTAAAGGTTTCCCTGTGACGGCTTGTGCCGTTCCAGGAAATCAAGTTCAGCAAAACTCAAACTTAAAAAAAATAAATCAGGAAATACAGAGGTAATGTATATATATCCATGTCACCTTAACTGTTCCCCCATGGAGCTGGTAACAGCTAATGGCAATGAGAATTATCTACATGCACTCCTGCTGTACGCACTGTGTTAGATTTAACTGTATTGCACGTTTTGAATGGTTGAGCAGCAGGGGGCAGATTAATCGAGATGTATTTGTGAGCTGAGGAGATGGTGATTGGTTTGGGGAACATTTCAGAGCTGGGATTCTGTAGTGGGGGGGACCAAAACTGGACGCAATACTCCAAGTCTGGCCTCAGACGTGGCCTAATCCCTTTGGATGCAGGTCATGTAAACGTTATCTAATTCTCTGGTTTGGTGCTCGCAATGCCTAGTTGGGAGTTAAGAGAAAATGCCTTCTTGAGTATCAGGATTTCTGATATGAGGATTTCCCCCCCGACATTCCTTGGAGTTTTGGATGGAATATGGAGTGAAGAAAACAACCCAACCCAGGGAAATAGAAGTTTGACATATGTTCTAAATTTCAAGATCACAGGTAATCCTAGTCCTAAAGTAAACATCCAGTGATTTAACATATCTTGTTACATGGACTGAAAACATCAGCCGTTAGAAAGTCATAGTGGAGCTTATTTGCTTTGTAAATAATATTGCAGTCATTGCAATCATATTCCATTTGGAATAAATTTGAATTGACAGTCCATCACACAGCTGTAAAATTTATATTAAGTTTACAGGCTCTTTACCATCAGATTTCATGACACTCATTTCATCGTTCTGTTGCCTCAGTCACTGCAGTGACAATGCTGTCACATTACAAGTTATTTTGAGTCAGGGGTATCTAAATTACTTTGCAATAATAATTCAGATCCACAGTCACAAGTGGTATACCAATCATGTTGCTTTTGCATCAGTTATATAATAATTCATTAATACCATTATAAAATTGTACTTCTACAGTCAAGGCACAAAATAATAATAATAATAAAAATATAGCAAACTAAGTTTAAAGGAGGACTGTTTCTAGAGACTGATAAACATTAGTGTGATGGCCTGAAACTTCAGTCTGTAAACAAAATGAGAAATCTTTCTTTTTCTGTGGGGGCGCTTATCAAACTAAGATCTGTTGGGTCCCAACAAGTTTTTTCATCTCAGCATATAAATCATCTCAGTTCCCCTCCCGCCAGACAAATCATCTCAGTTTTTTTCCATTTCAGCATACGAATGACAGCCACCAAACAAGGTACTCAAGTGGGAATTCTCTCTTTTGTTCTACCACTGATGCTGAACTACTGGGCAGAAAGGAAGAACTGAACCTTATTTCAACCTTGTATGTTTGTAAGACATAACAGGACAGATTGGAGAGGAGGGGGAGCGAGAGCTCAGTGGTTTGAGCATTGGCCTGCTAAACCCAGGGTTGTGAGTTCAATCCCTTGAGGGGGCCACTTTGGGATCTGGGGCAAAAATCAGTACTTGGCCCTGCTAGTGAAGGCAGGGCTGGACTTCATGACCTCTTAAGGTCCATTCTAGTTCTAGAAGATTGGATATATCTCCAATTCTGTTTATTTAAGGAGGATTTTTTTGAATGAGGTGTGACACTAGGCAGTCTCTAAACTGACCCAACTCAGTACTGATGGACTCACTGAAAAAGATACATAATCAAGATTACAGAATTTGACTAAGATGTGCATTTCAATTAAGATTCTTCTTTAGCATCTGTCTTAAACTAAACCTTTCATTTTCAATAAATCATTTCCCTTTCTATTGGATGTCTGGGGATGTAGCCTCCAAACATTGCTCAAATCCAAAACTAGTCTAATTTACTTTATTCAAGATAAAAACACACTAGCAGAGCTGACAGAATGGTAAAAAAGCCTGATTCAACAATTTTATTTGTGAATCTGAGCCCAGTCTGAGTTCAATCCCCTGCTATTTGTTTTATTATTCAGAATGGGCATTCATGAAAGTGTTCACAAATCCTGAAGTTCTGAGAAGCTTGCATAAATGATTGTTTGTCCAATACTTTGTCCGAGTAGTCCATTACTCATTAGCAGTTATTTGTTTTTCTCTGGTTTAAAAGAGTTCAGTCATTCCATCAGGGACCAGATCCAATATCATGTGACTTAGATGATAACATCAATAACAAAATTGTGAATAGTCATTGAGATCAGTTTGTGAACAGTAATGGAAAAAGGATTAATCAGGGTGAAATCCAGCCCATACAAAGCGTTTGGGCAGCACAGCTATCAAAACTGCTTATGTGAGACTTCAGAAGTGTATAGGCCTTGTTGAATTTCATACCCAAATTATTTGGTGGATACTTATGCACACAACAAATGCATTTGGAGAAATGAGGATCAGTTTGTGAACAATTAGAATAAGATCAGGCTATGGTGGCTATGTAAATAGTGTCATAGTTAACTTAAAAGTAAAAGTATGACATAGCTATACAACTATGGAGTATGGCCCAGTACCTCTCCTTCTTTATCATCTTCCCATACCCTAAAATGCATAGGGCATCCATCAGTGACCACTATTTATTTCAGTCTTGGGCTGATCTATTCAGGCTTCTGAGTGTCATATTAATGGATTTGGCTTCTTTCTGTATTCTTCTGCATAATGTTCCTTTAAGTTACCCTCTTTCCAGGTGGTATTCATATTATCACAATGTGGAAGTCATGTTGCTGGCATCCTCAGAGCACATCCTAAATATGTCTTTTTACCCGTTTGATGCTTCAGATTGGGTTGCTCTACTTAGAGTTTCTGATGTTGCGGGAAACTCATTCCAATGAACTAATTTTATCAAATTCCATTGTAGATTTCCATTACGCTGCTCCATGAAGGAGGACAGACATGAGGTTCAGCATTCATAATTCAGATGTGTGTGTCAACTAACCATGCTACTTTTCCAAATCTTTTCAAGTTTATGAAAGTTGTTTGCTACTTTTGCTATTTGTTGCTGGACATCTAGCATGTTGCCACCATTTTCCACTTGCTGAAAACAAACCAACTTGTTTTGCTGTGTCTGCCAAAAGCTGTGTCTTTTCTTCCACTAAGCAATATGATGAACTAAGCAGGCCAATGTCATCAGCAAAAACAAGGTCCTCTAACTGGGCTTTACCATTTGTCCATAAAATTTCTTGATTGCATTCTGTGGTTACTTTCCTCATGACAGTCAATGGCCAGTTCAAAACAAACAATAGTGGGGCTATAATACACCCTTTTCTTACTCCAGTTGTCACTGAAAAGCATTGACTCATGTTGTCCACATCTCTGACTGCACATTTGGCATTATCATTTGGATCCTTGATGATTCTCGTTATTTTTGCTGGTGTTCCATAGCATGCCATAATTTTCCAAAGGTTGTCTTTGTGTATGCTGTCAAAAGCATTCTGGAAATTATGAAATTTATCTCAGGAGGTTCTTGCCTTTTCATGCTTTCATGTTTTATAATATGTCTGACAAAACAATATGGTGTGTACGTGATCTCAGTGGTCTAAAACCTGTATGTTCCTCTCTGAGGAAGAGCTCTGTTTCTTGATATGGTCGAGGCTGAAATGCACACAGTTATCCCGGCATTGAGATAAATGTGATTCTTCTCCAGTTATTAGTTAGCAAGGCCTCCCTTTCACTGGGTTGGGTTGTTTTCTTCACTCCATAGTCTGTCCAAAACTCCAAGGAATGTCAGGCGGGGGAGGGGAGAGAGGAGAGAGGCTGTTTTGTCACTTGTTTTAATCATCTCTCCACTAATGTTATCCTCTCCAGTTGCTTTCCGATTTTTAAGTTTACTGATGGCTTTTCTAACTTCTTCCATTTAATGTCTCCTAAGTCAATATCAAGCTCTGGTGATTGGTCTTCATCATGTATTTCTAATAGTTTACTTGGACTTGGTTTATTTAAAAAAGCCTGAAAATGTTCTGCCCATCTTCTCTTAGTTATTCTTCTGTACTAAGGAGACGTTCCATATGCATCTTCCATAGGGCCTCCAATAGTATTAGTCTCCTATGAGCCATTTAATTGTCTTATACAAGGTTGTAAGTAGCTCTGAGCTATCACTATTATAAATGGATTTGTTTAAAAGATAGGGGTAAAAAAACAACTCTTTCTGTGGATCTAATTTTCATAAGGATAATGGAATCAGGCATATTCAATGTGTACATAAATACAGACCTAAATGATAGGACATACAAAGCACTTAGGAATACAAGTCTCATATTGAGTGATTCAACATCATTAGAGGTAAACTAGGTGTGGTTTTTAAATCAGAAAGGCTGTATAAGCATAAGAGTTTTAATTACAAAGTCAGAAACACTAATGAAAAGCATTTTTCCATTCAAGACCTCCTAATTACTTTACGTTAGATGCATAAGGGCTCAGTTCTGTGAGTTGATGTACCCTCTCAATACCCACTGAACTCAATAAGAGAAAGAGGATTGAGCTCAGATCCTCAGAAGGTGTTTAGGCATCTAATTGCCACTGAAATTAAAGGGAATTAAACACCCTTGAGGATCTGGGCCCTAGCTCTTTGCAGAATTGGGCCTATAATTTACAAACTATGTCCTGATCCTGCATGGAGACACACACAGCCTAACCACTGCACTTGTATAGATCCTCACTGATGTCAGTAAGGTGCAAGTGTTTATCCATACAGACCAGTATGCAGGACAGGGCTCTAGCTGACCATGCACAAGGAAGAGATTTTGTAATTATAGTAAAGGTGTAAGAAAAAATCAAAACCACTACCATACTACTAAGCTCAGAGGTAAAGCTTTCTTTTTGTAATATTTTTTTCAAAGTTTATTTATTACAATCAAGTTCATTCTGTAGTGAAAATACAAATGCAAGTTATTTTCATGTTTGTTTTTAAAAATGCAAGTATACCACTATATATGAACATTCAACATAATTTATATACTCTTACAGGGTGGAAGACTTTTAGCCCCCCCCCCCCCCCCACACTAAGAATTCAAGGCTTTTCTGTTGAGTTATCCCAGGTTAATGTGAATCAAAATTCAGGCCAAGTATGCTGAGTTACTTTGGTATGTAGATGTGATTACCTCTTAACAGGATATAAAGATGTGAAGAAACTTGTTTTTGCACGGAAGGAACTAGTACAGAGCAGGTTGTGAAGGGAAAACTTAGACAGGGGCAAGCTCATGTGGTTTATGCTGTGTTGTACCTCAAAATGAACAAAGAAAAACCAAACCTCAGGAAGGACAAACTTGGGGTCTGTGCACTCTGTTCAAAATGAGTAGGGATTCTGTCCATTTCTTTAATATGCTGGCCAGACATGACCAGCCAAGGAGATAGCAGACATGCTTCTATTCCAGAATGGCTCTGATGTATTCTTGAGAGAATTTGTTCTCGCTATTATGATTCTATTGCCTTTACATATGATGCTATTTTGAACACTCAGTTCCTCTCTATTGTTCCAGGATTTCCTGGAAAGCAGGTGGGGTTTCTCCCCTGGTGTCTGGCCATCCTGACCAAAAAAATTGATGTAAGCACTTCTAAATCTTTGTCTTATATAGCTTGTTCACAGACTCTTTCTAGCTTCTGCCTTGAAACTGGCATGTCATAGGAGGCACTGCTCACTACTGATCTGGCACCTCCTTCTGGTCATTCTGGGAGTTAGCTCGAGGTCAATGCCTCCTTCCATACCATCGTTCTGTCTCTTTCACAGGTCCGTAGCTCTTCTGTCATCCCTGGAACCACAGCATCCACTTTGTGACTGAGCCCTGCAGGTGAGTCATTCAGCGTTCCCCTCGTCCACAGTAACAAATTCTCTTCTCCCTAGCAGTTATAGGCAGTCTTCCCTTCCACTCTCTCTGTGCCACTCCTTTAGTGTCTGGTAGGGGAACCTGGGCCCACTCTCTACTCTGGGTTCCAGTCCAGGGACCCTCAGCTCAGCAGTTCTGGGCTTTCCTCTCTTAGCCCTCACTGCTTGTTCCCTCCACTGCTTCCTACCACATCTGGTTCCCCTTCTCTCTTTGGGAGTACCAGCATCAAAAAACCCTTCCCAGAAAGTAACTGCTACCTGCTTTCCTACAGCCATCCCTAGAAGCCCCCTTGCTGCTCACAGTCCTAGGCTTTATACTGGCCCTACTTGTTCCTGCCCAGCTACTTCTAATTAGTAGCATGCACCCAGTGGAATTAATTGGCTTACCCGGTCACTTTCACTCCATCCAGGACTGAAAGGGGTTGTCATCCCCAGCACATGGCACATAGCTGGCTGGGTTAATGCTTTGTCTTTCTGTTTTCTATATTTCTGCCAGGTTGAGGATCTCATTCTTGTTCAGTTGCCCGATTTTCATGCCACAAGACCTTTCTGGATTAGAAGTCAGAAGTTAGATTATGTACATCTAAGCTGTAGCATTGCAGTTTCCGTAGTATGCTCTGAAGGCATTTTGGTGCCACTGACAGTGGCTTTTTTAAAATGGTCTAGAGGATAATGACTTTCTACTTTAGTTGTTTCCCATCCTTGAAAATACTGGCTGAATTTTTCACATGCAAACACTATTCCAAGACATTCCTTTTCAATTTAGGCATGTCCTTGGTTGGTTGGCAACAGTGACCTTGATGCAAAAGCTATCTGTTGTCCCTTTTGTAGGGTTGCTGCCCTAAGCCCCATCACACTGGCACCACATCATGTGGTTGCCTCTTTATTCACATCATATGTTTCAGGATAGGATGTTGGTCACCATCTCTGCAATTCCTGAACTGATCTTTAGGTGTGGGCATCTGCTCTATTCTGAGTTTTGGGGTCAGGTCATAGCCTTTGGTAGATCAGCAACTGTCCCACAGATGGTATTGCAGTTAATTGAAACTTCATCTTGTTTTCATTTAATTTTAGATTGACTTCAAGTTTTTTCTAGCAGACAGATTAGGTTAGGGTTGTGATCTGTCACAGCTTCCCCTATGCTATCTCCATGTCCATATACTGGACAGTCATCAGATATGATGATAATTCTTGCACCTCCTATTAGTTCATCTGGTAGCACTGATATTCTTCTGATCCCAAACAGTATTCTCAACCATCTGTATCTACTTTGCACAACTTTGGGTTGTTTAATGTTTTTGCTGTGCTACCTGGGACATTACCTGTGTCTGATCCACTTATGGTCTGAATTTGGATGACAGCTTGTTCATTAGCTTAGTATATATTTAAAGCTCCTAGTAGAGATAATGCACAGAGTCCACACACTCATCCAACTTTCTGTATTTCTCATTGCTATTACTAATCTATCATGCATTTTAAGATTTGATAATTGCATAAGTCATCCATTTGTGATTGGCAAGATCTTGATCTATTATTTCTCTAGATTCTTGATTTCAGTGGTTGAAAAGATAGCATATGACACATTTAGTGGAATTTTACATGGATTCTCCCCCTGTGCTGCTGACATACCTGGGTGCTAATAGATCATGTGTCAGCTTTCACCCCTTAGAGCTTTTAGTGTGGCTGCTTGTGAACTGCTGACCTGTCTCTTCCAGCCAAGGAAGAATTCCTACCAGACAACTCAAGGTTGATTCACGTTCTTTCTTCCAGGCACAGTTCCAGTTTATGTTCCACACATAAAGCGAGGCTTTTCCTCTGAACCAAGGTCTTCTGTGGAGGCCTTTCCCCTTGCCCCTCCTCTGCCTCCGCTCTGGCACCTGCCACAGAAGCCACAGTGCTTCCTACAGTTCATAACCTGACCCCTTCCGAGTATATCTCATAATCCTATCTTGTTCGAAATGAGGCTAGAAGGGATAGACTATCCCATTACGCTTCTCTTTTCTTTTTATCCAGACCCTTTGCGTTTGTGAAATTTTCCCATTTTGATCGAAGGAACGTGCAATGGCTAAAACACATTCCAGATCCTGCGCAGATGGCCATGAGGATCTTTTATTCTGGCATGATTTTCTCTGGTATTTCCTTTTGTTCTGGGATTTCCCCTCCCCTCCCCTCCCTTCTCCTCCCAATATTCTTAATTTGATTCCATGTACATGCAGGAGTCCGCTCACTTCTGCCAGGTGTTCAGTGCTCATGCATTAGAGAAGAGAAAGCCAAGACACTTCAATATTCCAGCTTTATTCCTTCCTCCACATATACTGTGTTCTCTCAAACATTTCTACACACATACTCCTCACTTCCCAAAAGTAGATTTTTCTAAGTTCCATTGTCATACTGTAGTGCCCCTAGAAAGAAGCTATTTATTGAAATAGGTGTGACTAGAACTTTATGTTGCAGCTATTCCACACAACTGCAGTGACTCATAAGTCTCCAGGGCTGTGGTGTTCCGTGTTCAAAACCTCCCAGTCCTCAAGGTGCTTTCAAGAGATCTGGTTTATTTGGTGTCTGGGTCCAACTGCCTGTGCATATTGTAACAGATTGCAACTACATACCATACAGGGTATCATACTGTATTAGGTTTATAAGTGATTTATGAATCATGATGGGCCTGGGATCATATGCAACTACAGGGTGGGAGGGTTACCAAAGCTCCTCCAGTAACTAAAACCAGGGTATGATTAAGGTGAATCACTCAGGATATAACACCCCCCGCCCCCCCGAGAAGTACCAGCCCCGAGGGAGCTTGCCTTTTATTAATTCAAACTGGGTTTAACAGAGACCAACAGCCAACACAAGGACTTTTGGCATAAAAGGGCTGAATTCAGCAGACAGAGCATTTCCTCTGATCCAGCAAACTGACAGGGCCAACGGTTCATGGCAGGAAACACTGTGGCCTACTATGACCCCATAAGAGTAGTGGCTGACCTTTTAATTTTTTAGCACATATATAGGTTATTTTTATTGTTTTTAATATGTTTTCTCTCTAGAGCTTTTGCTGGAACAGTTATTATAGCAGGGGTACCGACGATAGAAACCATATATTGGTTGTTCTTACTACTTCAAGCCAGGGGGTATAGCAGTTCCCTCAGTTCCAACACCTATGCTGCTGTATACTGTTATAGCCCCTTGAGAAAGATTAATCACAGCTGCTGGACTCTGATCAGATCTTCTGGGGAAGTCACAGTGAGATGCAGAGGGACTGCAAGCCTAAAGCCCCAGGCTGGAGGGAGAGGTCAATAGCAGCCTGATTCCTCACGTGAGTGAATTCAAGAAGAGTTACCAGGAGCGGAGAGGTCAAAAGGTACAGTTTACCCTGAAACTATGACATGTAACACGAGCTTTACAGTGTCCTGTCCAGACTCTGCTGGGAAACTCGGGCCTTAACAGCATAGCCTCTAATATCACAGGGGTAAGCACCTATAAGTAAGAGCACCCCATAAGCCAGTGGTGGGCAACCTGCAGCCCACATGCAGCGGGGTAATCCAGTTGTGGACAATGAGACATTTTGCTGATGTTGACTGTCTGCAGGCACGGCTCAGCCACACTTCCCAGTGGCTGTGGTTCACAGTTCCTGGCCAATGGGAGCAGCAGGAAGCGGCAGCCAGATTATCCTGATGGGCTGCATGCAGGCCACAGCTTGCCCACAACTCCAGTAAACTCTCACTTATGGGGGAAGGGAGAGGGCGGAGAATATCTCCAGAAATTAGGAGTCTGCAAAGGGCATATAAAGCCATCTTGCTCCCTTCCCATAGCTTGGCTACAGCTTCCAATCAGGGCTGTAATCTCTAATAATAATATATGGCCAGGGTGGTGGTTTGCCTTTATGTGAAAGACAGGCCTAAGCATGATACTCGGGCATTGACTCAATACTAACAATTTACACCTGGGGCAGGATAAGAGGCATGCAAAGCATAAAATTAAAGTTAGCAGACAGGCTATTAAATTCTCCCATGTCTTGCAGCTCCAAGGCAATGATCAGAGGAAATTAATAGTATGTCAATATATTCAGTTAAGGTACAGTGAATCCACAGCTTGCTTTCCATCTAAAACTTAGGCCCATCTACCTTATCTCTCAGGGCTGTGCAGAATGTCACACCCTGTCCCAGGTAGTTAGGTTGACCAAACCCTCTCTGTAAAACACAATGAAGTCAACAGAAGAATTCTTCGAGAACCTATCTACTACAGTGACAGAAAAAACTCTTAGTAGTATTGACGTATCCTAATACAATAATTTCCCAGGTGCAGTCCATGAGCTGCTGGTTGGTGCCATGATTCTCCCACTTATTTCCATCTGGAAGGAGCAGAACAGAGAAGTGGAGCTCGGAAATGAAAAGAGCAAAGGAAGAAAGTATAATTAACTTTTCCAAGAAGGCCACACTGAAGAGAAAAATGTTATTCTGGGAAACTCATTTTTAACTGTAAAAAGTTGTTGTAGTCGTCACAGGGATGTTATAGGATCACAAATGATAAAAGCTGGCCTGTGTGATGGTCCTCATGACCACGAATAGAAGAGGAGGTATTCGTGAGACATTAAAACGTGTAAGGCCTGTTAAAATAAGAGCCATATAGCAGATAACAAGAAACCTCAAGTTCTAGAGCTATGCTTAAAATGATAACAAAAACCCATTGTCTGCTGAGCACCTCATGCTCAGTCTGTCAGAAGCAGTTCCACATAAAAATGGAAGACACAAAGAAATTGACATAGCAAACCTGCCTGTCTTCTACTTTTAAAATTATTATCCATCTTCCACCTTTTGAAGTATTAAAAGGGGAAAATCTAATAACAGTTGTCACACTGCTGCATGTGTGGCCAATAAACAGTTTATATTTACAATTGAAAATGTATCTTTTTTCCCCCACTTGGAAACACTTTTAGCATACATAATTACACTTTAGTAATGTGCAATTCAAGGACACCTCATTCCCACTAAATATTGCACAGTGCTGGGTTAAAAACTGAGCCAAATGCCACACAGGAGCTGTTTCAAGAAGAGAGATCTCATGATTCTCATGCTTCAGACAGTTGGGATTAGGACAAGTTATGGTAACGTCATCAGCTTCGTGCCTCAAACTTCAAATGAGTAGCTTTGGGTTTCTCAAACGATGCTAGTAGTCTGACAATATAACAGGGGAAATATCAATTTGTATACTTCTCAAAATGCTTTATGATCCTATATAATGTTGTTAAAACCAATATATTATTCAACATTTTAATAGTAGCCATATAGGATCAGCTTTATTGAGGTCTTATTGTAGGGTATTCAGTCTGTATAACTATTAAAGGAAGAGGAACAAGTTTGCCCTCCTCTTCTCATTATCATACCCTTTCATACCAAAAAACATCAGTTATAAACGTGCAACATGTTAGGAAAATTGTTGCATTAGGATATTCCTTTTTTATTTTTTAAATTGACTTTAGGATATGCAAAAAGTCTATGATCAATCTCTCCTAGGTTCTCTGAGGCAGAAATCCACTGGGCTCAGATTAATTTTATACAAGAGCCAAGAAAGTTTAGCTTGTTGTAGGATTCTGATTAAATTTAATTTGAATCCTGTATATAATAAGACTGAGTCTTTCAGGAAATCTTAAGGCAAAGGCCAATCCTTTGTCTCAGTCATTCTAATGGAATAAACTGCATCCTTCTCCTCCAAGTGGCCACATAGATGGCAAGCAAGAACCTTACTTTTCTCCCTGTAAATTAGGTCACTTCTTTATTTAATTTTAAACCACCTCCTCATCTTGAAATTTCAGTCATTTTGTCATTAGTCATGGTGGCTCATCAGCTAGGGGCTATGGTACATGTGAACTGTAATTCAACCATTCTCAGCATTCGCTGCTACAAATAGTTGCCTTTAAAAGCTCTTTATAAACAAAAACAGTGCCTAACGGCATGCCTGATCTGTAGTGCCCCCTTCTAACCAAGTGTGACTCTGCTGAGGCCTGCCTCAGTCTTGCCTTCACAGCTGAAATATTTCAAAACATTTCCATTCTGGGGTCCAATTTCTGAAGTCCTGCACTAAGCCTTTCAAAAGTAAAAGCCTTATGGGATCTTCACCCCAGTTGCAAGCTGGGTACAGCCTGTCCTTCTTTAGGGGAAGTTTATCTTCCTGCTTTCCCATCACCTCTTACCTGGAGTTTGGCCTTTTCCCAAAGACCTGCCTCACTGGTGCTTCATCCCCTCTAGCTCAGAGCTTTGCAGGAACCTGGCTTTATCTGCAGCTGTTTTCCTTGTATAAGGCCCAGGTGCCTTCCCTTAAGCCAGTGGTGGACAACCTGCAGGCCGCATGCGGCCCATCAGAGTTATCTGACTGCTGGCCACAAGACATTTTGCTGATGTTGACTGTCCATAGACATGGCCTCCCACAGCTCCCATTGACTGGGAGCTGTGGGAATCAGCAGCCAGCACATCCCCGCAGCCTGCTGCTTACCACAGCTTCCATTGTCCAGGAACAGTGAACCACAGCTACTGAGTGCCATGCCTGCGGACAGTCAACATCACCAAAATGTCTCACGGCTCGCAATCAGATTACCCTGATGGACCGCAGGTTTCCCACCACTGCCTTAAGCCCTACTGGGCGCAGGTAATCAGCCCTGGTACACTGGACCCCACTCGCTGAGAGGGGACAGTCATCCTGTTACAAACATCTTCCTTCCAGGAAGATCTTCTAGCCTCACATTTCATCTTCTTGCTCTGTTCCAGATCTTCCAGTTTTCTCAGGCTCATTTTTGCCAACTTAAGCCTGATGTGTAGCTCCTCTGTCCTTATTGGTCCCTGATCTAGCACTCTGCCTCAGTCTCTTGGAAGTCCTCTGGGCCACTTTAATTTTATGCACAGAAGTCAACTACTCTGCAAGAATGCTTGTACCCTTTTGTATTTTCTGCGGAGTTTTCTACATTGTAGCTTTTGGGTTTCCCCAGGCTAGCCTCTGCTCTCTGACTGGGTCCTGGGCAGGTTATGAAGAGCCAGTTCTGTATTGGAAGAGTCTGGGAAATCTTGATTTAAACAGGAGAGGGTGAAGAGTCAACAATTTTACCACCTTCCCTCCTACAAGCCTGGTTCTAAGAGGCTGCCAGGTTGTTGATTTGGGAAGAATAGCAAGGTTTAAAGCTATCCTGGTGAAAACTTCTGGTCTAGGTCAGGAGCATACATTTCACCTGCCACCACTCTGGGTTATGTGAACCTCCACAGTTTTTTTTTCCAGTAGAATTTTGGGTTGTTTTATATTTTGAATTAAATGAAAGAGTATGTATTTATTTTGGGTCAGAGTTAAGGTTGTATTATCTATACCTAAAAAGAACAAAAAAAGTGTTTACTATATGCTCAATGTTATACTTTCTTGCTTTTAGAGTGCTTGGGGTTTGTAAAATAATGCATTTGTCATTTGGCAACATTCAGTTTTTTAAAATGAGGTTTTTGGTTTTGGAATTTTCCTTATTTTAAGCACATTTTGTATTTTGTCTTGTGTAGATAAATGAAGAAATAGGTTTTAGTGGGTTCCCCCCCCTCCTTTTCCTTTTACTTTTTTGATAAATGTATTGGAAGAATCTCCAATGTAATGAGCAGGGCTAGTCAATAGCATCTTCTACAGAGCCCTGCCTCATTCATTGCACGCCGGACATGACTCATTACATAGGTAATGAGCCATGCTTAAAAGCACAGCCTACCATTAGCCCAAGAACTGGAAGAATTGAAGACAAAGTACCAGTAATCAGGTCTAATGCTTCTACAGTCAATTCCTAACCTACTAGCTAACAAATCCTAACAGCTGAGTCACTGAATTTCTCAGTGCCTTAGCTCCTCTGAAAAATGTGGCTCAGTGTTTCATCTGTCAATCTCCAACCACTCTGAAGTTGGTTAAGCAGATTAGCCCATTATATAGTTGCCTTAGCCATTACAGAGACCTGAAATTTTTTATAAGCCATAGTAGTCTAGTGCACAGGATGTCATACTAATGTTTCAAGCTCGACCACAAACACCTGTATCTTTGGCAAATCAGTTAATACAGGTTCGTTTTCCAGATGGAGTAATGAGGAACAGTTTAATTCACTCTTGCTCATGAAGAATGTATGAAAAGGAGTAGTAGTTTTAGTACAACCTAGCGTTCTCTCTCTTCTGGAAGAGCCTCACTTAGTTTGGAAGATGACAATTAAGACATTTCATCACCGTGATTTTTGTCCTCAGCTGACTTTGACAAGGCAATTTCTGAAATATATTACCATTCCTGCCTTTGAAAACTGACTGTTGTGCTGTAAAGCATGTAAGAGCTAACAGTATCTCTCACTAAACCTGGAAGTAGTGTTGACTAGCTTTAATAAAGCACTTGGCATGCCTGAAATCACCCACATCATTGTGGGCATCCTGCTTCTGCCTGCACTGCCACACACCACATCTTGCATGAACCAATGTCAATATCTAGAGTGTTTCAAATGTATTGAAGTAAAGAAAGAACTGACAGGGATTTGAAGGGGATTTCAATGCGTGACAGTGTCTGTTAGCAAGAGTCAGGCTAGCTGTAACCCTAATAACGCGAGAATTGTAAAAGCGAGGATTGTGTGAGGTGAATGGAAAAGAACTGTGAGAGAAGTTGTTGTAACCTTGTGTAGATAAATATGGAATGTAGACTAGAGTCTAAATAAGTGAGAAAAATAAGTTCAGGATGACCTATGTATAAACAAAATGCAGCTGTTGCTTATTATTGTCTGTTCAGTGTTGCTTATTATTGTTTGTAATAAAGGTATAAATGCTTGCTGTAATTGTTTACCTGTAGAGAGACCTGCCTAGGAGGGGGAAACCCTGTGTCCTAGTGCACTCTCTCCCTCTATGCAATTGCTTGAGAATGAAGTATCTGACTTTGCTGTACTCAAGAGAGCGAGAACTGTGTTTTTCTCCGACAAATGTATCAGGGAATATAGAGGGACAGAAAACAGAGGCAACATCACAACATTTTCAAAGGGGAGATTAATTTAAAATCCTACTCAATGTATTCAAAGCTTTCAGAGCACATGCAAAGAAAAAAAGGTATTTATTTTTAGAACCACAGGGTGGATCACAGTCCACCTTATAATGATACCATAAGGAAATAAACAGTTGTAGAGGGAAGCTTGGTGATTAATCCCTGGTAGATTTCTGACAGTTGTTAGATACAGAAAGACCTTTATATTATTGCTAAATTGCAGCCAGCCAATCCAAGGCAATTTGCTCACATGAATTGAATCCTTAATTCTACTTCCACTTAAAAATCAATGACAAAAATCCTCCATTGACATCAAAGGGAATATTATTGGCTTCAAAACAAGAGAACCAATATCTTTGCTTCAATACAGCCAATTTACTTTCAAATAATCCATGCATGATCTTTCAATGAGATTTAATGATATGAAAAATTTGAAGGTCATTTTTGAGTTAGAGGGTGATGAATGTTAGGCATGTGTCAAAATGCCAAGTTAGTGACTTGTAACTCAGTGTTTGACAATTTATCTTCATATTTTGCATAAACTTTCTCCCTTGCCTTCAGAGTATATCTGGGAAGGCTCAGGCCAAAGTTATAGGGAAGCTAAAAATAGAACTTTATAATTAGAGCTAATTGCACCTGTAGCAATGGAGAGGCAATATTTTATAGTTATACCATAGGTTTCCTGGCTCATCTTTTATTTCAATCTCATTCTAACCTCATTTTTTCAAAGTGTCTATTATGGGGAAATCATGTTTCATATGGAAGTGTCACACTTATTAGCCGAATCAGGCTATTTTTGCTCTTGCACCAGCTAGCAAGAGGGGACAATTAATCCTAACATTCCAAGTGATCATAAAAGGTCTTTGCTGTGTGACTAGACATTTTCTGTGCTAAAAAGGATGCAATTGGCATGTTAATACTACTGAACAGCCATTGGAATAAGTTGTACTTTCCAAAAAGATTTACTCCTTTTGATATGTTAAGTAGCAAGACGACATTTAAACTAAGCCATTTTACAAAAAAGTTCATTATATGGCCAGACTGCAGTTTCTGCAAAATGATGTGGCAAATTAAAATCTAGTTCCACAAATAGATGAAGATGTCCCATGTATGTGCTAGCAATGAGGGGCTACTGGAATCTGGCCATTAATAAATATTAGTATATAGCACCCTACATAACTATCGTTAAGGGCCAGATTCTGACAGATTTCAGTAAGGGGGCTTAGGGGAGCACCAGCCTCTGAGTTCATTTCTGCGCTTTTTGCCTCACTTTTCTCCATACCTTCTTTTACCCTCCTCTGGCTGTTGGCAGGAACTTGACCAAAGCCAGACCATCAGCCCAGCTAAGTCTGACTGGCCACCTCTTCCTCACAGGTGCACCTCAACTGCTAGAGTCTTTCCTCCATGCCTCATCCCAGGCTCTTGTACCTCCAACGACCCCCACAGTCCAGGGGATGGCATGCTCCTCTCCTCACTCACAGGCTTAGCTGCCCCCCGTCTCCAGTCAGTCTTCCACCTCTCCCAGGGAGCTGGCCATCTACTCTTCTCAGCTTTCTCACAGGCTGCTTCCCAGAGAGAAGGGACTTCTGATCCTCCTCTCCTCTAGCTCTCTCCTCCCAACTGGACTCACCCAGCTCCTCATGGAAAGAAGCTCTGCTCTTCCCCAGAAAAACTTGAGCTGTATTGTCATCTGAGATTGCCATAACATGAAATACATGGCAGAATGCGGGTAAAACCACAGAGCAGAAGACATACTAGGCTTCCCCCAAGGAGTTCAGTCAAATTTAATTAACACTTTTTTAAAAAAACAAGCATCAGCATGGAATCATGTCCTCTGTAATGGTAGCTGAAGCATGAAGGGACATATGAACGTTTAGCATATCTACCATGTAAATGCCTTGCAACACCAACTACAAACCTGCCATTTGAATGCCTAGTCTCACTTTCTGGTGACATTGTGAAGAAACAGGCAGCATTATCTCCCATAAGTGTAAACAAACTCTACAGGGGAATGAAAACCAGATAACTACCTCTTCTCAGATACATGTGTCCTGTTAACTTGGAGGTAGATAGGACGCCATGTTCACATTTAATCATTTGAAGGGATAGTGTGCACACATGCTGGTTCCTTCCCTGGATTGGGCTCGTGTTATAAACAGATAGCTAAGGGTTAATGTCTTTTTCACCTGAAGCACCTGACCAGAGGACCAATTAGGAAACAGGATTTTTTTTCAGCTCTGGGTGGAGGGTTTTTTGTGTCGGAGTCTTTGTTTGTTTGCCTGCTTTTCTCTCAGCTATGAGGAGTGATTTCTATTTCCTGCTCTCTAATCTTCTGTTTCCAAGTTGTGAGTACAGAGATCATGTATTTATATGTCTATAGTTGCTGAAGTGCTTTAAATTGTATTCTTTTTAAATAAGGCTGTTTATTCAATATTCTTTTAAGCAATTAACCCTGTATTTGTCACCTTAATACAGAGAGACAATTTGTATGTATTTTTCTTTTTTTTTTATATAAAGCTTTCTTTTTAAGATCTGCTGGAGTTTTCTTTACTGGGAAACTTCAGGGAAATTGAGTCTGTACTCACCAGGGAATTGGTGGAAGGAAGAAGTCAGAGGGAAGTCTGTGTGTGTTGGATTTGTTCGCCTGACTTTGCATTCCCTCTGGGTGAAGAGGAAAGTGCTTGTGTTTCCAGGACTGGAATTACAGAGGGTGGATTCCCTCTACTTAGATTCACGGAGGTTGCTTCTGTGTATCTCTCCAGGAGCACCTGGAGGGGGGAAGGGAAAAAGAATTATTTCCCTTTGTTGTGAGACTCAAGGGATTTGGGTCTTGGGGTCCCCAGGGAAGGTTTTTCAGGGGGACCAGAGTGCCCCAAAACACTCTAATTTTTTGGGTGGTGGCAGCAAGTACCAGGTCCAAGCTGGTAACTAAGCTTGGAGGTTTTCATGCTAACCCCCATATTTTGGATGCTAAGGTCCAAATCTGGGACTAAGTTATGACAGCTCGTCCATGCTCAGCTGGTGGGAGTGGCTAGACTGAAGAGCAGCCCCCAAAAGACCCTGCCCCACAGCACAGCTGGACTTCTTCAGCCCAATCACCACCACATGTCCCTACTCCTTGCTCCTCACAGCAGTGGTCTCTGTCTCAGTCTCCATTGAAGTATCCACAGTGGTCTGTGGGGTGCCGGTTGGATCTCTGCCAAGTTTGGCATGCAACTTGGAAGAGCAGCAGGTCTATGGTTCAGTGCACCAGATCTGTTGTTGGCCTCCCTGGGCTTGTGGTATGCCTGCTATAGTTCCTTTGTGTTCGCAGTGCATTTCTGCTGATCCTTGTCATACTCCTTTGGCTGCATCCCCCGTGCAATATGCTCGTTGATGTTTCTATGATTGCTCCAGAGCTGTGCCTGCACAGCCTCTTCTCCCCACAAGCCCAAGAGATCCAATACTACCTGACTAGTCCAGGCAGGAACACATCTACAGCATGTAGCCTGCACAGTCAGATGGGCAATGCTCCTAAATTAGGGTTGCCAACCCTCCAAGATTGGTCTGGAGTCTCCAGAAATTAAAGATTATGTCATATGATTAAATCTCTAGGCATATGTTCAGCCAAAATTGGCAACTCTCTGCTAAGTGTGCTCACCAAACTGGGCGATCAGGAGAAGGCATTTCAGAAATACTCATGGTTTTTAAGGGGTGGGAGTGGGGACACAGCGTCCAGTCTGTGAGACCCCAGGCAATAGTGATGTTCACAGCTGTGATCAAAGTGATCACTTTGGGGTATTGTGGAACAACTGATGGAGGACTGTTAGTGTCGACATAGGTCATGCAATGTCTACACTTGCATTGAATCAACCACAGTACATGAGTCAATGCAGTTTGGGATAGTGGTGTCACTGCCTCACGGGAGACAAAATTTGAATGTAGATGCATGCACAGAGAGACACAAGGCGATTTATATCAACCTAACCCTGTGGTGCAGGCAAGGCCTGTGTCACACAGGGCATTAAATTTTTCACAGCCCTGAAGGATGTAGCTACGCACATTTAATTTGTATGCACAGAACAGGCTTGAGTAGCGGGTTAAACTGAACCCAAGGAGTTACAAAGACTATCAGATGTTGAATTCAGTCAACTTTAATGGTTCTAATAACCTTATCTCTGGACTATCAATCATTGGAAATAAAGAACAGAAAGCAAAGAAATATTTCATCTTCTAATAGGCCCTAAATGTCCATTAAGCTTCATTAAATCCAGGCATGTCACCCACTGGACTAGAATGCCAGCAAGGGACAGAAATATCCTTGGGAACAAAGTGTGAATTGAATTAGTTTTAAAAAAAATTACAGGAACCGCCAAAAGTGATAAAAATAAAGCTCTAGCTAAAGAGTGTTGTTGAATGCATGTATCAGTACAGATAACCGAAAGGCTGATTAACTTAATATGTAGAAGAAAGTCTGGTAAACCAGCCAAAATATTATGGAGTAAGTTTTAAAGTGGTACACAGATTTAATCAGTGGGAGTCACATAACTAAATTCCTGCCTACTACTTGAAAAATTAATCCTATTTTAGCTAATTCTGGGTAGATTATGGCTCCTGAAAGCAAAGCAATGGGAGAGCGCATGCCAGTTTCCTAATGGAGACACAAGAATAGTTGGGGAGGGACTAGTTGTTGGGTCAGTGCTACAACTGAGATGGGAGGCACTGTGTTTGGGTCCTGACAGTTTAGGGTAGTCCTCAGGACTATTCTAAATTGCAGTTAGGAATATCCCAGGCATAAGAACAGTTCAGCCAGGGCCTGTACCAAAGGCTCCTGCAAGGCGAGGTATAGTTGTCTAAAACAATCCTGCCAAGGAGACCCTTATGCTGCGAGTATTCCCCCATGGAGACATTATGCTGATTTGAAGCCGCTATACTGGCACAACAGGGGTGAGTTTCCCCTAGTGCTTCAGAGCTTGCTGTGGGGAACATGCTTGCTAATGGTCCTTACAAAACCTTTAGAGAAGATGTGTTGTACTCTCAGCGTCTCTCTGAACACCCTATCTGGTGCAGAGGAGGTAGCACTGCAACATACTCTAGCTCCATTCTTCCATGTCCATTCTGGAGCATTCAGAATGCTAAAGGTAACCCCAATGCTCTGAGTGCACAGAGCTACATTATGGTAGATTGCTGTCTGAGAGCTCCCTCTTCCCTCCAGTAGCCCCAGCACAACTATACTATTGTGGCCCCCTCTCCTGTTCACTGGCCCAGTAGGAGGTTGTTCAAGATAGGGGAAGCCTGCCTTGCAACTTTTTACACAACTCTGGGAAACTGACCTGAGGCTCTTTTGTGTGGTCTGCGTTGTGTGTGTTCACCTCAGACCAGACCCACTCAGACAAACCACCAGGGCCAAGGCTTTATTCCATAGAACAAGATTACAGTCCAGCAGCCTCCTCCTTCACTTGCCTGCTACCTGCTCACAGCTCAGTCAGTGCTGAGACCTCCTGCTGGAATGGCAGAGAGTACATCCTGGCAAGAACCAGGAAGTTTTCCCAACATGCCACAGTTTGTAGTCCACAACTATAGTTCCCAGGGCTGCTGTTGAAGCACACTGGACCTTGGACTACACTATTGGTGTTTTAGTTGGGTCTGTGGTGAATATTATTTGGTGATCTTTTTCCAACAGTTTCACTTGAAAGAAAAAAAAGTAGGCCTAAAGTAAACTCCAAATCTAATGTGAAAGGTACTGAAAACCTTCTCTGCCCCCAACGCCCCCTGAAGTCATGCAGTGACTAAAAGATATCAGCCTGCTACTAATGAAATATGTATTCCTAATTATCCACATGTCACACACAGACACAGGCAGTGACCTTACAAGTTTCGTGCACTACCTTACCCAGTGTGCTTCAAACAATTTCTGATGTGATCATGTCTAGGGGTGAGAAGTTATCTCAGTTCCCAGGCTCTTTTAGTTCTTAGCCCTTCCCCTGGGACAACTAAAAGATTTACCTACCAGATGTGTCAACTGCTTTGGACACTGTGGCACTGAGCGATGGTTGGCATTGCCACATACTAACTGGGATATAAAGAAATGCACCCACCTGGTTCCATGGTCCCTGAGAAGGAGAAGAGGGTTGTGCTGGACAATTGCTCTTTCTCCACTTGTCTGAAGTGCTGCAGGGTTCTATTCTATCCCATCTCCTGTACATTGAATATGGGAGGCTGCTGTTAGAGAAATGTAGTGTTGTGTTAACCTCTTTCTGCATCATCTGATTTATATAGTGCAGTCTCAGCTTTCCTAATGTCCAATCTTGTCTGGGATCTGGATAAAAACTAAGCTGTCTAGAATTAAGCCCACTCTGAGCAAGATGCTGATTAGGAAAGCTCTGGGCTTTCTGGTAAGACAGTCAGACAAAGGTCAATGACAACTGGCAAGGGCATTACAAGAATATCCTGATACTGATAAGTATAATAGATATAAAAAAAGACTATCAAGTCTTTTATTTAAAGTCTGGTCACTAATATCATTGTTAAATGTATGTACAAATGCTATGTATTCTAAAGATATCTTCCTAAAGTCTGTATCAAGGCAGAATTGACTATTTTCTGCCAGAATAAGGATGTATAGTCACCTGTCTATCTGCATGCAAGTTAAGCATTGTAAGTTAACAAAACCAGTGGAGGGCTAGGGGTCATTCACATACAAAGTCAATGGGAGGATGCTCACCAGAGGATAACTATGGAAGGGTGGGGCAGAGGAAGAGGGCCATCTTGACTCAGATACAGAGAATGGATTTGGGGCAGAAGGCAAAGATGAGACCCCTTCATCCTGCACCTAAGTAGTAAATCACATTACCTGATTACATAAGTGAAAATGGGATCTCAACCATGCTCAAAACACTGCAAAGCACATTTGGGGTGAGAAATCTTTTAACAGAAGGTTAACCTGCAAAGTTTAGGCTCTATAAATTATGTTATGTTTTTGTTTCAGGTAACCCTTGGGTTTCCATTACCCTTTCTCACTGTCTTTTGACTCTTGACCCTTTGATAATAAACATAATGTTTCCACTAAAAATATCTCAGTGCAGGGGTATTATTCAAGATGCTGACCCTGAGCTGAATTGTTCAAGCTGGTGCATACACTGTTTCTCTGGGGACAGCACATCTGGGGTTAATGTGAGTGTTCAGTGGTTAAGGGGCTGGACACCACAGTAACGCACTTCAAAGGGGCTCTGGGATGGAGTATGGATATTGTTAACCTGCAAGGCAAAGGAAGGGCTGGCATAGCCCAGAGGAAATTGCTTGTGTGGTTAATACACTGGTGGAGGCAAAGAGCTGACACCAAGTTATTCACAAGCAATTCCCCCTCTGACTGGAGGGGCAGAAGAGTAACAAGGTTTATCTGCGTCCTGATGATATCAAGGACCCTCACATCTTGAAAAGCCCACACCACGAAAAACAGGGAGGGCTGACATGAGATAAGATTAACTAGACCAGAAACAGGATCCTATCTTTGTAGATGGAATTTGGACCATTGCCCAAACAGACACTTTGATGTGCTCTGTGTAACATACCCTGCCTTCTCCCTCTTGGTAGGGAAATTTAATGGGGGACACCTAGCCTTGAGGAGACTCAAGATCACCAATGCTTCTTTCAGAGGAGGCCAACTAATAGATGGCCAAAAAAATGCAGTAGTCACATCAGTCTTCAAGCAGCCTAAAAAACATATTGTAGGCACATCAGAATTTTAGGACTAGAGCAGAAGTATGTTGTCCAATATAACTATTCAATTTGCTGGACTACTGCTAAATAGGTGGTTTGAGCATGAAGAAAGTAGGTCTTATTATACAGATCGAATTTTAGAAAGTTGAGCGCCAACCCAGACTGAATGTCTACCAAGTAAATTGACAAGTATCTTCAATACTTCCTCCTGTATAATTTTAATAAGATCTGACTTTTAATGCAGTGCAGGACAGTTAGAGTCACTTTAGCTTTTTAATAGTGCTTCTTGATGCTCCTCTTTCCATGTCACTCAAAACTGCTTCTCTTACCCTTTTTGAAGAAAAGGTCTGCCTGACAACATTTTCATTGCATAACCCCAATTGTCATGAGCCTATAACTAGTCTACAAAATTGTACTGTAGGCTGGAACGTAACATAAAAGACCTCCAGCAGCAAGTTCGAGAAAAATGTTCAACAACTGGGTTTGGCCATCAGAGAGGTACAGGAAGAGAAAGATTAAAAACTTGTGCTCCAGCAACTTTTGAGATTGTTTTCTGGAAGAACCCTCCAAGTTGCAAACTAAGTGTTTTTGCTGTTTGAAAAGGAAAATAGTGTTGCATTTATATAAGTGACAACTGCTCAGCATTCTAGACATTCATGAAATTAGCCCCAAAATGCTGCAGAAAGGCAGTTATATTGTCTCCATTTTACAAATAAAGCAACTCAGGCACAGAGGTATTAAGGGACATGCCTGACTTGAAGTAATTGGGCTGTGTGAAGACAATATATACAGGGCAGCAAGGGAAAAAATGATCTTTTCCGCCGGCAATAGAACTGCTCCACACTTACTACCAAATCTCAGGAGCTCATCCGCAAGGAAGGTTTCCACTGAGAAATTGGCATAGTTACTCAATCATTGGCCCACTCTTCCCCATAGAGTATCGTATACACAAGTAATAACCACTGACCATGAGAAGGCAGGTGAGTCTAATTGGGGACCACAAACACCATTTTTTTTTAAAAGGCTGGACTAGTACATGATATCACTGCAGTGTAGAGCATCACAAAGCCTCCAAGTGAGTGAGGAAGAAGGAACAGGCATCAGATAAAGGGAAGCAAAATGGAAGTGAGGCCTCTGTTTTTTCCCCACAAAGACTATGCAAATAACATCTCTGATTTAAAAAGGAAGGGAAAAAAGAGAAGGAAGGGAAATGAACTAGACCAAAGTCACTTCAACTTTTAAACATTCTCCAGGCATTGACAACATCACACCTAGTCAATACTGTACATTGAATTAAGTTACCAGATTAGCAGGATGAGCAAGAAATTTTAAGAGCAACCAGCAGTTTATGCCCAAATGGGGCCATTTGAAAATGTCTTTCATTGGCACATTAGCTGTTAAAGAAATATGTTGCCACCCAGTGAATGCACCAACAAAGCAAGCAAAGTTGCAATGGAAACAAGAGGCATTTCAAGAAACAGTAGCTGGATGTTTTGAAAAGAACATAATGCATTAATTTACTAAATTGCATTCTAAACATAACTTCTGTATTGAAAATTGACATGCATTCAAAAAGAAACACCAAGTAAAAATGAATCAATCATGCTGATCAGTTCCTTGAAACTAATTTGGCTTTGCTACAACAGAAAAACGTGCCTGAAGAATAGACTGTAGATGCTACTGGTCAATCACTAAAATGAATGGTTTTTTGAAGTGGAAATAATAAAACAAGCAATTTAATATTACTATAGAGGCACTGGAGTCAAACAGGATTGTGATTTTCTATAGTCTTCTTCCGCTACAATATTATATTACTGGCGTGGGAGGCAGGTTTGTATAATTTTTGGTGGTGTCCAGAACGTGTCCAAGCAGAGCCATCCTGTCCATAGGATGGACCGGGGCAACTACTCCAGCCCCCCTGCTTTGGGAGGCCCCCACACTTCAGAGGGATGCAGGATCCAGGCAGAGCAATCCCATCCATAGGACGGCCGGGGCAACTGCCCAGGGCCCCGTGACTTGGGGGGCCCCCATGTTTCAGGGGGATGTAGGGTCCAGGGCAGCCTGAGGGGCTAGCAGGGGACCTGGCACTGGCAGCAGTGAGCGATCCGGCCCCCGCCCTCCCCGTTGGCTTCCAGTATCACTCAGGAGACAGGGCAGAAGCTGGAAGGAGGCGGGGGGAGGGGCAGAGGTGGAATGGGGGTGGGGGAGGTTGGAGCAGGAGCAGCCTGGGGCTGGGTAACTCGCTGCTACTGGTGCCAGTCCCCACCACTATACCCTCTGGACACAGAGCCGTGGCGTCCATAGGAATGGACCAGGACAACCACCCCAGGCCCTGCACTTCAGGGGGGACATGGGGTCCAGGGCAGCCTGGGGGATGAGAGAAGGGCCTGGTGCTGGTATTTTCAAAATGGAGACTTGCTTCACTACAAGAAAGCTATAAAAATCAGCTCTTACTGGGTCTCATACATATATGTATACACATTCTTAATAAGCAGTTAGAACTAATTACAGGTTTATAGCTGTTAAACACTAAGCTATAAGTGGTTTAAGAGATATCAGATTTGCAGTTTAGTCTGTCATTTTATAAGATATCCACAGCTAGTTTTGTTTTCCCCTATTCAGTTTAGCTTGAGACAACCGTTTCTTCAACTCCATTCATCTCAAATCTGCTTTCTTACAGAGGATAAAAATTGATTGAACTTGTGTTATGCAAACTGCACAAATTAACAAGTTA
Organism: Gopherus evgoodei; assembly: GCF_007399415.2. Taxonomy (NCBI): domain Eukaryota; kingdom Metazoa; phylum Chordata; order Testudines; family Testudinidae; genus Gopherus; species Gopherus evgoodei. Next base: position 36,465,718 of record NC_044328.1, on the reverse strand, counting down.
CTCACATTATATGAGGAATCTGAAAAGACCACATAGCTTTTTCTTCTGTACACACCTGTAGACACCTCCCCCTCTCCACACACACACCCATATTACCTCATTGCAATATTTGTACACCTGCCCCAGTCCCTTTAAATTGGGAAAATACAGGAAACCATTTTGGAGGGTCTATAATTTTGTCAAGATAAGGATTACACTGCACAGCACTGGCAATGAATCAGAGCCAGAAGAATGCTTGCTAGGCAAAACCAGTGACTGAAATGTCTCTGTCAGAGCTACTCACCAATCAGCACACACACACCTGACGATAGCACAGCAAGCACTCTTCATATGTCCCTTGCCAAGTCACTCCAGCCCTGTGGTGGTCAGCATCTTCTCATGACTCAGCCCTCCAGCCAGTAGGCTTCAGAGTCTCACCTCTTCAAAGTGAAGAAAGAGTCCCACAAACAAAAGTCCAACCCTTGAGCCAAGTCCACACTCACTAGTCATTCTGCTTCTGTTCTCCAGGGTCTTTGCACCACTGTTATCAGGGCTCCTTGTAGGGTCTGGATTTCCCTATCTTTCCCCTAGGTTTTAACACAGGTACAGGTATCCTGCAGTAAGCAGATAAGTTCTATATATCTTTTGCGGACTTCCATCTTCGTCAGTCTACCTGCAGGCCTTTCCTTCTCTCCCCTCCTGATGCAAGTATGTAACTGTAATTATCTCAAGCCCCCAACCCTTTTTATCTGCTTATCCTGTTAAGTGTTACCCTTTTCTCAGGGCAAGGAGGTCCTAGGGCTCTTCATCAAAGTCCCCTAATAAGTCTTCAACAAAGACAAATTCAAGCTACTTCTATCCTTTTCAGGCACAATTTTTCATCCCTCTCTGCTCTGGTCTTCAGTGAGCACCTACCTGGAAATCAGGATTCTAACCTTTCATCATGGCTCATCACTAGAGCTTGCATCATGCCAGTGACTTATCCAGATCTTTCCTAACCTTTTGCCAGGGTTCTTTACCCCAGAGAGAATTCTAAAGCTACCATTTCCCTGTACTTCCTCCACAATCCTACCAGCCTCACTACGATCAACAGCTAGACTATAGTATTATTCTTCCGCTACCACCACATAGTGAGGGTACTCTAACCTTCCTTTCTCTAGAGTAACCACTTAATTGCTTCTTTTCCTGGAACTCATCTTTAATTGGGCATTGGACCACCTTACAGGTACAACCAGGTTCCCTAATTGAGCATGCCAGCTCCAGTGAACCCTTTCAGTGTCAGTATAGACTCTATCACAATCTGTTGGTCATATCTGCTAGTTTGTTTTGTTGATTTTTATATCCCTTTGTGTTGTGTGGAGAAAGTGTGTTTGTTAAGGTACAAGTATTTTTACTTCCCTTCTGCTTCCCAGCCAGTATTTATATTTCTATATTTGATCTGTAAAAGCAGCAAAGAATCCTGTGGCACCTTATAGACTAACAGACGTTATGGAGCATGAGATTTCCTGGGTGAATACCCACTTCGTCAGATGCATATAGTGGAAATTTCCAGGGGCAGGTATATATATGCAGGCAAGCTAGAGATAATGAGGTTAGTTCAATCAGGGAGGATGAGGCCCTGTTCTAGCAGTTGAGGTGTGAAAACCAAGGGAGGAGAAACTGGTTTTGTAGTTGGCAAGCATTCACAGTCTTTGTTTAATCCTGAGTTGATGGTGTCAAATTTGCAGATGAACTGAAGCTCAGCAGTTCTCTTTGAAGTCTGGTCCTGAAGTTGTTTTGCTGCAGGATGGCCACCTTAAGGTCTGCTATAGTGTGGCCAGGGAGGTTGAAGTGTTTCTCCTACAGGTTTTTGTATATTGCCATTCCTAATATCTGATTTGTGTCCGTTTATCCTTTTCCGTAGCAACTGTCCAGTTTGGCCGATGTACATAGCAGAGGGGCATTGCTGGCATATGATGGCATATATTACATGGTGGACGTGCAGGTGAATGAACCGGTGATGGTATGGCTGATCTGGTTAGGTAACCAGATCAGCCATACCATCATCGGTTAGGTAACCAGATCAGCCATACCATCACCGGTTCATCCACCTGCACGTCCACCAATGTAATATATGCCATCATATGCCAGCAATGCTCTTCTGCTATGTACATCGGCCAAACTGGACAGTCGCTACGGAAAAGGATAAACGGACACAAATCAGATATTAGGAATGGCAATATACAAAAACCTGTAGGAGAACACTTCAACCTCCCTGGCCACACTATAGCAGACCTTAAGGTGCCATCCTGCAGCAAAACAACTTCAGGGACCAGACTTCAAAGAGAAACTGCTGAGCTTCAGTTCATCTGCAAATTTGACACCATCAGCTCAGGATTAAACAAAGACTGTGAATGGCTTGCCAACTACAAACCAGTTTCTCCTCCCTTGGTTTTCACACCTCAACTGCTAGAACAGGGCCTCATCCTCCCTGATTGAACTAACCTCATTATCTCTAGCTTGCCTGCATATGTATACCTGCCCCTGGAAATTTCCACTATATGTATCTGACGAAGTGGGTATTCACCCACAAAAGCTCATGCTCCATAACATCTGTTAGTCTATAAGGTGCCACAGGATTCTTTGCTGTTTTTACAGATCCAGACTAACATGGCTACCCCTCTGATACATATTTGATCTGAAACTCTGCAGCACATGTCAGTCATGAAACACTTGTGCAACAATTAAAGGTTTTGTTCATGTCTGGTTAGCATACCCTTAAAAAGCCATTCAAATGAAGCAGCTTGCTAATTTTCACAGATAATGTTGTACATTATTAGGAGCAGCTTTTCTGCATCAGCAACTGTTTGATCACTTTTCCTTCAGTTATTTTACTTTGCTGCTGGAGTGCTTTCAGATGCTCTCTGTTAGGTATTCATCAAGGTAACAGAACCCAGATGAACCCAAGGAAAATCATTTGGGGCATGGAAATGTTCCTAAAATATATTTTGAGTGTGACATAGAAATAAAAAAGCAATTAATTGAACACCTTTCCCAGATTTTGACAAAGATTACCAGAATGTACAACTTTGGTGTCAAACTCTTTATCATCTATAATCCAGAGAGACTCTGATTTAGCTGACAACTATTACAATCATTATTTGGATTATTTCTAGCTTCTAAAGAGGAGACTGAAATGTAACAGAGATCACAAATATAATGAGTTTGCCTATCTGTCAGCTTAGTCCTTAAGTGACAGTTGTCCACAATTAACCATTCAAGACAGACCCTAGACTGCGAATAGCAGAGTGCAAATCAGGGACTGAGGTGCGTAGGTGGAGCTAGGGTGCGGGCAGTAATGGAACAGGACTGCAAGTTAGGACTCAAGTGCAAATGATGGAGGTGGTACGAGGAGAAGACCAGAGTGGGTTTTATTTATCAAGCGAGGTTCATTAATCGAGATGTATGGAGAGGGATTGCAGAGTATGCTGCTTGCACTTTCCCTGCTGCACTCTAGCTAGTCCTCTCCATTTCATCATCCATGAACTCTAATATTCATAAAGCAGCAAAGAATCCTGTGGCACCTTATAGACTAACCAGACATTTGGAGCATGAGCTTTCGTGGTGAATACCCACTAAAGCTCATGCTCCAAAACGTCTGTTAGTCTATAAGGTGCCACAGGATTCTTTGCTGCTTTTACAGATCCAGACTAACACGGCTACCCTCTGATACTCTAATATTCATATCAATTTTTCAAAAAAAAAATTTTTATCCAAGGCGTTTTTATCTATCACTTTGACTTATGTGTCACATCTGATTTGCCAGAAATGCATAAGATGTATTAGTGCTTCCTCTCTAGCTTGGTATCAACATCGGCCGTGACAGGTTAGGAGAAGGTATTTCCAAAGCCTTACAGTTTTAGATGTCTGAATGAGCAGCTCTTTATTATCACTTGTCAGTCCCTTTGATTTAAAATCACTTTAGCTGCCTCAGAGACCTGATCTCCTAGGAGGTAGGTCTCTAAATAAAAGCCTGAGCAAAACTCTTAAGGCAATATCATTATAGACAATAATTCTTATTATGTGTGTTAAATATCCCCATCCTGGTTGATGGGGAGACATACTTTGCCTAAATGTCACATCCTCTCTCCAGCCTACAGTGGAAACAAAGTTCTGGTCTAGCCAAATTCTTCTGTGGGATAATTATACTTTGCAGTACTATATTTCCTCTTTGGGGCTCTGACACATTTTACAAACATTAATTAAGACCAAACAACACTACTGTGAGCACTTCCTTGCCCTTATGTCCCGACACCAAGTGGTAGGGGCCTGCTGCCACCTGTAGAAGACAGGAAGCCCTGGTGGGCCAGTCTGCATTCCACTCTGTTCCATGCCCTGTCCAAGATATTACTCCGGTGACTCCTCCACGGAGCCTTGAGCATGGGCATGTACATGGCATACTGGCACCTGTCCTTTCTGCAGCAAGAGGGAGAGGCCTGGCAAATGGCTACATAGAGTGCATCAGGCTGTAGCCCCTCTTCTGGCTCCTTCATAGCCTCTTACTGAGGTTCTGGCTGCACTCTTCCCTTCACTTTATTTATCTGTCCATGATCACAAAAAGTTGCAAGATCTCCTTGTATAACCTCCTTCTGGTGCTGGCCAAGATGGCTGTTCACCACACCAGAAGGAAAAAAACTAGACGGGGACACTCTGTGACCATTGGGCCTATTTCCAGTCCCTTGCCAAATTGTGACTCTGGAGGAGTTTCCTCTAGGCAGCATAGGTGCTGACTTCATCCGTGCTCCAAGGCTGGATCACCCATGGAAAAAATTAGTGGATGCTCATCAGCCAGCTCCCCTCTCTCCTCCAGCACCTCCTGTCCACCGATGGCCCCACCGATCAATTCCTTCCCCTCCCATCCCAGCAGGGTGACTAACATCTTGCAGGAGGGACTGGGGGGCATGCTCCCTCCAAAAATTTGGTTACTCTTTTTTGTATTGGTAACAAGTAGCTCATTTTAGTCGTGATGTTTTATAACAAGGACCTCATGCTCATATTGTACAACTTTGTGCCACACACACACTGCTCAAGGAAAACCCACTCAGGCTGGACTACCCATAGGACTTAGTCCCCAGAGATCTAGAAGGGTCAGGAGAACACACTGGCCAATTGTAAGCCTGTAAGCCAGTTAAGAAAACTTCCCTGCAGCCTCTCACGGGGCAGGAAAATTGAGATTGGGAATGAGGAATGAACAAAGCTGGGTCAGGGCCTTACCTTCAGGTGCTCACAATAATGTTTCTCTGAGTAATTATTTAACTGTTTAAAGACTGAGGCTAAATGTATGGCACCAGCCATTCTGTTCTGAACAGATTGCTCCAAGCAAACCAAGGTAGAGAGTACCTGCAGTGCCAGATTAGCCCAGCAGGGGTGCTATAGCAGCCCCACCTGTGTTACAGACCATATCTCATTCAGCTCCAGAGAAGTCCGAGAGATTGAGGCAGAAGACAGAAATAGAAAGAAGCAACAATTTAAAGGATTGGGCAGCATTAGTTTCGGAAACAGTCTTGCCATGGGCTAGCTCCCTTATTCTTCCATTTCTAGAGTTGCTTATCCAGCAGTACTACTGCTTTCGTTAGCTTGGATTTGTCATGAGGGACCTGTACGCCTCTCCAACCAGACTTTCATTACTCTATAGAAGATGATTGTGACCATCAAACATGTAGCCTATAGAGCTAGCTTTGCATTCTTTTCTTTAGCAGTAACACAAGGAACCTACAGGCCTGTACCCTGGAAGAGCATTGGCTTCAGCAGTTAGCAAAGACTTGAGGCCTATGAACTTTGGCACAGATAAATGGCCTAACATTCCCTAAATTTTGGGGAACTTGGAAGACAGTGTCTAAGGGAGAAGTTTGTCCTTAATGACACCAGCCAACCACAGGAAACATGAGCTAACACTAGCTTTGGATATTTTAGGATGGGAACACCCTGCAGATTTCTGACCACAAGAGTACCATGGCTACAAACTGACATATGATAATAAGTTGAGATCAGTAATATACTCACCTATAGGAGAAGTGTACCCAACATTAGTAGGGTGAGGAACTACAAATAAGGGAAGTGGGGACACACCCCTACTGAATAGGCATTAAACAGAGTGGCATCAGCATAACATATTATAAAAGTTGTATCCCAGTCTGTGGCCAGGAGGAGAGAGAGATGTAGTCCTTGGGAGGTGCCAGGATGATAAACAGGCCACTGGTGATGAGGGAAGATAATGGCTCACATTTCAGGTTGTTTCTGCAAGGGCTGGTGTGAGTATATGGATGTTCAGATGTGAATTTTGTATCATCTCTCTTTACCTTGCTGGGTTTGAGTGTTTGTAACTTTGCTAAATGGATTAATAAATATTACAAATACAGAAGTCCTCCTAAAGTGTGTGTGTGTGTTACTTTACATCAGGGTTCACACTAAACAGTAATTTTAATAATACTGGGCCTTATCTTAAGACAAGAACCTGTCAAACCTCAGAATGATAACTGGGAATTCTTAAATAATCAAAATATAATTAATAAATCGAGCTACACACATTGCAAAGTAACTCCATTTAAATTTTTCAGGATTTCTACTTCAGTGTTGCTTTTCCATGTAATATTCATTATTCCAATTGCTATTACCTGGCTGGGGTTCTCAAACTGGGGGTCGGGACCCCTCAGGAGGTCGTGAGGTTATTACTTTGGGGATCACGTAGCTGTCAGCTCCACCCCCAAACCCCTCTTTGCCTTCAGCATTTATAATAGTGTTAATACATAAAAAGTGTTTTAAATGTATAAATGGGAGGGGCACAGTCAGAACTTGCTGTGTGAAAGGGGTCACCAGTTCAAAAGTCTGGAGAACCCCTGATCCAGGCTGAATCTCCTTTTTTTTTTATCTTCTTGTCCATGTTACTTATCCCTTTAGGTCTCCTTGTTTCTCTATCCTCACTGGTGTGTGTGTCACCCACCTAAAAACATAAGAAGCAGCTTTTATTCACTACTCCAAATCGTTCAATGACAAGATGCTGGGTGGCTGATAGGACAAGAGGGGTAAATTTTGTATAAGAAGTCAATGGAATTTATGCATGCAATATGAATGCGGAATTATACCCAATTTTTTTGTGGACGCCCATTTAAAGGAATTGCCAAACAAAACATTTTCCCTTTAAAATACATGATATAAATATGATTTTTTAAATTGTTTAAATAACTTTTAGGAATATTGCCCTGCTTGTGCAACTGAAGTCAGTGGAGCTCTATGTAGTGATGGGTATGCCCTCCAGATTAGAGCATAGCACTGGTACCTAAAAGGGAAAGAGTTTGCTGCTTAGGTTGAAGTCTTGTTGAGCATCACTATTCAAGTTATTCAAAGATATTCAGGGTCCATTACCAAAGAGAGGGAACTGACACCCTAGAATTTCTAAACCAGTAAAGTATAAACAAACAAAAAAGTATTTGCAATTTACAGTTAATATAGCTGTAGGAATAAATATGAAATGAAAGCAGTAGGGTTAGTTTTAAGGTTGATTTAAGGAAATATTGTGTTCTAAACAAAGTCACTGTTTAGCAAGTAGAAGGAAGGCCTTGACAGTAATAAGTTTAAGTCAAAAAAGAAAAATAGGGAGCATTTCTGGATCAAAGACTAACTAATGAGATAAGTATCAGAGGAGTAGCCGTGTTAGTCTGGATCTGTGAAAAGCAACAAGGAGTCCTGTAGCACCTTATAGACTAACAGATGTATTGGAGCATAAGCTAAGTATTCACCCATGAAAGCTCATGCTCCAATACATCTATTAGTCTATAAGGTGCCACAGGATTCCTTGTGCTTCATGAGAAAAAGGAAAGCTTTTAAAAAGCCCTCTCACTGACAGAAGTGACTGCAGGAAATTATAAATAGAACAAAGAGAATCTGTCTTAGAAAGAGCCAACATCACCCTTCCCACCCACAATAACAGTCTTAATAAAGAGTAAGGCTATATAAACCCAGCTGCAACAAAAAAGGTATTGATCAGCTGGAAAAAGGAGAGGCTTGGAGGAAAAAGGGCATTGTAAATCTTATCTGAACTAAGACTGCCAAAGAAGGAGGTGAAACAGTTTCAGGTGGGTTGATGAAGTAGCAATTGGATATGCAATTTGTTTGTTGAAGGTATAAAAAGAGTTCTGAATGTAACGATTCTTTGTCAGATCCTAGGATTCCTCTATTTGTGTGTACACTGATCACATGCTTATGAATACTTTCTTACTGAATTGGATGTAATGAATGCTTGTTCTTTAGGCTTTTAAGCATGGTTAGAGCAATTGTATGACATACTATTTGTTTTTTAAATTTAATAAAGGAATTTATGGTTATAGTAGTTTTGTGGTAATATCCCTCTATTAGTGATCATTCCAAAATATTCTTAATTCCACAGCTCTTCATATTTTGGCTTTGCTCTTGCAAAGGAAAGCCAAACAACTGCAATCAGAAGCTCAAGCTAAACAACTCTGCTCCTGGTCTGTACTAAGAATGCCAATTATACTTTTGACAGTTGAGTCCACATAACAACCAAATCTCTGTGCGTGTTCATACAAAAATACTGTAGGTGAAATCATTGGTTGTGAAAGAGAGGACATGGCAGAACATTCCCATATTCCATAAGGCGGGCCGGCTTTAGGCTGATTCCCCCGATCCGCCCAGATCGGCCCCATGCCTTTAGGTGCCTTTTTTTTTTTTTTTACTCACCTGGTGGTGGTCCAGGTCTTCGGCAGCATTTCGGTGGCAGGGAGGTCTGCAGAAGACCCTGAGCGAGGGAAGAACCCCCCCCCCCCCCGCCGCCAAAGTGCCACCGAAGACCTGGACCGCCACCGGGTATTCAAACCGTGGCCCTGCGTCCTAAAGCCAGCCCTGTCATAATGCTTCAGACATTCTGGAACATTCCCCACCCTCCATGCATTCCATAACATCCCTTCTGGATTTTCTCATGCCCCAAAATTGTGCTGGGACATTCTTGGGCTCCACCCCTCACATCTTCTTTCTGGGAATGTCCCATGCTATTTATTTTGGCATATGCAATCAGATCAAGCCACGCCACAGAGTTATTATCAATCATGTTCAAGGCACAAAGACCTCCAGGAAGTTAAGTAATTTTGCAGTTCTCAGCAATGTGGGTCAAGTTTGTGCTGTCCACATTGACATAATGGACTGTCTCTAAATAGCCATCGAAATTCTACTGAAGCACGAATTAAATGTCGGTACAAAACTGGTTCAAAGGCTACATTTCCTTCACAGTAAATCAAGCTTAACTTATAAACTATTTAGAGTCAGAAAAGTTTCTCACCCATGTTTTCAGCAGTCTTATTGACTAAACTGTGTAGGTCAAGACCCTTCCCCCAACAGTCCAACAACTGTTTCCCTTTCTCTTCAGGTGTAGTGAATGCAATGGGGAAGGGAGGGAGAAAGGGATGCCTGGGAAGGATGTTTGCCCCTCCTTTTTATGGTTTCAGTCCCCTCCTGGAAAACACTTCCACCTGGTGGTATTCCCTGCTGGCTTTTTCTCACCTGTTTGAGCTTTCTTTGTTGCCTCTGTTTACTGCTTAAATGCAAATTAAACAGAGCACACATCCCTTTATCTAGGACAGACCTGTTTGACAGCTTCCATTTGGCCAGGGCTGTGGGGTTTGGAATGTGTTAATAACACCATACACAGTACTCTTATAACTTCACAAAAATGTGTCAGCATTGATCAGGATAAAAATGACTGGCAAATTATGAGTTTTCAAATGATACCTACAAGGCATATTTTGAACAAAGATTAGTACAGTAGGGTGTAGGGTGCCAATACAAAGGTATAGTCTGTCACACCATGCATTCTGGGCAAGAAGCATTTTGGACTGTGGCCCCTAGACAGGAGAATATGAGGCTAGTAGGGATACCGAGGGGCAGGGAAATGTGAAGAACAGGAAGTGACTAAAGAAGGGCAGGTGGGTGACTGAGCTGATGCACCAGAATAGGGTGTGGTTAAAAAAACAGAATGGGTGGGGTAGAAGACTGAGTAGAAAAGGAGAGGGAAATGGAGGCAGAAAGAATGTACCTATTATGGTATCTGGAAAATGGTGGGCCAAACTCACTCAAGGCTAAATGCCCACTCCCTCAGCCATGGGGGATGAACCACTGAGCCCAAATGATGTCTTGGGACAACAAATGAGAAAACAGGGATAGGAGTGTGGGTCAAAGATTAGAAATAGGGATCTAGAAGGAGACATTGAGCAGAAACTCTGACTGCTCCTTAAAAGTGTCTAAAGAGTCAGTGGACACTGCCCAGAGAAACTCTGCCCAGAGACACGATTGGACAAGGGACCAGAACTGGGACCCCACCAGTCACAGAGCCTTTTCCCCCACACCATTCAGCTTCCTCTCCTGGTTTAGTGGATGGCCATCATTTAGGAGGTTCTGGAGTAGCTGGAAGAGGGGCTGTAGCCTGATGCCTCTACACCAGGGTCTCCCTCTTGCCACAGACGGGATTGGTGTCCAGGATTCCTTGAACAGCACCAGGTACACATGACTCCATGAAGGCACTACCAGTTAATATCTCCAGTGACCATAGAACCAGAGTGAAGTAAAGACTACCCCACTGGAGCTCCCTGCACTCTACAGATGCAGCAAGTCCCATCACTTGACATCATCACGGGACATGAGGGCAAGGAAATAGATGGTATGCAGCATGAGTGTGCACAGAATGTTGTCTATGTGCAGTTTTGTAGATGGACTGGCTAGATGGTGTTGGGCTGACTCAGATGGTGTGTTGGGCCTAGCCAGGAAGGCTCATGGGTCAGGGGGCCAACAATGAGCTCCAGAGGTGGAGACAGGGGGGAGCACTTTCCCACAGGGCCTGCTTGAGAAAAGGAGAGAGGCAGGGTACAGCTGCCCTCATTTCCTGGAACATGCTAAAGGGAAAGCGCAAGTGCCATGGAGTCCACCCAGTCCGTCAGACCATAGTCCAGGAAGTCTCTGAGTCTGGTAACACAAGCCAGGGCCTGTCATAAACAGATAGCTAAGGGTTAATGTCTCTTTCACCTGGAGCACCTGACCAGAGGACCAATCAGGAAACCGGATTTTTTCAACTTTGGGTGGAGGGAATTGTGTGTCTGAGGTCTTTGTTTTCTGGCTGCCTGATTTCTCTGAGCTTTGGAGAAGTAGTGTCTGTTTTCTAATCTTTGTTTCTAAGTGTAAGGACAAAGAGATCAGATAGTAAGTTATATGGTTTCTTTTCTTTGGTATTTGCATGAATATAAGTGCTGGAGTGCTTGATTTGTATTCTTTTGGAATAAGGCTGTTTATTCAATATTCTTTTAAGCAATTGACCCTGTATTCGTCATCTTAATACAGAGAGACCATTTGTATTTTTTCTTTCTTTTTTATATAAAGCTTTCTTTTAAGACCTGTTGGAGTTTTTCTTTACTTCAGGGAAATTGAGTCTGTACTCACCAGGGAATTGGTGGAGGAAGAAATCAGGGGAGATCTGTGTGTGTTGAAGTGGCTAGCCTGATTTGCATTCCCTCTGGGTGAAGAGGAAGTACTTTTGTTCCAGGACTGGGAACAGAGAGGGGGAGTCACTCTGTTTGGATCACAGAGCTTGTGTCTGTGTATCTCTCCAGGAGCACCTGGAGGGGGGAAGGGAAAAAGGATTATTTTCCCTTTGTTGTGAGACTCAAGGGATTTGGGTCTTGGGGTCCCCAGGGAAGGTTTTTCAGGGGGACCAGAGTGCCCAAAACACTCTAATTTTTTGGGTGGTGCAGCAAGTACCAGGTCCAAGCTGGTAGCTAAGCTTGGAGGTTTCATGCTAACCCCCATATTTTGGACGCTAAGGTCCAGATCTGGGAATAAAGTTATGACAGGGCCAACCTCTGGTGCACCAAGGGGGGACTCCACCACCTGCACATGAAGGTGGGGCTGTATAGCAGGAGTTCTACAAGGAGAGCCTCCCCATCAGTGAACGCTATGGAGCTGGCCGATCGAAGGTAGCTTCCGGTCCAGACAGAAGCCAGGCAGCTCAGAGAAGCCTTGGGGAGACCTTTCAGGTGTAGATAAAAGAGCTGAGATCATACAGAATGAGGTAAGGAACATGGAAGGAGAATGGAGAGTAGCACAAGCTGGGGGGGAAAAGTAAGTGGCACCCTTTTCCAAGCAGTCAGTGAGGACTCCAGCTTTTTGGCTGGTTGAATTTTGAACCTGACAGGATTAAGCACAAGTGGGGGGATGAGTGGCTTTCTCCTAAATTCTCAAAAACCAGAAGGTGGAATAAGTTACCCTCCTGGCTGGTTTATTTATAATGTCTTGATTTTTCAGTTAGTCTCATGACTGGGCCTGGGAGTGGGGTTTGACTGATGGATTATCAAGAGCAGGGGCAGACAGTTTCCCCCTTTCCCCCACTACACGTTCCCTACTACCCAGCAAACCGAGGATGTGGGTATGGCCCTGGAGGTAGCTTGGCTTCGGTGCTCTAGACCAGCGTTTTTTCAAAGTGCGGGTCACGACCCAGTGTTAGGTCCACCAGGATGTTAAAGTCCCATTGGCGGTGTTGCCCAGCTACCTGTTCTGACACCGCGCTGTCCTCTGGAAGCAGCCAGCAGCGGGTCTGGTTTCCAGGCAGGGGGGCCACCGGGCTCCGTGCACTGCCCCCAACCCCAAGCACTGGCTCTGCATTCCCATTGGCCAGCTTGCGTGCCCCCACCTAAAAGTTGGACCTGCTGCTGGCTGCTTCAGGCGCAGCGCGGTCTGCAATGCAGGGCAGGCAGGAGCCTGCCTCTGCACTCCAGTAGCAATCCTGAAAGGGAGCCGATGGAGGTATCCCCGTGCCCCAATTCTCTACCCCAGCAATGAGCACCCCCAAACCTAGAACCCCTCCTGCACCCCAAACCTCTGCCCCAGCCCAGAGTCCCCTCCCACACCCTGAACCTCTCATTCCTGGCCTCACCCCATAGCCCCTCATCTCCACACCCCAATCTGCTGCCCAGCCTAAACCCCTCCTACAACCCCAAACACCTCATCCCCAGCTCCGTTGGGTCACAGGCATCAACAATTTTCTTCAACTGGGTCTCCAGAAACAAAGTTTGAAAACCACTGCTCTCGGCAGCAACAGGGGGCGGGGGCCATTTTTACAAGCAGACCATCGCTCCCAGCAGCAAAAGTTATTGAAGGATTCTGATCTGCTAGAAATGTGCTACTTAAACGGTATACTGGAGCATGCTCAGTTCAGCTGCTGAAGCCACTGCCCTTATACCATAGGATTCTGCTAGCTGCTTTTGACAGGGGTTGCAAAGGGGGTGAATCGGAGGAGGGGGGTGGCCAGGGTCTGAGCAGGGGGTGGAAATTTACTGGTCTAGGGGGCAGGGCCAGCTCCAGCTTTTTTGCCTCCCCAAGCGGTGAAGAAAAAAGAAAAGAAAAGCCCAATTGGAGCGATTGAGCTGCCACCAAAGTGCCACCGAAGAGGAAGAGAGGCCTGGTCCACACTACACAGTTAAATCGATTTAACTCTGTACCAGTCCACACTACAAGGCACTTTAAATCGATTTTAAGGGCTCTCAAAATCGATTTCTGTACTCCTCCTCAATGAGAGGAGTAACCCTAAAATCGATATTACTATATCGATTTAGGGTTAGTGTGGACAGAAATCGAAGTTATTGGTCTCATTCCTTTAATGTAGCTACCCAGAGTGCACCGCTCCGGAAATCGATGGTAGCCTAGGACCATGGACGCACACCACCGAATTAATGTGCCCTAGTGTGGATGCATAAAATCGATTTTATATCGGTTTTATAAAACCGGTTTTAGTAATTTTGATTTTATGCTGTAGTGTAAATGTAGCCAGAGGCACTGAAGGACCTGCTGCCGAAATGCTGCCGCAGACCTGGACATGCCGTCCTATAACAGATGGACTGCCGCTCCAAGCACCTGCTTCCGTCACTGCTGCCTGGAGCTGGCCCTGCTGAGGGGTCAAGCAGCTGGAGGCAGCAGTAGGAGAGGGGCTAAAGGGAAAATCAGGAATGGGAGGGAGGAGGTGGAATTAAGCCCAGGAGTGAGGCGCTGGCACAGGGTGTCAGAGAGCTAAACCCAACACAGGCAGGGGCACAGGCAGTAAGAGTTACCACAGTGGCACTGAGACACCATTGCTTTGCAAAATAGTTTGTTGGGTGGGCAAGAGGCTTTTTATTTGAGCAAAGTGGCTTTTTGTATGGGTACACGAACTGAGCATGCTCAGTAATATCTGCTGAAACCACTGCCCTTCACTCTGCCTTTATTAGCTGTAAAAATCTGCAGACTGCTATTTACTGGGGTTAAAAAGTGGCAAGGTGGGAGAGTGAATCGGAGCAGGGGAGTGCCCAAGGTCAGAGCAGGGGGCAGAAATCGACTGGTCAGGGGGGTCAAGCAGCTGGAGGCATTATTAGGAGAGGGGCTAAAGGGCAAAATCAGGGCTGGGGGGGAAGAGCAGGAGTTAAGCTTGTGGTGCGGCTCTGGCAGAGGGCAAAACCCAGCACAGTCAGGGGCACAGGGGGTAACAGTTACCCCAGTGTGACTGAGACACCATTGTTTGCAAAAATGGTGGGGGGGCAGAGTGGCTTTTTTTATTTCCCCTCTCACCAGGGCCAGCTCTGGCTTTTTTTGCCTCCCAAGCAAAAAACCAAACCAAACAGAGCCAAACCAAACAAACACTTGTCGGTGGCCGAGTAGCAAAGCAGAAAAAAAATAAAGTAAAAAAACCCCCGCAGGGCGCCCGGCATCACGGTGCAGGGGGACATCCTGTGCTGCAGACGTGCAGCACAGTGCGCGCCCGGTCTAGCAGTGGGAGAGGGAGGGGGAAGGAGCGGAGGAGGGGGAGAGAAAGAAGGAGGGCAGCCAGGGCTTCAACGGAGCTCTTGCCATGCGGCCCCTCCCACCATGCCGCCTGCCCGGAGGGTTCTGCGCCGCTCCGGTTGGGTAGGAGGGAAGGACACGGCTGCCCTGCCGAGTTTGCCGCAGGGCTCTCCCCTCCTCCACGCCACTGCCCTCTACAGGGCGGCCCGAGCGGCGAACCAAAAAGAAAAAGGGGCGGCCAGAATGCCGCCCCAAGCACAAGCTTGCTCGGCTGGTGCCTGGAGCCGGCCCTGCCTCTCACAGACAGCACCTCTCAGCATCAGCTTTCCAGGGCTGGGTTCTTAAAGGCACAGGCATCCCAATGCCTAGTCAATGCATCTCCTCTTTTTCTGATCTAACCTACTGAGACTATGTCTACACTACAAATTTCAGAGTGCTGTCGTGGGTGCCAGTGCTCCTGGTAACAGGGCCGGCTTTAGGAAGTGCGGGGCCCAATTCGAACACTTTCAGCGGGGCCCTGGCAGGGATGACTTAAAAAGAAAAAAATGTAAAAAAAAGCCTTCCATTTCTTCCATATATTATTTACTTTCCATAACTATATAAATAATAAAATTGTATATTATGTACATTGCATCATATATGCTGTTGATTGGTTATTAATAACTGCCGTTTCACATGTAGGTCCACGCCACTCCCTGGGGGTGTGCACATGTGTGGGTCCCCGCTGCTTCCTGCCCCCCTCATTGAAGCAGGTGTGCAGGTTACTGGCCTGGGAACTGCAGGACAGCAGTGGACATGGGGCTGGTTCAAGGCAGGGCAGGGGCTGACTGGAGGTAGGGTCTAGCTGCAGGCAGGGCAAGGGGTGCGGGGCTGGCTGGAGACAGGGGAGTGTGGGGTGGGCTGGCTTCAGGCAGGGCCACAGGGGGGTGCAGCAGGGGTTGGCAGGGCTGGAGACAGGAGTATGGGACTGGCTAGCTTCAGGCAGGGGGGTGCAGCAGGGGTTGGCTGGAGACAGGGCAGAGCGGGCAGTGCAGGGCTGGTGCGGGCAGGGGTGTGTGGCAGGGGTTGGCTGGAGACAGGGCAGGGAGTTTGGTAGGGGCTGGCTGTGGGCAGGGGGTGCAGAGCTGGCTGCAGGCAGTGGGGGCGGGGCTGGTGCGGCAGGGCAGGGGGTGCAGCAGAGGCAGCTGGAGCCCCGGCCCTTTAAATAGCCCCCAAGCCCCCCGCTATCCCAGGGCTCTGGGGGCTATTTAAAGGGCCTGGGGCTCCCCTGCTTTTACCCTGCCCTGGACCTTTTAAATAGCTGTGGGAGCCCTGGGGAATGCATGGTGCGGCGGGGCTCCGGCGGCTATTTAAAGGACCGGGGGCGGCAGAGGCAGCGGAAGCCCTGGCCCTTTAAATAGTCCCCAGAGCCCCCTGCTACTCCAGGGTTCTGGGGGCTATTTAAAGGGCCCGGAGCTCGAGCCAGGGGCATGGGGCTTGCGGCACTCCGGCCGGAGCTCCAGCCGGGGCCGCGGGGCTTGTCGCGCTCCGGCCAGAGCTCCAGCCGGGGCCGCGGGGCGTGTCGCGCTCCGGCCAGAGCACCAGCCGGGGCCGCGGGGCGTGTCGCGCTCCGGCCAGAGCACCAGCCGGGGCCGCGGGGCGTGTCGCGCTCTGGCCAGAGCACCAACCGGGGCCGCGGGGCCTGTCGTGCTCCGGACAGAGCACCAGCTGGGGCTGTGGGGCTTGTCGCGCTCCGGTCAGAGCTCCAGCCAGGGCCGCGGGGCTTGTCGCGCTCCGGCCAGAGCTCCAGCCAGGAGAGCAGGGCCACGGGGCTTGCGGCGCTCTTGTCAGAGCTCCAGCTGAGAGAGCGGGGCTGTGGGGCAGCCGCACTCCCACCGGCGCTTTGGTCAGGGGAGCGGGGCCATGGAAGACGCCGGAGCAGACCACAGCAGCCGGGGTAAGTAAAAAAAATTTAAAAGGCACCTAAAGCGCGGGGCCCTCTTAGGTGCGAGGCCCGATTCCCAGGAATCGGGAGAATTGGCCTAAAGCTGGCCCTGCCTGGTAATCCAGCTCGATGAGGGGATTAGCTCCGCGCACTGGGATCCGAGCATGTCTACACTAGCGCTTTAAAGCACTCAAACTTGCTGCACTTGGGGGGGGCGGAAAGGGGTGATTTTTCACACCCGAGCCAGCAAGTTAGAGTGCTTTAATCTGCCAGTGTAGATAATCCCTGAGACTTAATTCAGTGAAACATTTTACATATATCCCCTCAGAAACAAAGAATCCCTTATTGCTGTATCTGAATGCATAGAGTCTCCGAGCAGTTTCCCAAGCTATCTTATCTGCTGCTGGGATTCCCTGATTTTTTTCTTCTTTCTTCTCATTTTTAGAGCAGATGTTTATTCTGCTGGATCATCTGACTTCCACTCTGACTGAATTTCTGGCCTATTGTCAAAACTTTGTTTTGAGTCAGTTCACCAATGGTGTAAATACTGGTGGTCAGACCAATAGTCCACCTAATCTAGTATCCTGTCTTGTGACAGTGGCCAATGCCAGCTGCTTCTAAGGGAATGATCAGACCAGTTAGTGACTCATTGAACCATCCCATTGTCCACTCCCAGCATCCGGCAGTCAAAGAACATTTTAGGGACATGCAGAGCATAGGCCTGCATCCCTGATTGGCTATTAGCCAAGATAATCTACTTATCCTGAGGGACGGATCTAATTCTTTGTTCAACCCATTCATAGTTTTTCCTTTCAAAATATAATGAACACACATCTCCAACCCCAAGATACCTTTACAACCACAAGAATTCTAAAATCATGAGTTATACACCCTCGAATGAAGAAATTTTAATAAATAAATGATATCTTTTTTTTATGTGCCTCTTTGTTCCTGAGCCTGTAGGGTGCAGTAAGGCCAGTTCCAATGCCTTGAGTCTAAACATCTGAATGAATCTTAGTCTACCCTCATACTCCCAAACATTTAATATACCTAAGGCCATATCTACAGTTTAAGTGTGGGTTAACTCAAGTTATGTCACCATAGAGTCACTATGGTTACTATGTCACCTGTGTGCATACTTCCTGGACTCCTTGCCTCAGGAGTCAGGGTACTCACCAGAAGCACTTCTATAGATTCAGAGTGAGGTGCACCATAAATAGATATCCCACTGTCCACCCACTGTATTTTGGGAAGCTTTGGCTTGGCAGTGTATGCTGGGTACGAAACAGGTCAGATGGGGTGATGGTGGCCATGGGATCAAACTTTTTATAATGCATTGTTAGCCATCCACTAATTTTATATGCATCCCATACATAAACGTATACATAATGTTTACACCTTTTTTCTAAACCCACTAACCTGCCTGGCCTTCCTGTCTGCCATTTCACACAGAATCATGGAGCTTGCATGGCTCTGCACTATTGTCATGAGCGTTTGCACCCAAAGGTGCATGTTCCTTTAGTATTTGCTGATCAGCAAACATACAAGTAGGGTGTGACATTATACTTACATTCTTTATGAAAATATGCTTATGATATGGATATGACATAGCTAATATATACTTTATGCAAGATGGCTGATGTGGGGTATCATTGCAAAACTTAAGACCTATTGACTGTGTTTATCCAACCTGTATGCACATAATGTTTGTATCTGAGGCTAGAAATATTGACCATGTCTCTGTATTTAAAATGTGCTCTGTTGGATGAGGCCAGGCAATGTTAGTGGCTTATTCAAGGAATGCACGAACACAAAGATTATCCCAGGAACTGTGCCTCTGAACGATAGTGCTATACAATGGGGACTACTTGACCAAGATAAATTACCTCTACATCAGGGTAGGCAACCTTTGGCACGCGTGCTGAAGGCAGCACGAGTTGATTTTCAGTGGCACTCACACTGCCCGGTCCTGGTCACCGGTCCAGGGGGCTCTGCATTTTAATTTAATTTAAATGAAGCTCTTAAACATTTTAAAACCTTATTTACTTTACATACAACAATAGTTTTAGTTCTATATTATAGACTTATAGAAAGAGACCTTCTAAAAACGTTAAAATGTATTACTGGCACGCGAAGCCTTAAATTAGAGTGAATAAATGAAGACTCGGCACACCACTTCTGAAAGGTTGCTGACCCCTGCTCTACAGAGTGGGTGCTGTTTGACCCAGGTCACAGCAAAAGAGCCTTCCAGGATCTGGGGGGAAGAAAGAAAAGGTGGACAATGACAGCCTACAAGAACAACCAGAAACGTCTGAGGTACAAAGACTGAACAGTGAGAAATGATTGACCCAGCAATCTGGATGATGTGAAGACAGACACTTCAGCTCACCTCAGCATACTGAGAACAAGAAGGATATGATATTATCAACTACTGAAGAATAATCCAGGCGTGTCTAATATATCTGGTGTCCCCATTATGCAGACATAGACCTTTTCCTCACTGCCAATAAAACTAATGAAAACAACACAAGACAAGTTACATTTTAACAGTGAAGACAAAGGCTAAAGAAAATGTCTCAAAAAAGAAATGAGAAAGCAATGAGGTGACATGTGAGTACCACAGTTCTGAATGTAATTTTGGTGGTGATATCTCTTTGCTCCTTATATGTGTGTAACAGTGACAGAAGTGGAAGTCTGTATAAAGCACAATGGCAGATTTTCTGCCTACGATTTTGCTTGCCAAAGGAATTAAGTATTTCACATACTATGTATAATGTTTTTCACTACTCTCAATGTTTTGTGTGCATTCAATGCTTTTTTATTAATAGACTGTATGACTTACTATGCAGTGGAAAGGGACTAATAAATATTTCTTTTTAAATATTAAAAGGGTTTTCATTAAGGGTTTTTAATGCAATAGCCATGAAATTCCACTTGCAAAAGGTTTTTTAAACAGTCCTGAAAATATAGGAATGTTGGCTTGGTTCTCTCTACTCCAAAATGTGTTTGGTTATCAAGTGTTTGTCTAATGGGTATTTTGAGAATGGTGACTAAGCATCTTGTCATATAGCCAAAGTGTCAATTAAGATTTCTTGAGTAATAAACGTGTAAATAAGGCTACGATACTGGACATAAACCATGGTGGATTTTATTTAAATCAAATTGATTTAAATCATAATTTAAATAACTAGTCATGAAGACTCAATGTAATCATAGTTTCTAGATAAAAGTGCATTCCTGTTGGTTGTTATAGCCTTAATACATATTCTTCACAACTCAGAGTTAGATCCAATGGTGCGTTATAATTTGTTCTGCTTGTGCAGATACTCTTTATATGTCAGATCCCTGATGTAAAATAGTCAAACTGCATGTCTGCACCTGGGCCTGTGTGACTTCAGTAAATTAGATAATTTGGTTATTTTTCTTCATTAGTTTGGACAGATTTGTCCAATTGACCCACAAAGAAAGTTAAAGTTTAAAATATTATTGATATCCAGTGTGTTAGTTCTTTTATCCTCATGAGCTGGGAAGTAATAGGTTAAGGTGGGAGTTTTTCACCTAGTTATATTACATATACATTGGTCTACCATGATTCTTGCCACAAAATTTCCTCTAATCCAATGGCACTATAGTGAGGTTGAGACTCGACAGCACAGCACCTCCTGCTGGTCATTAGGGAATAGCTTTCCAGTATACAGAGCACCTTGTACAGGCCAGTGTACAGAGCACCTCCTACTGGACAGTGTCTTGCCTGCTGCTGGTCCCTGCCGGACCCTGGTGCCCTTTACCTTGGGGTGCTGCCCCTGCAGTAACCCCTTATTCTGGGTTTCCCCTCCCAGGGAGGGCCCCAACCCTCTACACCCACCTTGCTACCTGCAGCAGTGAGAGGTCCAACTTTGCTACAAAAAAAAGGCCATCTAATGTAGCTGATTCCTACAGATAGCAGTCTCACATACCAATGGTGCAGCAGTGACAGGTCCAACTTTGCTAAAAAAAGGGTATTTCAAGCAGTCTCACATATAAAACCAACCTGATAGCTTTCAGTGTAACGAGCTTACAAGTGGGGGTGATGGATAGCTCAGTGGTTTGAGCATGGGCCTGCTAAATCCAGGGTTATGAATTCCATCCTTGAGAGATCCATTTAGGGAGCTAGAGCAAAAATCTGTCTGGGGACTGGTCCTGCTTTAAGCAGAGAGTTGGACTAAATAACCTCCTGAGGTCCCTTCCCACCATGACTTTCTCATAAACAAATTATGGAAATGAAACCTAGATGGGCATAACAAGTGGGGTTCTCCAGGAATCTGTTGTGGATGTTTCTATTCAAAATCCTAATGATTGAGATAATGGCATAGAGAGAGTACACTCAGCAGCGAGTTGGAGCCAGTTGGCACCAGTTCACACAAACCAGTTGTTAAATTTAGAAATCAATTTAGAACTGGTTGTTAAAGGGGTGGGCAAACTTCAGCATGCAGGCCACATTCAGCCCGCAGGACTGTTCTGTGCAGCCCGCCTGAGCTCCCGGCTGGGAAGGCTCCCTCACCCCCCCATTCCTACCCCCCTCACAGAGCCTCAGCATTCCATGACACCAGCACCAGCACTCTGGACTGTTCCTGGGCAGCTCTGGTAAAGGGGTGGGGCTGCAAGCATCAGCGGCCACACAGCATCCATACACACTGCCCTGAGCAGCATGGTAAGGGGTCTGGGTCAGGCTGAGAGGAAGGGTTGGATAAGGGGCAGAGGTTCTGGGGGGGGGGCAGTCAGGGGACAGGGAATGGGGTGGGGTTGGATAGGCATGGGAGTTCCAGGGGTCTGTCAGGGTGATGGTGAATGGGGTCAGGGCAGTCAGGGGACAGGGAGCAGGGCAAGTTGGGTAGGCAGTGGGGTCCTGGGGCAGTTAGGGTGGAGGGGTCTCAGGAGGGGGTGGTCAGGGGACAAGGAGTGGGGGGGTTGATGGGTTGTGAGTTCTGAGGGGGACAGTCAGGGGCAGGACATGGGTGGGGGTCAGATGGAGGGGCAGCTGTTTTAGGAGGCACGTGGGGCTTGTACTCACCAGTGGTTCCCTAACGGGTCTTTGGCAGCACTTCGGCAGCGGGTCCTTCACTTGCTCTGGGTCTTCGGCAGCACTGAAAGACCCAACGCTGATGTGCTGCCGAAGACCCGGAGCGTGTGAAGGGACCCGCCGCCGAAGAGCTGTCACAGGGAACTGGTTCTTAGATTTTGACAACTCATCACTGAGTACACTTAAAAAGTTTGTGAAAATTTAAGGTCTAGAAACATGACCCATGAAGGAAGATTGACATGTGATAACATATGAGCGAAGATTGAAATATGATAACAGTTTTCAAGTAGTACAAATAAAGTAGCATCTTTTTACAAAAGTTTTTTCTTACAGTCTATAGGTATCACTAACTGCTACAGTTAGCACGTTTCTACACGTAGCAATTTCACATAGACTATCGTGCAAGAAACCGCTGTCTGTAGGCATTTGCTACAGCAGGTAGCAGTTTAATCCCATAGCAGTTTCTTACAATCTATACGTATCGATAAGTGCTACCGACAGCACATTCCTACGCGGAGCAGCATCCTACACACAGCTCCCACTCGGCCTGGCTGAACGCCGGAAGACAGCGGCCAGGGGGCCGGGCCAGGGCGGAGCATAATACCGGCTGCTTTCCCGGCCAGCTCTCTGTCACCGTGCAAGCCCCGCTCCGTTGCAGAGCCGGGTCCGGAGTCCCGTCCTAAGAGAAGGCTCCGTTTCCCCTGCCCGAGTGTCTGTGCAGAGCCCCTGACGCCGGTCTCCCCATGGCGAGCTGCTTCCGCGGCCCCCTCCCGGGGCGCCACTCGCTGCTGCTGTTGCTGCTCCAGGTCTCCCTCGCGCAGGAAAGGGCGGTGGCCACGTCCCTGCTGAGCGGCTATTTCGGGACCAAGTCCCGGTACGAGGAGGTGAATCAGCACCTGCTGCAGGACCCGCTCTCTCTGGGGCCCCCGGAGCCGGGGTACCTGCTGCCTTCCGCGGCCTGCGCCCCGCTGCAGCTCCGCGCCCTCATCCGCCACGGCACACGCTTCCCCACCGAGAAGCAGATCCGCAAGTTGGGCCAGCTGCACCGCCTGCTCCGCAGCCAGGAGCCGCCCTGCGCCGCCGCGCAGCAGTTCGCCCACTGGGACATGTGGTACCAGCCAGACATGGACGGGAAGCTGGCGCCCGAGGGCCGCCTCGACATGGAGCAGCTGGCCCAGCGTCTGGCCGCCCGCTTCCCGGGCCTCTTCTCCCCGCAGCGCCGCTTCGCCTTGGCCAGCAGCTCCAAGCACCGGTGCGTGGAGAGCAGCGCCGCCTTCCGCAAGGGGCTGCAGCTGGCCCTGCACCGACAGTCCCCGGGCAGAGGTAACGGAGCGGGAAGGACTGGCCTGGGTGCCCCGGCACACACAAGGGGGCGGAGGAATAAAATGGGGCCCTGCCCAGGACTGGCCTGGGGGCCTTTGGGCACGAGCACACACCACTGGCGCAGGTGAGGTGGAGCCCTTCCCTGGAACGGCTTACGTGCCTCCAGCACACATGAGAGGGAGGGCTAAGGTGTGGTCCTGCCTGCCCCACCCAGCACACGGGGGATGGGAGCCCCGCCTGGGGCCCCCAGCACCCATGGGCAGGACTGAGTTGGGGGTTGGGGCCCTGCGTCGGACTGGCCTTGAGGCCCCCAGCATACACCACTGGCGCAGGTAAGGTAGGGCCCTGCCTGGGGCTCGGGGTAAGATGCCACCCTGCCAGGGACTCACCTTGGTGTCCCAAGACACAAGTGGAGTGTGGGATGCAGAAACAGAACTTCCCCCTCCCCACACACAAGGAGAGGAGGTGTAAAACCCACCACTGCATAAAGGAAGCCTCCTTGAAACAATCTAGGATCGCTGCCATCTGCCATTGTCTCTCCAGTGCCTTCTCCAGCCCTAAAGACCTGTGATTAAATTGGTTTTAAAATGTTGTTGTTGTTGTAGTAAGTATAGAGGAAAATGTTTGCATTATAGGGTAGACATAATCTTAAGAATAGTTTGGTTAGCATGGTTCTCAATAGAATCTCTATGCATATTAGGGAAAGCAGCATTAGAGCCCTGCGTGAAATGCATACAATTGAAGCTAATGTAGTTTTCCATTTCTCTTATTGTGGACAGGGTTTAAGTCTAATAGAATGATTATAATTAACCTCTTAATTCTGACATAATATTTTGTTTTTTTATTATAAATTAGGGTATCTGACGGGTTGCCTCCCCATTCAGTCCTCAGACCAACTTTTATAAATTCTGGCAGGGAATTCTTTAAATTGTCTGTTTTTGTGTGTATTGTAGGGGTTTTCCATTAAGAATTGGTTTTCCTTTCAGATATCGAGAATGAGGAGACTGAGATTAATGACAAATTAATGAGGTTCTTTGATCATTGTGAGAAGTTTATAACCTGTGTAGAAGAGAATGCTACAGCTATGTACGAAGTGGATGCCTTCAAACAGGGTCCTGAGATGAAAAGGGTTTTGGAAAAAATTGCGGCTACCTTGTGTATACCTGTGCGTGAGTTAAATGCAGGTAGCGTACTTATTCTGTTTTTTAATTATTTAACTTGCATAAATGTTGTTTTCTAGGGTCTTCAGATAGTTATGAAAAACAAATAGTTTAAAATACTTTTTTATAGGCCTTTGGAAAGATTAGTGAAGACAACATGTCATATCAGTATTTGAAAAGAACAGCTTTTAAAAATTACATCATCTACTAAAGACAAAGTGGGTAGTATATCCTGACATAAATGTTGTATTACAAAGTTATAAAGAATCAGTTTTAAGAGTTTAATTGAGGAACCCTTCTGGGAGAAGGACCAAAGATACAAGGGAACCCCAAATTCTGGATTACTTTTAAGGAAAAAAGTATAGTTTAAAAAAATTTGGTGAGATTCTAGTTTTACCAAATCACATATAAATTGTAGTTTTATTCCACTTTACTTGTGTTAACTTAAATTTCTTAAATACAGTATTGTGACAATGAATATTCATTGTTAGTAAACAGTCACAGTAGGTTCTCTAGAAAAACTTTTCCCATTTAGCCCACAGATCATATTAACGTGATACAGGTTGAATGTCTATACTTCTCAAAATGTTCTCTTGAAGAAAAGACACAGCTCGTAGTCCAAACTAAAACTGATATAATGTGGTAAATATTTTTCTTTTCCACATTGAAACTCTCTGTATTAAATTCCGTATTCTACACAAATTTTATAGAAACTCTTATATTAGAATGTATAGGAAAATGCATAAGTTGCCTTTGTTGCTATTGAAATAACTGATGCCTTGATAATCCTCATACCTTCCACTAAATTGTAAGTGGACAAGTAAAATAGGAATGATTAGAGTGCTGACAATGTGTTGTGCCTAATAGGGAATTTTGTGTAAGCCTATGGGGTCATTGCTAGAGAATGTAAGAGATCACTATACTTTTGTAAGTTGTAGATTTTTGTTCTATGTGAAACTTGCAAGGAATTGAGTTGGATTTGCTATCTTAAATCAGAAAAGTAGTGCATTTGTTTTTGCCATCTAGTAGTCCAAATAACAAGGGAGTAAACATAGCCTTATTTCTATATCTTGTAACTATTGTCTACTGCATAATAATAATACACACCAGTACTAAACAGGTGATGGTTACACTTGCATGTCCCTGCTCTATGAAAGGCTTGCAGTCTAAGGCCCTGATCATATAAACCAGGGGTTGGCAACCTATGGCGTGTGAGCCAAAGGTGACACACAAGCCGATTTTTTTTTTTTTTTTTTTTTTTTTTTTTTTTTTTTTTTGGTGACATGTGGCGGCAGACTGAGCGGCTCAGCTCACCCCTGCTCAGGGGTTCCTGCTGCTGGCCCCTTGCCAGCCAGGGTCCCGCCACCGTCCCCACTCAGCACCTGCTGCTGGCCTGGATGCAGGAACCCCAGGCTGGCAGCGGGCTGAGACCCCGGCTGGCAGGAGCCAGCGGCCAAAACCCCAGAGCAGGGGCGGGCTGAAACGCTCAGTTGCTGCTCTGGGGTTCCAGCTGCTGGCCCCTTGCCAGCCGGGGTCCCCGCTGCAGCCCCACTCACCGTGCTTCCAGCTGGAGTTCCAGCATAGGCCCCCTGCCAGACAGGGTCCAGGCCTCTGGCCCTGCTCAGCCCTACCAGTCGCCAGCTCCACTCACCTCAGCTGTTGATCTGGGGTTCCAGCCACTGACCTCCTGCCAGCTGGTTAACAGCTGATCACTCAGAAGCCTGTGTGCAGCTTAAAGTATCCAAATACTCAGCAAGAAAAAGCAAGGGCAAGGATCACCTTAAACTGATAAGATCTGCATTTTAATTTAATTAAAGCTTCTGAAATCATTTTGAAAACCTTGTTTACTTTTACATATAACAGTAGTTTGGTTATATAATATATAGACCAGGGGTCGGCAACCTTGCAGAAGTGCTGTGCCGAGTCTTCATGTATTCACTATAATTTAAGATTTAGTGTGCCAGTAATACATTTTAAGGTTTTTTGAAGGCCTCTTTCTATAAGTCTATAATATATAACTAAACTATTGTTGTATGTAAAGTAAATAAGGCTTTTAAAATGTTTAAGAAGCTTCATTTAAAATTAAATTAAAATGCAGAGCCCCCCAGACTGGTGGCCAGGACCTGGGCAGTGTGAGTGCCACTGAAAATCAGCTTGTGTGCCGCCTTCGGCACCCTGCCATAGGTTGCCTACCCCTGATTGTAGAGAGACCTTCTAAAAAATGTTAAAATGTATTACTGGCATGCAAAGCCTTAAATTAGGGTGTATAAATTAAGACTCGGCACACCACTTCTGAAAGGTTGCCAACCCCGATATAAACATTTGAATAGGCCTATAATGCAAAATTGGAGTCTCAGCATACATCTTGTGTGTTGGGCTCTGGATTGGAGGTTGTTTTTTATTCTTGTTTATGTTCTTCCTCATAATAGGAGCGTAATGCTGGGAATTGTGCTAGAGAGCAAATAAACTTAATTGTCATCTATCATTTATTTATTTGGATTTATTACAGATTTGGTCCAAGTTGCTTTTTTTACCTGTTCATTCGAGTTAGCTGTTAAAAATGTGAATTCTCCCTGGTGCTTACTCTTCAATGAAGAGGATGCTAAGGTAGGTGTTGCTTGTATGTAGTATTGTGGTATTACTTTTGTGTAAAGTTGTTCTGTTCAGTTTTGCATATTTATGTGAACAGTTTGTTATACAGATATTCTTAGAAAAAAGTAGTTTTAGTTTAATGTTTCATTCAGATGTAATCTGCAATATTAAAGACATTACATAATTTACTACATTTTATAAAAAGCAAATCTGAGCATCAATTAGAACATAATGTAACAGAAATACCCATTTTTCTGTGTTAAGTGACAATCATTTAAACTTCTAAAGAGAAATGTTTCTCCTCTCTCCTTTTCCTATCAGGCTTCACTGTACCTGATAAAAACACTCAAATGTTTGTCTTTTCATCCCTCTCCCCCCATACAAAAAGACAAGGTGAAAACTGAACTTGAATATGTATCATTTATTCTTAAAATTGTGAAACAGTACCCCAGAAAATCAGTGACAGCAACTTAGAGCAGCCCTCTTAATCAGTGATGAGCTGCCAAAATCTTAACAACCGGTTCGCTACCGGGTCTTCGTGGCAGGTCTTTCATTCGCTCTGGGTCTTCAGCAGCACTTCGGCGGTGCATCCTTCAGTGCCACCGACGACTCGGAGCGAGTGAAGGACCCGCTGCCAAAGTGCCACCGAAGACTTGGAGCGCTGCCCAGTGAGTAAGCCCCATGTGGTTTTTTTTATGATTTTTTTTTTGTTGTTTTTTTTAAGTCATCCCTGCCAGGGCCCTGTCAAAACTGTTCAAATCGGGACCCACACTTCCTAGAGCTGGCCCTGCACATTGGGGTTGCAAAATTGTGTCAGGGGCCAGCAGGGAGTGGCTCAAGACATTTTGCCGCCCCAAGCACGGTGGCATGCCGCGGGGGGTGCTCTGCCGGTCCTGCGGCATCGGCAGACCTCTTGCAGGTGTGCCACTGAAGGCTGCTTGCCTGCCTGCCACCCTCCCGGCGACGGCAGAGTGCCTCCCGCGGCATGCTGCCCCAAGCACGCTCTTGGCATGCTGGGGCCTGGAGCCGCCTCTGGAGGCGAGGTAGGGAAGGCTGTGTCTCCCAAAACAGCTGTCCTCTCCATCCAACACCCCCCCCACGTCCTGCCCCCAACTGCCCCCCTCAGAACCTGCAATCTATCAACCCCACCTGTGCTCCTTGTCCCCTGGCCACCGACTCCCACTACCCCCCAGGTCTCCACCTCCTACCCAGCTTGCCCTGCTCCCTGTCCCTTGACTGCCCCAACTCCCTCCACACCCTTGCCCCCTGGTAACCGCCCCCCGAAACTCACTGTTGAATAATAGCTGACTGCATCTCCAAATATAATATGTACGTAGCCAATAAGTCAGATTTAATAGTCTTTATTGAATTCTGATATTTATTGCAAAATTGAACTAAGTGCTTTGATGAAGCAGTTTTTACAAGCACTAGTATGAATTGAAGCTAGCAGTTACATTAATTTAATCTCTGTTCTGTGGATATAATGAAAAGCTTGGCGAGAATTTAGACAGTAGCCATGGCAAATGTTACAGAACACCATCATGGGGTAGGGGTTATATAGCTACTGCCAGTCGTTGTAAACAAAAGAAATGATGTTTTAACAGTTAGCCAGTGAGAAACTATAGTATTTCCATTATTATACAAACAGGTCTTAAAGTCATTGCCTTTCTTCCTGATGTGTTAAAAACAATTACATTGGTTAATAAAATTCAAAGACGACAAGTTTTGTTTTTCCTAGTCACAAAGTGTAAAGGACAGATCCTCTTTAGAATGCTGGGTGATATAGTTTTACCATTATCTCTCCAGCTATTTTTCTGTGTAAAACAAGTTACATATTTAACCTTGTCTGAAACAGAGAGACAGATGAACATGAATAGATAATATAGGCTTTAAAAACGGAACTATAGACTGGAGAAAATGAGGCAAAAATAGAAAGGAAATGTAGAGGAGCGGATTTTGCTAGGGGAACAGCTGCTATTATTTAGAGCATACAGACAGGCAACTCATTCCCCTCGCCCCCCTGGGATCCCATCCCTCTCCCCCCACGAGCCTCGTCACCCCCAATTCCTCCCCCCACGAGCCTCGTCATCCCCCAATTCCTCCCCCCCCCCCCCGCAGCCCAGGCGCGCACTCCTTCCTCCCCTCCCCAACTTACCTTGGGCTCTGCAGGCTGCCAGCTGCAGTCTGATTCCCCTTGCAGCAGCGACTGCTGCTGGGAGACCAGACACCTCAGCTCTGTGCAGCAAGAGCGTCCTTTGCCGGAGCGCTACCTTCCCCCGGTTTGCCCCGCAGCCCCCTGAGCCTCGTCACCCCCAATTCCTCTCCCCCTCCCGACCTCGTCATTCCCGGATTCCTCCCTTCCCCCGATTCTTCCCCTCCGAGTCTCGTCTTATCTTGGGCTCCCGCAGAGTGATTGAATCAGCTCTGGCAGGAAGAGCTGCAGTTTGATTCAATCAGCCTGCCGGAGCCCAAGGTAAGACGAGACTCGGAGGAGGAGGAATCTGGGGGTGGCGAGGCTCGAGGGGGAGAGGAATTGGGGGTGACGAGGCTCGGGGGGCTGCGGGGCAAACCGGGGGAAGGTTGCTCTCGGGCAAAGGACGCTCTAGCTGCACAGAGCGAGGTGTTTTGTCCCCCAGCAGAAGCCGCGGCTGCTGGCTGTATGGTAACCCTAACAACCGGTTCTAAACCAGCTTCTAAATTTAGCAACCAGTGCCAACCGTCTCCAGCTCACCACTGCTCTTAATAAAAAAAAAAAGCCCTGTGCACTAGATGAGGCAGGGGTCCTTTGGAAAAACATGTGTCATGATGCAGTTGAAGACTCTTACCGCTAATTCTGCCCTCTTGTGTTTAGTTTCGGTAAGTCTGCATGGGCAACTGTAATTTTGGCATTTGCCTACTTTTGCACGATTGACTTTAACCTTAAAATTTGTTTGACTCCATTCATGTTAAAAAAGCAAATTAGGAAAAAATCCAACAAATTCCATCACGTTGAACCATATTGGCTCCCGCATAACTGATCGATGTTAGAACCTCTAGATCCACAGTACAGACATCTATTACTCGAGCTAATTGAGCTAATTGATAGCAGTAGTAGATTGTTGTCTACATGAGCCACCTGCTAGAGGGAGATGAGACACATTTTACCAGTGGGTTTCCCAGCTGCTTGCTGAAAGAAGAACGGTGAGACTTGGGAATCATTAATTCTATTCCAGGTTCTGAGGGGAGGATTCTCTAGTGGTTCGACCCTTGTGTGCAGTCCCCTCCAGTTTGTCCTAGTCTCTCTACCTCTATTTTTTAGAGCACGATAGAATTAGTGTTCATATCTGCAAGCCCTGAAGGAAGGAACAAAAAGTAAAAAGCAAACAAATAAGCAATAAAAAGCAACCGAGTAAGTACTTGTAAGCTTGTGGCTAAGGCACAGGATTTGAAGTCAGGAGGTTGTAGTGCCACTCTTGATCCAGCTACATACCTTTTGTGACTTTTAGCTTATCTTTCTCCTCCTGAGTTTCCTTATTGGTAAATTAGGATTAACATTCTTGCCTAGCTCACAAGATTGTTGAGAATAACTAGTATTTGTAATGCATATGTAGATCTTTTGATGGAAAGTGGTAAAGAACATTATTCGGGGTAACAGAAGAGGGAAGGAACCTAGGAATGAACCTGAAGCATGTTGAGTGTGGATGGGAGGTGTTTTTTGGCGGGTGGGATTATTAGGGTGTTGGGAAGCCTCCTTGTGTAGAGCCTGGCTGACCCCCAAACCTCTCCCATTCAGTTAGCCCCTGTCCCCACAGCCCTCATCCCCATGGGTCTCTGCAGCCTCCCCATCCCCAGCTCAACGCTGTTACCCCACTAGCTCCTGAGCCCATGCTCCAGTCTGTACCCCCACTAGCCATTCTGAACTGCAGTCTGTGACACCTCCCCCTCTCCACCAGCAGCTCTGTGTGCTCCACTCTGTCTTCACCTGGCTCTGCGGGCAGGGTGTTGTGATGAACTTCTACACCTGGGGGAGTTCTGCAGCACTGGGCATAGAATTTTGTATTTTCCTGCATAAAATACATTTTGGCTAAGAAGTTCTGCAGTTCTGCCTTTTGCCCACCATGGGCCGCTGTGGCACTAGAACAGCTGGCAGGAATGCAGCCAGCTGTTCTGGCACCACAGTGGACTCTGATGTACAAAAGGCAGAACTGCAGCACTTCTTAGGCAAAATGTGTTTTGTGCAGGGAAAATACAAAATTCTATGCCCAGTGCTGCAGAATTCCCCCAAGAGTAATTTATTTGTTTTAGAAATGTCTCATCCATCCCCTGTTCCTGATTTGGTGGTCTGTAGTAGACCTGTATCATGATGTGCCCTATTTTTGCCCCTTTTATCTTTACCCAGAAACTCACAGCTGGTCTGTCTCTCACCTCTTTCTGAATAAGTATATATATTCTTGATGTATAATGCAACACCATGTTTCTTTTTACCCTGCCTGTCCTTCATGAACAAGCTGTACCCCTGTATACCAGTCATGAGGCTTATCTCACCAAGTCTCTGTGATGCCATTATCATAATTTAGCTTTTGTACTGATACTTCCAGTTCTTCCTGTTTGTTGCCCATACTCCTTGCATTGTGTGTAGACTTCTAAGATGTTGATCAGAGTCCCTCTCTGATGTCCCTCTTGTTGCTCCTATGACCATATAGTAATTTTCCATAACCGCCAAAAATCTAATCCTCTTTTAAAGTCACTTTTTTCTTTATACTTATTTCTGGGCATTTGTCACTAGCTCCCTTTAAACCTAGTTTAAAGTTCTCCTCACCAGGTTGGTGGTGATTTTGGTCAAATGATCTTTTTAAAAAGTATGTTTGCCTCCAAACTAGTATCTTTAAAGGATTGTCTCTGAGAATGGAGCTGATGTATGAGTGTGCAGTAGAGAGCTAGGAATGGTGGGACCTGGCATGTAAATAGGGAAAGGGGCCAGAGGAAGAGCCCTGACATGATAGGGGTAGGGCAGGCCAGCCAGCCAGGTTAGCAACATGAAAGTAGGTACAGTAAACAACATAATAATCAAATCAATTGCTGGTTCAAGTTGGTTTGGTGGAGTATTGCAGTCTCTACCTCAGAAGAGCTGAAGTATTCATTTGTAATGACATGTTGCTCTGGCTTTGAGGAATGCTAGGATCTTCAAAAATCTGCCTCAGAAAGCTGATGTGGGGGAGACAAGTTGGGGTCTTCTGATGGTGCACTGGGTTTTGGTGTCCTGTGCAGCTGCCCATAGCAGGGGAAACTGGGCAGGGTCTACACTCCACATATTGTCTGATGGGATTCACTTCAGCAAGACAGGTCTTGGCACTAGGCTCTTTAAGCTGATCATTTAATGCTGCATTGTACATAAAAACAAGGTGATGACAGCCATAGAAGTTCAGGAAATTGCATTGCTCTTCTGCTTGAAGTTTTCCCATAATAAAAAGCTAATACAAATAGACATAGACTCATAGACTTTAAGGTCGGAAGGGACCATTATGATCATCTAGTGTAACCTCCTGCACAAAGCAGGCCACAGAATCTCACCCATCCACTTCAATAACAAACCCCTAACCTGTGTCTGAGTTATTGAAGTCCTCAAATTGTGGTTTGAAGACCTCAAGGTGCAGAGAATCCTCCAGCAAGTGACCAGTGCCCCATGCTGCAGAGGAAGGTGAAAAACCTCCAGG
Organism: Gopherus evgoodei; assembly: GCF_007399415.2. NCBI lineage: Eukaryota > Metazoa > Chordata > Testudines > Testudinidae > Gopherus > Gopherus evgoodei. Next base: position 36,433,147 of record NC_044328.1, on the reverse strand, counting down.
GCCTCTGCCAGTCTGCCCTGGAGGAAAATTCCTTCCTGACCCCAAATATGGTGATCAGTTAAACCCATTGGAAGGAGCTGTAGACTCATGCTGGAAGATCAGAAATCAGTGGCCATGTTTGGTTTGTTTGTTTGTGTTTTTAACTCAAGACACAACAGTAGGCATGTACTTTTTTTTTTTTAAGCTAACTGATCAAACTTGCTCATTTTCCTAAGAAGGTTGTCAGTGCCATGCTATTTTTAGTAATGTCTTCATCTAGACGAAATAAATGTTGCATTTTTGTTACACATTTTAAAATCTTATTCTAGGTACTGGAATACCTGAATGACCTAAAGCAGTACTGGAAAAGAGGATATGGGTATGATATCAACAGTCGTTCCAGCTGTATTTTATTTCAAGATATCTTCAAACACTTGGACAAAGCCATTGCAGAGAGTAAAAGGTGAAAAAGCTTTTTTTATTTTTCAACTTTCTGCAGTTTGGTCATAACTCGTACACGGCTCTAAAGGGGTAGACCTCAAGGAGATTAATGCTAAGAACTTGGATAATGGATCAAGAATTCAATAATGTTTGGGCTTGGTTAGCATCCTTTAAGGGACTGATTCTCTCATAAGTAATAAGGCAATATTAATTCATCATGTGCATCCTGTTTAGCCATATCAATATCTATGAATGGAGTGTCATCCAAAAATATTGATAAGATATGGAGGAGTTTTCACTTTGTTTTATGACCTGATCTGTCCTCCTACACACACATAGGTCAATGACTTTAACTCAAACTTTTAAAATTATTTATTTTCTTATCTGAGAGAGAGCTTTGCAAGTTATGGCCCACAGGGAAAACTTTTGAAGAAGTTATGGTGTTTAGCACACTATATTTTTTGTGTTGTAATAATTTCATTGAAAAGGAGAAAAGTACTTCTTCACATTATTTTATTTTCATTACCATAACCCCTAGGAACCTTAATCATGGACCAAGACCCATTTTGATAGATGCTGTACAAATGCAGAGCAAAAAGTCTGTCCTTGCCCCAAGGAGCTTAGTCTAAAGACGATCCCTGTTTGTTGGATTAACAAAAACCTGTGCTCTTTTTTTTTTTTTAAATGTTATTGAATCATTTAAGACTTAAGTGATTAGCCAGCAGCCAAATCTGAAAGAAATTAATCATTTTGATTTAGATAGTGTTGATGATCTGGTCCAGCACATTAAGAACAGCATAATTTTAAGAGATGTCAGGTTAAAATCATTAACAACAAGGACATTTGGTTTTTTTTTTTAAAGTTAAACTGAAAATATAGAATTTAACTTACTTCTTATCAGTAATATATCAGATATACGTGTATTTTCCTAGTTGTGTTTGCTCTGATTCTCCTGCTACTGGAAGAAGATAACTCTCTCTTTTTTTTAATTATTCTAAACCAGTGGTTTTCAACCTGTGGTCCATAGACCCCTGAGGATCCACAGAGTATATCTAAGATTTCCAAAAGGTGACCACACTTCTATTTGAAATATTTTAGGGATTGCCAAATAAAAAAGATTGAAAACCACTGTTCTAGACCAATTGAGATGCTTGAGTATAGTTCCTCCCTCTCTGGAGTAAGAGCACTGGTGCTTTTGAGATTTAATTGAGCTGTTTTATATAAAGAGTGCATCACCATAGACTTGTCGTCAGTAGTTACAGTACAGACAAAGATACCTGGCTACAAAAGCAATTTTAGAGCCAAGCCAGCTAGATTCTTTGAATCATCTCTTAAAACCACAGCTATCATCTCAGTCCCAGAGGATCTGGAGAGGGCAAGCCATTTACTCAGCATATTCAAAAGGCTGGCTTTCATCCAGGATTTGATGTGTAAATTACTCTGTGAGCATCAAACTTTTGCATGAATCTCAAGTCAGTGGTTCATACAGCAATATAGGAAAATGTCTCTGTCCTATGGACCTTCAGGATGCCTATCTGCAGATCCTTACTCTTCTACCACTTATTTCTATTGCTTCACCAACCTGGTACAAAAATGTTAATACCAGGCCTTACAACTTGGTTTGCCCTCAAATCCCAAATCTTTGTTCAGGTTATGATACTCAGGAAAGGCTGTTTCATAAACTTTTCAAGCCTTATCTTGACTGCCAGGTACATATTATTGTGAGCATACTATGTACACAGCCTGCACCAGGTTCTACAGCTTGTGCATCTTCTGTGATCCCATGTGGTGTTACTGCAGACCCTTGGGTCTCAAATCACAAGCCTGGATGTTGATTTTCCTAGTCACATTGGGCCTCTTCAACACCTGGTCTATTGGAAAATGCAGTCAAAGAACTGAGTTCCTAAGGATACCACCACAAATGGGAATCTCCTTCAAGAAGTTGCTCATCCCCAAAAGTTGCTCAAAGGGATGTCCTTTCATCCCCTTGACTGCCTGTAATCATGGATGTTAGCCTATACAAGTAGGGAACTTTTGTGGGAAAGGCTGTGGGCAGTGGTCATTCATGGGGGAAGTTGTCCATCAACCATCTGGAAGAGGGAGTGGTAACGTTAGCTCTTGTAGTTGGTTTTAGAATGAAGCATATAGTTCAGTAGAAGAAGACCGCATCCTCCAGCCAGGGGTTATGAACTGAGATGTCTATTTCAGTGGCTAACTGCAACATGTTGCATCAGAAATTCAAAAAAGCACTCGTGCTCAGTGGGGAGGAAGGCGGCCTCCAAGGACGAGGTACATCTTGATATCTCTTTCTGAATAGACTTCTGTGGATAACTGTTGTATTTAGTGATGGGAAAAGAAATTTTCAAATTCGTTCAAAGGCTGTTAGGACAGTGTTGACTTTTGTCATAAGTAGAGAACACCCTTGTTAAAGATCTGCAAGGCAGCTGCTTTGGGTTGAATGCACATTATTGCAGAATGCAGTGGTTGGGATGCTATAGTTGAGCAGAAGGCTGCTTCAGGAACCTGTAAGGCAGTAAACCCAGCATCATCCACAGATGTCGCTCCCAAATTTCATTTCGTTGGATGCTTGACAGCCGGCCAGGATGCTGGCGCATTTAGATGCCCCCACGGGTGCCATGGCTCCTGCAGGCACCACGTTGGGGTCCCCTGCTCTAGAGATGTCCTAGGAAACTCACTTAGCTTTAAAAGTTCACATAGTTTCAAATAGTCCTTTGAAGCTCATAACTCTTTTCTGGATTTAGATTAGTCAGGTCTTGTCCGTAGAGATGCTACATACAATAATACATAAACATTTCCATTTTTAATACAGTGAACTTCTAAAATACTTAAACTTCAGTAAGGTATAACTGAATTCAGTAAGGTTTATCCAGGATATTGCAGGAAATTTCTAAATATGTCATGTATAAAACAAGAATATGGACAGAATCACTGAATCAAAACATTTAATGTGGAACCCTTTTCTCCCTGGCACTAGGACTGCAGTGTCAAGCCGGTGGGCTGCACAGCTGAGCTGGAGTCAAGCTGCTCCATATTGAGAGCCTCCTGATCTGCTGTGCTATGCAGAGCTGAGAAGGGCGGCTGGGGACTGATGTTGGACTTCCCCCCCACCGGTGTACCTGGTCTCCACTGAGCTGGGATTGGAGGGGGTGGGGGTAGGGAGGCACCTCTCTGTGCACCAGATTCTGCCTCAGTAGCAGTTGCTGCCAGCTGCTGTCTGAAAGTGTTCAGGCTGGTGAGATTTGTGCTTAGAGACTCTCTTTCCTGCTCAACACACATTCTGTCTCTCTCACACACACTTCTATGTTACTTTTACTGTATATCTGCAGAATTTGTTTAAATTGTTGGATTTTTTTGTAAAATCAGTTTTTCCCATTGCAATGCAATTCTGATTATTTGTGTGCATTTAAGGTAAGGCTACTTATTGTCAACATATCAAACAATTTTGATTAAAAAAGCCCCCATTAAAATGGAAATTTTTTGTTAATGGAAAAAACACAATCTGAAAATAATAAATCTGAAAAGTCACAATAATAAAACCAATTCCATAGGGCCCTAGAAGTGAAGAGGAGAAGGGGGCAGAAGCAACAAAGGTATGAGGAAAAATAACAAAACCAATGGGAGTGTTTACAGATATTTTGTAAGAGGCTCAGGGTGCTGCACTTTCACTGTAGTGTGCCAATAATCTAGTCTGTTGAGGGCTCTTTTTTAGACCTAAATCCTGAGTATTGTTATGGAGTATAGTCTAATTTTTATACAAATACTCCCCTTTATATGAGCAGAGGAATAATAGGGTAAAGATGAATAATCAATCAAGTGAACTTACAAGTCCTATCTGAGGAGATGTGGAAAAATACCTATGTTAAAAAAGTACCAAATGCATGTTTTTAATTAAAAGTGATCCTGTTGGTTTTTAATTCGAGATCACTAAAATGTTCATGTAGGTTTGTCTTACTGACTTTAAAATTGAATCCACTAGCTTGACTTAGGCAGCAATTGAACAAAATGGATATTCATTCTTAACAGCTTTAGGGCTTCATGTGTTATAGAAATTAAAAATAAAGTGGAGTTTAGGTCTAATACATGTGGGTGACATTAAAACTGCTTGAGTTTGTAGAGAAAAAGGGCATAACTTACTGAAATTTGAGACTCAAATGTGCTTCTCTGCCTTCTCCTGCACTTCCACTTTTTCCAGTGAGGTGGGAAGTAAATATTTGTTTAACTCTCATCTGAATTCATCACCTCTCGTTATGTCCAGCAAACAGAGTAACACATACTCATGGACTTGTGTGTTAACCACTCACCACAGCAAAATATTAAGAATCCTTAGTATTTTGGTTCTGAGACCCTGATCTTGCAAACAAATATGTAAATTCTTAACTTTACTAGCAGGAGCAGTTGCAGCTTCAGTGTGCCAACTCAGTTGAACAAAATCGCTTAATACTTTCCATTTGGCTTTTGAAAGCAAGCAAGGATGCTTGCTGCTTATCACTCTTGAAGCCCTTTGCTTGACAACTAGTATTAGGAGATGAGTTTTCATTGAGTGTGCTAGCTATGATGTGATCTTCTTTTTAATCTATAGCCGAGGTGTCAGCACTAACGCTTTGTGTTTAATACCAGATTCTCTTTTAATTCCTGATCTTTAGGATTCATCTAAAGAGAATTAAAAAGAAACTGTTAGTCTGCTTTGGTTGTCAGCTATTTGGTAAGCAAGAAGTTAGATACACTTAACATTAAAAGTTTGCCTCTCAAAATAAAAGCTGTGTAATTTACTCTTCTTACAATTTGGAACAGATAAGCATTCTGAATTGATTTGTCAGCATTTATAGAGCTGTAATATAGATTAGTTTTATTTAGTTAAATGCACTGGGTAAGAGAAACATGAAGCGAAGCATCAATATAATCTAAATGTTCAATTTTGTGTGTGTATTTAATATACCAAATTGACTGCAGTATCATACATGAGCCTGTGCTAAGGAGCTGACTTCCTCTCATGCCCGTACACGTACCATCATGCATGTGTTTAAAATCTAGCAGCTGCAAGGGGAATACTTGTTTTGGGAAGGGGTTGGTGTGAGTGTGAAGTTTTTTATTATAATAATAATAAATAAAAAAGCCACAACAACATATGAATCCATCTATTAGATAAAGAGGTGGGTGGACCCTGAAGTTATGTTGTGTTTTTGATTCTGGGTCCCAGTGGCTATGCAAACAACGTGAGCTCCAGTCTGTTTGTCACCAGAGCTCTTAAGTGGAGTTTTAGCTTTATAATTGAAAATGAAGAGTTGAGTGTTCTGAGAAATTACCTCTGCCTGCCTAGGGCTGGGACGAGGGAGAGAGATGCCCTGATCTCCCCCCAAACCTCCATCACCTCACCCACTGCCCCCACTCTCCACATTCACCTGTGAGCGCAGCTGGTGCATAGTCCTTGATGGCCTCATGTGCTGCAACCGCACAGTACGCACCTTAGAGGGAACACAGGCCAGGATACTTCTCAGCTGGTATCACTGGCACTAGACATGCTGAAACCACTAAGCCACGTTTAAAGGAAGCATATTTTTTTTTGGTGAGAAAGTCACCTTGCTTTTGTTGGGGAGCCATTTTCCTAATGTCTGAAAGATTTTTGCAGTCCACTGGTACCCACTTTTATTGATTTTTTGTAATGCAATTTATACTTCCTTTTATTTCTAGAAACAGCTCTGACCAGAAAGTGTTTTCATTCTTGCCATTTTATTTGTCAGGTTAAATAAGGTCTCAAACACTTTGGTTTTGTCTCATAGCCTGCTAGTCCCCTCCTTCTGACACAAGTGGAGTGAAAGCTTTAAATTTTTTATGGAATTCTAGTTTGACTTTTAAATACCCTTCAGATCATATGCCTTTTACAGTGTCCTTTTTCCTTCCAGGAAGGTTAAATAAAATCAATTTTTTAGCTAGTAAAGACTTCTGGGTTTTTGTGCGTGTTTTGTTTTGTTTTTGTTGTAATAGCTTTGCAGGTACCGGTAAATTTGGGGTTTTAATCTAGTTTTTATTTGATCAGATTGCTATCACTGACTGTACTCAGTAAGTATTTACTACTAGTCCCTATAAAAATAATTCAGAGAAAACAATAAAATAGTAAATGGAGGTGACAGAAGAGGGAGGAAAAATAGGTGAGAAATAGTCAAGCAGTGTATCTAAAAATGGCCTAAAACATGCTCATTCATTCTGAAATTTACAAAAATTCTTCACTTGTTAATATGCTTCAGGTTATTCAGATTTGTAATTTGAATAATATTCATCTAATGTATATCGTTTTTACACTTTACTCACTTTGGACAGACTTTCTGGTTTCACTCTGGGTCTCATGCACTAGCAAAAACACAATTGTATTTGGGTTTCAGACACAGCAGGGAACTCTTAAACACTGAGAATTTTGTGAGCTATTTGACACTGTTTTTATCTGTACTTTTGTCTATGGATAGGAGATGAACAATGTGTCATCTGTACAGCAAATAGGTCAGAATGCATATGCCCAAGTCATGGACATTTTCTGTTTAGGTAATTATAAAACATTACAATTGGTTTTAAGTTTTGAATAAAAACAGCATGTAGTTCCATCACAGAGCAGAAGATGGCAGAATTAAAACAGTGAAGACTTGAATATAAAACTGTGAATTAGCTAATTTGTTCACTAAGTAATGCTTAAAAGTACATAGATAGCTATCTCCAACCACTATTGCATCTGAGCATTTCATAAATATTAACTGATCATCCTCACCCCGTGTGTCAGGGAAGTATTCATGATGCCCATTTGTACATCAGCTCTTCATCTGTAAAAGAAGTGTCTTCCCCAAGGTTCCACAAGAAGTGGAGGGTAAAGCTGAGGTTAGAACCATATCTTCTGAGCCCCAGTCCAGAATTATATATATATATATATATATACACACACACGCATTCATTGCTCTCTACTCTTGGTAGAGCAGCTTCAAAACGGCAAGCAAATGTTATCTTTCATATTGGGCAATAGTTATTCATTCATAAACAAATTGTAAAGATTCCCCTTTTGTGGGATGATACCTCACTTCACCAAATTGAAAGCTATCTTGTAATTGATTTTCTGAAAATTCTCAAAGCAGAGGATGAATAATTCATTTATAAGGTGACATAACTTTTATTTCATTAAGTGCTCCTTTATTTTGAGAGTGGGTAAATAGGTCTGTCCAAAAGTAGAAGGCTCTAATGAACAGGTTGGCAGGGGCACACTTGTGCTCTAACTATAAAGAAAATCTGTTGTTGAATTATATTTAATTTGACAGAATGCTTTACACTTATATTGTTACATTTGCCTGTATTGTCTTAGATTTTGTAGTTTTTTTGCTTTTTTCTGTGGACCAGTTACAGCTGAATGTGGGAGAAGGACCTTTTCTTTTGTGTAACCATAATACTGGTTTGTGCCACTACATTTTTATTGAGTTGGCAAATATTGTTGCATAACGGACTTTAAGATGTTTGACTAAAATATGTAGTTGCTTCATCAAGACTGTTTAGTTCTTACATTTTCTGATAATGTTTGACCTTGAGGAAATATTTTTTGCACTTAGTCACGTTTTTTTGAGAGGACAAAAATACTTCAACAGTCTACAATATCGCTCTGGAAAGTTAGGGCCCTTGGCCTCCCTCACGTTCATCATGCGATCAAAGGTTTTAAACAGTTTTTGAATCTGCTAGCACTAAGTCATGATGGGGTCTCTATTTTAAGCTAGTGTCATTCTTCAAAACCACAATTTATTCTACAGTAAAGTGTAAGGAAACCTAGTTTTTGTAATTTGGGAAATTACAAAATTTGTGGGGAGGGATAACTCAGTGGTTTGAGCACTGGCTTGCTAAACCCAGGATTGTGAGTTCAGTCTTTGAGGGGGCCATTTAGGGAACTGGGGTAAAAATCTGTCTGGGGATTGGTCCTGCTTTGAGCAGAGGGTTGGACTAGATGACCTCCTGAGGTCCCTTCCAACCCTGATATTCTGTGAAATGATTTATCTCAAAACAAGATACATGTATCTGCTGCAAGCTTTCTGGTATGCGGTAACAGCTTAACAAACTTCTGGTAGCTTTCTAACAGTAATCAAAGAAAACTTTGTTTGCAGAATTGAGAGTACATACAGTTCACTTTTGGAAGGTTTTTTTTTCACAATTATAAGAGTTAGTTTGTTAATGAAAACATGATTTCTGCAGAATCTGAATCTGTTATGGGAGCCAGATGATTACTTAACACAGACTAGATGTTTCAAACTTAGTAGTGTCACACCACTGCAATAGTTTGTGTATATGCAGAAAAAACTGTGGTTTATAAGAGGACCTCTCGTCATACTTTCTCATCTCTTCCTTTAGAAACTTTTAAATAGAAAATGCTTATTTTTAAAATATCTGATAAATGTGACCCTTAAGCGTGTCCTTCTCATTTTATTTAAGGTTCTTATTGACATAGGACAGCATGTGCATCTCATACAAGAGATAGTAAATTATTTTTAATTTTTTACTTTACTTTTTTTTAGTAAGCATGGGGTAACACACTGTCACTCTTTCAACTAGTAGTTATTTGTTTTTTCAATTATAAATTCAGACATGACACTTGCTCTGCTCTCAAGACTTCATATACATTTAACTAGAGCACTACTACCATGTGTAATAAGGTGGCAGATTCTAGGATGCATCATACAGGTATACAGGTCTCTCTTCTCTTGCATAGGTATGCAGAAGAATTTTTCCTGAATGCATCTTTTGTTCCAACCAGAATATCACAAGTTGGAATGTCCCATTAAGGCAAAGGAAACTAGGAAATGGGATAGAGGAGGTCCTGAAGAAGCTTAAGAAGAAATCTTAGTTGAACGTGTGGGTGTAATGTTTTAAGTAATGGCATGGGAAAGAGAGCAAGTTTGGACTGTATTCTGTCCTCATATTCCTTGTTAAGAACAGGGTGAAAACTCTGACTTTAACCAGAATATTACATTATCAGGAACAGATGCATTTGAGGATGTATCTGCATATATTAGCTGTGGATTTATTTTAAGTAGATTGGATTTTTGGAATATGCATTTGTGTTCTAGGAACATTCCCCTCGGTGTCGTACTGAGCTGCCCTGGGTGATTACACAAGAGGAAAAACCTGGAAGGTTTGTAAAGGCTAGCTGCATCACAGTTTGATCTTTGGGATTATAAAAGAAAAATAACTTGCGCAACATGAAAATGTGAAATTTGAAACTGGGGCAGAAAACACCATGCTGTGTACTTTAGTTTAGTAGAATCAACTCTTTTTGTTTGGTTTACGTAGGGTGAGACATGAGTGACTGGATCTTTGCATCTGAGTGGACACCGTTGGTCACTGGGTAGAGTGATTTCAAGTGCTGTCAATTCAAAAGGCCTTGGTGCACTACTATTTAATGGTGGCAGTTGCCCCTCGTTAGTGGAAGGACAGTAATGACTTTCTGTTCTGGCTTCTATAAACTGTAGACAAAGGAACAAATTCTTCATTTCAGGTTTGTGGTTTACCCAATATGAGTATACAGTACTTTGGCCAAAATAATTAGACTTCAGTAGTCTGAGGATATCCCAATATTTCTACATGGTCTTCCCCAAGAAAATTAGAATGGTCACTTCTGGAGTATTTCTGTTAGACTGTCATATTGCATGGCAGACTTCTTAAACTGAAAGCACACTTGCCTTACTATATAAAAAGTAGAACAGATTATGAAAACATGTAGAGGGATGAAATCAACATGCAGTGATTCCTGCCTTACTAGGTCCCAGGCACTCAGCTGGGGAAAGGCGTAGGTAAGTAAAGCTCCATTTACACAGACAGTGGCTTATCTCCAAACCTTGCACATTCATTGCAACCACCCTTCTCAGGTAAAACCCAATGCTTTTGAAACAAACAAGACTTACCAAATGTCTTTCTGATTTCACTATATTGAACTCTCATTTTCCTGGTGACATGACATCCAGCATGGATAGGGCCTAGGAGCTACAATCGATCAGATATTTGTTTTAAGTATGAAGACTGTTTTATGGGTTTTTTAATCTCTCTATCTCAAACAAAAACTAGCAAAACTACCTTAAATACTCACACCTCACAACAGGAGCCTTGCCTCATTCCTTGCTCACATAACAAAATTTATACTGATTAAAGCAGTGCCTGTAGACCTTCCTAAATTCTTCAGTACTTAAGTAAGTTTGGCATGTAATACTAGCTTTTCTTGGTTGCACACTTTAAGAACTTGATAGTAGAGAGCTAAATCTTCGCTGGTGATTTACCTCCCCGCAGGCTGCTCTGGGTGTCTGAAATGATGTACATGCACAGCTAGGGAGTTGTGTGTGACTTCTATTGCAGTTTACCCTTTGTTTCCCTAACAGAAAGTAATGTTTCCTCTAGGGAAACAAAGAAATCTACAGGGGACACTTATTATGTGTAGTGGCACAGAATTCTCCCCAGAGTATCATATCTACAACATCCACCTTTTCCACCACCGCCCCTGGAGCTGCTGACTGGGACTTTCTGCCCTGACGACCTCATCAAAATGGGTTTGCGCCCCACACTTTGAGAAACACTGACTTACTAGAACCAGTTTTCTTAAACTGTAAATGACCAAATAGGATTAGAATGGACACAACCTTACCCATAATGGGTGCTGTTGTTCCCATTTTGAAATAGCGTGAGCAAAAAAGTCTAGTTCAAAAATTCTTTCCCTTTCTTAAATCTCAGCACAACTTAAAAGTGAAGTATTTTCATGGGCTTCTTTTTAATATGAGATGTAATAGATCCCTTGAAAATTCTTCCTGATAAAACTGGTGTTCTCTAGTCAATACATACATAACATTTTTAAACATGGCATCAAAATTCTACATAATTTTCATTGTTGAGTTTCCTTATTTTTAAGTGCTATGTACATATATCAGAATTCCAGTTAGTATATTTAGTTTTCTCTGAACAGCTTGATTTTAATCTAGTGGCTTCAAAAGACTTGCGCAAGCTGAAGTAACAGAAGTTAGCATGTATTCCTGTTCCAAAAGCTGCAGAAAACTTTGTTCCGTGAGTTCAGAAAAGATCTAGAATAAGAGGTGTGTGTTTCTAGGTCAGCGTTTCTATTTAGTTTTGGTGACACAAGTGCTCTAACAATCTTGATGAACTGGTTCATAGTATGTCTGAAAGTCCCGTGATTGTGTCATTTGCTAGTTGGGATAATGTGACTTTTTCTCTTCGCCAATGATATGGGGAGACTTATGGCCTGATGCAAAGCTTGTTAAAGTCCATAGGAAAGAGGCCCTTATTCTTAGGTAAATTGCATTTTTAAAGCAGATACCGTGTGAGGTGTACCCTGTTTAGAGCCACAGCCCTCCATTGAGTGACTGCTGCTCATTAGAGGCTTTCAGACTTTGTCAAAGCTATCAAGCAGTTCTGGTTATTGCATTGCTTTACTAATCATTTCAGAAAATCACACATCAGTCACTTTTCTACTTTTGCGTTTGTTTTTTGTGATACCCAAATTAAAAATGACTTGTCCTCCTGCTTTCACCCAAATTTGAAATCTCTTGTGGAATTCCACTGCTTTAATGATGGAAGCCACAGCTCTTGGGTCTGTTTTAGAAAAAACGTTCCTTATAGTATTTTTAAATTATCTTGCATATTTTAGTCTGAGGTGGAATCTGGTTTCAGATATTCATCCACATGTCAGGTCTAGATTTAATAAAACGTGAGAGACTAAATGTCTGAAGTGTTCTCTTCTTCAGTACTTTATTGGTATTTGATCCTGGGCCACTGTACACAATTAACCCCTGTTCAGAGATACACCAGTTTCAAATATCTGTGCTTGTGTAACTCCCATATCCATTATGCCAAAGTTGAAAGTAAATCAGGAAGACTGTCATGGGGTGAATGGCATGTCAAGAGCATTGGGGCTAACTAGCCCATGATGACTCTGTGGGCTACACTTGGGATTAATCAGGTGCTCTAGGTGGTGGCCCTTCAGTTTTATGGAGCAGCTGACCTACAGCGAGGCTGCTAGAACACTGTAAAAGAAAAGATTCTTAAAAGGGAGCTCTCCAGAGAAGCTCTGCAACATGTTGGAAGGAGTCCACAGGCAGTAGAGTAGGTTTCTATCAGAGTGAATGAAAAACCCAAGAGAATGGTCAAGGTCCCTTGGCAGGGGAGACATTGACAGAGTTCCTCTCATGAGGCTCTGAGAAGAAAGCTGGTGTAGGCCTCCAGACCAGAGTCCTATAGGTGGACTCTGGCTCCTGGGAAGGGGATAAGAAAGAGAGAGATCTGGTAGAAGAAACCCACAGAGAGCAGAGTAGACTCCCGTATGGGAAACCCTGAGTTAAAGCCAGCAGTGGATAGTGGAAATCCACAAGCAACAGGTTACACTCCTATGGGAGAAGTCCTGGGTTAGGACTTTTAACTGGGAAGGAGGAGATCTCCACAGCAAACTGCCAGAGTCCCTGAGTGAGGCAGGAAGTGTAAGGAATCCTGCTGGAGAAGTAGTAACTAGTTTGGCTTGAAAGGGACTAAAGAAGAATTATTACTTTGGATTTGTTAGGGCTTTAATTGGAACCTTTTTGTTCCCCCAGAACGGGGGTTGGATTTTGTGACTTTGCCAGGGAGCTGAGCCCTGGAAGACCTTGTGAGAGGCAGACAACTAAAAGGAGGCACCGGAGATGTTGATCCCTTACAGTATCACACCTTGACACATGGGGGGGGGGCTACTATAGGTGGTGAGTACAAGGCCTTTTTATTGAAAAAGCTAGCTGCTCCCATTTCTCTTGGGAGCTTTAAGACAGCCTAGAGAATGTTTGTTTTAACTTACTGAGTGATGAGAGTGAGTAGCGAATGGTTGGGATAACTTACCTAACACAAAATAGATTGAAATCTTGTGTCAGAAAGCCTTTTAGCACTACATAAAAGATTAAAAATGTAGTACTGGAAAATTCTCAGAAACACTGGGTGCAGGGAGGGAAGCAACAAAGAGTCCTGTGGCACTTTTATAGACTAAAAGATGTATTGGAGCATAAGCTTTCGTGGGTGAATACCCACTTCGTCAGACCCACGAAAGCTTATGCTCCAATACATCTGTTAGTCTGTCTACAAGGTGCCACAGGATTCTTAGTCTGGATCTGTAAAAAGCAACAAACACAGATACACTTCTGATACTTTAAAAAAACAAACAACCAACCATGTATCCAGATGTCTGAGAGGCTGCTGGTTAAAATTCTAGGCGTGTTTAGATAAAAACTAGTGATTTGTATTTGGTAAATAAGTTAGCTTTGAAATAGTATTTTTTTTTACTGCATACAACACATTTCCTTTACTTGAAATATGTATGAATTAACTCTTTTTCTATCATTCATTTTATGGCCTAAGGGTATTTTAAAGTGGGTTAGATTTAGGAATAAAATTGTTTTGTAATTTTCCTTCACCTTTTGTCTGCTGTTTAATTCAAGGAAAGTAATTATTTCAATCTCTCCTTAATCTGTTATGATTCCCCTGGGCTCAGGACAACTTAGTCTTGAGCAGTAAGTTGTATTTAACTTGGAACTGCAGAATTTTTCCTTTAGGTATGACACTCCAGAATTTCTTGTCTTGGTCTACTTTTGGGTCTTCAGGAACTGACTGACATTGAACTCCTTGATATGCAGCTACTGTACTTCGGTAGTTACCATAAAGCCTTTCTATTCATCTTTTAAAACTAGCCTTCCCATAATATTCTGCAGGCGTGGATCCCAAAGACAGTTTTGAGAACTGGTTGGAGTATGTTTTCAATTAATAGGGTTATTTTTCCATCTGTTATGAAGTGAGGATAACTGAAGATGCAAGTGTGGAATATCTAGATTTAACATTATGTTGGTTCTTCAGAGGAAACGAAGAACCATGATTAGACCCCCTACCGTGTTGTGCAAGTGCATAGTTAGAAGGTTGACTATCAAAAATGAGTGATCTCCTTTGCACAATAATCTCTTAATTGCTTCACTATTTTTGACTAAAATTTTGTGTGCCAGTAATTAAATATGGATTCATAACTAAGTTGAAATACTTCTTTGCATCACTGTATTTAGACAGTAAAACCCTGCAGATTTTATGCTTTAATTGTAAGATAGCTTGGTTGAGTTTAAAACTTACTCCAAGAGCAAGATACATAATTTTCGTGTGCTTCTGTGCGTTGCAGAAATGGCCATAATGTTAATC